>NC_140956.1:121589181-122189181 GCF_014529385.1 Adiantum capillus-veneris
AGCTTTGAAAACTCAGATAATAGGTTTGCTAACTCAGGTATACTCTCTGCAGCTTGATCAAAAGTCAACTCCCACTGCACACCCACACGGAGGTGTTTCTTCTTGATCCACAAATGTTAGTGATTATTAGACAGAAGAACAGTCCATCTCGGACCTTTGAGAGTTGGTTTCTCCACTGTGCTATGCTGGAAGTTACTGTCATCATCTTTCCATATGAGAACAACCATCACTGGAGTCTCATATGCCTTGATGGTAACCAACCAGCAATGTGGGTGTTCAATTCAATAAAAGGGACCCACCCTGAAATTAGGCTGTAAGTGTTATGTATCAGGAAGTGTTTCTTATAGATATCCATGTAAATTTGAAGCCTCAAGCTAACATCTTGATACTGCTTTGTGCAGTTGTATAAAGAGGTTGTTGCTTGCCTATGGCAAGCTATGTGAAAGGTATGAACTATACAAGGCCCCAATCAAAGATGTACCTGTCCCAGATCAAACAGATGGAAATTCTTGCGGCTGGAGATTTCTTCTCCATGCAGAATATGTCCTGCAAAGCTACTTTGCATTAAAACCTTTCATGACTAAGGTAACCATTTGGCAATGCATTCAGTCAGTTTTGGTTTAGTTTATAGAAGAATTCTCACCATGTGGTCTTTCAATTTTGCAGAGTGCTTTAAAAAACTACACATATGATTATTTGCAAAGATATCGGGTAAGTTTAATACAACACCTGCTTACTATGTCTAGCCCCAGAGAGCCTGAAGATAGCGACTTGGATGACCGCACTATTGATATGACAATACATGACGTGCCACCACGACAAACCCCTGCATCCGATACAGTGGAATCACAACGGGCCGAGGGGGTCATATCAGGAGAAGATGAAAGAGCCGAGGATGAGGAAAGGTCAAATGAGCATATGGAAGGCGCTAGTGTACAACCAGAGGATACAATGAAAGAGCCAAGTCAGCCAGTGGAGGAGCCAAAAGAGCCAAGTCAGTCAGTGGAGGAGCCAAAAGAGCCTATGGATGAAACCCAAGATGAGGAAAGCAGGCCTATGGATGAGCAAAAGGATATGGATGAGGAAAGCATGCATAGGGATGAGCAAACTGATATGGATCAGGCAAGGATGGATGAGGCAAGGATAGATGATGCAAGCCGGTCAACCGAGGCAGAGGAAAAGACCTTGGAGGAAACCTTGAATGAGGCAGAAAGAGCCATGGGGGAGACCCCTGATGAAGATGTGAATGATGACTATGAAGATGTGAATGATGAAGCTAAAGCAGAGGAGAGCAACAACGACATCAACACTACAGAGATCCAGTATGGACCCTTGCTACCTGTAGATACGGTTGTTCCGGTAATGCCGATTAAAGTATGGAAAAATATGTTCAGCTTCTAACTACTTATATGTACTTGTCAACTTTTACAGAGGTTGATTATCTTGGACCTCAATGGATTGCTACTGATGCGCGTACCTCTCGGTAACACAAAACCCTTTGAGGATTTGCAAACGTTTCGGATGGGAACTTGTTGAGTCGTGGTTTGTCCAGGAACCAAGGAATTTATTCAGTTTCTTCTTCCGTGCTTCAGAGTTGCCATATGGTCTTCAATGCAAAGGCAAAACTTGTTGCCACTAGTTACAATAGTTTGCAGTGTATGCGGCGCTCACACGTCAGATTTTGCCTTTTTGTATGATCAAAGAAAATGCGTTACCCTCGAGGGCCACTACCACCCTAAAAAACCACACTTACCTCTTTTGTACAAACCGTTTAGCCAAATCGGTGTACCCTTTGATGCAACTAACACACTACTGATTGATGATACTCCTGAAAAGGGAGAACTAAATCCGCCCGGAACAACTATCTCACCACCTTCTTTCGAGGGGCATTCCTTCGATTTTTACCTTGAAGACATTATGATTCCATACTTACAGAAATTGTATCTCAGTCCATTGTTCACGGACGAGTTTGTACTTTCTAATGAATTAAGATGACTCTTCTATCATGTCTTTGTCTTGTCTAACATTGAGAGAGAGAGAGAGAGAGAGAGAGAGAGAGAGAGAGAGAGAGAGAGAGAGAGAGATTTGACATGGTAAAGAAATGTATTTCAAGCACACTTATTCACAGGGCACAATTGACAAATGAGCTCAAAAAACTTCATGTATTGAAAGTCATTTGTATACACTTGGGTTCACAAGAATATCTGTTACATTGACACTACTTCAACCCGACCATCCAACTCTTTGCACAAAATATCTTTTTCCCTTCGCCGCATCACCTTACGGCCAGCTAGGAAAAAGGAAAAATCTGATAGGTCCCTGTCCATTGACTCTTCAATTATGTCATGCCGCAACTGCTGAAGACTGCATAGCTCCCTTATTGTAACCACCAACAGTAGGCCATGCTCTTTATCAATCACTTCCACATCCACAACAGGATTATCTTCCAAACCTGCAGAAACCTGGTCCATAGGAATGTACTTACAATTGAGCATTTGTGATTGCATATACCAAAACGAGAGTAACAGTGATTGGCTTGCAATCATGTACTTGACAACTAGAGTATCAAGCGCGACCTCGCACCGTAAGCCAATCTCTTCCTTTACATACCATCCTCTGTCAAGAAGTTTGTCACAGGATGACTGCTGAAAGGACTTGCACATGAACATAGTTTTCGTAACACGGATGTTGTAGCTATGAAACAACTCTATGAAGACTGCAGCAGGACAAAAGTTTGCAATTCCAACCAGTTTTGTCAGAATAGAGCTACGTAGAGACCTCTGTATATCCTTGTAGAGCTTACTTCGCATTGCCTCCACCATTGTTTCCTCGAGAACTGGCCAGTCCACAGTGTTCCAATCGGTTGGTAGAGGCACTTTCACCAACATGCCATTCTTATTCCCTGAGCTGAGTTGGTAGAAGTGGTCATAAAAAAATATTCCTTCATCAGCCAGGCTTTTGCTGCTCCTCCCTGAATACTGTAGAGAACCAATGTGGGCATGAACAACAAGGAAGAGGCATATTATGCACTCCATAGGCTCCCATTGCTCATAAAAAGAGGGATAAACATCTGCAATATATATAAGAAGAGTTAAACTAAGAGTATCAATAAGTAAAATGACAAATCTAATGTAATTGAGCTGTGAAGAATGGAGACATTGCTCATAAGAAGAGGGAGAAACATTGCAAAATATATAAGAAAATTTATAATGAGAGTATCACTAAGTTCAGATGTCAAGAGTACTTACAGATCAAATGAAGTTCGGATGTCAAGAGTACTTACAATTGCAATGTGGTTGATGTATATCTGATACATTTCCACCGTTTGCTATCACGTCTGGATGGGTAAACACATGCTGAACAAGAACTTCCTTTATAGATCTTTTGCCGATTTCAACTTTGAAATCCAACACTCTGGCCTTCCATGCTGAGCGGTAAACGTTGATACCACTAGACCTCTTGGGTCTTCTTGGTTGCATGAGGACCCATGAACCTTTGTTTATCCTTTGTCCAACCCATTGGTTCTCTGCACTTATAGAAGTTGATATTGTAATTGAGGATATGCTACTACTTGGCCTTCTAGGCAAAGTGCAGCTGTTGGTTGTTGGTGTGAGAGACAGTAAACACCTGGAGCTTCTTGGGCGAGAAGACGTGGAAGCCATAGCTCTCAGAGAAAATCTTTAGTGGAGGGAGATTCACTTTGAAAGCATTCTAATGGAGGGAAAGTGTTTTAGAATTCCAATATCTTGTGCGGGCTTAATGGTCACCCTCAAGTACGTTAATGACCATAAGAGAATATCAGAAGTGGGACCACTGGCAAGCACCTAACAGCTCGGTAAAAGGAAGGAAATTACGATGCCACAATCCTAGATTCGTGAAAGTTTTATGATATTTTCCTATTTTTTGAGTCTTTCCACGTACTTTCCTACGTAACGTAGCCTTCGTGCTCATTGGACGCGCTCTATTTTTCTCTCTCTTCATATGGCCCTCCAAATGACCTCCGAAATTTCCTAATGGCTTGTAGATATCCATCTTGAGAGACACTTTGGACCTTAGATCAAGAAATATTTGGATAAATAACCTTAAACTAGTGCGAGTAAAGCTATGGAAGTCAAAAATGTGGACAACGTAAATAGGGATCCAATGTTAGAGCTTGTTCTCGTAACAACACAAAGATTTTGGAGCTATGGCTTGGGGTGAGTTTGTGTTCCCTTTGAGTTCCCTTATCACTAGGAGGGTTTGGCATATGAATCTTTGTACGTTAATAATGAGATCAAAACCTAGTTGGGTGCTGTTGCAAATAGATCATGGCTAGCTCTTAGAAACAAATTGGTGATACTTGAAGGTATGGAACATCAAATGCATACATTAGGTACCTGAGTTGAGGAGAACCTTTTAAGGCTATGGAGGATGTACTATTGTAGCATTCATGGTTGGGTTGATACCATAGCATTAGATAATAGGTAGATTAGAGAGAGAGAGAGAGAGAGAGAGAGAGAGAGAGAGAGAGAGAGAGAGAGAGAGAGAGAGAGAGAGAGAGAGAGAGAGAGAGAGAGAGAGAGCACATGACACATAGATATGGTAAGGGATATCTAGATCTCTTATTCTTTGTAGCACATAATAGCACATTAGCTTGTGTGTGGCTCATAAATTGTATATCTATACAAATTAAAGGTTAGCGGACATAAGTTAGTGCGCATGACCTACACGGTCAACAACACAACATTCTCCCACTTTGATGGCCAATGTGGTAGGGCATAAACTATATGATGTGTACAGTTAGTGAAGAATACCACATCTTCATCCAATGCCCATCAACTGACAATAGTGCTAAAACTGATTGCCGAAGAGATTCTCAGTGAATGCATTTGCTGAGCTCTCTAATGTATGTATCTTTACCAGGTCAAGCTTCTTGTTTGCCAAGCGATCGTGACTGAAGTGATAGCACACATCAATGTGTTTGGTCCTTGCATGAAACACCATATTCTTAGCCAAACCAATAGCACTTTGTCACAGTGAAGAATTGGTATCTTCTGCTCTTGTCCAAGATCTCCCTCTAGACGAGTAAGATATAACTTATTGGCATTCTTCACTGAAAGAAACATACTCTGCCTCTGTAGTGGAAATTGGCATACAGTCTTGAAGAATGAATATCCAAGAAATAGAAAAACCAGCAAAAGTGTAGATCCAACCATTTGTTGATTTACAATTGTCAATGCAGCTTACAAAATCACTATATATATCCCCTAATGGATAACTCTCCACAACCATAGCATAACTACCTATTCAATGTGCCACTCAAGTATCTAAGAATTGATTTGAAAGCATCCCAATGCTTCTTTCCAGGATTGGACATATACATGCTGACAGCTCCCACTGCATATGCAATGTTAGGTCTCATAGCCACCATGGCATACATGAGACCTGCTGAAGCATAGGGAACCTTATCCATCACAACTTTTTTCTCAACATATTTGGGACAATCATTCTTGTTGGGTTTCAAATAGGTAGACAATGGATTACTCAATGATTTCCCCTTGTGCATATTAAAATCTTTAGGAACTTTTTGCACATACTCTTTTTGAGACATATAACAATTTGTTCTTACAATCTTGACTAATGCATATACCCAAAGTATGAATTGCACCACCCAAATATTTCATGTCAAAGTGACTATGTAGCTTCTGATTAGGTTGGCAATGTCTTTTTTAAAATGACAAGCAATTAGCATACCATCCACATGAAGAATAAGCAAAATTAGTTGTCCACTTGACGGTCTTTTCACATAAATACATGGATCCTCAGTACAAATGCGTGATTCCTTGGGACGTCATAAAAGTATTAAACCATAAAGACTCTTCTCTAGTCTACACACCAAATGTTCCTTATCTTTATGCACAAACCCTTCAGGCTGCTGCATATAAATCTCCTCATCGAGATCACCATGTAAGAAAGTCTGTTATTACATCCATTTGAACTAGCTCTAGGTCCTCGATAGCAACTAATCCAAGCAAAAAATCTCAGTTTTGCCTTTTTATTCACTTGAGAAAAGATTTCAAGAAAATCTATGCCATACTCTTGCTTCAATCCCTTAGCTACGAACCAAGCTTTGTCTTTCCCAACATTAGATGAAAACTTCCATTTGTAGACCCATTTACAAGACAATGCTTTCTTACCTTTTAACAATGGAACCAAATCCCAAGTTTTTTTCTTTTTTATGCTAGAAAACTCACTTTTCATTTCTAGTTCCATTGAGTCTTATCCTTGGCTAGCATGGCCTCTTTGTTAGCAAGAAAACTCACCACTATCTCTCAGCAACACAAAATCCATACCAAGAACAAACCGCTATGGTGGATGCAAGGCTCTCTAAGATCTCCTTGGCTGGCTAGTACTAGCCTACTCAATAGCTCAATCATCTAGAGAATTCACTTGCAGAAAAATAGGCTCTTGATTGCATAGGAGGTGATACAACAAAGAATGTGACCTTCTAGGATTCAACCTCTTTTACTGGTTTTTTGTGCATCTTGCTCTCATCAAAGAAGACGTCACTGCTGCAGATAGCAGATCAACTCTTTGGATCCCAAAACCAATAAGCAAATTGACCATCCAATCCATAGTGAATGAAGATGCATTTGCAAGATTTTGGATCTAGCTTAGCACGAGGCTCCTTAGGTACATGTGCATAAGCTTCACAGCTAAATGTCCTGAGTTTGTCATACAAAAACTTATCTTGAGATCATAACTCCTTAGGCACACAAAAATGCAATGTTGCACGTGGTGATTTATTGATCAAATAAACCGTTGTGTAAAGTGGTTCTCCCCAAAATTGTGTGCTAGGCTTGCCTATGATAGCATGGACATGAATCTCTCTTGAATTGTCATGTTCATTCTCTCAGCAACATTGTTTTGAGCCGCGATATAAGGAGCAATAAACTCACTTTACATTAGGACTTTCTCATAGCTCTCAAATGAGCCGAAGCATGCTCATTTTGGAGCTCTTGAGCTCTCAAATATTGCTGCTGCAATAAGCATTAAAGTTTTATTGTGTGCTTCTACCAACAAGAAAATAGAGAAGGCAACGTGGCTTATGGTGTATGACCTAAAATTGGATTCTTTAGGTCATGGGGTCAGCTCTTGTGCTCTATTTTTGGTGGGTTGTGGGTGGACCTGATAGCCTTAGTCCAATCTGCTTGAGAGAAGGGACACCAAGTCAACCAAAGAACTGCCAATGATCGGTTGTGCAATTTTGGATTCCATAGCATTACCATCAGTTGACCCTCCGATGAGTTTGTTCGGCATCCAATTTTCCTCTAGGAACTAGAGGTCATTCATGTGTAGAGAAGCATAGCTTAAAGGATAAGAGGCTATTGGGTATGCAAGCCCACTTGTCCGGTCTAGCTCGTGGGAAATCCCCCTTTATAATGCATGCAGGGAGGATCAATTAAACTTGAAGTTCAAGTTATGCATGGCAACCCTAAAAAGCTATATTTACACATGATTACAATACAATAATATAGAGTTATTTTTATTGGTCTCCGAGTGTCGACTCCTGCTCTCTCTCTCTCTCTCCTCTCTCGCCCTCGTTTTTGCTGCATCTCCGACATGCTATGGCTCCCCATCGGAATCATCCACCATAGCCTATGTTCCTAATAGAGGCTACTCCCATGGGACTATAGAGCCAGACTTGCAAACTTCTACCTTCAAGCTCACTACCAACAACCCTGATACCTAACTAAAAAGGTCTTCCCATGAGCCAAGGCAACCTCCTCCCTTGTGCCAACAAAGAGGTATTTCCCATGAGCACACCAATCCTCAAGGACCCTTGTTAGGGTGCAACACACAACAAAACCTCACATCTTATAACTCACACTCCACTACTCCTTACCCACATTGAAGCACAAATTATCTTATGTTTTGCACTATTATTTTTAAACTTTGAGCTTCAAGGTTTCTTTTTCGCATGCTTTGTGAGCAGGTACTCCACAAGGATGGAGAGTGACTTCACAAATACTTTGTAAAACCTTTCATAGCTTTCTTTGGCGCACACAAAGATTGGACTCTACCCAAAACAGGTAAGATCTTCTTAGTCTCACTACACATTGTGGTGCACAATGGGCAAAGAAAATATAACCATTTTTTATGGCCAAGGTTTCCATACTAGGGAAATCAAAACGAAGGGGTACTTAATGAAATAGTATCTAGAGTCCACAGTGAAGCCGTTGGGAAGCACAATTCACAACACAAGATGAGCAAGGTTTATGGATTCTTGTCGTTGATTTAGAGGAAAATTGCCTCCACTACTCAATGAGTACACTACTTCCTATGATGCATGGGCCACACTTGAGAGACACTTAGACAAACACTCCAAAATATCTCTCAAAATGCATCTATATGGTCTCACCATTGAAGCAAGAGAAGATCCCCGTTCTCTTGTGAATAGAATGAAGAGCATATGCACCCAGTTTTCATACATAAAATGCCTAGAGGAGAACGAAGACCAAGTAGCCATGCTACTTAAAGCGATACCAAATGTAGACTACGTTCAGATTGTCACAAAGCTCAAAGAAAAGGAGCTTGTACCAAACCTGGAGGACGTCATCAACTTGCTCCAAGATCATGAGAAGTAGATCGGAGATACAAAGACTTCAAGAGGATCTTTTGTTGCTACATCATCAAGGAACCCAACAAAGAAGAGATGCAAACACTGCAACCGCACCAACCACACCTCCCAAAAATGTTACAACCTAAACCCTCGTGTGCATTGTGGTAAAAATAACCATGGGTCTAATTGGTGTCTGTACAAAGATAAAGACAAATTCAAAATCACCAAAGAATCTAGTGAAGAAGACAATGGAGGAGTGTGCTACATAGATGTACTCTGAGATACTCACATTATCATGCTTACAATTCTCTAGGGGAGGAACTTTTGCCCTACATCCTTGCTGTCTACCATTCTCAAGGGAGGGATTTTGGCCTACACACTACTGTCACCACTCTCTAGGGGAGGCACTCTTTTGTACACCTATCTAGATGGGATACATATACCCCACTAGAAGGTCTCCTCAACATTTTATGTGCTCAGACACAAAAGAGGACTATTTTTAGGTTTTGTGCTTAAGCCCACACCATGGAGCTCTACCCTTACTTCACTTTGTCTAGTTCAATGTATCTACCTACTAAACTTGCGTATCACTTTTAAATGATGCTTTCATTGAATCCACATGATATACACACCCACACACACTCATGGAGAAGCATGCACAACCTATAAGATATTTGGGATGATCTTGATTCCTATCATCATCTATGATGTCATCCAAAGCTCCCTCCAAAAGCATATATAATGGCTCACTATGTACTTGCAAATCTCGTTCAATAATCAATCCAATTTGTGCTTGTTATCTTTGTGTATTGATTCTCCTAATTGTGCTTAGTGTGGTTTCACATGGTGCTTTCACCATCATCATGAATGCAAGCCTAACGTATTCCCCTTAAGCTATGTACTTAACACTTCTACCCTCAATTCAAGCCTCACTATCAAAAGCCCATGCTTTGAAAAACCCAAGCCTTCATCATCACCTCCCAAAATATGGCACTGCAATGCCTTTTCTCATCATAATTTTCCACCACTAACCCTCATTGACTTGTCATCTCCCGAGCTCCACAGACTCACATCCCACTCTGATGCTACCCTGCAAGCGTCAGCCTCCATCATTGTACCTACATGCTATCCACCAATGAATACCACTTGAAGAACAACTACAAATCTCCCACCATTGTGTTGCCACATCATCAACAATAGTCTGCTTGCACTCGCCTACGATTTGATCATGTTGTATTTCTATGTGCTCCCTAAGTCCCTGGTTATTATCACCACTATCCAAACAACTACTTGTCTGTAGCCTGCTTTTTTTTTGTTATTGTTTTCTTCTCAAATTTGGAATTTTAAAATCCAATTTTCGTGCTACTCCTCCCAAGCACCAAGTGTTTTCTTACCTGAAGGCCCTTCTTGTCATACACGTGTGTGCAACAATCTTTAGAACCAAAAGAGCAATGAAAGCAATGATGGTGGTTTTGAACGGATTTCAAGCGACATTATTAATTTCTCATAGCCTCCCAACAATTGTCAATCAAATGGGTAAAATCTTCATGGATGCAATTGAAGGATACCACTTGAAAGATATCAAGCGACATTAAACTTTCATAATCTCTTGACAATTGTCAATCAGATGGTAAAAATATTCATGACTTTGATTGTCCTTATTTAGAGTGGTGTTGTTATCAACTTTGGATATGTATGGAATGTATACTACAATTCTTTTTTTAAAAAGAAGTCCCTCCAAGCAATATTAATGTATAAAAGGTGAGAGCCCTAACAAAGTTCCCTAGATAAAGTGATGATCTACCTTTGTAAGTGTTTAGACACTACCCCAATCTTATAGTTTGGAGGTAATACCTATACTATTTTTCTTGCATCAGATTTGATCTTCATGTGCCCTATGTAGTTACCAAAAGTAAACCATATGAAACTCCCTGATTAGAATCCATGCTTTATCATGTAAGCTTCAGCTTACTTACGGGGGCATTTGTTGAAGTAAGCCTATAGCTTACACTCACGGTGAGAGCAAACCCTTAAGCTAAGCTTGCAACATTTATGTGTGTATTCATATTTTTCATGTGGAACCTATAAGCCTCACACATGCTGCTCATTCCCTAAACACATGCTACTCATTCCCTAAACACATGCTACACACTTGATAGGCACATTTTACTTGTGTAGCTCACATGACCCTTTCCATTACATTGGTGCATATCCACCCAATCCTTGATTGCACTTCTCCACATTGAACCTATAAATGGCCACTATCCAAAGCTTGTAAACACCTCTCTCATTCTAATCAATCAAAAAAGTCCCTTTTTATTGTATTGAGTACACTATCTCTAATCTACTTACTTCTAACTGTTATAAATCTCTTACTATGATGAATGCTTCATTGGTCTATCCACCATAGGCATTATAGTCTCAAAAATGACTATCTTCTGGACCAAGTCTCAGAGATGTTCGTGATTGCCATACTACCCAAGATGGCTCCATAAATGGGTACAAATGCACTATCACAACAACAAACACACCTATGATAATATGTGCAAGATATGTAGTCAAACTGGAGCCAATCAAAGTGCAAGCAATAATTGCAACCCCCAACAAAAATGAAATCCAAGAGTAGACCAAAAACTAGTCAGTAGGTGCTACTTGCTTTCAATGATAAAGTTGACCACACACTGTCAAAGATAGATGCCAAACACATATGGCATATCACATATAGAACTTAAGAAAAATGCTCTCCAAAATTGTACCTGTATCCAACTATCTATAGTGGGAAAGTAGCACTTGTACTTGTAACCTACTATGTCATAGTCAATGACCACACCGCTCTCACAAAGAGTATGTGTAACCCACATAATCATAGATTGAGGCAATGCTCAAAGTACCTATGTTGTGCGTGCACAAAACCTATGTCTATGTGTGAGGATGTTGATATCGTGCATGTTGCTGTAGATTTTGTGGTCAAAATTAGGTCTAATTGACACCACCATTACATCCAAAAAGTGACAAAACCCCTACAACGACTCCTAGGTTGCGTAGATCCGAGTTCGTATGAGGAAGTTATGGCCAAAAATGCGTTTCTCTAGCTAATGATTTTTGCTAATCTGCCCACAATGTGGGTTGAATAACCACAAAGAAATAGTCCAAAATTAAACACAAGCTGAAGATCTTAGCTCCACAATCCCATACATGGCTGCAAATTTCTTACTTCAAATCCTATTGCAAGCACATACCAAAGCACTCCAATGTGTGTGCAATCAAAGGATAACACTACGTTTGAATACTTTTGTCTATAAGCACTCAAGAATGGGTATAAATAAGCTATGGATAACTCACAATGATGAAGCTCTCTTGTCGACAGTCAATCGGCTCTGATACCAGAATAAAGGGAAGTGTAAGAGTGGAGTCGAGGATACATGCAAGCCAGAGAGAAGAAGAAGAAGAAGAAGAATATTGTTTTAACGTCGTAGAAACTATCCCAAGAGACCTTAAAGATCTATCCGACGAGGAGAGTTGAGAGAGAGAGAGAGAGAGAGAGAGAGAGAGAGAGAGAGAGAGAGAGAGAGA
The DNA here is from genome assembly GCF_014529385.1 of Adiantum capillus-veneris. Taxonomy (NCBI): domain Eukaryota; kingdom Viridiplantae; phylum Streptophyta; class Polypodiopsida; order Polypodiales; family Pteridaceae; genus Adiantum; species Adiantum capillus-veneris. Next base: position 121,601,357 of record NC_140956.1, read on the forward strand.
GAGAGCAATACATATAGATATGGTGAGAAAGAGCTAGCCTCTTCTTCTTTGTAGCACACAATAGTGCATTAGCTTGTGTGTGGGTCATAAATTGCATATCTATACAATTAAAGGTTAGAAGACATAAGTTAGTGATGGACGACGGGCCGACCTACATGGTCAACAACCCAACAATGAGTTCCCTGATCTGAACTATCTCTTAGGGGTGTCCATATTGACATATAATATGCTAATATAGGAACCAAGCCATGGACTTGGATGTAGTGTCGACGAGTGCTTTAGCTTCCACCCATTTATTGGTGTAGCACGTTGCCATGACTATTTACTTATTCTCTCTGCGTGTGACATTCTTGAAATGCCCCATGAAATCCAAACTCCACTTCATAAATATTTCTAAGGGTTGAATAGTGGTTAGAGGTGTCATGTCTACTGCAGTAGGTCTACCCTTTCTTTGGAAAATATCACATGTCTTGCAAAAAGCTCTCTAATATATGATATCATACTCTGCCACCATAAATCACCTTGAAGAATTTTCTTATAAGTGATGTCAATAGAAAAGTGTCCTCCTTAGCTCCTAGAGTGAGCTTCAGTAATAATCTACAGCCTTCCTTGCATATGCACACATCCTCTTAATGCTCCATCAATACCCACTCTGTATAAAGATCCAACTATAATTGTAAACTCCTTTCTAGGTTAGTTCATATAGCAAAAATGCCTTACCTATGAACACATGAATTTACCTTTGATTAAAATTAATATGTCCTAGAAAATTGCTCAATTCAAATACATTCATGTGTGCTTTGGCTTGCTAGGCACTGTGGACCTCATCTTTAGCTATCTCAATACCGTTTCTAGACAGTACATGTCCCAAAAATTATCCCTTCCCGACCATGAACACTAATTTAAAGGGATTCAAACAGATCTTGTTTTCCTTGCATCGCTCAAGTGCCCTCTCTAGGAATAGTAAAAAGAACAATCTCCAAGTCTAAGCATGATAGCCTTTTCTTCGCTATGTTGATGTATAAGTAGAAGAAGAAGATAATGTTGAAACCGATGATAACAATAGTAGAAAAGAACAATCTCCAACTCTAAGCATGATAGCTTTTTCTTCTCTATGTTGATGCATAAGTAGAAGAAGAAGATAATGTTCAAACCTATGTAGAAAACTTTCCTTATGTCTAACAAAACCCCCTCTATTCCAACCAAAAAGAAGAAGTTGAAGAAAAAAAAGCTTCTCAAGCTCTTGGGAGACACCCAAGAAGCTCCTACTTCAATGAAGGTTCATGTCCACAAAACTTCTTGAATATACCTCAAAGATATTCCTTTTCTCCTCCCCTTTTCCCTTCTTGAAGCCAAGTTCTAAATCTACAAAAAGACTCCCTCAAAATAGAAAAAAATTGATAACTTATCCTCAGCCATTGAGGGCCCACTCATGCATGAACACCTCCCAATTGATCAATCACAACATTGTTACTGTTACCCAAAACAAATGGAGCACCCTTCTCAATTTGTGTGACTGTTTGAACAAATTTGCACACTTTTCCTAGTGATGCTCTAAATGTACTTCTTTGAAGTGGGTGTTCATGATCCCCAACATGCACGGCCAATCTTGTCATTCTTATATCTAAAGGCAAGACATAGTAGATCATGGCCCTATAGATTGGAATGTAGTCAACAACATTTTGGAGAGAGTGGCATGTGATTTGTGTTGACGGACGCAAAGCGGACCCCGGACCCTGACGGCCTCTAAAACGCCAGGGGCCGAATGGCTCACCTTGAGCCTGCCACGATAAAGCGAACAAGGGGCACCACCTAGGTTTGAGCGGCTAGGACGCAAAGCCCACGATGCTATGAACACCGCAAGCCCACACACACACACACACACACACACACACACACACACACACACACACACACACACACACACACACACACAGAACACTCGCAATTGATGAAAACAACCTCCGGGGTGTGAGGGTGAATTATTTTTGCAATATTTACAAGGTGGCATGCCGTGGTGGTAGAGAGGTAGGGGAAAGAGATGGTGCAACCTACTTGGTGCGTTCTCTAGGGAGATTCAATGACTGCAAATGTTCATTGCCAAGAGCATGCATACGTGTGTGCATCGACCATTGGAGTCGAGAGATGGGTGTGAGTCCCTTCGCATGGTGCAATTTCCAAGGCAAACCCAACACACAAGACCCTAAACCCTCTCCCCGTGATGGTGATGGTGTTGAGAGAGAGAGAGAGAGAGAGAGAGAGAGAGAGAGAGAGAGAGAGAGAGAGAGAGAGAGAGAGAGAGAGATAGTGCTCGGGCTGCTTTGAAACATATCGGCAATGATCAAGCAAACACAATTATATATGTAAGAAAGAGAGCGAAGGGGGAGGGGGTGTTTGTTGCACTAATACCTTCTTACAAATCTGTCATGACCAATCAAAGTGATATTAGTATTTGTTCAACATAGCTTGAGTAAATTACACCATGACACATCACAAGAAAAGCCACCCCACTCACTGTCTTAAGGCCAGGGGAGTCCTCTCCACCCTGTCGCCCTCTTACAGTATGTGGGATTTATGGCTAAATTGATGACAACACTAGAGACAAGCTATCAAGAGCTTAACAAAAAAAAAACACCAAGACACTTACACATCATTGTTGTCCATTACTTCACGTGGGAAGAGAGACAAAGTATCCACGCTTAGTCCAAATCCACTCTCGATTCAGCAAATGTTGGGCTTACACTAGTAGGAGAAATGATAGATTTCCTACTCTCAATTGAGTGATCACTCTCTCTCTTACAATGGCATAGAGTTCCCTTGCTAATCTCCTATTACAACACATGCACATGCATAAGACAATGAGCTTCCACTCAAGAGCTCCTTCTAGAGAGGTTGAGCTTGGCTTCTCAAGCTATAGCATAGTGCTCTTGCTTATGGCTCCCCCCTTTTTGTGCTAGCTACACCCTCCTTTTATAGCAATTTTGAAGGCTAGGGTTACTCCTCTAACCATGGTTGGGTTAGATTTTCAGCAATTTATCTAATTTCTTTTGCTTGGAATTATCAAGAAGTTGGTGGGGAAAGAGAGATGAGAGAAATGGAGGTGATAGGACTTTTCATAGTGGGTTAGTGTTAGTAGAGTTAGTATTAATTTACAAATGGAATTGGATATTTACAATGGGAGTATCCATGTAGGATACAAATAAGGAAGAAAAACTCTTAAGAGGTAAGAAAAGGTGGATTTCTTACAAGGTTGATGCTCCAAGTGTCTTGAGTAGGGCCAATTTTGACGCTTGTTGACGGTCCACTCGCTTTGACGGTACATTTTTTCTCCACTCTTGACCTTCCTTGAGAGACAAGGTAATTGAAGCTGAGTAATCAACCACCATGATGCTGTCTTTTAAGAGAAGAGGCTGAATTTTGTGGTTTTTTTGATAGATATGGGTAAATTGGAGGAGGAAAAATGAGACTAGGTGGTCAATTTTGGAATGGAATTGTGTGTGGAAGGTATGAGTTCACCATGGTTTCTCTTATTCTTCAAGGTTGAGGAGAAGGTGAGTAGGGTGCAGAGAGGAGTGGTGAGAGAGGTGGGGATGATGAGTGGAGAAGTGTGTGTAAAAGAGGAAAATGATAAAGTGGAAGAGAGAGTGTGGCTGCATAGCATGGGAAAACTGGGGTCCACTAATAAAATCATAGCTCACAGCTCGTAACTCAAAAAAATATGAAAAAATTTGAGGCAAAAGTTCAGCCAACGAGCTACAACTTTTGTTTGTATCACCTTTTCAAATTCGGAGAGCAAGTGAACTTTAAAAATTCAGTAAAACCGACCGTTTTTTTCCACTCCACAAGGTCCTTGTGGGGTCCTTCTTTGGATGATTCTTTTGAATACCTCCAAGAGTGAGCCCTCCATAGTGCATGTATGCATGCCACCTACCCGTGACCTTATTTGGTAGGTCTATAATTGAAGATATTGTTGAGATCATGATATAAGTGAATAGTACAACTAAGAAAATCAAATATTGAGGGGTCTAAAAAATATGTACATGTCAAATATAAATAATATAAGTGGAAAAAATATAAAGGGGTCAAAAGAAATATCTCTCATTATGAGGCTACCATAAAAACATAAATATTTTTGGTGTTCTAATTTTTTAGAAAAAAAACAAAATAGATGTAGGAAGGGAAAAATCACAACAGTGAAAAAATATACACATAAATAAAACTAGTTTTTTTGGAATTTTGTTGGGGTGGAGTTACACCAAATATAAGAGAAGCTTACATGAAAATATTTCTATATGGAATAAAGAGTATGAAAAATGGTAAGAAAAATTGTGGTAATGGTGAGGCAATATACAGAGCATAAATAACACACACCTAGGTAGAAATATTTAAATAAATACCAAAATAATTATAAAAAAATATTTTATTTAGGCCCTATATACAAAGAAATATTTACATACGCATGGGCCATAATATACTTATATTTTTTATTTTTTTGGCTCAACTAGCCCCATGACTAGCTAATTGAGGGTTTTTTATTTCAGTAAGGAGATATGAGAAAAGTCCCCTAACTCACACGCACCTATATACAATGAAAGGGTGAGGGTAACCACAGTGTTTGAGTGATTTGATAGGGTGAGATAACTCAGTATGGCAATTACAGAGAGCCGAAAAAACGGCTATCAGTGTCAATCCCTCCTACTACACTCTACCCAATGCTTGGTTCCACATAAGTTGCCCCCCCTCGATAGTGACCTCTCAGTGCGAATTTATAGGTGTTGGCTGCTTGGATTATGGTAATCCCAGTGTGGTTAGGGTAATCTTAATCGGGGAGACATAGCAAGTGGTGGGCCCGGTGTGGTTGACCCTTGCTTTGTTTTTGGGGGAGGTTATTAAAAGATGGGAATCTCTAGGTGGGCCTTTGTTACCCTCACCTAGAGAGAGGATATTTACAAAAGGGAAAATTACAATGGCTTGGGTGAAAACTGAAGATAATGGTAAAATAACCTAAGATTACTGAGATGGCATCGAGGTTGCGTGTTGCCGGCGAATGGCGAGCTACCGGTGCGTTGGTGTCGAGCGTACTTCTTTTCGGAGTCGGCCGGGGCATGCCTTCGGCGCATTTTCTATTTTTTTCGTTAGCGGCGCGTGCTTTGGATCCTTCTTCTTTCGTTTGTCGATGTCGTAAGCGTTTATGCATGTGCGTATATATGTATGTGAGTGTGGGAGCATGTGTGTGTTTTTTTTTGCGAGTGAGTGCGTATATGTATATGTATGTGCGCATGCGTGCGTGGGAACACGGGAAAGGGGGGGGGAGTTATATAATGTTTATATATATATATATATATATATATATATAATATAAATATTATATATATATACATATGTATTTTATTTTATTTTTTATTTTTTTTTTCCTGTGGCGGATTGTTGCGCATGGCGGAAGGAGAGGGAGGGGAGGTGTGTGGTGGGGTGTGTGTGTGTGTGTGTGTGTGTGTGTGTGTGTGTGTGTGTGTGTGTAAGTGTGTTTCAACTGCTGCCGCAAGGCGCGTGTGTGTGAGTGTGTGGGCTGCGGACTGCGCGCGAGAGAGAGTGTGGTGGAGGTGCGGGGTATGCTGCGGACTGCGCATGGGAGAGAGAGGAGAGGTGGGGGGAGGGCGTGTGGTGGGGTGTGTGTGTGTGTGTGTGTGTGTATAGGGCTGCTACCGCAAGGCGAGAGAGAGAGAGATATTTGCGCGATGGCGGCATCCGGATGAGAAAGAGAGAGAGAGAGTTTGGCGTGCTGCCATGCCGTGAGAGGCAGAGGGGGAGGGTGAGGGGTGAGGGGATAAGGGATAGAGGGAGTGTGTGAGGGAGAGAGGGGGTATGGCGGGGCATGGGTTTGTGTGGCTGAGAGGGAGAGGGGGAGGGTGGTGTGTCTTGCATGGGCTTAACGACGAATGACAACTAAGTCAATGGGGGGGGAATATATCCGCGGGCCGGGGGGGGGGAGAATGAGGCTGAAGGGGGGGGGGGGGGGGGGGGATGAGTCGAAGGAGGGTGAGGCGAGCGGGTGGGGAAGAGTGAGGAGGGGTCGGGGGAGGGAATATTGGCGGGCCGAAGAGAGGGGGGGGGGGGGGGGGGGGGGGGGGGGGGGAGGGTAAAGGGTAATGGGAGAGGGGTGAGTGTAAGAGTGAGGGGGGGGGGGATCCCACGCGGCTTACATCGAGGGAGCACGAGAGAGGGGTTGGGGGGTTTCTTCTTAATTTCTGTCTGGTCGGGGAGGGTAAATCAACAGGGGAAAAAGGAGGGGGAGAGGGTATGTAAAGAAAATGGGGGGGGAGAGAGTGCGAGAGTTTTATTTGATGCCCATGGGGCGGGAAAGGGAAAGATGAGTTACAGTGGGGGGGTACTGAGAGTGGGGGGGGGGGGGGGGGGGTTGAAATGAGTTTTTTTTTTCTTTTTTTCTTTGATTTTCCGAAAGTCGGCTATCATTAGCCCTCTCTCTTTTGGCTAGAGGCATTCATGCTTCTAGCCCTTCTTCAGTTTCTTCAGCCGTAGAGTTAGAGGGTTCTCCCTCCTCTGGAATGTCTAGCACGAATTCTGGGTCAAACCTAAGAAAGTACCTCTTCAGTCTGCATCCATTGACTCTTGTCTTGTGAATTCTCCCATCTGCTTCCATCAGCTTATAGCTGCCGTTGTCGTAGCGTTTCTTGATGATGAATGGTCCTTCCCATCTAGGCTGAAATTTCTTATCCTTCCTGGTATCAAATCTGTTGTCGCATCGCAGCACTAACATGCCTTTTTCCAGTCCTTTCTCTTTAAGCCCTTGATTGAAAGTGAGTCGGCGTCGTTCTGCCTGTGCCGCATAGTGATTGATTGCTTCTTCCCTATCCAGTTGTAGTCTCTCTAGATCCAAGATGTGGTTTCTAAGGTTTACGATTGGACGGTGGGTCTGGCTGGCCAAGACTCGTAAGCTGGCTATTTGTACCTCAATGGGTAGAATTGCCTCCTTCCCATAAACTAGATGGAAAGGGTGTGAAACCTAGTGATGTTCGGAACGTTGTTCTGTAGGCCGAAAGAGCTGCCATGAGATGTTTATCCCAATCTCCTGTATGGTTGTTCACCTGTTTTGTGATGATCTTGCAAATCATTCCATTTACCTTCTCTACCAGACCATTGCATTGTGGATAGTATGGTGTGGAATGCCGACGTGTTATGCCTAACTTCTTCATCAGTTCTCCTACCACATCACCTCTGAATCCTGGTCCTTTATCTGATATTATCTCAAGAGGAGTGCCAAAACGGCAAACGATATGCTCAAAAATGAACTTTTCCACCTCTTGGGCTATAATGCAGGTGCTGGCTGTTGCTTCTGCCCATCGCGTCATGTAGTCTACCCCCACAATGATGTACAGTTTACCTGATTTGGCCCTTGGTAAGGGACCAATTGCATCTATTCCCCATTTCTCAAACGGACCATATGAAATGATAGGGGTTTGGGTCTCGTAGGTTAGCATGCGATCACTGGCCACTTGACAGGCCTTACATGTTTTACACCAATGGTGTACATCTCTGTTCAAACTAGGCCAAAAGTATCCTGCCTGTAGAATCTTCCTACTGGTGATATCTAGAGCAAAATGACCACCGCAGACGCCGTCATGGCAGCTTGAGATCACCTCGGTGATTTCACTGGAGGTTGGCACCCGCCTGAGAATTTGATCTTTGCCCTTACAATACAAGTGGTCGTCTATAAGGCAATACCTAGTAGCCTTCCTTACCAGCCATTGTTTTTGGCCTTTCGTGTGTCCTGTTGGACATTCCCCTGTATTTAGAAAGTTGATGATATCAGGCATAGCGTCACTGCCTTGAAAGAGGGGTAGATTTAATTTGAATGCTCCTATGGAAACATCTTGTATCCTTTCTTTAGCTAGTGCGTCTGCCTCTTGATTTTCTGCTCTGGGAATGTGGAAGAGTCTTACCGCTTCAAACTTCTTCAGAAGGTCCTTAACTTGGCGAAGTTGACCAAGTAAAACTTGATTCTTGCACTCCCAGGTGCCATTTATCTGCCTTATCAAAAGCAAAGCGTCGCTGAATACATTCAAGCGCTGAATTTTTTGTGAAATACATTGTTCCAGCCCGAGGATTAGGGTTGCATATTCTTCCTCATTGTTAGAGTGGGAGTGTGATAACTGCCCTATGGAGAATACTCTTTCCTGCTGTTCATTGAAAATGACCATGCCTGCTGCAGACTGATTCATTGTTCTCTTGTATGCTCCGTCAAAGAAAAGAGAGTGAGCTCTCTCTAGCTTAGGACTCTCTTTATCTGGTGTTCCTTCCTTTGCTTCTGTGTCGACCTTCAGCTTCTTCTCGTAGTGGCGATGAGTGAGAATTCCTGCTAGACTAGCCCTGGTAGAGTTTTCTACTTGCATGGTGTAATCAAAAGGCATCTTCATTTTGTTTCCTCGGAATATGATATAGTTGCACTTCTTCAAACTGATTAAACATCCTACGAATGGCATGAACTTTTGTCCTTAAGCTTTCATTCTTGCATGCCCAAATGCCTAAAATCTGTTTAACAATGAGAAGTGCATCTCCCTTTACCATGAGACGTTTTATCCCTTGGCCAATGCACATCTTCAAACCATGAAGTAGTGTGTCGTATTCTGCTTCATTGTTGCTAGTTGAACCTGGTAGATTGACCTTCTCTTTCATGACCACCTCTCCACTTGGGTTGAGCAACACTAGCCCTCCCCCTGCTTTCCCTGTGGCTCGTCGAAAAGCTCCATCAAAGAACAAGGTAAAAGCATTAGGATTACTTTTTGGTGGTGGCAATGGTAGGGTCTTTACTTCAGGCACCTTAATCTCCTTTTCATGCACCCTATAAGTGAGAATCCCTGCCAATTGTGCACGCACACTATCTTCTACCTTGAAAGAGTATTGAAACTCTTGCAACTCCATAATCCACTTTGAGATCCTAGTACTAAGATTCATTTGAGATGACACCCAAGGGAAAAAATTCTCTGCGGTGAGGATTACAAAAGGTTTTGGGATCAAGTAGGATCTAAACTTCCTTATCGCAAACATGAGAGAAAGCATCATGAGTTCTGCCTCCGTGTAGTCTCTCTCTAAAGCATTCATGACCCTACTAGCAAAGTAGATGGGCCGCATCCTGGTACTATAGGGATCTTGTTGTAGCAAAACTGCACCAATTGTTTCTTTCCCAGCACTAGAGCTAACAAAGAATGTGTACTCCCAACAAGGAGGCATGAGTGTTGGTAGCTCTGACAAAATGGCTTTAATGTTACAAAAGTACTCTTCAAGCTCATCAGACCATGCAAATTCTACTTGTTGTGTCAACTTTTGCAAAGGGTGAAGTAACTCCGAGGCTAAGTGAATGAAGCGTGACATATACTTCACCTTTTGAATGAATGAGATGACCTCCTTAAGACTCTTGGGTGATGGTAGCTCAATAAGAGGCTTTGCCTTTGAAGGATCCACTTCAATGTCTTTGTAAGAAACTTTATGACCAAGCAAGATTACTTCATCCTCATCTATATGGCACTTGTCGGGGTTGAGTTGACCTCCCATGTCGTAGAGCTTCTTTAAACCTTCTTCTACCCTTTGTAGATGCAATGATTTTGAGCTATAAATACAGAAATCATCAATGAACACCCTAATTGACTTTCCAAAGAATGCTTGAAACACCATATTCATGAAACGTTGGAATGTTGCAGGAGCATTTGTCAGACCAAATGGCATGACTCTAAAAGCATAACAACCCCAAGGAGTGATAAAGGTTGTTTTCCATTGATCCTTCAATGCAATCCCTATTTGAAAGTAACCTGAGTAACCATCGCACACAGTGTACTTCTCATGACCAGCTACCTCATTTAGTATCTCATCCTGGAATGGGAGGGGAAAGTGATCTCTTTTTGTTGCCTCATTGAGGGGACGGTAATCCACACACACCCTCCACTTGCCATTTTTCTTAGGAGTGACAACAACAGGAGAGACCCACTCTGAATTCTCCACTGGATAAATGAAACCTGCTGCTAGAAGCTTTCTTACCTCCTTGAGTAGAGCCTGTTCCTTTATAACTCCTAGCCTTCGTAGCTTCTGAGCTTTAGGTGTGGCCTCAGGCTTTAACTCAATCTTGTGTTGAACAACATCTACCCCACGCACGTCGGTGTAGTCTTTAGCAAAAAGCCTAGGAAACTTCCTTAGCACACATTTGAACTCCTCTCTTTCATCCTTTGTAAGTGTTGTTGATAGCATACCTTCCAGCATCCCTTCATCTTGAACACCTTCGTTCTCTTGAGGACCTACCTCCTCCAAGCCTTGACAAGAGGTCTCTTGGTTGCTTGGCTTAAACCTTACCCCCATGACTTCGATGGAAGACTCCTCTTCAGTAATGCTGCCGCTACTTTCTTCTTCTGAAGTGCTATCGGTCCAACCTTCTTCCGTCTCACTTTGAGATGATTCTTCATGGAGCTCCTCTTGGCGTTGCTCCTTCATGTCAAAGACAACCTTCTTATGATTGTCATTCCTGCAAATTAATTTCCCACTCTCCCAATCCTGCAAAGCTCGCATTTTCATTAGCCATGGTCTTCCTAGGATAAATGGATAACCACTTCCCTTGGTCGACATAACATAAAAATCCACCGCTTTCTTAATGCCAAAGGCCTCTACAAAGACATTTTTACAAATGCCTACACACCTAGCCTTGCTATTGTTTGCCATCTTGACTTTGATTTCAGGTGTCTCCTGGATGTGCATGCCTAGCTTTGCATGAGTCCCTCTGTCATGATGCAAATTTGTGCACCCCCATCCACTAGACCTTTCCTAACCAATCTTCCTTTGATGTAACAGTCTAGCACCGGTGTAATGTCCTCATTCATTTCAGCTTGTGCAATTTTTACAACAGGCACACTCTCTTTTACCTTTCTCCTAGTGCTAACTGCCCTTGTTAAATCCCTCCTAACTTGTGGACATAATGCAAGAAATTGAGGCCATGAAATATCAGGACCCTTACCTCTCATGTCTTCCAACAAGTTGTACGGAGCCATACCATGTCCAAGAGGGAAGTCTTGGAGGTTGATACGACGTCGAGTCCTCTTGGTTTCCTTGGTTTCCTTTGCCTTCTTGCCTTGTCCATGGTCACTCTGTGATGTGACTCCTTCTTTCTCTTTACCTTTTCCTCGGCCATGCTTAATGCCATTGGCTTCCATGTCAACCTCATTTGAATTTGTCACCTCTACCACATGCACATTTGGATCTGGCAAAGGTGGAACTCCTTCTACCCCTTGTGGAGGTGGTCTTGGTCCATTTGGCCTTTGTATAAGCCGTGGTTGCTGACTAGTTCCTTCACCTGCATTCATCACTGGGTAATTCAAGTTAGGTCTCCCTGGCTCCCCACGGGGCCAAGGACAATTATACATCCCATGTCCAGACTCACCGCAATTCCAACATTGCAAGACTCTCCTAGTTCGTGGCTCTCTCTCTTCTGACTTCTTTGCTTGGCCCTTTGGACCTACAGCTTGTGCAAGGTGAATTGACAGGCTGCTTAAAGATTCATTTAACTTCTCAATCACTTCAGCCGTTACCTCAGGAAGCTCCCTAGATGTTGATGCTTGTGACTTACCTTTGGGTCTAAGACCTTCTATTGGAACCTCTCCCCTTAAGCACTTGAGTTTCCTATACTTCTCAGCAGCCCTAGTTTCCGCTGCATCAAAAGTAGCAGGTGCACCCGCCTCAACTTTTACCTTAAGGTCAGGAAAAAGTCCGGCTATGAACCTCTCCTTCTTTAAAAATTCTGCACCATCACCAGGGTTAGCAACATTTCGTATCCATAAAGCCCAAAGACGTAGAAACTCTTGCTTGTACAAGTAGTAGTCATCTAAGTCTTTTTGCTTATGAGAAACAATGTCTTGCCATAGTTTTTGAGTGTTTTGGGGATCAAAGAAGTATCTCTTAAAACGATTCAAAACTTATGTGTAATTCCCCTTAACTTCCTCAGGCAAAGAGTCAAACCAAGTACTAGCATCTTTCCTAAGGACCACCTCAAACATTTCTACACGTTCTTGATCGGTTACTATCCTCTTGATACGGCAAGACATCTTGAAATTTGCTAAAAATAATTCTGCATCCTCTCCAGGCTCTCCAAAGAAAATAGGATATCCAGACATTTGGCGTTGGCTCTCCATTATTATGAAAGATTACAACACGAGTTACAATAAGGGATACAATAGAGATTTAGAACCACTCGCCTGCAAATGAAGAAGTAAGAAAATACCACTCTAGGTTTTCTTCTTCAGCTATCCAAGCTTCAATGGGGTCTCGATTTGTTTGATCAAAACAAAAAGGTAGACTATTGATGAGCTCTAAGAAGGGTTGAAATTCTTCAAAGCTAAGGCGATAAACAGAAATCTCTAGAACTTCATTTTCTGGATCCAAAAGAGCAACCACGATAAATTGCACTTGCTCTACAATTCCCAACGCACAAGCGGTTTGTATAAAAACTAGATCTTCATGCTCGTCGAAGGCCGTGAGAAAGTAGCAATTGACTAGGAGCTCCTTTCCTTCGAGTTCCACACAGTTGGAGTGAGGCAACCTTCTCACAATTTCATAAAGAACATCCTCATCAAGTCCAATCAAGTTTGCAAGATTTAAAGACTCCACTTGTGCTACAAAATTCCTGAACAAAAACTCCTTAGGATTATGGTTAAATCATTCAAAAGCATAAAGAGATTTACAATGTCTCTATGAACAAAGTGTCATAGAAAGTAGAGAAGGATGAGAATTTATACAAATTTGCAATCTTCTCTATGCTCTCTTTATTAAGACAAGCTCTGAATAGCTTCCTATCTCCTTTGTTGAAAGCAAAAGGAAGACTATTAATAAGACGCAAATGAGGGAAAAATTCACCAAATGTGAGTCTATGAAGCATGAACTCTGGCCACATGTTTCCTGAAGAGTCTTCCTCAATGGTGAAATGCACTCGCCAAACGCCAAATTTCACTCTATTTACCAATCTTAGGGCACACACTAGTTGGATGAATGCGCGGTCTTCCTTAGTGCCCAACAACAAGAGGAAAATGGAATCCACGCGTAGGACCTTTCGTCTTAACTTCACCACCCTCTTGTTATGAGGGAGACGCCTTACTACTTGCTCCTGCAACTCAATTGGTAATAGAGCTAGATCTCTAAGGATTGAACTTTCACTGCACACACATTCCCTGTTAGAACAAATGATCTTTTTTTGTTTCTTGTAACAACTTGGACAAAGAAAAAAACAAACCTACACACTATTTTGCCGGGCTGCACTTCATTTTAAAATAAAATGAACACATGTACATCAAAACAAGTGTGGTAGTTGATGAGAGGTAGAATGACAGGATTTGGTGATGCAAGAATTTCTCCTACTCTTTGGGCACCAAACATGAACACCATTCGTTGTTGAAAATGGATCTTTCTACTAATTGCAACGTTTATTCTAATGTGTGGGGTAAAATGAAAGAGAAAAACCTCTATTCCTGGGCCATTATCCATGGCCTATGCATGTCCTAATGCTTAAAATAATACAAAAATATAGACGTCCAAGCTAATATCGTACCTAATGAGAGGCAAAATAAAAGGATTTACCGAAGTGTTTATCTCGGCTAACCTAAGAGGACCTAAAATCCTACGAATTACCCGTTGAAATTGCAACTTAGTACTAACAATTATGTGTATCTTTTGCCTTGCAATGGGAATGAAAGGATCATACAAACTCTCGTGATTCATGCAAACTACTTGACTATGCTAAAAGTTGATCCTACACAAAAACATACATGAGTTGTTTTCCTCAGTGGGGGCACCAATTTGAGGCGGTCCGGGGCGGGCAACAAGAAGAGCAACCTCTAGACACCCTTCAAGGCTCCCGTGCTGCTCAATTGGGTTGGGGTTGGAAAAACAACAAACACACACACAAACCCGCAACCTAACCCTACACAAATTTGGGGCACCACCTAGTTTTGGATGCAAACTAGGACGCGTAGAGAGAGAGAGAGAGAGAGAGAGAGAGAGAGAGAGAGAGAGAGAGAGAGAGATATAGTGCTCGGGCTGCTTTGAAACGTATCGGCAATGATCAAGCAAACACAATTATATATGTAAGAAAGAGAGAGAAGGGGGAGGGGGTGTTTGTTGCACTAATACCTTCTTACAAATCTGTCATGACCAATCAAAGTGATATTAGTATTTGTTCAACATAGCTTGAGTAAATTACACCACGACACATCACAAGAAAAGCCACCCCACTCACTGTCTTAAGGCCAGGGGAGTCCTCTCCACCCTGTCGCCCTCTTACAGTATGTGGGATTTATGGCTAAATTGATGACAACACTAGAGACAAGCTATCAAGAGCTTAACAAAAAAAAAAACACAAGACACTTACACATCATTGTTGTCCATTACTTCACGTGGGAAGAGAGACACAAAGTATCCACGCTTAGTCCAAATCCACTCTCGATTCAGCAAATGTTGGGCTTACACTAGTAGGAGAAATGATAGATTTCCTACTCTCAATTGAGTGATCACTCTCTCTCTTACAATGGCATAGAGTTCCCTTGCTAATCTCCTATTACAACACATGCACATGCACATAAGACAATGAGCTTCCACTCAAGAGCTCCTTCTAGAGAGGTTGAGCTTGGCTTCAAGCTATAGCATAGTGCTCTTGCTTATGGCCCCCTTTTGTGCTAGCTACACCCTCCTTTTATAGCAATTTTGAAGGCTAGGGTTACTCCTCTAACCATGGTTGGGTTAGATTTTCAGCAATTTATCTAATTTCTTTTGCTTGGAATTATCAAGAAGTTGGTGGGGAAAGAGAGATGAGAGAAATGGAGGTGATAGGACTTTTCATAGTGGGTTAGTGTTAGTAGAGTTAGTATTAATTTACAAATGGAATTGGATATTTACAATGGGAGTATCCATGTAGGATACAAATAAGGAAGAAAACTCTTAAGAGGTAAGAAAAGGTGGATTTCTTACAAGGTTGATGCTCCAAGTGTCTTGAGTAGGGCCAATTTTGACGCTTGTTGACGGTCCACTCGCTTTGACGGTACATTTTTTCTCCACTCTTGACCTTCCTTGAGAGACAAGGTAATTGAAGCTGAGTAATCAACCACCATGATGCTGTCTTTTAGAGAAGAGGCTGAATTTTGTGGTTTTTTTGATAGATATGGGTAAATTGGAGGAGGAAAAATGAGACTAGGTGGTCAATTTTGGAATGGAATTGTGTGTGGAAGGTATGAGTTCACCATGGTTTCTCTTATTCTTCAAGGTTGAGGAGAAGGTGAGTAGGGTGCAGAGAGGAGTGGTGAGAGAGGTGGGGATGATGAGTGGAGAAGTGTGTGTAAAAGAGGAAAATGATAAAGTGGAAGAGAGAGTGTGGCTGCATAGCATGGGAAAACTGGGGTCCACTAATAAAAATCATAGCTCACAGCTCGTAACTCAAAAAAATATGAAAAAATTTGAGGCAAAAGTTCAGCCAACGAGCTACAACTTTTGTTTGTATCACCTTTTCAAATTCGGAGAGCAAGTGAACTTTAAAAATTCAGCAAAAACCGACCGTTTTTTTCCACTGCACAAGGTCCTTGTGGGGTCCTTCTTGGATGATTCTTTTGAATCCTCCAAGAGTGAGCCCTCCATAGTGCATGTATGCATGCCACCTACCCTTGACCTTATTTGGTAGGTCTATAATTGAAGATATTGTTGAGATCATGATATAAGTGAATAGTAAACTAAGAAAATCAAATATTGAGGGGTCTAAAAAATATGTACATGTCAAATATAAATAATATAAGTGGAAAAAATATAAAGGGGTCAAAAGAAATATCTCTCATTATGAGGCTACCATAAAAAGATAAATATTTTTGGTGTTCTAATTTTTAGAAAAAAAACAAAATAGATGTAGGAAGGGAAAATCACAATAGTGAAAAAATATACACATAAATAAAACTAGTTTTTTTGGATTTTTGTTGGGGTGGAGTTACACCAAATATAAGAGAAGCTTACATGAAAATATTTCTATATGGAATAAAGAGTATGAAAAATGGTAAGAAAAATTGTGGTAATGGTGAGGCAATGTACAGAGCATAAAAAACACACACCTAGGTAGAAATATTTAAATAAATACCAAAATAATTATGAAAAAATCTTTTATTTAGGCCCTATATACAAAGAAATATTTACATACGCATGGGCCATAATATACTTATATTTTTTATTTTTTTGGCTCAACTAGCCCCATGACTAGCTAATTGAGGGTTTTTTATTTCAGTAAGGAGATATGGGAAAAGTCCCCTAACTCACACGCACCTATATACAGTGAAAGGGTGAGGGTAACCACAGTGTTTGAGTGATTTGATAGGGTGAGATAACTCACTATGGCAATTATAGAGAGCCGAAAAAACGGCTATCAGTGTCAATCCCTCCTACTACACTCTACCCAATGCTTGGTTCCACATAAGTTGCCCCCCCTCGATAGTGACCTCTCAGTGCCAATTTATAGGTGTTGGCTGCTTGGATTATGGTAATCCCAGTGTGGTTAGGGTAATCTTAATCGGGGAGACATAGCAAGTAGTGGGCCCGGTGTGGTTGACCCTTGCTTTGTTTTTGGGGGAGGTTATTAAAAGATGGGAATCTCTAGGTAGGCCTTTGTTACCCTCACCTAGAGAGAGGATATTTACAAAAGGGAAATTTACAATGGCTTGGGTGAAAATTGAAGATAATGGTAAAATAACCTAAGATTACTGAGATGGCATCGAGGTTGCGTGTTGCCGGCGAATGGCAAGCTACCGGTGTGTTGGTGTCGAGCGTACTTCTTTCCGGAGTCGGCCGGGGCATGCCTTCGGCGCATTTTCTATTTTTTTCGTTAGCGGCGCGTGCTTTGGATCCTTCTTCTTTCGTTTGTCGATGTCGTAAGCGTTTATGCATGTGCGTATATATGTATGTGAGTGTGGGAGCATGTGTGTGTGTTTTTTTTTGCGGGTGAGTGCATATATGTATATGTATGTGCGCATGCGTGCGTGGGAACACGGGAAAGGGGGGGAGTTATATAAATGTTTTATATATATATATATATATATATATATATTATATATATTATTATATATATATAATTATATATATAATATATATATATATTATATATGTATTTTTTTATTTTTTTTTTCCTGTGGCGGATGGCGGACTGTTGCGCATGGCGGAAGGAGAGGGAGGGGAGGTGTGTGGTGGGGTGTGTGTGTGTGTGTGTGTGTGTGTGTGTGTGTGTGTGTGTGTGTGTGTAAGTGTGTTTCAAGTGCTGCCGCAAGGCGCGTGTGTGTGAGTGTGTGGGCTGCGGACTGCGCGCGAGAGAGAGTGTGGTGGAGATGCGGGGTATGCTGCGGACTGCGCATGGGAGAGAGAGGAGAGGTGGGGGGAGGGTGTGTGGTGGGGTGTGTGTGTGTGTGTGTGTGTGTGTGTATAGCGCTGCTACCGCAAGGCGAGAGAGAGAGAGATATTTGCGCGATGGCGGCATCGGATGAGAAAGAGAGAGAGAGAGAGAGTTTGGCGTGCTGCCATGCCGTGAGAGGCAAAGGGGGAGGGTGAGGGGTGAGGGGATAAGGGATAGAGGGAGTGTGTGAGGGAGAGAGGGGGTATGGCGGGGCATGGGTTTGTGTGGGTGAGAGGGAGAGGGGGAGGGTGGTGTGTCTTGCATGGGCTTAAGGACGAATGACAACTAAGTCAATGGGGGGGGGAATATATCTGCGGGCCGGGGGGGGGGGGGGGGGGGGGGGGGGGGGGGGGATTAGCCGAAGGAGGGTGAGGCGAGCGGGTGGGGAAGAGGGAGGAGGGGTCGGGGGGGGGGAATATTGGCGGGCCGAAGAGAGGGGGGGGGGGGGGGGGAGGGTAGGATAGGGTAGAGGGTAAAGGGTAATGCGAGAGGGGTGAGTGTAAGAGTGAGGGGGGGGGGGGGATCCCACGCGGCTTACATCGAGGGAGCACGAGAGAGGGGTTGGGGGGTTTCTTCTTAATTTCTGTCTGGTCGGGGAGGGTAAATCAACAGGGGAAAAAGGAGGGGGGAGAGGGTATGTAAAGAAAATGGGGGGGGAGAGAGTGCGAGAGTTTTATTTGATGCCCATGGGGCGGGAAAGGGAAAGATGAGTTACAGTGGGGGGGTACTGAGAGTGGGGGGGGGGGGGGGGGGTTGAAATGAGTTTTTTTTTTCTTTTTTTCTTTGATTTTCCGAAAGTCGGCTATCATTAGCCCTCTCTCTTTTGGCTAGAGGCATTCATGCTTCTAGCCCTTCTTCAGTTTCTTCAGCCGTAGAGTTAGAGGGTTCTCCCTCCTCTGGAATGTCTAGCACGAATTCTGGGTCAAACCTAAGAAAGTACCTCTTCAGTCTGCATCCATTGACTCTTGTCTTGTGAATTCTCCCATCTGCTTCCATCAGCTTATAGCTGCCGTTGTCGTAGCGTTTCTTGATGATGAATGGTCCTTCCCATCTAGGCTGAAATTTCTTATCCTTCCTGGTATCAAATCTGTTGTCGCATCGCAGCACTAACATGCCTTTTTCCAGTCCTTTCTCTTTAAGCCCTTGATTGAAAGTGAGTCGGCGTCGTTCTGCCTGTGCCGCATAGTGATTGATTGCTTCTTCCCTATCCAGTTGTAGTCTCTCTAGATCCAAGATGTGGTTTCTAAGGTTTACGATTGGACGGTGGGTCTGGCTGGCCAAGACTCGTAAGCTGGCTATTTGTACCTCAATGGGTAGAATTGCCTCCTTCCCATAAACTAGATGGAAAGGGGTGAAACCTAGTGATGTTCGGAACGTTGTTCTGTAGGCCGAAAGAGCTGCCATGAGATGTTTATCCCAATCTCCTGTATGGTTGTTCACCTGTTTTGTGATGATCTTGCAAATCATTCCATTTACCTTCTCTACCAGACCATTGCATTGTGGATAGTATGGTGTGGAATGCCGACGTGTTATGCCTAACTTCTTCATCAGTTCTCCTACCACATCACCTCTGAATCCTGGTCCTTTATCTGATATTATCTCAAGAGGAGTGCCAAAACGGCAAACGATATGCTCAAAAATGAACTTTTCCACCTCTTGGGCTATAATGCGGGTGGTGGCTGTTGCTTCTGCCCATCGCGTCATGTAGTCTACCCCCACAATGATGTACAGTTTACCTGATTTGGCCCTTGGTAAGGGACCAATTGCATCTATTCCCCATTTCTCAAACGGACCATATGAAATGATAGGGGTTTGGGTCTCGTAGGTTAGCATGCGATCACTGGCCACTTGACAGGCCTTACATGTTTTACACCAATGGTGTACATCTCTGTTCAAACTAGGCCAAAAGTATCCTGCCTGTAGAATCTTCCTACTGGTGATATCTAGAGCAAAATGACCACCGCAGACGCCGCCATGGCAGCTTGAGATCACCTCGGTGATTTCACTGGAGGTTGGCACCCGCCTGAGAATTTGATCTTTGCCCTTACAATACAAGTGGTCGTCTATAAGGCAATACCTAGTAGCCTTCCTTACCAGCCATTGTTTTTGGCCTTTCGTGTGTCCTGTTGGACATTCCCCTGTATTTAGAAAGCTGATGATATCAGGCATAGCGTCACTGCCTTGAAAGAGGGGTAGATTTAATTTGAATGCTCCTATGGAAACATCTTGTATCCTTTCTTTAGCTAGTGCGTCTGCCTCTTGATTTTCTGCTCTGGGAATGTGGAAGAGTCTTACCGCTTCAAACTTCTTCAGAAGGTCCTTAACTTGGCGAAGTTGACCAAGTAAAACTTGATTCTTGCACTCCCAGGTGCCATTTATCTGCCTTATCAAAAGCAAAGCGTCGCTGAATACATTCAAGCGCTGAATTTTTTGTGAAATACATTGTTCCAGCCCGAGGATTAGGGCTGCATATTCTTCCTCATTGTTTGAGTGGGAGTGTGATAACTGCCCTATGGAGAATACTCTTTCCTGCTGTTCATTGAAAATGACCATGCCTGCTGCAGACTGATTCATTGTT
Source organism: Adiantum capillus-veneris (assembly GCF_014529385.1). Lineage (NCBI taxonomy): Eukaryota > Viridiplantae > Streptophyta > Polypodiopsida > Polypodiales > Pteridaceae > Adiantum > Adiantum capillus-veneris. Next base: position 121,621,387 of record NC_140956.1, read on the forward strand.
CTCTTGTATGCTCCGTCAAAGAAAAGAGAGTGAGCTCTCTCTAGCTTAGGACTCTCTTTATCTGGTGTTCCTTCCTTTGCTTCCGTGTCGACCTTCAGCTTCTTCTCGTAGTGGCGATGAGTGAGAATTCCTGCTAGACTAGCCCTGGTAGAGTTTTCTACTTGCATGGTGTAATCAAATTCTTGTAGTCTAATTAGCCACTTTGAGATCCTAGATGAGACATCCATGTGTCGCATTACATAAGGAAAAACCTCTTCCATTGTCAGGATTACAAATGGTCTAGGCAAGAGATAGGAGCGGAATTTCGTAGTAGCAAACATTAGTGCCAGAACCATGTGTTCTACTTCGGTGAATCCCTTCTCTGATGGGGTCATGACTTGACTAGAGAAGTAAATAGGGCGCATGAAAGAGGTTTTGGGATCCTTTTGCATTAGTACTGGTCCCAGAGTATCATTTCCCACACTAGGGTTCACATAGAATGGCTCGTCCCACTTGGGGGGTGAAATAGTGGGAAGCTTAGATAGGACTTGCTTTACCGCAGTGAACTGCTGTTCATTCTCTTCACTCCATGAGAAAACATCCCTTTGGGTGAGTTGTTGTAGGGGAAGAACCACTTGAGATAGCAGGTGAATAAACCTGCTTAAATATCTTACCTTCTGAAGGAAAGAAACCAACTGCTTGGCGGTGGTGGGAGATGATAAAGATACCAGAGCCTGAATTTTGCTGGGGTCAGGCTCGATTCCTTTTGCTGAAATTACATAACCAAGGAGAGTGACCTTGCTCTCACCGATGTGACACTTGTCCACGTTGAGTTGGCCACCCAGGGTTTGTAGCCTGGTTAAGCCATCATAGACTTTGCTTAGATGAAGGGCTCGTGAGCTATAGATGCAAAAATCATCTATGAAAACCCGTATTGATGTTCCAAAGTAGGGTTGGAAAACAAAGGTCACCTAGCGTTGAAATGTGGCTGGGACGTTGGTGAGGCCAAATGGCATTACTCTGTAGGCAAAACATCCCCAGGGTGTGATGAAGGTTTTCTTCTTCTGATCCTCCTCCGCAATGCTAATCTGGAAGTATCGTGAGTACCCGTCTCATACTGTGTAGCGTTCGTGACCTGCCACTTCATTGAGTATTTCATCCTGGAATGGGAGGGGAAAATGGTCCCTCTTCGTGGCTGCATTGAGAGGTTTGTAATCCACGCAGACTCTCCATTTACCATTTTTTTTTGGTGTGACTACTACTGGGGAGACCCATTCTGAGTCTTCGACAGGGTAGATGAAACCTGCTTGTAGCAAACTCCTTACTTCTTTAAGCAATGCCTCTTGTTGAATCACTCCAAGTCTTTTGAGCTTCTGTACTACGGGTTTATTGCCTTCCCTGAGCTTTATGTGGTGCTGCACTACTGTAATTCCCGTGATCTTATCATAGCCATCAATGAACAAAGTAGTGAAGTTGCCTAACATAGATACATACTCCTTCCTCTCTTCATTGGTTAACTCATTTGAGAGCATTTTCTGTAGCTTACATGCATTCTCCAATGACTGCTTACCTGATGGTCCCTCTTCGTTTGCTGAGGTTGCTTCAGATTGTGTTAATCTGTTTGGGTCTTTAAGAATGACACCCATTACTTCGATGCTACTGTCACTCCCGTCGGTGGTGGTTGTGTCTTCTCCTGAGGTAGACGAGGAGTCGCTGGTGGACTCATCTTCTGAAGCCTTCAAGATCATATTGCGCTGCTTCCCAGTCCTCATGTCGTAGAATATGGACTTCCCTTTAGCATCCTTCATCTGGATCATCCCGGTGCTCCAGTCTTGTTTTGCTTCCATGGCCATAAGGCAAGGCCTTCCAAGAATGATGGGGTAGCCCTCCCCTTTGTGTGGCATGACAAAGATGTCTACCTCCACTTTCGTATTGAATGCTTTTACTTTGACCGCATTTACAATGCCTACGCATTTTACTCTTACATTGTTTGCCCTCTTGGCTCGGCAGGGTGCCGGCCTACTTACCTCTAGACCTAGATGGTGCATCATCTTTTCACTCATGACGCATATTTGCGCGCCACCATCTATGTAGACGTTTGAAATCCGCTGCCCTTTGATGTGAGCGTCCATGGTTGGCAAGATGTCATCGAGATCCCTCCCAGAGATAGCCCCAGCTATTCGTGGTCTTGATTTCCTGGTACTTACCATTTTCGTCCATTGCCTCCTCATTCTGGGTTCAAGGTGGAGTAATTGGGGCCACGTTATCTTCGAGCCCTGCATTAACACATCCTGGACTAAGTTATAGGGTTGTGCTTCCTCACCTAGTGAGAAGTCCACTATGTCTATCTTCCACCGCAGTTTAGCTGCTTGTTTGCTAGACTCGGCTTTCCCTTTCATCTTCTCTTCCTTTTGAGATGCCTCCTCGTGCCTCGCACGTTTCACTCCCATAGCATCCACTTCTTCTACCTTCGCTTTTCCTTTGTGCTTCTCTCGGGCTGACTCTTCTACCTTCGCCTTCCCTTTAGCCTCTAAGCTAATGACACTCACCGCTTGGTTCACCGTAGGTGGTGGGGGTAGTGGTGGAATGAGAGGTTGGGGTGGTGGTTGCTGTTGTATAGGTGGTCGCAGGATTTGGATTGCTGGGATTGGTCCTGGCTGTCTTGGTGGTGGTCTTACTCTTGGCGGAGAGATCTGATTCTGTCTCCCCCCTCTATTAAAGTTCTGCCTTCTTGGGTGTGGGCAATAGTACATTCCATGGCCGTCTTCTCCGCAATTGTAATAGTGGTATTCTGGGTTCTGCCTTCGTTGTCCTCTTCCTTGTTCTGGATTTCTGCCACATGCATGCCCTTGCTTCACCAGATGCACAGATAAACTCTCTAGTTGGGTGGTGATGCGACTCAGCAGGTCTTGTTGTTCCTCTGCTGTCTCCTGTGGTTGGACTCTATGGTTGGCTGTTGCAGCCACTGGGGTTGGTCGGGCCGAGCCCTTTTCCTCTGACTCGTTTACTCTTGCTTGCATGCGCAGCTTCTTGTCTTTAAGGTGGCCTAATTCGACTGCCAACTCATATGTTGCAGGAAACGTTCCCTTCACCTTCTCCCTAAGCGGCGACCATACCAACAATGAAACAGTCCTTCTTCAGGAAATTAGGCGCTCCTTCGCCTTGCTCCAGTGTGGCAACCCATCTCTCCCATAGGTCCACAAACTTTGATTCATAGGTGGCGTACTCCAGCAGGCCTGCCTGCTTTAATTCTGTTAATAGCTGCCATAGCTTCTCCGAGGTTGTGCCTCCACCAAACCTCTTTACAAAAGCAGCCCTTAACACATCCCATGCATTCTTGGTAGCCTGGGGCAATGCATTGTACCAGGACTTGGCCTTTACTTTCATTAGTAGAGAAAAAATTCTGAGTCGTGAAGCGTCGTCATCTTTGTTGGAGACGACACACGCAATGTCAAAATCATCCAAAAAATCAGTGGTGAGATCCTCACCCTTCTTTCCACAGAACGTGGGGAAAGAAACACTTACCATGCTGGTGACTTGGGAAATTACAAAACTTTATTAAAAAAAAAAAAAAAAACATCAACAGCAACTGCGCATAGGGGTTTCTTACAGGGGCGAATGGATAGGCTAAAACATGATAAAAATAGAGACATTAAAGGAATGGTGGTAATCTAGTATGGGGAGAATGATAGGATTCAGGGAATTGAGGATTTCTCCTAGTACTGCCGCACCAAATAGGTAGACGATCTTCTGCTGGTAGAAGACTTTCCTATCCACATAGATGTTCACATGCATATGCTGCAGGAATCTGAACGGGAATGCCATCAGCCCGTTTTCCATTATGCACAAAGGGTGAAATACCTACTTACACTCTTACCATGCCAGTGTTGATGAGTCGGCACATCCACAAGAGGTCGTCACCTTTCATGGGTTCTACCCTTCCTTCATTGCTCAACACGTACGGGGTGATGGCGACGCGTCTGACCACTCCCAGTCTCTTGGCCAACAGCAATTGTAGGTAATTTTCGTAATCGGCGTGTTGCATGAATTCTACTCCATTCAGCTGCAGCTCATCTCCAGCCCAGTGGGTCTCTCCCGTGGTAGAGAGCTTCTTCAGGATAAGTTGTACAGGGAGGGGAGGAAGGTCCTCCACTCGCTTCCCAAAACAGCGAGAGCAGTAGCCGAACCACTCCTCTCTAGGACATGGGAATCTTCTCACCGCTTCTTCTTCTGGATTGTTGAAGTGGATTGGTAGCACTCGCATGCGTCGTGCAAATCGGTAGGCGATCTTCCGCCGCTTTCCTTCGGATGACTTCTTCTTTGACAAAGTGGGTACAACCCGGCTCTCTGAGCTTGAAGCACTTGCTTGGCCAGATGCTTCTCCCTTCGGGGTCATGTGTTTCCAGGCTAGCCTATCTTCTCCTTGCCCTTGGCTCGAGCAGCCCCTTTAGGCCACTTCGGGGTTTTATCTTTGACTGCTGTTTCTTTAGGGAAAAGAGGCCTTACCGTCTGCTCTCCTTCCTTGACGTGAATGACCTCCTTGCGATGAATGTCAATGTAGAAGACTTCAGCCTTTCCGCTGCCTTCGGTTCTGGCACTCATTAATCGTGTGCCTTGGTTGACAACAGTGATGGCACCTCACCAATCTCCTGCCTGATGCTTTCGATTTATAGTTAGAACGAGCGATACGAGATGGAGAATTTACCTCTTGAATGTTGATGACACTGCAGCCTAGCAGCATCACCTCAATGAAAGCGGCTAGGGCCTCCTTCGTCTCTTCTTCTTCCGTCCTCCACTTAGAAAATTCCTTTAGCCACTCGTCCATGATTCATAGTGGGCGTCACTTTCAGCATTGTAAACTGAAGGGGTCTTAGAAAAACCCTCCTCAGTGGGGGCACCAAATGACGGACGCAAAGCGGACCCCGGACCCCGACGGCCTCTAAAACGTCGGGGGCTGAATGGCTCGCCTCAAGCCTGCCACGGTAAAGCGAACAAGGGGCACCACCTAACTTTGAGCGGCTCGGACGCAAAGCCCACGATGATATGAACACCGCAAGCCTACACACACACACACACACACACACACACACACACACACAAAGAACACTCTCAATTGATGAAAACAACCTCGGGGGTGTGAGGGTGAATTATTTCTGTAATATTTACAAGGTGGCATGCCGTGGTGGTAGAAAGGTAGGGGAAAGAGATGGTGCAACCTACTTGGTGCGTTCTCTAGGGAGATTCAATGACTGCAAATGTTCATTGCCAAAAGTGTGCATACGTGTGTGCATCGACCATTGGAGTCGAGAGATGGGTGTGAGTCCCTTCGCATGGTGCAATTTCCAAGGCAAACCCAACACACAAGACCCTAAAACCTCTCCCCGTGATGGTGATGGTGTCAATCCCTCCTAGTACACTCTACCCAATGCTTGGTTCCACATAAGTTGCCCCCCCCCCCGATAGTGACCTCTCAGTGCCAATTTATAGGTGTTGGCTGCTTGGATTATGGTAATCCCAGTGTGGTTAGGGTAATCTTAATCGGGGAGACAAAGCAAGTGGTGGGCCCGGTGTGGTTGACCCTTGCTTTGTTTTTGGGGGAGGTTATTAAAAGATGGGAATCTCTAGGTGGGCCTTCGTTACCCTCACCTAGAGAGAGGATATTTACAAAAGGGAAATTTACAATGGCTTGGGTGAAAACTGAAGATAATGGTAAAATAACCTAAGATTACTGAGATGGCATCGAGGTTGCGTGTTGCCGGCGAATGGCGAGCTGCCGGTGCGTTGGTGTCGAGTGTACTTCTTTCCGGAGTCGGCCGGGGCATGCCTTCGGCGCATTTTCTGTTTTTGTCGTTGGCGGCGCGTGCTTTGGATCCTTCTTCTTTCGTTTGTCGATGTCGTAAGCGTTTATGCATGTGCGTATGTATGCATGTGAGTGTGGGAGCATGTGCGTGTGTTTTTTTTTGCCGGTGAGTGCGTATATGTATATGTATGTGCACATGCGTGCGTGGGAACACGGGAAAGGGGGGGGGGGGAGTTATATAATGTTTATATATATATATAATTTATATATTTTTTTCTTTTTTTTTCCTGTGGCAGATGGCGGACTGTTGCGCATGGCGGAAGGAGAGGGGGGGGAGATGTGTGGTGGGGTTTTTGTGTGTGTGTGTGTGTGTGTGTAAGTGTGTTTCAACTGCTGCCGCAAGGCGCGCGTGTGTGGGCTGCGGACTGCGTGCGAGAGAGAGTGTGGTGGAGATGCGGGGTATGTTGCGAACTGCGCATGGGAGAGAGAGGAGAGGTGGGGGGAGGGTGTGTGGTGGGGTGTGTGTGTGTGTGTGTGTGTGTGTGTGTGTGTGTGTGTGTGTGTGTGTGTGTGTGTGTGTGTGTGTGTGTGTGTGTACAGCGCTGCTGCTGCAAGGCGAGAGAAAGAGAGATTTGCGCGATGGCGGCATCCGAATGAGAAAGAGAGAGAGAGTTTGGCATGCTGCGGTGCCGTGAGAGGGAGAGGGGTGAGGGGATAAGGGATAGAGGGAGTGTGTGAGGGAGAGTGAGGGAGAGAGGGGGTATGGCGGGGCATGGGTTTGTGTGGGTGAGAGGGAGAGGGGGAGGGTGGTGTGTCTTGCATGGGCTTAAGGACGAATGACAACTAAGTCAATGGGGGGGGGGGGGGGGGGGGGGGGGGGAGAATTAGGCCGAAGGGGGGGGGGAATGAGCCGAAGGAGGGTGAGGCGAGCGGGTGGGGAAGAGGGAGGAGGGGTCGTGGGAGGGAATATTGGCGGGCCGAAGAGAGGAGGGGGGGGGGGGGGAAAGGGTAGGATAGGGTAGAGGGTAAAGGGTAATTGGAGAGGGGTGAGTGTAAGAGTGAGGGGGGGGAGGGGGGATCCCACGCGGCTTACACCGAGGGAGCACGAGAGAGGGGTTGGGGGGTTTCTTCTTAATTTCTGCCTGGCCGGGGAGGGTAAATCAGGGGGGGGAAAAGGAGGGGGAAGAGGGTATGTAAAGAAAATGGGGGGGGAGAGAGTGCGAGAGTTTTATATGATGCCCGTGGGGCGGGAAAGGGAAAGATAAGTTACGGTGGGGGGGTACTGTGAGTGTGGGGGGGTGAAATGAGTTTTTTTTTTCTTTTTTTCTTTGATTTTCCGAAATCCGGCTATCAGTGTCTTGCATTCACTTGCAGGAGACCTTGCACAAAATCCATTTGTTTTGGCCCAAATTTGACCAAATAAAGCAAAGACCAAAAAATTGGCACCAAGGATATTGATCCCAACAAAAGGTCCCACAAACGGTTGTATGGCACCACATTTTGCATATATTCAAACCAAATCACCACCGTGTTAAGAACAAAGTAAACCAGTTTCTTTAGACTTGTTCATAGCATGTATGCAATGCAATGCTCCACTTTTCTTCATCACTATAGCCACTTTCATTTATTTTAAACACAATTGCACTAAGGTCAAGGACATGTAAACTACTAGATTTGGCAAGGGATGCAAGAAATGGAGCGGTGCTCCATTTTTCGTAGGACTCCTATCTATAAGAATAAGGCTCTCGTGCCATTGTCATGGAGCTATCCTCCCTAGGACCCATGTCCTCACAACATTGTTGCTTTTCAGTCATAAACTTTGTTTCTTAACCGGATATTGTTGATCGCAATCTTATAAATTTCTTAAATAGAAATTAACAATATAGAAATCACATCGTAAAACACATAATTACTAATAGTGTTAGCACAAGGGTTGTGTTCAACACGGTCCTAAAGGGTTGTTTTTGACACGGCCCTAGGCCATGATCTGCGAGATAAATCCAAATCATAAGATCAAGGCTGGCTTAGAAGGGGTCCTAAAGTTGGTGGCCAAGGCTCTATGAGAGCATTTCTTGGGTGAGGATTCACTACGCCGGGCCACAATTGCTAGAGTGGTATAAGAGTACTCTATGATCCTCTTCTTCATGGTGGTCATTTGCATGGAAAATGCCTTCAATGCCATTTGAGGGCCCCGATGCTATTTTTTCATATCATCCTTCATGGGAGCGAGCCCTTGCATGGAAGAGGACTTGAGGAAAATGTCACATTGGCCCATGAGGAACTTCTCATTTTTGGAGCGACGAAAAAAATGGTTCAAGTGCTTGCTACAAGTGCATCTCTCTCTCTCTCTCTCTCTCTCTCTCTCTCTCTCTCTCTCTCTCTCTCTCTCTTCCAGATTCTTTTTTCCATTTAGTTAGGAAGGCCAGGGCAGTAGAAGGGTTTCTTCCCCCGTGCTTTGTATATACACCCATCACTGTAGGGCTATCTTATCTTGTATTTTCACACCAAGTATACACTCTTTGTGTGTGCTTTGAGATTCTTCTCCATCTCCAAGCTATGTGTGGATTCGTGAAACCCTAACTCCAGCAACTAGTATCAGATCAAGTAGCATCCCCCCTTAGCATAGTCGCCAATGTCCCCCCCCCCAAACACTCGTTTTCTCCATTTTGGGCGAGCTTTGGTGAGTTTCAACAAGTTTATAAATACTTTAAAAATTAAGAGACTCGTAGATCTTTGTATGCTAAGACTTTTAATTTAGACTCAGTTTGGCCTTTGTTCCCACTAGTGGGGGACTGCACATGCAATTTCATACTTTTGTGCAAGATTTTGTCCACTACAAATTTATCCATAACAGGTCTTTGACACTCTACTATAGTTTGTGCTATATAGCACGAAATATTTACCTTCAATTTCACTCAGTTTGGGAAATTTCTACATCAAGTTCAGTCTTTCACTATGGCAAACGACAATGATGTTTTCAAGATGTTTTCTGCTGATGACACAATAGATGGAGACAACTATCCATATTGGGCTTATATGATGAACCATGTGCTTGTTTCCAAGGTTGTTTGGAATTGTTAAAGGTTTTGATGTACACCTAGGTTCTATGTATTCAAGCTTTGTGGAGGATGTTGTAGGTTCTAGCAGTTTTGCTTCTACTGCTTGTGTTATTTTTCCTATTGCTGAATAAGCTTGTTGGGGTACTTTAGATGCATAAGTGTATGCATTGATTGCATTATTTGTCAAGCACACCATAGCAGAACAAGCTTGGGACATTCTAGCTTGATTATATGCAGGTCAGAATGAGGGGAAAATAACATATTAGCAAATAACTAGAATCAAAGATCATGCAAGAGGAAGATGAAAGGGACATTTTTCTTGCTCAAATCAAACATATTAATGAGAAACTTATTGTTGTAGGTGGTCATTCATGACCATTTACTTGTGCCAACCATCATGGATGCATTACCAAATTTGTATCAAACTTTTTGTTCAATTTTGAGGCTTGTTGCACAAGGTTATGTGCTATCAAGTTTGATAGGTTGGTTAGTTTTCTATTACAAGAGCCTATGTCAAAAGAAAATAGGGCTAAGCAACATGCTATTGATCAAGATTTTGTTGTTGAAGAAAGAAGAGGTAGCAATTGCAATGTTGATACTTTCAATGTTTGTTATTCAAATAGCAAACCATCTACGACCAATGTCTCCCATAATATGCCTCTAGTAAATCTATTGAGAAAGAAAAAAAGTTGCATTTGTAGCTATTTTAGAGCTGCTAATCATTTAATAAAGCAATGTCTTAAGCTAAATGCTAAGGATCAGGTACGTAAGAAAGAAAGTGAATCTTCTTCAAATGGATCCATTGTGAAATGTGCACATTCTGTTGTTGATTCATGATGGGGTTTTACTATGTAGTGTCAATATGACCCTTTTGTCCATGATACATGCATGATTGAGACTATAAATTCACCCTCATCTGGGTTCTTATCATGCTTCTTGTGCCTTAGATTGTTATGTCTTGGATCTGTCAAGTATGTGATGAGGATGAACCTCCTATGTTTGATGAAGTACAAAATTCAAACGATTGGATGGCTATTATTCAAGATGATATGATGCACTTGTGAAGATAAATAATTGTCTTTATGTGCCTTGCCTTCTAGCAAGAAGTCCATTGGTACAAAGTGGGTTTATAAGCTGAAATGTAAGCTAGATGGTAGCATTGATCACTACAAAGCAAAGCTTGTTGCAAAAGATTATGCTCAGCAAAAAGGAATTGATGGTGAATAAGTTTTTTATCTTGCTTGTTATATGATTAGTGATCATTTTAATTGTGCATTGGCATCTTATTTTGGATGGGATATGATGGGAATGGGATCATGCTAGCTAGGGTGGATGAAAGAGAAGCATCATGCACACAAGTGAGTGTGTGTTGGCTAGATTATCACTCAATAAAATTAGGTTCCAAGATCAATTAACTTGGACTCATAAACACGATTGAGTTGTTGTTAATCCATCACAAGCTTACCAGAAACAAGAGAGATGTAATGCAAAGTAGACTTAGTTTATTCATTCATGAAATGAGTTTTAAGTAGCTCTACAACCTTGCACCCCACTACACGTGGGATAACTCCTTCTCTTCTCTCCTTGATTCATACTCTAGTACTCTAGGACAAAGCTCACACCTTACAATCCTCCCTTGAGGTTTGGACCAGGAAGACACTAAAGAAACTGACATCTCTAGCACGCTCCAATCTAGGAGAAAAATAACATCTCCAATCCAGGATACCATCCCTAATCTAGGAGACAAATTATCTCTAATCCAAGAGACACTCAACACCTCCCCTCAAACAGATGTATAAAATTGAGACCAAGCTAGTCCAAGCTATCTCCAAACAAATACAACTGAAGGGGAAAGATAAAACAAAAGCTAGAGAGCATTGTCGTAGACTAGAAGGCTACTATTTCCTTCTTCTTCATCTTCATCTTTGTCTTCTTCTACCAAATAGACTTTGGGCCTCGAATTTCTACTAGTGCTGCCTTTGTCCCTTATGAAACATGTGAAAGTAAGGTGACACTTCTTCCCACAAATGCTGCAAGTCTTTGATGCTAGACAGTCCTTTTCTATGTGCCCTTCTTTGCCACACTTGAAACAAGTTTTGTTACTAGAGCTAACTGCAGAAACTCCTCCCCCTGAAGTAGTATTCCTCCCTTGCTTCTTCTCCTTGGACATTAAAGAGTTGATTACATCTTGGAAATCTGGTGTTGGATCTTTTTACTCAATGATGGTCATGATCTGATCAAAGCTAGGTGGTAACACTGCTAGAAGGACTACAAATTTTTTGTCTTTTGGTACTGCACTATTTACATAAGCTAGTCGTGTGGTCATGCTTTTTAGGCGATTGACCAAGCTTGCATTATCTTCGTTATGTTCCGTTCTTAACTTGTATAGATCCTTCTTTAAGCTCACTTTACTCTTATTTTTCCTAGCTCCAAAGTTTTTTTTTAGTGCTTTCCATGCAGCTAACGAGGTTTCACAATCATCAGCAAAGTGTACATAATTGTCATGTAGTGCAATGAATCTGATTCCTAATGCTTGGTTGTCCTTGGCTTGATTATGCGCGTTCATAGCTCGTGTCAGTATGTATGTACCATCAATGGATAATGGATCAGTGACGGTTGGCTTGACTACTCCCCACAACTTCTTTTTTGTTAAGTAGCCTTTCAATTTGGTTTGCCAAGTGTGAAACATCTCCCCGTTAAATCTCCTAAGCCCTTTCTCTTCCATTGCACTGATAGAGGGGTCTTAGCTTAGGAGACTCTCCTAGCCATTGTCTACCTCTTTACATGAGCACAACTAAAATCATCCCCATAAATGTAGATTTGGATATACATTGCAAAAGTTGTTGTGCTTGGATTGCAAAATTTTAAGGTTAATAGCGAGCGAGCGAGAGAGAGAGAGAGAGAGAGAGAGAGACAGAGAGAGAGAGAGAGAGAATTACTTTGAATTTTGTGAAGATCCTCTTCACCGGAGTGAAGCCCCTCTTCACAATTTTTCAACCTTTGCTTTGCCTTGATCGCAAATCTTTGAGTAGCTTGACTATTTGCTTAGAGATCGGAAATGTGAATGCTCTTTTGAAGCTTTGATAGCCTTTGGAAAATGTTGTTGAGGCTTCCCTTTTCTGCTGCAGATGGGAAAGGGCTCCAAAAGAGGACAATGGGAAGTTATTGGCCTATAGGAACTCCCCCTTGGGGTTTGGGCGGAGCTCGGGGCCGTGTGATCTAGGACTATGCCAGTTGGACAGAGCGCGGGCAGTGGGGATCAAGACAGGTAGGCCGAACAAATTTTGGGCAGGCGCGGTCAGAACGGGCAGTGCAGGTAGAGTCTTGGGCATGCACAGGCAATGGGCAGCATGCGAGCTCCAAAGGGAAAAAAATGTGTGTGCTCAATCGCTTGCGGACCCGCCCATTGCATAGGGTGTTTTGAATTTGGCCTTGCGTCCGCCCAAGCTACCCGTTTTAAAACAAGCTGAATTGAGTCTTGGACCCTACCAAGTCAACACACTAAAGTTAAGGGGCTAACCATGTGAACTAATCCCTTTGCGTGTGTAAGGCCTCCAAGAAAATAGATTTTGAGTTTGACCCTGCAAGAAACCACACACACACACACACACACAAACTCACACACACCCCTTTTTAAAAATAAATTGAGGATGAAGATGGGAAAGCTCCCAGGCTTAGTTTGAAGAAATTGAAGGCTCTATGAAGAGCTTGTGTTGAGCACTTCAAGATGAGACAAATATTGTTAGGTGATTGCAAAGGTGGACATATTAACTTAAGATACAAAATAGGAGGAAATCAGCACCAAAGATGAAAAAAAAGGGCAAAAATTGGATACTAATCTTCTTCCTAATCAAGCCTATCTGGCCATGGAGGGTAGTGGCCTCTTGGGTGTGCCAAGAACATGCCCACACATAGCTATATTAGGGCTTAATTAGTGAGATATGCAACTAGTTATGAAAACGTCAATGGATCATAATGATAATCAAGACATGCTATTCATTTAACACATTAATGTATAACGACAAACCTAGGTAGCATAACCTAGAGCTATGATACCAATTGATGGGAATGGGATTGTGCTAGCTAGGGTGGATGAAAGAGCAACATCGCGCACAAGTGTGTGTGTGTGTTGGCTAGATTATCACTCAAGCGAATTAGGTTCCAAGATCAATTAACTTGGACTCATAACACGATCTTGAGTTGTTGCTAACGATCACAAGCTCACAATATATAAGAGAGATCTAATGCAATGCAGACTTAGTTTATTCATTCATGAAATGAGATTTAAGTAGCTCTACAACCTTGCACCACTGCATGTGGGATAATTCCTTCTCTTCTCTCCTTGACTCATACTCTAGTACTCTAGACAAAGCTCACACATTACAGGATATACATCAATCAGAAATTAAAACCACTTTCTTTATAAGGAAGTGTATGTAATGCATCCTTGTGGTTTTTTCTAGAATAGGTAGAAAAAGAAAGTGAGCAAATGTAATAAAGCATTATATTGTTAAAATCAATCTTCTCATGCTTAGTATGAGAAAATGAATAATCATATGACTTCACATGGCTTTTGAAATAGTCCAATTGAGAGAAATCTATATGTAGAATGTGCAAATGAGGCATATCTTACCGTTGTTATGCATGTAAATGTTTTACTACTACTCATTGATCCAAATGCGACACTTATTTTTGAATTTAATGCTGATTTGAATGCCACATTTGAGACATCAAATTTGGGGCTTTTGCACCATTATTTGGGCATTGAATTTCAATGTGATGGCGGGGTACTGCATTTATGTCAGGTATAATTTGGACTTGATGATTGAAAACTAATTGCCACTCCTATGGAAATAGGTTTGAAGTTAAGTCTAAATGATGTTGGAAATCCTACATATGCTACCCTTTATTAGAGAGTTGCAGATTGTCTCATTTATGTATGCATTATAAGGCCAAATATTCAGTTTGCAATCTCACAAGTGAGAAGATTTATGCATAGCCCATGGTCTACAAATTGACAATAAGGTAAGAGGACATTTGCTACTTGAGTGGCACTATACATCGTGCTTAGATAGGAAGTTAAGAGGATTTTGTTACTTGAGTTGCACTCTACATCATACTTAGATAGGAAATTAGGAGGACTTTTTCTACTTGAGTGGCACTCTACATCTTGGGTTTTTTAATCCCAAGGGGGATCATTACTACCAAATTTACATGCTTTTGATGATTTGGATTGGGCCGGTTGCTATGACACACGAGCTTCCATGAGTGGTTTTTATTTCATGCTCAATGGCTCATGCATATCTTGGTTGAGTTGCAACCTGCTAAGGCCACCTCTAGTTGTGACGCTGAACATGGTAGATTTCACAACTATGGTTGAGTATGTGTGGCTTAAACGCCTTATGGATGACTTGGGAGTTGGACAAGAGGCATTGGGTACTCTCATCAACAGTGACAATCAAGCACATTAGTAGTTGTGAGAAACCCGGTCTTTTTGAGGCGCCTTACCACTATGCCAAGGGGAGACTCTCAGTGTTATGGAGCTCGATTTACCCTTGTAATTCTTCTTGTAATGATGGTAAGTGATTCCTTTTTTGGTACAATCTCTCTCAAGTTTGATGATGTCGTGGGTGTTCTCCTAAGCAAGGAAATGCAAAGAAGGAGCACAAGAGAAACATCAAGTGTTGCATTGTCATTAGAAACTACAAGAAGACCAAGGGAGAGATGTAGGAGTCATGATTGGTCAAGGTATAGCAGGTCACAAAAAATGTTAGTTCTAAAATGTTGGAATTGCAGTAAGAAGGGCCACGCCAAAAATGATTGCTGGTCCAAGAAGAAAAAGGAGTCAGAGTCTCAAGATGGCAAGCCAATATCGGAGTCCATTGTGGCAAGTAAAGTAGAGCAAGATGCTCTAATTATTTCATTGGACAATGTGTCAAACTCTTGGGTAGTAGACTCTGGGGATTTATTCCATGCAACACCCCACAATAAGTATTTCCAAGATTACACTAAAGGTAATTTTGGGTATGCGTATTTGGGGAATGATGAAACTTGTGAAATTGTTGGCAAAGGAAAAGTTTATGTTAAAACTAAAAATGGAAATGAATGGATGTTTAAAGATGTTAGGCATGTTTCCTATCTTCACAGAAACATAATCTCTATAAGCTCAATTGGATGATGAAGAAAAACAATGGAAGGTATAGAAAGGATCTTTGGTAGTTGCAAAGGGACACAAGGTGGGTACATTCTACTTGTGAACAATTAGCACACAGTCTTCCATTTGTGCGACATCTATACGAGTTGATGTTGGAGTATGACACTATTGGCTTGGGCACATGAGTGCTAAAGGAATTCAAATTCTACAATTATACCAGGTTAGAAGTAGACTTGGAGTTCTATGACGATTGTGTCTTGGAAAAGCATAGGAGGGTAAAATTTCTTGAAGTAGGAAATGAAAGGAAAAGAAAAAATATTGAATTGTTCCATTTTGACCTGCTAGTATACCCTCCCTTGGTTGTTCATTGTATTATGTGACATTTATAGATGATGTGACTAGGAAGACATGGGTTTATCCAATGAAAAATAAATTTGATGTATTTTCTATGTCTCAAAGGTGGAAAGACTTTGCAAAAAATGAAGTAGGTACTAAGCTGAACTATTTTAGATTGGACAATGGAGGAGAGTATTGTAGAAAATCACTTGAAAGCTTTTGTGCTAGCAATGGAATTTGAAGGCACAAGACAACACCAATGACACCTCAACGAAAGGGAGTTTTAAAAAGGATGAATAGAACAATCATGGAGCGTGCACAAAGCATGAGGCCATATGTAGGTTTTTCACCTGATTTTTGGTCAAAAACACTAAATGCATGCGTCTACTTGATAAACTACTTTGTGTGGGTGAAGAATAGATAAGCACACTCTATCTCCTTATTCTATTATGTAAATTAAGAATAAGGGTTAATGTAGTCATTGGAAGATTGGACACTGGACATCGGACTCCGGGAAAAGACGCATCCGCCTTTAACCCCAAAAAAACCCACTTAAAGATAAATGTGCTTATAAGTGGCTCCTACTAGCCAAATTACTAGTATGTACAAGAAAATAGGTGAGAGACTCTCTCAGTCTACACCCATTGGTTTGCTTACTCGATCAACATGCAATTTTATTGGCTCTAATGATAGGCAAGCATGCGAATCCACAATACAGCCTACTTGCGAATCTTGGAGACATCTCTATAAGGTCTGCATAGCTCCACAAAGCGTCATGCTAGCGTCAATCATCGTAGAACTGACAATCCCAACTCCAATAGCTCCCACTATAGCCGCTACATTAGACCTTGATACTAACAAGTGGAACATGAGACGCTCGAACGATGACAAAATTTGTGCAAACTTGGCTGTGCTAGCCTCCTTAACACTTTGTGCAAACTTTGCACCATGAGGATTACTGGTCACATATGGATGTGTCAACTCTTGAAGGACCACCTCCCCCTCATCCATATGGACTCAATGCTTGTGTTTAGGCATAAACTCATGAGCCTCTAGCATGAACATATCAAAGAACTCCATGTCCGTCATCTCTATTTGTGTTTGCACAGACTCTGACAACACTTTTTTGTGTCTCACTGGAGCAATTCTAGTCCACCTCTACCTCTGCAAAGTCCACTGACATATCTTGCACAGCTACATGCTCTGTCTCTTGAGCACACTGGAGCTCCCTCACAAATGAGAAATGTCTCATCCCTCGCTCCTCACATGTCAGTGTCATCACTAAGACTATGCATCTTGTACCTGAGAAACCTAAAGTGGGTAGACAATGTAAAATCTAGCTTCTCGTGTAATGACTAGGTGACCCAATTGCATCTAAAAAGACTACTCTTGGTACTTGATAGCTATTGTCTCTCAAGCATCTCATCGAGACCAACTATGCAATTTCAAGAACATAAATCTAATTTCGTAGCATATAAGATGCACCATTGGGTAATGACTAAGCGACCTAATTACATTTGAAAAGAGTACTCTCAAAGCAGTACTTGACAACCACTATCTCTCAAGAATCTCATTGAGACCAAAATTCTATGCAATTTTAGGAACATAATGCTTATGGTGTAGTATATAAAATGCACCATTGGGTAATGACAAGCATACATCTCCTGCACCCTCTATGCCATATGCTGATCCATTAGCTAGATGCACACAACCAAGGCTCTTGATAGAAAAGAACTAAACCACTCACAACATGATGTAACATGGAATTCTGCATACTCATCTAGCAACCATCAAGAGCAAGTGTCATCTCTATCAGACATGAAAGCAAGAGAAAAACTAGAGGTAAACATGACATCACTGTCACGAGCATACAAAGCCACCTCTCTAGTCTGTGTCAAAACCGTCTCTCCATCATGCATACATCTCCGTTGCTACCTCATACATATGAAACAACGACGCCTAATGTGATTTGTGTGACCACAATGTCAAGAACGTATGTATCGACGAAAACGAGACCGTTGTCTCTCACGAATCATCATTATCGACTTTGATCTGTCACACATAAAGGATGTCATATCTGTGAAGATAAACACATATGTGCAAAGTGGGAGCTCACTCGACCACTATACTAATCGAGCATGAAATTGCATCAATCCAATGCTTGCATATGAAATCCATAGCTTGACTAAGCTCTACTAGGGGATTTAAAGAAGCAGTGTCCAATATCTGCTTTAAACCAATCAAAATCCATCATAAACAAGCGCCAAGTGATAATGCATGCATAAAGTATAACCTCAACTCAAGATTGGGATAAACAGCTCTGAACTAAGCATGTTGTGCATAACCATACATGCAAGTTGTGAGCGAACAATGTGCTCAAAGAACCTATAGAACCTGTAACCAATGACTACCGGTACATTGTATGCCGTAGACTCACGATCAAAATGTTTGTGATAAAAAATAGTGCATATGTTAGGAAATAGGATGTAGCTAAGTAGATAATTGAGTAGTTTACTTAATGGAGAGAGATAATTTTCACACATGAGAGATTATAGAATAGAAAGAGAGAGAGCGAGAGAGAGAGAGAGAGAGAGAGAGAGAGAGCACGATATACGTGGTTCACCCAATGTGGGCTACATCCACGGGAAAGCAGTCACTCAATGGCTTTAGTACTTCAAAACAAGAAGTAGATTACAAAGGGATTATACCCTTTTGAAGCTCCCGCCTTGCTTCACTCTCACCACCTCACATCAACTTCACAATGCATCACAATGCTTCACGATATGTTTTTGTGTGTAGAAGAGGCCTCCTTTTATAGGCCAAAAGGGCTGCCCTCTCTCATGAGAGGCAGCCATGTGTAGCCGCCCTTGTGTAGACAAGTCCAAATCGGACTCTCCAATCCGTCCATGTGTGCCCGCCCTTTAGAAGAAAGTCCGCCTTTGAAATCAGCCATCGGCCATTAAATTCGGCCATTGGCCATTGAGTTCCGACCACCGGCCATCAGCCACCGGACATCCGGCCAACGACCGGCCATTATCTAGACCACTTTTTGTCCACCATCCGGCCATAATATTCCGACAAAAAAGGGAATATTCTAGCGAGTGAAAATTTTGGTTTCCGGCGAGTGATTTTTCTTCACGCATGATGGCTTCTCCTCATAATGGGGGCCTTACAAATGTGCTTTTTTTAAACATAAACTTACAAGGGGTAAATCAGGCTCCATACTTAACAATCTCCCACTTGGAGATTGATCTCCACACCAAACCTGTGAGTGCTTTCCATCCTGGCTTCTTATCCTTGAATGCTGATGGAAGATGAGCAAAAGCTCAACTTCTCCTTGTTGACCACCTTTGTAAACATGTCTGTAGGATTTTCACTTGTATGCACCTTTCCTTGCTTTAGTTGTCCCTCTTCCAAAAGAGTGCGTATGAAGTGATATCTCACCTTAATGTGCTTTTTCCTTTAATGAAAGGCTAAATTCTTTGCAAGATGGATAACGCTTTGGCTATCACTATACAAGACACAATTGTCTTGTTCGAATCCAAGCTCTTCTAAGAATTTGTGAAGCCACAAAATTTCTTTGCTTGCCTCTGTCATTGCTACATACTCTGCTTTCGTGGTAGAAAGTGAGACCACTTTATGGAGCTTTGAAGCCCAACTTACTATTGTGCCTCCAACCATGAAGATATAGCCAGTAGTGCTCCTTCGAGTATCTTTGTCAACTGCCATATCTGCATCAGCGTACCCTTCCAAAAAATTATCAGTTCCTCAAAAATACAGAGCATTTGTTGTTGTCCCTTTAAGATACCTTAGTATCCACTTCACAGCTTGCCAGTGCTCTTTACCTGGGTTGTCCATGAACCTGCTTACAACTCCAAATGCATGTGCAATATTTGACCTTGTCCATAACATAGTATACATAAGAGAACCTACCGTTACAGCATATGGAACTTTATACATATAGGCTATCTCCTTTCTAGTACCTTCTTGATGTAATCCTCTTAAGATAGCTTTATTGTCTTCTTTGGCATGTCCCTTGATATCTTCATACCAAGTATCCTCTTTGCAACACCTAAATCTTTCATTGAAAAATATTTAGACAACTCCTATTTTAGGTCTTTGATGTTTTGCATGTTAGCACTTGCAATCAGCATGTCATCAACATACAACAAATGGATGATGAACTTCCCATCTCCCAAATACTTCGGGTAGATGCAATGATCTGAGTTGCATCTTCTGAATCCATGATCCAACATCCATCAATCGAACTTTAAGTGTACCATTGTATTTATGCTTTCTTTAAACCATACAAGCTCTCCTTTAATCTGCAAACCATTTTGTCCTTACCTTTTACTTCATACCCCTTTGTTTGAAGCATGTAAATTTCCTCATTGACATCCATTTGCTCAAGATTTAAATCATGAGCAATCACAAGGCTTAAGACAAGCCTAATTGAGTTCATTTTTACAACAAGAGATAATATTTCATTGAAGTCAATACCTTTCTTTTGAGAAAACCCTTTTACCACAAGCCTAAACTTGTACCTTTTCTTCCCCCCAGGTTCTTCTTCCTTCAGCTTGCACACCCATTTATTCTAAAGTGCCCACTTACCTTTAGGCAACTCAATACACTCCCATGTTTGGTTGCAATGTAATGAGTCCATCTCCACTTGCATGTTCTTTATCCATTCTTCTTTGGATTCGTGTTGCATAGCTTCCTCGTATGGTTCCGTCTCTCCAGAATCTGAGATCAAGAGATGGTTGAAGGAATGAATAAACATTTTTGGAGGTCTACTTGCTCTTGTAGATCTTCGAAGAATAGGTTGAGGCTCCTCATTTGGTTGACGTTGTTGTATGTTGTCACCATTTGCACTCCTTGACTCTTCACCGTTCCTCAAGCTCCATGTACTCATTAATTGTTTCTTTTGTTTGTTTTCTTTCCAAGTAATCTTTGTACATATTTTTCTCATTGAAGATTACATCCCTACTTCTAAAGATTTTACCATGTTCAGGATTCCATAGGCGATACCCAAAGTCACCTTCTCCATAGCCAATGAAGAAACACTTTTTAGACTTTGTATCTAGCTTTGACCTTAGTGTTCTATCTATGTGCATGAAAGCCTCACACCCAAACACTTTGAGAAATGAATAATTCACCAATTTACCTGTCCATGCCTCCTCTAAAACTCCCCCATCCAATGCCATTGACCGGTTGATTAAGTACACACACATACTTATTGCTTCCACCCAAAGCTCAAGCGATAGGCCTGCATGTAGCGGCATGCTTCGTGATCGCTCCATGATTGTTCTATTCATCCTTTCGAAATTTTCATTTTGTTGAGATGTCCTTGGGGTTGTCCTTTGCCTCCGAATGCCATTGCCAGCACAAAAGCTTTCAAAAGCTTGGCTGCAGTACTTGCCTCCATTGTTGGTGGATCTGAGGCATTTAACTTTGGTACCTGCTTCATTCTCCACAAAGGCTTTCCACCTTTGAAATATGGAAAACACATCGGATTTATTCTTCATCACATAAACCCATGTTTTCCTAGTTGCATCGTCTATGATGTTACATAGTACAATGAGCCACCAAGGGATGGTGTACTTGCAGGACCCCAAACATCAGAATGAACCAACTCAAGGTTTTTTATTTCATTTCCTGATTTTTGAAATTTTACCCTCTTTTCTTTACCATAAACACAATCTTCACAGAACAGTCCACTTCTTTCAAACCTAGTAGAAGCTTCTTTGTTTGAAGGATTTGCATTCCTTTGGCACTCATATGTCCAAGCTGATAGTGCCACACCACACTCTCGACTTTTGTAGTTGTCGCACAAGCTGACGATTGCAAGCTGATAGTTCACAAGTAAAGTGTACCAACTTTTTCTCCTTTGGCAACCACCAAAGACCCCTTTGAGATCTTCCACCGTTTGTTTCCAAATGCAATGTTGTGACCTTCATCGTCCAACTGTCCTGTAAAGATTAAATTCTTGCAAAGAGAAGGAACATGCCTAACATCTTTAAGCTTCCATTCATTTTCGTTAGCAGTTTTGACACAAACTGTACCTTTACCGACAATTTCACAAGCTTCATCATCTCCCAAGTATACATACCCGAAATTACCTTTGGTGTAATCTTGGAAATGTTGCTTGTGTGGTGTCACATGGAATGAAGCCCCGGAATCTACTATTTAGGAATTAGACACATTGTCCAATGAGAGAATTAGAGCATCTTGCTCTAATTTACTTGTCACATTGGCCTCCGATGTTGGCTTCTTGTCTTGAGACACCAACTCCTTCTTCTTCTTGGACCAACAATCCTTCTTGACGTGGCCCTTCTTTTCAACCAACATTCAAGAATTGACTTTGTGCGTGACTTGCTCCGCCTTGAGCGATCATGAACCTTTTGGTTTTTGAACCTCTCCTTAGGTCTTCCTCTTGTTTCCAGTGACAGTGCAACACTTGATGATTCTCCTGTGCTTCTCCTTCGCATTTCCTTGCGTAGGAGAACACCCACAACATCATCAAACTTAAGAGTATTTGTGCAAGAGATAGAGTTACTTACAGCCATCACAAGGCTGTCCCAACTATCTGGTAGAGACGATAGTATAAGGAGAGCTCGCACTTCGTCCTCAACATTGATTTTCACCGATCGAAGTTGACTTACATTGGTGCTGAAGTCATTTAGGTGTTCTGCAACTGAACATTCTCTGTCATCTTTAGATTGAACAAGCACTTCATGAGAAATACCTTATTGGATGCAATGATTTCTCGTAGAGGCCGTCAAGTGAATTCATCAAGTCCTCCGTGGTCTTTATCTCGGAAACGTTGAAGGCCACCATTGACGCCAAGCTTAGCCGGATTGTTCTTAATGCTTTTTGGTCAAGGACAATCCATGCTTCATTTTCCATTGTTGAGGACTTCTTTGCAAGATCGCCTAGTGGCAAATAAAGGTCATTATGGTAGAGATAGTCTTCAATCTGCATCTTCCAATGTTGGTAGTTTTTGTCGGTGAACTTCTTGATCTTGAGCTTCCCTTCCTCCGTCATTACTCCCACTTATTTCAAGGAATTCTTTCCTTGAGATACTTTAGCTACTACCAGCAAACATTGCTCTGATACCAGGTGTTAAGAAATAGGACGTAGCTAGGTAGATAATTGAGTAGTTTACTTAATAGTCGAGAGAGATAATTTTCACACATGACAGATTAGAGAGAGAGAGAGAGAGAGAGAGAGAGAGAGAGAGAGAGAGAGAGAGAGAGAGAGAGAGAACATAGGATATACGTGGTTCACCCAATGTGGGCTATGTCCATGGGTAAGCAACCACTCAATGGCTTTAGTACTTCAAAACAAGAAGTAGATTACAAAGGGATTATCCCCTTTTGGAGCTCCCATCTTGCTTCACTCTCACCACCTCACATCAACTTCACAATGCACCACAATTCTTTAAAATCTGTTTTTGTGTGTAGAAGAGGCCTCCTTTTATAGGCCAAAAGGGCTGTCGTCTCTCATGAGAGGTAGCCATGTGTAGTCACCCTTGTGTAGATGTATCCTGGATAGTGCGTCGTGCTCTCTATAGTGGTTGCTCCTTAGTGCAATGTGCATGACATCTCACTCAAAACAGAATGAAAACACAGGAAACAATAGATGACAGCTAATCAACACAAATACACAGCAGAGCAGACGAGAACATATGGACTCGCCTATCTCAAAGAACCGATACAACTCTAGCATGGAAGCACACTCAGCTCCAACCGAGAACTTATGGGTACAATGGGGTGTCAAGGCTCAGATGTGCAGGGATGGTGCAGACGTGTTGTGTGTATAGACTCGCTACTCCAGACGATGACGTCGGACCATATATGAAGAATATGATAATGTTGACCCAACAACTACTACTCATATATCCCACCATAAAGAGCCAGCAACGGCTCATAAATGTCAGCCATCTAAGTCTATCTCCAACTGATGGTGGTGGTGACATGGCCACGATGTCCACTAGACCACCGTCCGTACCCCTGCCACGTTTCATTGCCCAGCCCAGAGAGTTAGTCCAGTGTGAACCAGACCAGACCAATTGTACTAGCTGTATGTCCTGTGAAAGTGACATTGTAGCCTGCAGGTTGCCCGCCACAAGACTGCTCACTGTCTCGATGATACAAAAAAGTGAGACTAGAGAGAACATTTGAAACACCAAGAAAAATGGGAACTAACGCAGTACACTCTGACTAAAGAAGGTGATGTTGGAGAAGATCTCGAGTTCCTAAGGAAGTACCAATGAAGCAATGCCGATATTTGCAAGATATGCTGAAGAAGAAATGCCCTGGCTAGGTAAGCTGACCAGAAAGTAGGAACTAAAGATTGCCAAGCTTTGGTTTTTTTTTTTGCTATTTTTTTCTAGAGGGGAAGGGATATGTAGGGGAGTGGGTAAGGCGGGGGGTTAGGCTAGATATCGGTGAGAGGGGGAGATTGGGTGGGTAGGGGCGAGGGGGGACTAGACAGGGCGAGGGGTGGAAGGGGGTGGGTAGGGGTGAGGGGGGAACTGATAGGGGCGAGGGCAAGGGAGGGGGTGGTAGGGGCGAGGGGTGGGTAAGGGGGGAGCAAGGGGTGGAAGGGGATGGGTAGGGGCGAGGGCAAGGGAGGGGGTGGGTAGGGGGTGCGAAAGGTAAGTAGGGGGATGAGGGAGAGAGAGGGGGCGAGGGGTGGGTAGGGGCGAGGGAGAGAGAGAGGGGGGCGAGGGGTGGGTAGGGGGCGAGGGTGAGTGGGAAGGGGGTAGTGAGGGGAGATGGCACTCCAACAGATAGATATCATGATCAAGGACATCATCAAGCTTGAAATCAATATTGTTTTTGTTGTATCCCGTCTTGAGGAAGCTTTGTGAAGGGAGTGCGCTAGACACAGAGGAGAGCTTTTTTTTGGTCGGAGAAGCAGACACCCATGTGGCTGATGTTGATGGGGCTGATGTTGAAGGTTGGTGAACTCCTGTAGAGGGTATTTCTTTCTGCTTCTATGATTCTTCATAGGATCACCAAATCCAAAGGCTACCACCAAGGGCGCACGGGGAGTAGCTTCTGTGACCTTCAACCTTTGTGTTGTGGCTGAGGTGGCATATTAGGTTTAGTTACTAGAAACATTGTAAGAGGGTGTACCTCCAGGCAAAGAGTGAATAGAGACTCCATAACAAGGCATAGATTTGGTAGTGTCCAACCACTCCAACAAATCCTCGTCTAACCCTTCAGGTGTAGTAGGCTGCTCTTGTTAAGGGTTGGTTTCCATTGACAAAGAAAATTGCTGCACAACAGGATCTATGCCTCCTTCTAAGAGAATTGGTTGCATCGGGGAGCCAGGAGTATGTATCCACATGGCATCATTTCCCCAATCACGAAGTGCTTTAGTGTGTTGCAGCCATGGTCTACCAATGAGCAAGGGAAATGCGCCTTCAACCTGGGGAAGACAAACCACAACAAAATTCAAGTTAAAAGTAAAGTCTTGCACATGCCGAGGCACATTGTCCACTATGCCCACTAGGTCGACTGTTCGTTGGTCGGCCAATGTAACTGTGAAGGGAGCAGGGCGAGTAGGTTGTAGACCTAGAGCTAACATAGTGCTCGGGCATTAGGTTGATGTTAGATCCACCATCCATTATCACTCCTGAGAATTGCCGCCCCAATACAGACACAGTGAGATGAGGGCTTCTATAATCAGTGAGCGGAGCAACAGGATGGGATATCATATAGGACTCTAATGGTCGCACTGGGAGGTGCCCACCACTAGGACTTGCTCCGAGGTAAAGTGACTGAATAACAGCAAGGGTGTCACTTCTAAAACTTGCATCTAGTCGCAGCATGTCATAGAGGGACACTTATTGGAAGGTGTTCTTCAAGATTATCTCTGTTGTAAGCTTTTCTTTTTCTACCAGAGGTTTCTCTAGTACCTTGATCTTCTGTAGATTGGAAACTGCTTCCAAGAAAGCTTCATCAATATCAGAGAGCAAAGATTTGGATTCTTTATTGGCACTGGGGGATGGCTTGAAAACAGCTGAAGGCAGGGTATACAATGTTTTGAGAATGTGTAGGGAAGTTGAACTTGCTGAAATGCTAAGACCGATAGTGGCTCTCTGGGCCCGAGTGAGGACACCCGATGGCTCCTCTACCAACTGCAGCTTATTTTGAGGGGTAACCATGTGGGTAGAAGGGGCCGACTGAGGAATGGTGCTAACTGCTATCAGATTGAGCTTGGGAAAGGTAAACTCATTCTGGCTTTGACTTGGGTTCGAAGCTGTGGATGCACGAATTTCAGGGCAATCCTTACTGTAATCATCCTTCATTTCTAAGCAATAACGACAGGAAGGGGACCCTTCTGGCAAAGGGAATTTGATTTGATAATGACCATATTCCCCACATCTAAAGCACAAAATGGGCCAATTCAATGGGTGAGTCGAAGGGCCAGGTTGCTCCTGGTGCATGGAGTTGGAGGTGGAAGCATAGAAGCTTTGAGGTAATGAGGGAGCATGGGTATGATAAAAGCTTTGAGAGGGAAAAGTGCTCTGCATACCTTGCATAGGAGGGGCTGTCAATAGAGGTGGCATGTGATGTGGATGGCCATAGGGAGAAACCATGTTGGATGCAGGTGGTGGCCCTTGTTGAAGAGTAGGACCAAGACTTTGCTATATTTGTTGCAATCCCTTGAGGTAGTAACAGTCCTTGTCCTCATGCCGAGACTTTTCACAGAAGTGGCAGTAAACCCGAAGGGGGCATTCATGTGGAGGGTGCTCTGGAGAGCAGCATGAGATACACTAAACCATAGCCTTAGTCTCCTGTTGAGACTTGAGCTCTTCTAGCTCGCGCTTGATATGTTCCAATGCCTCGTGATGTGGAGTCTTCTTTTGTCTAAGAGAGAATGACCTATCCTCTTGAAGAGCTCGATGTAACTTTAGGGCTTCCAGTTCTGTGCGTAAAGAAGTTAAAGGATCAGAAGGCTTTCCAAAAACACTAAGGGGGTCTCTACCTGAGGAGAGTTGGTGAGGAGCTTCCTAGATCCTTCTATCCTAGTAGTAGCCACAACAAAATCCTCCAGAGTGGCGTCAGGTCGGAGACTCTCTCGGAGTTTTTGCTGGGAATTTTTGGGAAGAGCCTTCTCCACCCACTTCTTAACCATAAATTCCCCAGCTTGCTGAGGAAGCTTGGCAACCAGAGACTTGGTTTTAGTGATGAGTTCTGCAAAGTCTCCTCTAGCTGGAGCACCATGTTGGCCAAGTCATCCAAAACCTTTTCCTAGTAGTCACCTAGCCTGAATGCTGCACATAATTGTTGTCTTAAAGCTGCCCAAGTTGCAAGATGGTCTGCAAGATGATTGTACCACTTGTCTGCTAAGCCATCCAAGGTAGATGGAAAGAGTACCAAATAAGCATCTTCTCTATCAATACCATGACCTCTATAGAGAGATACAAACCTCCTTGCATGGTCGTCTGCATCTTCTAAGGAAAGTCCCTTGAAGGTAGGAAACTTGATGTTTACCTTGGCCAAAACATTGGTCAACATCTCCATGGCCTCTTGCTCATGAGCCCATTGCTCAATAGCTTGCTGTAACAAAATGGGAGAGAGCTTTATTGGGGAAGGTGATCTGGAAGATGTAGAACCGGATGGAGGAATGGATGATGCCGTATGTCGAGGTATGGGTGATGAGGTTGGTGGACTTCTACTAGGTACCAAGGGTTGACACCTTCTATTGTAGTACTTTGGAGGACTCAATATGCGCTTTGACGCTCTAATGACCGCCTTCTATGTGTCATGCAATGACCACAAACCCAACCAAGATTTGGGCAAGAAGACCTTTAACTGGCTGAACACAGGTCTAGACTCTATTAGACCAGGGCGAGTGACTAGACCACGTAGCTGGACCAGGGACGAGGAAGGACTAGACCAGGAACAGAGCTACCAGGGCGAGAGAGGACCAGACCAGCAGGGTGAGGGACTAGGTTAGCTAGACTAAGCTGTCTAGGGTGAAACTGGACTAGACCAGCAGGCTGCACAGTGCAAGGCGAAGTAGGCAAGGCTAGGTAAAAACCAGGTAGCTCCTTGATTTGTACCTCAATAAAGAGTGAGACTTCAGTTGAGGTCCCACCGGGCATGCCAAAAATGAGAGCACCTGTAGCGCAGATAGTGTGTCGTGCTCTCTACAGTGGGTGCTCCTCAGTGCAATGTGCATGACATCTCACTCAAAACAGAATGAAAACATACGAAGCAATAGATAATAGCTAATCAACACAGAGACACAGTAGCAGACCAAAACATATGGACTCGACTATCTCAAAGAACCGATACACACTCTGGCGTGGAAGCACACTGAGCTCCAGCCCAGAACTCACGAGTACAATGGGGGTGTTGAGGCTCAGATGTGCAGGGATGGTGAAGACGTGTTGTGTGTATAGACTCGCTACTCCAGACAATGACACCGGACCATATATGAAGAAGATGATAAACTACTACTCATGTGCCACCATAAAGAGCCACCAACAGTTCATAAATGTCATCCATTTAAGTCTATCTCCAACTGAGTGGTGGTGGTGACCTGGCCACGATGTCCACTAGACCATGGTCCGTACCCTTGCCACATGTCACTGCCTAGCCCAGAGAGTCGGTCCACTGTGAACCAGACCAGACCAACTGTACTAATTGTATTTCCCGTGAAAGTGACATTGTAGCCTGCTACAATAGACAAGTCCAAATCGAACTCTCCAATCCACCAATGTGTGGCCGCCCTTGAGAAAACAAGTCCGCCTTTGAAATCAGCCACTGCCATTGAAATCGGCCATCGGCCACCGGCCATTGACTTTTTAGCACCGGCCATTGGCCACCCGCCAAACGACCGGCCGTTATCTAGACCACTTTCCGACCGTCGTCCGTCCATAATATTCCGACAAAAAAGGGAATATTTCGACGAGTGAAAATTTTGGTTTCCATTGAGTGATTTTTCTTCACTCACGATGGATTCTCCTCATAACGGGGGCCTTACAAATGTGCATTTTTAAAACAAAATATTACAAGGGGTAAATCAGGCTCCATACTTAACACATACCATAAATCTATAAGTAGCCATTGGGAGCATAACATAAATCTCACTCATGCGAGAACACTAAGTCTGTGTCCAAGATGACAAAAATTGTCAAAGTAAGAGTAAATACTTGATCATTGTCAAAGTGGGAGTAAATCAACCACTATATCATCGTAGAATAAGACTGCAAATACATGCAAACATATGGCAAGAATCTAGGGAAAATCGGATAGAGTCTCCCTTGCAAAATGAGTAAAATTACAAGGCAAATCTCAACCATAAAAAACCGCATCCAAGGTGCCAAAGTGGGAGATGATCTCGACCACTACAAACTGACTAAAAACTATCAACTGCTCAGATTGTCGTAAATGCCAACAATGGCTCTACAAAAGCGTACAAATAGCATTAACCAAATGTAACATCAATACACGGCAAAAGTTGCTACTAAATAAAGTAGAAAATGCACTCAAACCGGTGCCATGTGATGCAAACAATACTTGTGGGGATACACACTCTCAACGGAGCTCAAACCACATTTCTTAGTGCCATACGCATAAAAGACTATCTACATAAACTTCCCACACCTCTGAACTATTGCAAGACCATAATTTGCCATATATTTGTTTGCAAATTTATAAACTGTCAAGACCTATGCTAGCCAACCGCGCTAAATCAAGTCAAACCACAAACGTCGTACATCATAGACAAAAACGCATTTGGCAATGCAAATCTACTCTCAAAACACATGGAGAGGTCTAGGAATTTGTGAGGGCACAAAATCTGTGATGAAGGACAACATCAAAGTGTGGGTGTCCTTGAGGCCTTCAATGTTGAAGTTGAGATGAAGCTATGTCTTTCTGTCTCTACACTATCTCTCCTCTCTTACTCAACTTGAATGCACACTCTGTCTTGAGAGAACAACCTCTATTATTTTTATTTTAGACAAACTTGCACTCCAAACCATCTGATAAGCTCTTCTACAAAGTAGTAGAGATCAAAGAGATCCCCCTTTTGATAAAAGATGTTTTTGAATCTGAGTTTTCTAGCTCAAGTTATGAGCAAAACAGTGACCTGCCATCAATCTATTCTAAAGTGAGTAACCCGATTCTCTCTCTCTCTCTCTCTCTCTCTCTCTCTCTCTCTCTCTCTCTCTCTCTCTCTTTGATCTCACTTAAAGCTCAATCTCTCACCCCTTGTGTCTTGTGGTGTTCAGCCCCTTGCCACCCTGATATGTGAGCTCTATGTACCGAACTCACAATGCCTCCATAGACATGGATTTCTAAGCTTCAATCTATTGATGATGTGAAGCTCACCAAGAAGAGGGAAATGATGATAGAGGAATAGCCCTAAAACCTTTGGCTCTGATACCACTTTTGAGTGCGTGATGTATGCATGCACCATGTGGGAAGAGGAAGAGGAGAGACACTTTGTGTGGGTGGAGAATAGAGCAACACACTCTATC
Source organism: Adiantum capillus-veneris (assembly GCF_014529385.1). Classification (NCBI taxonomy): domain Eukaryota; kingdom Viridiplantae; phylum Streptophyta; class Polypodiopsida; order Polypodiales; family Pteridaceae; genus Adiantum; species Adiantum capillus-veneris. The sequence continues at coordinate 121,651,224 of NC_140956.1, forward strand.
TCCTTATTCTTTTATGTATATAAAGAATATTATTCTTTTATGTATATAAAGAATAAGGGTTAGTGCAGTCAGTAGGCGGCTAGACATTGGATGCCTAACTTAGGACAAAGACACATTTGCCTTTAACCCCAACACATGCAGTGGGAATTTTGAATAGGTCCATTGAGAACCCAAGTAAAGAAATTGGCGAGCTATGAAATAGATACTTAGGTATCTAAAAGGGACAACCACAAATGCTTTATACTTTGGAGGCACAGATAAATGTTTTTGCAAGGATATGCTCATGCAAATATGGTATATGGAAAAGATACTCTTAGAAATACGAAGGCTACGCCTTTACCATTGTCGATAAGCTAGGCTTCAAAGTTCCAAAAAGTGATCTTGCCATATATCACATAAGCAAAATATGTAGCTCCTATAAAGGCTAGCAAAGAAATTGTCACTTTCATAGGTTTTTAGAGGCTTGGATATAAGCAAGAAAATTGTGTATTGTACAGTTAGTTAGAGTGCCATTCACCCTTGCAAAGAATTCATCCTTTCACTCAAGGACAAAGCATATGGAGTAAATGTACTCCGCACGTGGACAAAGCATATAGAAGAGGGACAACTAAATCTTGGAAACATTCACACAAGAAAGAATCATGTAGACATGTTGATAAAAGTGGGTAACAAGGAGAAGTTGAGCTTTTTGTCAACTTCAATTGATATTCAAGGATAAGAGGCCAGAATGGAAAGTAGTCACAAGTTTGCTAGAGATTGGTTTCTAAGTGACACATTATTAAGTATGGAGTTTGATTTACCCTTGTAATTCTTCTTCTAAAAAGGCACATTTGTAAGGCCCCCGTCATGAGGAGAATCCATTGTGCATATGAAAAGTCACTAGCCAGAAATTTAAAATCAAGCCCCAAGATATCTTGGCTGGAAAGTGGTCAATTGATGCCGGTGGCCGGTAGACGCATTTACATATGGGCAGCTGCCTCTCATGTGAGAAGGCATTCCATAGAGGCTCCTTGGCATCTTTTAAAGGAGGTCTCATGTGAGAAGGCAGTCCATAGAGGCTCCTTGGGATCTTTTAAAGGAGGTCTCTTCTACACATGATGAAGAAGCTCGAAGTGTAAGCTAGAGGGAGAATCACACGAGACAACCATTGAGGGCTTTTAAGCTCTTTGCAAAGTACTTCAAGTTTGAAATATAAAGCCAGTGAGTGGCTGCTTTCCTGTGGATGTAGCCCATGAACCATGTATATCTTGTGCATGCTCTCTCTCTCTCTCTCTCTCTCTCTCTCTCTCTCTCTTTTCGGTACTCTCTCTCTCTTGTGTATGTTATAGCTCTCTCCAATAAGTACACCACTCTAATTGCTAATTAGTAAGCCCTTAATCCTAACACTCACCTGGAGAGATTAGCTTGGCTTATGTGCAGACACAAGATAACCATGTGGCTCTCTTCACAAAGGCACTGCCTTGTGAGAAGTTCAAATCTTTTTACAAACCTTTGAGCTTGCCTCCCTTTGTAGAGTGATCATGTCCATAGGGCATGACACTTCCATATACTCTATGTGCTATCTCCCATTCGCCTCATCACTCTCAAGGGGGATTTGTGTATATATATATATATATATATATATATATATATATATATATATATATATATATATATATATATATATATATATATATGTGGTAGTTGTGTGTGTGAACACACATAGGACTATCGAGGCACATTTTTCCCTCACTAGGAAATTTTTTCCCTTATGCTTTGTATATATGCCCATCACTCTAAGGCTCTTTCATTTTGTATTTTCACACCAAGTAGTACACTATTTGTTGTGCCTTGAACTTCTTCTCCATCTCTAAGCTATGTGTGCATTTGTGTAACCCTAACTCCAACAAGTATGCAAAGCAATATGGGAATTGCTTCTTTAAGTGCAAAAATGTCGGTCCATTAGATTGGGGAATTATAATTTTATTCTAGGATCTTGTTACATTCAATTCATTATAGTCACTTCACACAAAGCTATTTTACTTTTCAGGAGAACAATGCCAATTTTGGGATTTACTCTACACGTGGAGAGTAAATGTACCCATGGACTTAGACACATGGCGTAAAACATTTTATGTGCCACATGCAAATCCAACCACTGAGACTGATATGCACTAGAATATAAGCATTCCATGTTCCCACAAGGAAGTGTTGTAGGGAGTAGGAGCATTAAATTTTTCTCAGTGGGACACCTTGATCGAGGTAGGCTTTACAATGACTTTGATATCCCTTTTTTTGGCCAAAGAGACAATCTTTGTTGAGTTTCTCATGTCCAATCTAATTGCAATCATATAGTTCTACAATGCTAGACTTTTGCTACAAGCAGATAGTTAGACCAAATGTAGGTTTACTAGGAAAATATTGATGCTTTTAGGAAAATATTTTTCAATGATGTGTTTGAGGATGAAATCTCTTCTTTAAGGGGGGAGTACTGTTAGCACAAGGGTCCTATGGAACACAATTCTAGGCTAGGATTCGAAGGATAAAGCCAAACCATAAAGCCAAGCTAACTTGGAAAGGGGTCCTAAAGATAGCGGCCAAGGGCTATATAAGAGGAGTGGTCGGGTGGAGATTCAATTAGTCTATGCTACACCAGGCTGCATGTCATGCTGTTTTGTGGGCATGGTGAGAAAACTAGTCATCAGATTCATTTGCAATTTTGTCGAGTTAAAAGGATTGAATGTTTTATGTGATTATTAGATGCAATTGATTAAAAAGGTGGATTGGTATGTTTTTAATGTGGGCAACAATATCGAATTGCTTGGAAATAAGTCTGGTATCAAGCCAGATTTTATTGCGCTCCAATCGGGTCCGCAGAATGGATTGATATGACCAAATTAGGCCCAATTATGAAGTATTTATGAACTTTAGATAACTTGAATGTGTTCTAGTTCAATGCGATAGTCGAAGGATTTGCCGGACAAAAACTGAAGCTTGGAATGTGGTCGATAGGGTCGGGAACCCAATAGGCTTTTTGGGGCCTCATTTGGGCTTGGGCAAGCTCCCAAAAAGGCCATTATATAAATTCTTGCGCTCGACGGAGGCTCTTTTTGCAGTTCCATGGAGAGCGCCACATGGCAAGAGTAAAGATCCCACATTGAAAACTTGGAATACCACAAGAAGGGTATATATAAACAATGGCACTCTATTATAAGCATCACAAAGGGCTTCCCTCCTTGGGGAAGCTCATGACCATGACACATACCTTTACGTAGGTAGAAAATGGCGGATGGCCTTGGTTAAGTCATGCATGATGCTGAAGGCTATCTCTATGTTGCCATTCACTGTCAACTGTAGGCTATCTTTTGCCAGCCCCATATGGGGTGTTCACATGTAATGGCCCATTCGGGCCACTTCTTTATTGAAGGCAAGGACCACATAAACAAAGAGCATGCATGGATTGTGTTGTTGAGTTGTTGAGGAGCGCCAAGTGGGTGGTTGAGAGACCTTAGTGCCTAAAATATAAAAAAATTGGGATTTTTGGGGAGAAGGGTGGACACTTTCAGCTTATGATGGTTTTTTGGGAAAACTAAAAGAAAGAAAAAACAATACTAGATGCGCATGGCAAGGGGGTATTGAGGAGAGTATTACTGGTGGGAAGGAAAGGGAGAGGGGATTTTTAGAGGGCTTTAGCTCTCTCTCTATCTCTCTCTCTCTAGTCTATAATATCCTCTCTCGCTAGTCTATAATGAATCACACATATTTGGTGCATTTAGTAGTTTATTTTCTACATCTACACTATTTCCTCTCCATTCTACTCCTCTCTCTATTCTCTCACAGCTAGAGGCCCAACGCCTTCCCGATCAACCTTGGAGAAACGCGCACTCTGACATCAGTCACTATAGATAGCTCCACAAATATAGGAGAAAACGTTATGTATTGCTTAGGGAGGGTGGGACAAGTCTCCCAACTTCGTTACAATCGCCTTCCTTGAGCTTTAGAGGGGGATAAAGGCTTGCCTTGGAGAACTTTGCAAGAGTGGGACATAATATCCACCTTGGGACTTGCATGCATTTTCTAATAGGTAGATATTTTTAACATTCTCATCCTTTGCACTATTACACATGAGAAATTTGAGAATGTTAAATCACTCATGACAACCACTCATGACAACCGACACTATTGTGACTTGAATTTGGAAACTTGAGATTTATGAGCCGTGTGTCTTAAGTGCTATTCTATTACTTGATGTATGTGACACTAAGGATGCTAATATTGTGTCGAGGTAACACACACACACACTTTTTTGTAAATCGTTTTGATTAATTACTAGTGGGAAACCTCGAAGCGAGGATAACCCACCGAAAGGGTCATATACAAGAGGAAGAACACAGAACTCCTCAGCTGTACAGAGTAGCTAGAAACATTCATAGGAAAGGTGATGTATCTCTACAGTGATATCACCAACTTCCAAAGCAAACCCTAACGATTGCCTAAGAGAGACACACACACACACACACACACAAAAGTCAAATATAAGGATACTTGCGCAGGAATGCACCCTTGTAAAACTTTGCTGTTGGGAGTGAACGTGATTGTGAAAATGCATGAGTACTCTTGGAATTGAAACAAGGTGGCATTCTTCCTCTTGCAGCTGGACACAATCGAGTTCTTGTTAGCTCCCGCAGAAGAGGGAAGGGCGCAGCATGCTGGACATGGACACGCCCATTTCCATTGACGTCCATGTCTGCTTCCTTTGCTTTTGCAAACTCGCTACTTTGATTTGAGAAAGTGAGACCGTGTGTGTGTGTGTGTGTGTGTGTGTGTATGAGAGAGAGAGAGAGAGAGAGAGAGAGAGAGAGAGAGAGAGAGAGCTCTGCTTGATTGTGAAGATGCTAATTTCTCATAGTGGGGTTGCCTTTAATTTTGGGAGCTCATTTATCACCTTCTTTCAGCCCTCTAGTCCCCCGAGCAGATTGCAATCCCCAGAGCCCTCAGGGACACCTGATTTGCGAAGGCTTTCTTCTCACAGGTTAGCACTCCTTTTTGCAGTAGCATAACTCTTTTGGCATTTTTTCGTATATAAAGAAAGGACTGATGGTCACACAATGTATCAAACATTCCATGTGAAAATCCAGAGAAACCACAGCTTTTGGCTATGGTCGTGGAATGCTTAGTGTGGAAAGCGACGATGCTTCCCCAAATTACAGTCATCGCCAACTTGATTATGTAGAGACATCTGTACATCTGTATGGTAAGCAGTTTTCCCATTGAAGTCCGATTAAAGGTTGAGAATCTTAAGCACTCTAGTCAGGTCAAAAGTCTAATAAAGACTTAAATTGTGCTCCATGGGAACTGTACATACTTATATGCTGAAAAAGGAGTCACAAACAACACTGCTTATGCACCGGAGTTTCTATGTGGTGCACAAATTTGGGTGTCCGGGGGTTACCTTTGCGTTGGCAAAACAGAGTAAGTCTTGTAGTTTGTGATTCCAATCCATGACCAATGTTCCATCGCACCAATGTATTGTTGGCTTTTGAACCTGAGCAATTATGCACCCCAGGCCGCAACCCGCATGGCTCAGACGTTCCAAGTACAACTAAACGCTTACGAGACTCCGGCCTGTGTCGTTCAGAGGTTCTACAACTAACATGAATACTCCTCCTAGGAAACACCCGAGCCATGAGATATTCAGACATTATCAAGCACAAATTTTCTCTTCAATACTTCTCCCAGACTAATGTCCAAGCCATCAGTAAACCACAGGGCACAATTTTCTCTTGAGTCCTCCTCCCGAACAAGGTCTGAGCCATGAGAGCTATGAGTGATCCAAAAGGTTTTCTCAAAATTATTGAAACCAACATTAAAACCAGAATCAAGCACTCTCAAATTGGCACCAAGTTCAAAACAGATAAATTTTTATTTCAAACAAATTTCAAACAGCATTGTCAAACAAAGTTCAAAGTATCTAAATATAAGGCAAAATGAAAATCATTTGGGTTAATCTTGATCAGTCAAAATTGTAGGATGATTGGCTTGTCCTTTTGGAGCAAAGTGATAGTAGGGTTTTGGATCTGGATGGTCACATCGTTCTTGTTGTGCCAAGGCATGTCCAAAAGAGCGTCATAGTTTCGTAACTTCACGATATGAAAGTCTGACTTGCCATGGTACCCTTGGATGGTGATCAAAAGGGCACCAATGAGTGATACAACTTTTTGAGTTTGCCTTGTGGCTAGCTTGGCTTCAAGTTTTCCAACAAACTGATCATACTCAAAGTCCATTTGGTTCAGGATTTTGGATGGATGAAATTCTTGACGGCTCCTCGGTCGAAGAAGACAAGTGCCTTTGTTACAGGCTTGGGCACTCCAAGCAAGAAATCAATAGCAACACACGAAGAGAAACTACAAAATCACTAATGTAACAGACTTTGGACACCCCAAATCGGGAATTTGGCACGACACATGAGGGAGCACTTAAAAACCACTAAACAATTTAATCACAATTCAAAGAGAGATGACATGGCCCGACGTAGTTCCATGCCCAGAGGTATTGGCCCCAAAGTCTGCCGCCCCTTTCGATATTTCTTTTTATATTAATCTCTTAGCAAAGTACAATGTCCGAGGGTCTTCTCTCTCCTCAGTGCTTCCAATCCAATCTGAGGGAGAGAGGCCCAAGCAATTCTTATATAGGCTCTCAGGCCTGAAAGCATTACATGAAAAGCTTCAAGTTCCAAAAGCATTGGCCTCCAAAAGCACTAGCGTTGCCAGCGCAAATTGCGCTGCAAATCGTGGGCGTTCGTAAAGCGTGCCACGTTAGCACGAATCGCGGAAAACCGTACTGCTTGCCACGTCAACAGTCTTTATACCATAAGTGTATTGGCTTTACTTTAGAATTCTTGTGTCCCCTAGGCCCCATCGGACGGGACCCCATAAGTTGGAACAACTTTTAAAATTCATTTAATCTGTCAGTTTCTGTGGGTTTGTCCGACTAGGTATGCCACGTCATCACTTTGTGACATACCTCCCTCTTGAAAGAATTGTAATCGCCGTGGATTACACTTGCAAAATCAAACATAAGCCAGAAATCAGTTTAGTAGACACCGACTCTAAGCACTGACGCACTAGACAACACATATTGCACAAAGACGACAATCACTGAACATTCAAATCACATTCACATCATTGCACCCATCGAGATATTGGATCATGATCAATCGGCAACGTATTCAACAATCACATCTAGATCTATCCCAGATCTCCACAGGTGTCTTGATTGACTAAATCTTGTTACTATCATGTCCATCTCATCTCTCCGGATACACAAGACCAAAATGCTGCAATCATTTCGTCTTTTAAACATGCACTCAAACACTACTCACATGAGAGAGCACACATTTATCAGACTCATTTCAGGAAGTCACCGAGGTATTCTCCCTACGACCTTAGCAGTGTTAAGGTATTTCTTTTGGCCAAGCCTTAAAGTAGACATTGATCAATATGTCAGGGAATGTTTAGTTTGCCAAAAGGTAAAGTAATCAGCATAAGACGCCTGGGTTACTCCAACCTCTGCTTGTGCTTGATCAACCCTAGGAGAGTATTGCCATAGATTTTATTATGGATCTCCCAAAGACTTAGAGTGGAAATGATGCGATTTGGACGATAGTGAAAAAATTTAGCAAGCAAGCTCACTTTATTCCAGTTAGGAAAATGATCAAAGCTGATCATATGGCTAGGATTTTTCTAGCACAGATCTTTAAGCATCATGGGATGCCCAAGTCTATTGTGAGTAATGCTTTGTTTGATAACCTTGGCACGAAGTTGAATTTTTCTTTTGCATATCATCCTCAAACGGATGGGCATAGTGAAATTGCCAATTCCACATATTGGATATGTTGGAATCTTGTGTGTCAGACAGACAGTTTGACTGGGAGAAGTATTTGCCCCTTGTCGAGTACGCGTATAACAATACTGTACATTTGTCTATGGGGAAAGCACCCTTTGAAATTCTTTATGGTAAGCCTTTGCTTCCATCGATCCTTGTCACTAAGGATAAGATTTTTGTAGCAGATGAATTTATTCGGGATTTGGACACCGCCTACGAGCAAGTTAAGAGAGCAATTTTGCGCTCTCAGGAAAAACAGAAGAAAGATGTGGACAAGCACAGAAGGAATCTGGACTTAATAGTCGGTCAATTAGTCTTACTCAAGTTTGAGAAGGCAAGACTAAAGAAACAAGCGACTCACAAAGGGAATGTTGTAAAACTTTCCAATCGTTATTATGGGCCATTTAAGATAATTGACCAAGTGAATGACGTGACGTTCCGATTAGATCTACTATCTAATTGGAAGATCCACAATGCTTTCCATGTTAGTTTACTCCCGCCATATGTGGTACCACCTCCAAGTTAGCCTATTGCCGAGGAACCTCTTGAGGTTGAGGAAACGGAAGAAATACTCCAACCGGAGCAGATGATTCATCATTAGGAGCGGCCACTCAAGTTTGGGAAGATTACACGGAAGTATCTGGTAAAGCTTAAGGTTGAGGAAACGGAAGAAATACTCCAACCGAAGCAGATGATTCATCATTAGGAGCGGCCACTCAAGTTTGGGAAGATTACACGGAAGTATCTGGTAAAGCTTAAGAATTATCCTACTTTGGACGCTCAGTGGATGACCGAGCAGGAATTAGCTTCTTATCCCAAGATTCTGGAAGAATATGTATAAGCACTACAGTTGAGGATAATTGTTTAGAAGCTAGAGGGATGTTGCTAAATAGACTATTTTCTTATTTTTCTAAGTAATTTCTTTTATCGAAATAAGGATATTTAAATGTGTGCACTTGAATTGTAAGATTAGGACTTGTAGATCTACTGGAATTATTAAAAGCCATCAGTAACGGACGACTCTGATGTGTCGTATGATGGGTGACATTAAGCACAGAAGGGGTTGTACCGTTAGTTTGGTAGGAGAGACCCGGAAATGGATATTCTTGATGCGTCACGTGATGGGTGACAAGAGCATCAGAAAGGGAATATTCCATTGGTATGACAGGAAACCCGAACTGGAAAAAGGAATACGCATAAAGACGCAAGCACAAGAGTAAAGATGGGTTTTGAGAAGCTTTTTCCAAAAAGTGGAATATTTTCCAGGAGAAACAGATGCTTTCCCGCGAGGAATATGTGTTAGCATTGCATCTGTGCCTGAGAACTGCGCTTGGAATGTGAGTGTGTAGCATCAATTTTCAGCTCACTCATTTTTATTGAGTTTTGTCCAGGTTCATACTTTTTTTAAACGGTGACCGGTCCGCCCACTTAAATAAAAGCAAGAACTTATAAAAAAAGACCAGCGAATTGCTCTTACGGCTGCAACAAAAGCCAGTGCTCAGTCTGTCACGAGACGGGCGCCACGTGCCAATGGAAAAGAACAGACTGCACAAACTTAGCAGTCCAATACAACTGAACTGAAAAAGATAGAGAGAGCATCACGCGACACGGAGTGGCGGAATTTCACCCAAGAGAGTATTGGCCCCAAACCTTGGCACCCCTTTCGGTATTTCTTTATGTTACTTGAACTCAGTACAATGTCGATACTCCACCCTTTGCACCTTAGTACTGAAGCATGCCAAAGAATGAGCCCTCTGCACATATTTAATGGCTGTTGGCCTTGAAAAGCAGTTAAACTCAAAATCAACTGGCCAAAAGCAGGTGTCCAATAGCTGCCAGCACAAAAGCAGGAATCCGTACAGCTCTGCCATGTCAGCAGCCAGCGTGAAATGCGGAAATCTGTACAATCTGCCACGTCAACAGTCAGCATGAAATCCGAAAATCCATAGTCTGCCACGTCATCAGCTGGCTGCATATCTTTGGTGTATGTGTGTGCTTCATCTTCTCCTACTACTTCTAGGGTTTAAAGTTTAATCCTCTGAGCTGGGATCTGCAGGTTGGCTCCGTTCTTCAATGACTTTTACACGTAAGCAGTTTGTGACATCTCCTGTAACAAACATGGACACTTCAAGTCAAAATTCTATTGCGACACAACAGAGATTCGCTTCAAAACAGTTCACAAAGACGACAGGGCCCGGCGTAGTTCCGTGCCCAAAGGTCTTGGCCCAAGAGTGTAGCGCGGATAATGTGTCGTGCTCTCAACAGTGTGGGTGCCCCTCAGTGCAATGTGCGTGACAATCTCACTCAAACAAATGGAAACTCTCTCAAACAGAATGAAACACAGGAACAATGGATAACAACAGAGACACAACAGTGGACCAGAACATGTGGACTCGACTAGCTCAAAGAACCATGTACAGACTCTGGGTGGCAGCACACTCAGCTCCAGCCCAGGACTCACAGGTACAAGTGGGGTGTCAAGGCTCACATGTGTAGGGATGGTGAAGCAGTGCTCTGTGTAAGACTCGCTACCTCGACGATGCTGGACCAAAGGTGAAGCAGATGATCCCGATGACCAACCGCTACTACTCCTATGTACCACCATAAAGAGCCACCAACGGCTCATAAATGTCAGCCATGTGGTGACCTGGCCACGAGGTCCACTAGACCACTGTCGGTACCCTGCCATGTGTCACTCCCTAGGCCAGAGGGTCCAGAGGGTCCGTCTAGTGTGAACCAGCCTAGACCAACTGTACTAACTGTGTCCTGTGAAAGTGACACTGTAGCCTGCTACTACAGGTTGCCCGCCACAAGACTGCTCACCGTCTCGGTGAGAGGAAATATTGAAAAACTAGGAAATACTGAAAAACTGTGAAGTAAAACCAATAGGTACCACATGTACATCTGTCTTGAAGCAGGTGCTTTTCCCACCCATGCAAGAAATGATTTCAGCTGGCAAGAGAATTCAACACTGGAGGAGGAGGTTTCTCTGCTCGAACAGAGGATGGCGGATTCATAAGCAGAGATGATGACAGTTCAGGAGAACTCTAAAAAGTTCCAAGTAGAGTGTGAAGAGCTGCAGCAAACTCTTGGCACTACTCGAGCTGAAAAGCAATGAAGTGTAGCTGCTCTGAAGGAGGCATGTCAGAGAGGCCTTTAGAACAACAGCCGATGCTCGCAGCTAGAATTGCCATAGAGGATGGATGAATTGTGTCTTCTTCTAGATGTATTGACTGGTTTTTGTCAGAAAATCAGCTTCAGCTGCTGATGTTTTTGGCCTCAAATTAGCTTCATTTGCTGATGGTGGAGAGGGGGCTGTTTAGGGGAAGGGAAAGTTGAGGGGGAGGGTAGGGGCGAGGGGGGCTGGGTAGGGACAAGGGATGTGATGGGGAGGGTAGGGGCAAGAGGGGGTGGGTAGGGGCGGGGGGCGAGGGTGGAGGGGGAGGATAGGGGCGAGAGTGAAGGAGGGGGTGGGTAGGGGCGAGGGTAAGAGAGGGGGAGGGTAGGGGCGAGAGTGGGGAGGGGGTGGGTAGGGGCGAGGGTGAAGGGGGAGGGTAGGGGCGAGGGTAAGGGAGCGGGTAGGTAGGGGCGAGAGGAGGAGGGGGTGGGTAGGGGCGAGGGTTAAGGAGGGGGTGGGTAGGGGCGAGGGTGGAGGGGGAGGGTAGGGGCGAGAGTGAAGGAGGGGGGGGTGGGTAGGGGCGAGGGTAAGAGAGGGGGAGGGTAGGGGCGAGAGTGGGGAGGGGGTGGGTAGGGGCGAGGGTAAGGGAGGGGGTGGGTAGGGGCAAGAGTGAAGGGGGAGGGTAGGGCGAGGGGGCCTAGGGTAGTAGATGAAATCCATGGTCCCCTGGTTGAAAGAGGAGATGCTATAGAGCGCAGCCACTATGAGCAAGACAACTATAAAGAGAATGGAATTCATCAGGCAGGACGAGCTCTATGAAGGGAGCTTTATTCTGGGAGAAGCAGACACCAATGGGGCTGATTTTTGATGTTGGGTGAACTTCTGTCGAGGAGATTTCTTCCCACTTCTATTTTCCTCCATAGGCTCACCAAATTCAAAGACTTCCCCCGAGGGCGCATCCAGAGTTTTTTCTAAGGCCTTCAACCTTTGAGCTGGCTCAGGTGGCTCATTGGGGTTAGTTACTGTGGAAACAATGGAAAGAGTGAATAAAGACTCCATAACAAGGCATAGATTTGGTAGCCTCTAACCACTCCAGCAGATCTTCATCTTACCCTTCAGGTGTAGTAGGCTGTTCTTGTTCAGGTTTGGTTTCCATTGACAAAGAAACTTGCTGCACCACGGGATCCATACCACCTTCTAAGAGAATGGGTTGCATCGAGGAGCCAGAAGTATGTATCCACATTGTGTCGTTTCCCCAATCATGAAGTGCTTTAGTGTGTCGCAGCCATGGTCTTCCAATGAGCAAAGGAAATCCGCCCTCAACCTGGGGAAGACGAACCACAACAAAATCCAAGTTAAAAGTAAAGTCTTGTACCTGCAGAGGCACATTGTCCACTATGCCCAGTGGGGAGACTGTCCGCTGGTCGGCCAATGTAACTGTGAAGGAAGCAGGGCGAGTAGGTTGTAGACCTAGAGCTAACATAGTGAACTCGGGCATCAGGTTGATGCCAGATCCACCATCCACTATCACTCCTGAGAATTGTCGACCCAAAACAGACACTGTCAGGCGAGGGCTTCTATAATCAGTGAGTGGAGCAGCAGGATTGGATATCATATAGGACTCTGAGGGTCGCACTGGGAGGTGCCCGCCACTAGGACCTGCTCCAGGGTAAAGTGACTGAATAACTGCAAGGGTTTCACTTCTGAAACTCGCATCTAGCCGCAACATGTCATAGAGGGACACTTGTTGGAAAGTGTTCTTCAAGACTGTCTCTGCTATATGCTTCGCTTTTTCTACCTGTTGTTGTTCCTCTTGTACTTTGATCTTCTGTAGATCGGAAACTGCTTCCAAGAAAGCTTCATCAATATCTGAGAGCAAAGATTTGGATTCTTTCATGGCACTAGGGGATGGCTTGTTAATAGCTGCAGGCAGGGTACCCACTGGTGTGACAATGTGTGGGGAAGTTGAACTTGATGGAATGCTAAGACCGAGAGCGGCTCTTTGGGCCCGGGTGAGGACGCCTGATGGCTCCTCTGCCAATTGCGGCGGCTTATTTTGAGGGGTAACCACGAGGGTAGAAGGGGGCGGCTGAGAAACAGTGCTAACTGCTATCAAATTGAGCTTGGGAAAGGCAAACTCAGTCTGGCTTTGACCTGGGGGCAAGAGGCAGATGATTTGATGATGAAAACGGTGGGTTTCAATCGGTCTCCAAGGCCTCTGCATAACAGAGTACTCCATGCAAGCAAAACAAGAGGTTTTTTTTAGTTTAGAGGATGGGTTTTTTGAAGCCTTGAAAGCCGCTCAAGCCAGGGGCTGCCACGTGTCAAGGGCATTGCCCCATATGTGCAACGGCGGGCTGGGGGGACGCGCAGTATATATGATGATCGGTGAGCCCTTAAGAGAACACAAAAGGGGGGAGAGAGAGGGGAGCTCTCCCTCCCGTTGGCTATGGTGTTGGTGGCGGTGGCCCTGCAGGGTGTTGTCTGCGGCGATTTTGGCAGAGCGGGGTGGCACGGTGGCGCGCGCCCACGTGGGCAATCCTTACTGTAGTGATCTTTCATATCAGGGCAATGACGGCAGGGAGGGGATCCTTCAGGCAGAAGGCATTTGCTTTGGTAATGCCCATACTCTCCGCATCTGTAGCATAAAATGGGCCGATTCAAAGGGCGAGTCAAAGGGCGAGGTGGTCCTTGCTCCTGGTGCATTGAGTTGGAGGTGGACGCATAGAAGCTTTGAGGTGATGAGGGAGCATGGGTATGATAAAAGCTCTGAGATGGAAAAGTACTTTGCATACCTTGCATAGGAGGGGCTGTCAGCAAAGGTGGCATATGGTGTGGATGGCCACATGGAGAAACCATGTTTGATGCAGGTGCTGGCCCTTGCTGAAGAGAAGGACCAAGACTTTGCTGTATTTGTCGCAATCCCTTGAGGTAGTAACAATCCTTGTCCTCATGTCCAGATTTTTCACAGAAATGGCAGTAAACCCGAAGGGGGCATTCCTGTGGAGGGTGCCCTGGAGAGCGGCATGAGCTACACCAAACCGTAGCCTTAGTCTCTTGTTGAAACTTGAGCTCTTCTAGCTCGCGCTTAATCTGTTCCAATGCCTCGTGATGTGGAGGCTTCTCTTGTTTGAGAGAGAAGGACCTCTCCTCTTGAAGAGCTCGCTGTAACTTTAGGGCTTCCAGTTCCCTGCGTAAAGAAGTTAAAGGATCTGATGGACTGTCCACGAGTACAGGGGCAATATCTAACTGAGGAGAGTCAGTGAACTGCCTTCTTGCTCCCTCTATTCTAGTAGCAGTAGCAACAAAGTCCTCCAGACTGGCTTCAGGACGAAGACTTTCTCTGAGCTTTTGTTGAGAAGTTTTAGGCAGAGCCTTCTCTGTCCACTTCTTCACCATGAATTCCCTTGGTTGCTGAGGCAGCTTGGCGACCAGGGACTTTGTTCTGGTCATGAGCTCTGCAAATGTCTCCTTGGGCTAGAGCAACAGGTTGGCCAACTCATCTAGAATCTTCTCTTGATAATCCCCTGGTCGGAAAGCTTCACAGAACTGCTGTCTTAACATGGTCCAAGTAGTAAAGTGGTTTTCAACAAATTGACTGTACCATTTATCTGCAAGACCATCCAAGGTGGACGGAAAGAGCACCAGGTATGCGTCTTCTCTGTTGAGGCCAGGACCTCTGCAAAGAGAGACAAACCTCCGAGCATGGTCGTCTGCATCTTCTGCGGAGAGACCTTTAAAGGTAGGGAACTTGATGTTTACCTTTGCCAGAACACTTGTGAGCTCCTCCATGGCCTCTTGCTCCCGAGTATGTTGCTCACTAGCTTGCTGTAACAAAATGGGGGAGAGCCTTACCGGAGAAGGTGACCTGGAGGATGTAGAACCGGTCGAAGGAATGGAGGTAGCCGTATGAGTAGGTATGGGTGATGGGGTTAATATGCTTCTACTGGGCACCAAGGGTTGACGCCGTCTGTGGTAGTACTTCAGAGGACTCAGTAGTGCACTTTGACGCTCCAAAGACCTCCTTGTATGTGTCATGCAGTAACCGCCAACCCCACCAAGCTTTGGGCAAGAAGACCTTCACTTGGGCAAGACAACCTTCACTTGGCTGAACATTGGTCTAGACTCTACTAGACCAGGGCGAGTGACTAGACCACCTGGCTGGACGAGGACGAGGAAGGACTAGACCAAGGACGAGAAGGACTAGACCAAGACGAGTACTGGGTGGACCAGGGCGAGAGAGGACCAGACCAACAAGGCGAGAGACTAGACCAGCTAGATTAAGCTGTCAAGGGTGAAACTGGACCAGACCAGCAGGCTGCACAGGCGAAGCGAAGAAACCAGATACTCAACAGAGTGAGACTTCAGTTGAGGTCCCACCGTGATTGCCAAAATGAGAGCACCTGTAGCGCGGATAATGTGTCGTGCTCTCAACAGTGTGGGTGACCCTCAGTGCAATGTGCGTGACAATCTCACTCAAACAAATGAAAACTCTCTCAAACAGAATGAAACACAAGAACAATGGATAACAACAGAGACACAACAGTGGACCACAACTTGTGGACTCGACTAGCTCAAAGAACCATGTACAGACTCTGGCGTGGCAGCACACTCAGCTTCAGCCCAGGACTCACAGGTACAAGTGGGGTGTCGAGGCTCAGATGTGCAGGGATGGTGAAGCAGTGCTCTGTGTAAGACTCGCTACCTCGACGATGCTGGACCAAAGGTGAAGCAGATGATCCCGATGACCAACCGCTACTACTCCTATGTACCACCATAAAGAGCCACCAACGGCTCATAAATGTCAGCCATGTGGTGACTTGGCCACAAGGTCCACTAGACCACTGTCGGTACCCTGCTACGTGTCACTCCCTAGGCCAGAGGGTCCAGAGGGTCCGTCCAGTGTGAACCAGCCTATACCAACTGTACTAACTGTGTCCTGTGAAAGTGACACTGTAGCCTGCTACAAAGAGACTGGTGCCCCTTTCGGTATTTCTTTTTATATTAATCTGTGTTCAAAGTACAAAGAGAGCCCGCGGGTCTTACTCTCAGACTCTACTTCCAGATACTCTGAGAAGTGAGCCCCTAAGGCCACTTATAAAGGTTACATGGAGTTGCTAAAGGCAGAGCCCCCAAAAGCTTCTAAATTAAAAAGCAATTATCTCCAAAAGCTTGCAGCGCTGAAAACAACCAACGTAATTTGCGGAATTCCGTACTGTCAGGCCACGTCAGCAGTCAACGCTTTTTGCGACAGTCCGTACAGTCAACGCAATTTTCGAAAATCGTACAGCAACCACGTCAGCATAATTCAACGCATTGTTTTTGTCTTCTTGTGTTCCCGGGGTCCCTTCGTCACTTGGCCCTAAGTTGGGACAACTTGTAGGGTTGCCACGTCACCAGTTTGTGACGTACCCCCCTCTTGAAAGAATTGTAATCGCCCTCGATTACGCCTGCAAAAACAGACGGAGGCCATAAACTGTCTTAGTAGACACTGACTGTTAGTACTGACGCACTAGACACAACACAACTAGCACATGTACCAATCGATAGTCACATCACCGGACATCACAGGACATCACTTGACATCACAGAACATCACATGACGAAACAAATCTCAGACCATGATTAATTGGTAACATATTTAGTAATCGCATCTAGATCCAGTCAGGACCTCACAGATGCCCTATTAACTAATCCATATTGCAATCATGTCTATAGAGATTTATGAGACCGAAATGCTGCAGTCATTTCATCTTTCAGTTTCTGCAGTCAAACAAGTCAAGTATAAATCAATCATTTTCATTTTCGGGAATTCCACTTCATAAAGTCATACAGCAGAATACTGTCAGCCTAGCAGTATCCCTGAAACCCAAAGGGACATCAGTGACTCTATATCAAAAAAATTAGGGTAATCTGTTGACAAAGGAGCGGAACGACTTCCCTCTTGTGCAAGCCCGTTGCACTAGATTCACCCATGCTGAGATCGGGGGTCTATCGGAGTAGACTATGCTAAACTGAATGCTTCAAGGTAAAGTTCCAAAATCTGAGGAGTATCTGCTAGGTCCTCCTCCTCCATCCACTTCGCATCCAATGCAGGATAGTTCTTGAATTTAACTAAGAACCGCCTAATCACTTTACCTTTAATCTTTCTATCTTTATGTGCCAATATCTGTTCTAGAACGAGTATCTTCTCGCTTTCCTCCACTTCGGGTTTCTCATCTGGCTCCCCATCATGGGGCACGTCGCCTTTAAAAGGCTTCAAGAGACTCATATGAAAAGCATTGTGAATCCTCCAATTATCGGGCAGCTTCAGTCTAAAGGAGACATCATTTATCTGTTCTTTTATCTGGAAAGGTCCATAGTATCTCATGCTAAGCTTTGGAAAAAGCCGCTCCTTTCCCTTTTTCTTTCTTAGGCGTGCCTTCTCAAAATGTAAGAGCACCCAATCGTCTTCCTTTAATTTCAAATCGCGACGGTGTCGATCTGCTGCCTTCTTGTGTCTTTCCTTAGATTTCGCTAAAGCCTCCCAGACCTTGGCAAAAGTAGTGTCCAAGTCCCTCGTGTACTGGTCGGCTTCAAAAATCTTATCTTTCGTGCTAAGGAAGGGTGGAACCTTTATAGCACCTTCAATAATCTCAAATGGTGCCTTCCCTGTCGAAGAGTGGATCGTGTTATTGTAAGCAAATTCCACCAAGCACAATTTTTTTCCCATTGAGTCTTCTGATGTAAGGTGTAACGGAAGTGAATGTTGAACTTTGCTCAAGATGAGTGCTCCGACCTGTGCTCAAGGGTTCCTTTTACTTACGGAAGGGAGAGCCTTCCGTTCCTTTAGTGAGAGAGTGCAAGTGATCACAAACAAAGTGGTAAACACTGTGAATGAAGGTGCATGAGAGAGAGAGAGAGAGAGAGAGAGAGAGAGAGAGAGAGAGAGAGAGAGAGAGAAGAATACGACACCAGAATGTTGTCAAACCCTCCTCCGAAGGCCCCACTCTCTATGGCGAGAGCGGTCTACTATTGATTGCACAAATCTCTACAATGCTTTAGACTTGCCGACGATGTTGACGACTATGAGGACGACGACGAGACGAGCTGAAATCTGAAAACGCTACTGGCTGAAATCTGCAAATCTTTATGCTGAATTCTGACTCTATGTCGATGACGACGATGCAACGAAGACGTGCTGAAAACGCAGATGCTGAAATCTGCGTTTTCCGGGCTGAAACTGCAAACTTCGATGGATCTGACCGTGCGGCGACGTTTTGCTGCGGAAAGGTGAGATTTGCGAGGTTTGGGACTTCTTCTGCGATGTCTGACTGCTGAAAACTGAAAACGCTGATGCTTCTTGGTGTTCCATCGCGGTGAATCTGCAAAACGCTATGCTGATGCAAAAACGCTAGGGCTGAAAACTGTCTTCCGGTGGAAATCTGCTAACGCTATGGCTGATTTGCTGTGTCTTGCTATCGCCGGGCTGATCTGCAATGCAAAACACTGGAGGATCTGCAATGCTGAAAAACGTTGGCTGTCACGAGGACGTGGCAGTTATTAACCATGTCACAGAGATGTGGCAACTGCTAACCTTGGTTGTTGGTTTCTTTCCAATGGGGTTTATTTTATTTGTTTTGAGACCCTCTTTTTGAAGTAGCAAACGGTCGGACATTGTATGGCCAATGTGAATGGTACATTCACCCGCAGACGGGAAGTGGTCGGCACTGGAATTCGTATGGTAAGAGGATGTCTAGGCTCAGAGTAAGATCATATAGGTCCCCCCGTCGCACTTAGCAAGTTGGTGGATACTAGGAGGTGAACTCAATTAAGGTGTAAAGTCAAGGTGGGACTACCAACAAAAAGTATCCGACAGTTGGGCCACATTGCACTTTTGGATGCGGTCCCAATGAGGATAGGTGGTCAGAAGACCAGTGGGAGCCCAATGGAAGCATCTCCTAAAATTTAGGGAACTGCTATTTTGGGCCGTGAAATGTGTTCGCGTCATTACCTCCGGTATGACTAGGGGAACATTTTATAACTCTGCCGCGAAGTCAACTGGGCAACCGGTCAGGATATTTTTAAGCGGCGAACCCGAAACGGGCAAATGCTTGTAAATGCGCCAAGTGTCGAATTTTCATGCACTTTCCTCTTGCAGAAGAAGTGGCGCTGAATTTTATGCTGGGAGAGGCCTCATTTCAGTTTTTTGTCACAGGTTAAGAGCTATGGAGTGCTTCCTTTCCCTCTCATGTACAGTGTGGTGCTAGGAGTGATGCCCTGCACACTACACACTGCTCTCTCTCTCCCCTACGTGCAGTTATGTGATGCCCCACAAGAGGGCTATTCATTTGACTGATGTACAGTTGTGTGGGTTCATGCTTTTGTGCTGAGGCAAGAGCCTCCTTGAGCAGGAACAGGGGTAGCTAGCTGCTGCTCCAAAGCAGGCACTGGTGAGGGTCATAACCTCACCATACAGGTGCAAAATCAGCGCTGTGTATGCACTGTAATTTTACTGTTTTTCAGCCATATGGACGCCAGGACCATTGGGAATCGTGCCCCACTGGCAGAGGACAGTTAGGGGACTGTTTGGGGCTGAAAACAAGGCAAAAACCAGTAAATACAGCGTGCTGAATTTACTGTTTTTGGACAGGAATCAGAGGGTATACGCCAGTGCAAGTGAGTTCTAGTAGGGGAATTGGTTCCGCGCAAGTTTTGGGGCTGTTATGTTGCCGAAATTTGGCCAAATCAAATGGTATCTAGGTGGATACACGTGAAGGATTCCCAGGACCTTACCTTGTAATTTACCCTCCTAAAGAATAAAGAAATACCGAAAGGGGCGCCAGGGCCTACAGGTTGTCGGCGTCTGCTCGGAGCATTCTAGCTCCCGAGCCGTGTGTGTGATTAAGTGTTAATTCCCGTCGCAGGTTCTCTTTGCAAGGTGCTCTGTGTGTGTGTCTAAAGTAAAGAATTTCGGGTGAAAGCCAACGCTTACCGCCCTATGGGCTGTTTTCATTGGCTTGTCTTGGCTGAAAACGCTAGGTCTCCTACCCCGGGGGGGGGGGGGGGGAGGGGTTTCCTACTGAGAAGGTGCCTGTTGAACACAATGTTCCTGCCGCTGCTTCTGCTAGAGAGTGCTAGCGCTAGGGTTTCTTCTATACTCGCATTGCTAATTTGCCCTACCCAGTTCCCAACAAAAGTCACTTAAAAATAATGAGTGAAAATTGGCTAAAATAAGGAAAATAGGTCTATGCACTATAAAAATGCTCTTAATGGGTTCTGATGGAAATCTGATGGTCATGCTGTGTGCAATCAGAGAATATGCATCTACTCTAAGTGTCTGGACATGCACGGTTTGCGAACAGACTCACAAAAGTGCCAGATCACTTCCTAATCTAGACTGACTGAACCCCTGTCATGAAGTAGCTTGTCCACGTACACATAGGGTTAGATGTGCACGTGACATCCCCTCCTTTTCAAAGTGAGGTACTGGTACCGAACCGTATGGCGTCGAGGGAGATCGCCAACAATTGCTTGAATCCTGGGAAGGACTCTTTGTCGGCCTACTCTGATGTGTGGGTCGTTGCGATACTTGAACTTCATAAAGGTCTGCGACGCTTGCTTCATTGGGCCGCACCGAAAGCGACACAAAGTCTTATGTGGCTCCTTCGATGCTTCAACTTCGTCTATAGTCATGCGTCTACCTTCTTCAAGAATCTCCGAGGCTGAAAATTCTTGAAACCACTTTCAACATAAAAACATGAACATACCCATTCCATGTAAAGCGACTGGAAAAGTTTGAGTCTTCCTCAAAAACTATGCATGCAATGCAGATGAACAAATTGACGGAGTGCCAAACCGTTCATGATCGATCAAATCTGCAATGAGTTTAGCTTCACTAGAAAAAGTATCAACTAAACCATCTTCCTTGTGAACAATCACATCTTTATCATGCAAATCATCATGCTCGTGAATAATCACATCTTGATCATGCAAATCATCATGCTTATCCTTATCATCCAAATCATGTGTGTCATGCTTTGGAGAAGACGAGACTGAGAGAGTCTCCTTCTTCTGTTCCTTTTCAAACTGCGCCTGCATATTAGAAAAAAAGTTGCAACAACTCTTTAATGTGTTGGTCGCTCATCTCTTTTCGTGCTTTGTTCTTGATCAAATTCTGCTTGTCTTTCTTTGTTCTCACAATCAAATTTTGCTTGTCTTTCTTCGCGCTCACGATCCAATTTGGCTTTTCTTACTTTGGCTTCCAAGTGTGCTTGCTCGTGCTCACGCGCTATGGCTGCCATTCTTTCTTCATATTTGCGCTCTATGGTTGCTATTCCTTCTTCGCTTTCTAACTTCCTGTCCATCATCATCTTATCGAAAGCCTCCATAGGAGTTAGTGCAATCCTTGGCGTAGATGGGGAAGGGGGAGGGTCGGAAAAACCTCCTGGTGGGGAAAACTCTTCTTCGCCACTCCCATGCTTGCCACCTTCATGCGAAGTATCCATTCCTCTTCGGGTGATGACCATCCCATTTTTTTTGCTTGTTGAGGTCGCACATAACCCAAGTCCTCTTGGGCGTGTCAATTCTAATCGTGTTTTTTTAAAGTGACAGGAAACCCAAGAAAGAAGGGCTTGTACAGCCTCCCCTTGTGCCTCTTTTCACTCATTGAGAGCGGACCGTGCACTTAGCAGCCGGCCAATCAACGTGAGGTGGGAAAAAGCAACCTTGGTGTGAGCGCAAGGCCGCCAAGGGGTGTGCCTGCGGGAAAGAGAAGAGCTCGGGTGACGAGAAGATCCTTCTCTAACACAGATTGCAAGCGAAAGAAGAACCTCAAGAACCTTTCCTTGAGTGATACAGAACACTGTCAAAGCTCTAATACCAATGTAAGGTGCAGCGGAAGTGAATGTTGAACTTTGCTCAAGATGAGTGCTCCGAACTGTGCTCAAGGGTTCCTTTTACTTACGGAAGGGAGAGCCTTTCGTTCCTTTAGTGAGAGAGTGCAAGTGATCACAAACAAAGTGGTAAACACTGTGAATGAAGGTGCATGACACTGAGAAATAGAGAGAGAAGAATACGACACCAGAATGTTGTCAAACCCTCCTCCGAAGGCCCCACTCTCTATGGCGAGAGTGGTCTACTATTGATTGCACAAATCTCTACAATGCTTTAGACTTGCCGACGATTTCGACGACGATGAGGACGACGACGAGCTGAAATCTGAAAACGCTACTGGCTGAAATCTGCAAATCTTTATTTGCTGAATTTTGACTCTATGTCGATGACGACGACGATGACGACCATGCAACGACGACACGCTGAAAACGCAGATGCTGAAATCTGCGTTTTCTGGGCTGAAATTGCAAACTTCGATGGATCTGACCGTGTGGCGAGGTTCTGCTGCGAGAAGGTGAGATATGCGAGGTTTGGGACTTCTTTTGCGATGTCTGACTGCTGAAAACTGAAAACACTGATGCTTCTTGGTGTTCCGTTGCCGTGAATCTGTAGAACACTATGCTGATGCAAAAATGCTAGGGCTGAAAACTGTCTTGCGATGGAAATCTGCTAACGCTATGCCTGGTCTGCTGGGTCTTACTGTCGCCGGGCTGATCTGCAATGCAAAACACTTGAGGATCTGCAATGCTGAAAAACGCTGGCTTGTCTTGGCTGAAAACGCTAGGTCTCTTGCCCGGGGGGGGTCCTGATGAGAAGATGCCTGTTGAACACAATGTTCCCGTTGCCTCTTGTGCCAGAAAGTGCTAGTGCTAGGGTTTCTTATATACTTGCATTGCTAATTTGCCCTACCCAGTTCCCAACAAATGTCACTAAAAAATAATAAGTGAAAATAGGGAAAATAGGTCTATGCATTGTAAAAATGCTCCTGATGGTCATGCTGTGTGCAACCAGAGGATATGCATCTACTCTAAGTATCTGGACATGAACGGTCTGCGAACAGACTCACAAAAGTGCCAGATCACTTCCTAATCTAGACTGACTGAACCCTTGTCATGAAGTAGCTTCCTAATCTAGACTGACTGAACCCTTGTCATGAAGTAGCTTGTCCACGTACACATAGGGTTAGATGTGCATGTGACACGTGATCAAAAATGTAAGACTTCAATAAATCCAATACGGCTGAATTAGCAATCTCAGATTGCCCATCTTTCTACGGGTGGAAAGATGACGAGAACTACAACCGTGTGCCAATGTTCTCCCAAATAGCCTTCCAAAATAAACTCGTGAATCGGGAATCTCTGTCAGAGACTATTGTCTCAGGCATGCCATGTAATTTGAAAATCTGTGAAATGAACAGTCTCGATAAATGATGCGGTTTGATTGTTTTCTTCACTGGAACGAAGTCAGCTTGCTTGCTAAATCTGTCGATGACAGACCAAATGCCATCATGCCCACTCTGTGTCTTGATAAAAAATGAATCCATAGCAATACTTTCCCAGGGGCGGGTGGGAATGGGTAAAGGCTGTAACAATCCCTGTGCTTTATGCCTGTCAAACTTGACCTTTTGGCATACCAAGCAACTGCGTAAAAAGAAGGCCAAGAGAAGTAATGCTCCACACCTTTCAAGGTGGTGTCAATGCCGCGGTGACCTCTAAAAGGTGGACAATGGCATTCAGTTAGAACCTTTTCCCTTAACGGTTGTGTAACGCAGAACATCGTTTTCTTCATCAACTAGCCATCCTGTATGGAATATCCCGCTACTACCTCCCCATTCTGTATTCGAGTGAATACATCAGAAAAATCTGGATCTGTGGTGTACTGATTGACCATGCCCTTGAAGCTTCTATGATGAATCGCGGAAATAGCCAAGACCAACGGCTTCCGGGTCAAAGCATCTGCCGCCAAGTTCTTCTGTCCCTGTACATGGACAATCTGGAACTGTAACAAGATGTTAGCCCACCGCATCTGCTTTTCCGAAAGCTGCTTTTGTGACAAGAAGTAGCGTAAACATTTGATGATCAGTGAAGACGGAAAAATCGGCTCCGAGTAGGTAATGTCGCCACTGAAGTAAGAGCATAGATAACTGCCAAAAGCTCTTTCTCATAAATCTGTGCTGTCAATTCCGGCCTTGAAAACAATCTGCTCTCATAGGCAATGACATGGCCTTCTTGCATTAAGACCGCACCTAGACTACGACTACAAGCATCACAATATACTTCGAATGACTTTCAAAGTCAAAACTGGTCCCGTAGTCAATTTCTCTTTCAATGTCTGAAAGGCAGTTACCTTTGTGGGTCCCCACGAGAAAGGGACTCCTTTCTGTGTCAGAATGTGCAAAGGGGAAGCTATCTTTGCAAACTTTCTAATGAACCGCCGGTAGTAATAACATAAGCCCAAGAAGCTCATAACTTCATGAACTTTCTTCAAATCGGGCCAATCACGTATAGTGTCAATCTTCGCTGGGTCCATCTGTACTCCTGCTGCTGCGACGATGTGTCCCAAAAAGTGTAGCTCTGGCAAGAAAAATTCACTCTTCTTAGCATCGATAACTAGTTTGCGATCTCGCAATGCATGAAGACCTGTAGCAGATGGTGTGTATGTTCTGCCTCATCCTTGGAGAAGACTATAATGTCATCAAAGAAAGTACTGACAAAAGATCTGTACTCTCTGAAAATCCTATTCATCATTCGGTTGAAAGTCGTTGGAGCATTGGTAAGGCCAAAAGGCATCACCAAAAATTCATATAAACCAAAGCTCGTCTGAAAGGTTGTCTTGTGGACATCTCCCGGCGCGATTCTGATCTCATGATATCCGCTTTTCAAATCAATCCTGCTAAAACAAGAGGATCCCTGTAGTCGGTCAAGAATATCATCGATCCTCGGAATCGAAAACCTGTTCTTGATGGTGATTTTATCGAGAGCTCTATAACCTGAAAATGTAACCGAAGTTTGCCAATGACAGGTGCAATGGCTATGTCCCATCCGGGGTGCCGCTAGAATTGCTGGTGGTCCCATCCGATCGGGTGTAATCTTGAGCCACGCCGCCAATTAAGGTGAAATGAAGTTGGCCTTGGCTCCTCCGTCAAAGAAAATCAGGGCTTCTTGATCTTTCACTTTGCCCTAAGCTCATAAGTCAAATTTCCCGAATGTATCGCAAAACCCCGTTTCGCATGACCCATCAATTCTTGAATCAAATTTGACTTTTGTTCCAAGCAGTAGTCTCGGATCTCTGTAGAAATCCGCAGCAAAACCGCTCAATCTGTTCCTTAAACGAGACCTTCTTAATTGAAGAGGTTGGTAGAAAAGAGTTCCAAAATCTCTCGCAATAAGCGTCCAAAGAATCTCCCTTGGTCATCCGAAGATGATTCCAAGCGGTTCGTATATCTCGTTCGTGCTCCCGAGACAGCCAAGAAGAAATAAAGAGCCTTTTGAATTTCAACCATTTAATTGGAGCTTCCTGCCTCAGAAGAAGAGTGGACCACCATGGTCGAGCATTTCCCTTGAAGAAAGATGTAGCCCTCCTAATCTTGGAGTGCTCTGAGTAATGCCCTCCAGAGAAAGCTATGTCAAATTGTTGAATGAAGGCCAAAGCCCTTGGAGCATCTTGGAACCCAGAAAAGGAGTCAAACTTAATCGACTGTCCACCTTTAAATTCTTTTACTTTCTTGCTTTTATCTTTGAGAAAGTCATATTGGTTGGCTTTGTAAAAATGCTTCTCTTTGCATAAAACATATGATCATCGGAGTCCGAACTATTTGAGGATGACTCCTTTGTAAAACTGTCAGAAACTGGGCGAAATCTGGGCTTCTTTGCCTTTTTCTTGCCCTTTCCGAAGCTTTGCTTTCTACCTTTTCTCTCTTCCTCGCTCGAGTCAGTAGAGCTAGAAGAACTATCAGAAGACGAAGAAGAAGAAGAACTGGGTAGTCCTTCAAATCGTACACGCTTTTTCTGCTTTCTTGCCGATGCAAAAGAAGATTGACGACCCAAATAACCCGGGAAGTTAGTCCCCTTCTTGTGCTGTCTCTCTTGCTTTTTGGATTTGTTGTTAGTGTCTAAAATCCGGCTGATCTGTGTTTGAATTACCTCTTGTAATTCTTGCTATATAACCATCCTCGGAGAAGGAGGTTTCTTGATTGCCGGTTTGATAGGTGGTTGTGTGGCTTTCTGCCACTGGGTGTGCACTTCTGTGATGGATTGCTGAGACAAAAATTTTGCAAATTTCGGATCCTTCGCAATTTTAATCATCTGCTTTGTTGCCTTGTCAACCTGCTTCGACGTTCCATCTCTTCAAGTTCGAATTGAGTAGGCTGAGGTGGCCCGTACTCTTCCTCTGTTTGATCATGTAAATCTTCTTCGTGATCTCCTCCTGCATTAGCAGATGTAGAAGAAGTCGACTGATTCTTGTTGGAATCCATAAGTGTCGCGAGAAAAGGATCGGATTTCCCGGTAGAAGAGAAATCGGCCGCGCTCTGATATCACTGTAACAAGCTTAGAAACCCCAAGTCAAGATTCTACCGTGACACAACAGAGATTCACTTCAAAACAATTCACAAAGACGACACGGCCTGGCGTAGTTCCGCGCCCAGAGGTATTGGCCCCAAAGAATGGCGCCCCTTTCGGTATTTCTTTTTATATTATTCTGTGTTCAAAGTACAAAGAGAGCCCGCGGGTCTCACTCTCAGACTCTGCGTCCGGATGCTCTGAGAA
Source organism: Adiantum capillus-veneris (assembly GCF_014529385.1). Taxonomy (NCBI): domain Eukaryota; kingdom Viridiplantae; phylum Streptophyta; class Polypodiopsida; order Polypodiales; family Pteridaceae; genus Adiantum; species Adiantum capillus-veneris. Next base: position 121,677,846 of record NC_140956.1, read on the forward strand.
GTGAGCCCCTAAGGCCACTTATAAAGGTTACATGGGGTTGCTAAAAGCAGAGCCCCCAAAAGCTTCTAAATTAAAAAGCAGTTATCTCCAAAAGCTGGCAGCGCTGAAAACAGCCAGCGTAATTTGCGGAATTCCGCATTGTCAGGCCACATCAGCAATCAACGCTTTTTGCGGTAGTCCGTACAGTCAGTGCAATTTTCGGAAATTGTATGGCAGTCACGTCAGCATAATTCAACGCATTATTTTTGTCTTCTTGTGTCCCCGGGGTCCCCTGTCACTTGGCCATAAGTTGGGACAACTTGTAGGGTTGCCACGTCACCAGTTTGTGACATCCCCCCTTCTGGAAAGAAAGTAATCGTCCACAATTACAGTATATCTGCAAAACAACTCAAGTTAGCTCAAAAATTCCGAGGGTCATTCCGAGAGACAATCCGAGGGACAATCAGTTTTCTCATTCCAAATCGGAGCTCTTGATTTCCTGGGTCGTTGGCTTCCTAGAAGAATCTCATCCAATAAGGAGTCTCATTTCAGATCGGGACTCTTGATATCCTGGGTGGTTGACTTCCCAGAAGTATCTCATCCAAAAAGGAATATTCAGTGGTTGGCACATCACAATGCAACACAAATGCTTACATATGCATGTTACAAGACATAGAAACATCAAGCTGCCGATGAACACTCCTCCTGCATAACCTAACAAGGTTCGGGCTGGGAGATATTCAACGACTCCCTCATCACTCCTCCCGCATAACTTTAAAAGGTCCGGGCTGGGAGATATAAAGGCCTTTTACAGCCAAATGCCCCCCTGGATCGCAGCATGCGTCGTTTGGTGTTTGAGAGAACCACTGCTCATACTTCTTAATACTCCTCCCGCATAACCATCCAGGTTCGGACCATGAGTAAAAACAACAATACTCCCCCCGTAAATAACCACAAGGGTCCGGGCCATGAGTAAAAACAACACTTTTCAAACATTCAATAGCTCCCCCGCAAATAACCACAAGGGTGCGGGCCATGAATATGAACAAGCATTCTCAAACATCATTACTCAGTACTCCACCTGGGAGAAAAATCACCAATCATTGAAACCAATATTAGAACAAGAGTCAAACAATTCAAATCGGCACCAAGACAGATTCAAAACAGATACCATCGATTTCAAACAAATTCCAAACAGGATCACCAAACAAGTTCTCAAACAGATTTTTAGACAAAATTCAAACTTAAAAAAGCAATCTTGACATCAGTCGAGCTCAAAAAGTCGACTGACTTTCCATCCTGAAACCCGCGCCAAAAATTAGGGTTAGGTTTCTTCCATAAGGTCATAGCCGACCACAACATGGTCCATTAGCTCTTGGACAGACAATGTTCCTCTAACGGCGATGGTAGTCGCAAGATATAGCAATCACACTGGACCTCCAAGGTTATCAGCTCGAGAAGAGACACCTATTGAGAGATGTCGAGAAATTTCAAGTTATAATCTGCTAGGGTTTCCATGGCAAGCATTTCAGGATACCCCCACTCTGCCAGAAGTTGCACTCCAAGGAAGGTGTCAGAAACCATATAACTGCGGGCAAAACTTTTCTTGAAAGCTTGCCAAGTCCTTGGAGCATGCAGCTTGGTTGGTAGCTATAGACTTCCATCATTGCTTCCATCATTGCATGGTAGTACATCTGAGAAAAAAAAACAGCAACTCGAAACAAATCTTGGATCCTTCTCTTGCAATTGATCTTTATGGCTTATGCTCTGTAAGACAGAGTGATGAAGATGGGAGCGCGCCCGATGTGCGAAGAAGTAAGGGTGGGAGTGCCTAATATGTCCGGGGCCGGGGCATGCAGATTCTTCAAATAAAAATTCCAATAGACTTTGGAAGTGCCGGTTTGCTTTGTCTGCTCTTCGGTGGGACCGGTATTCTTTCAAAAAAGCACACGCTTGAAGCTCTGATACCACTGTCACAAGACGGGCACCACATGCCAACGGAAAAGAACAGATCGAGTAGACACTGGTTTGCTCTGTCTGCTCTTTGATGCGACCGGTATGCTTTCAAAAAAGCACACGCTTGAAGCTTTGATACCAGTGTCACAAGACAGGCACCACATGCCAACAGAAAAGAACAGATTGAATAGACTTTTAGCAGTTTAATAACAACTGAATTGGAAAAGATAGAGAGAGCACACGCGACATGGAGTGGCGGAATTCCACCCCAGAGAGTATTGGCCCCAAACCTTGGCGCCCCTTTCGGTATTTCTTTATATTACTTGAACTCAGTACAATGCGGGTACTCCACCCTCTACACCTTCGTACTAAAGAATGCCAAAGAATGAGCCCTCTGCACATATTTAAAGGCCCTTGGCCTTGAAAAGCAGTTAAACTCAAAAACAACTGGCCCAAAAGCAGGTGCTCAGAAGCTGCCAACACAAAAGCAAGAATCCGTACAGCTTTGCCACGTCCGCAGCCAGTGTAATACGCGGAAATCCGTACAATTTGCCACGTCAGCAATCAGCGTGAAATCCGAAAATCCGTACAACCTGCCATGTCATCAGCTGGTTGCGTATCTTTTGTGTGTGTGCTGGTCGTGCTTCATCTTCTGCTGCTGCTTCTAGGGTTTAAACTTTAGAATCTTCCGCAAGGCCTCTCTCTCTCTCTCTCTCTCTCTCTCTCTCTCTCTCCCCGGGCTATTCCTAGTGCCCGATGGCTTTGCTATTCATGCTCTGGAACGATCGGCTATAAAGGCATCACACGCCCCCCCTCAGCTTTCAGACTTTGCGAGCGCTAGCGTCGGGAGGACGCAAGTGTTCGTGTGAAGACAAACCACGGAGGTTCGCTTTTCCGAGCAAGGAGCTAATAGGTACCGATTGTGAATTCACGATACAGGTGGTTGTTTCGTGTTTTTGCTTTTGCAGGTACTCCATCACGTAGAAGGAGCAAAGAGGCCTCAGCCTATGCTCAGAGATTCCGAGAATGGAATTGGGAACGGTCTGTAGAGCTTCACGCTCTAGAAATAGATGGAAATAGAATTAAGAGCTCGTCTTTCGGGAAATTCCCCGCACGGGAAGGAATTGACCATCGAGTCTGATGATTTAGAACGAAGAGGTCACTCCGGTTCTTGTGCTTGTAAAAAAGATTCTCCCTAATAAAGATTCTCTTTAAGGGGGAGGGAGGACCAGCCCAGCTTTTGGTCCCAAATATTGTGTCGATCTTCTCCCTCATGTCTTTTGAGTCGAAAGATTATTTAATTTCAGCTTGTTGATTATTCATGTGGACTCCCGTTTGTGACACATAGTAGTAACCTGTCTAGATAAACAATATTCTTGTAAAGGTGATGGTAGTCCAATAGCATTGGGTTTGCACTGGTTCACCAAGGTTATCAGCTTGAAGAAAGACACCCGCAGGTACACATCAAGGAACCTTTGGTTGTAGTCCTTCACGGTCAAGCATTTTCAGGTTACACCAATCTGCCAGAAGCTGTACTTCAAATTGGGATGTCATGTAGCTCTGGGCAAAAATATTCTTGAAAGCTTGCCAAGTCCTTGGAGCATGCGGCTTGGTGGCTATAGAACTCCACCACTGCATAGCATTATCTTTCAGAAAACCTGTGGCGGGAGAGGTCTTTGATTCTTCATTGTAGTTCCCGAGGGCATAGATGTTGTCAAATTGCAGTAGGAATTGAATAGCTTTCTTTCTCTCTTTCACACGAGAAAAAGGTTAACTAAAGATTCCTTATCCTTGAAGTCCTTGGACTGATGTGGTGCAAAGCCAGGATATGGATAGTAGGGATAGGCATACAGACTCCAACCGTTGTATCCAGGTGGAAGTGAGGGAGGTGGTGGTAACAATGGTGGCAGGGGCAGTTGCACGGGGTCAACATCAGATGGTTGAACCATATTTCTGAAAACTCTCCCAATCGGAATGGACGACTGAGTAGGTTGTCAGCTCGACGCCCTTGTGCTTCCTGGTGCCGGAGGAGGAGGAACAGCCCGAGGCAACAGAGAAGGCAACACATAGTTCAAAAACTGTCGATAGCTTTGCATAATTCGTGGAGTTTGTCGAGGAGGAACTGCAGATACTTTGTAGAATCCAGAAACACAATCTTGCTCTGTTTGTTCTTGGAGGGACTAGTACGCTTTCAAAAAAGCACATGCTTGAAGCACTGTAACGGGAGGGCACCCTGTGCCAACTGAAAGAACAGACTAAAACAGACGTTAGCACTTCAAACAGCTGAACAGAAAGAGAGAGAATCCACACAAGACATGGAGTGGCAGAGCTCCACGCCCAGACCACACTGGCCCCAAACCGTGGCACCCCTTTCGGTATTTTTTTATATTGCTGGCTTGAACAAGGTACGAATTTGTGGCTCTGCTCTGCTTCTCCACGCGGTAGAATGCCAGAGAGGGACAGCCCAAAACACTTATTTAAAGGCCCTTGGCCTATTAAAAAACAGTCACATGAAAAGCACTGCATCCAAAAGCATCTGGTCCAAAAGCTCATGCCAAGAGGGCTGTCCGTACAACGCAACCATGCCAGCAGCCAGGTCCGCAATTCGTGAGGGAGTCCATACAGCCCTGCCACGTCATCATCTCTCTACGTAAATTGGTATCTGGAGGTCTTTTTAGGGGTTAGGCCCCTCGACCGGGATCTGTTGGCTGCCTGGGGTTAGGATTAGAGAGTCCTAACCCCCCTTCGTCTTCAGTGGTTGACATGTTAGCAGTTTTGACACACCATGTAAGCCCCTATTCCATAGAGCCTATTAAGATGTATATCCATGTCATATGACCCAAATCCACCTCCTACTTGTAGAATTTGATTTCTTTTGTGTAAGTAAGTGGCGTCAAACTCGAACTGTCATCCGTGATGTATCCTAAGATGCTTTAGCCCCCATTCTTGTATAACGGACTTAATTGCACACCGTTTGATCTAACGAGAAGTTTATGGTGCTCCCTTCCATTATGAATGGCTCGTGTCCATCCACTCTAACCGAACAAGTGATATCAGAGCCATTGTGAGATTGGCATCTTCCATTTCTAAGATCTTAGCTCACCCTCTGATCAATGCTTGATTACCAAAACCTTGGGATATGTTCTCACACTTGTTCCTTGAGCCACTACCTTGCTTCGATTAGTTGGCATTGATTAGGGTATGTGTGTTCACTGTTGTTAATAGCATTTTGATTGGTAAATCCCATTTGCCAAATTAAATAGGTTTTTTTCGATAAATGCAACACTAATAACACTTCAATTTATCTCGATCTACTCTATGTAAAAATCACATGACAGGAGGATTCATCAAGAGATTATGCCATAGGAGAAGGGAGTCATACATGTGGACGTGGGAAGTAAAGAGGGTTGCTACAAAGTAGTCCACCAAGAAGGGCCCGTTGCAGATTATAGTGCCCCTGTACTCAAGGCTGGAATCCATGGAATCATAATGACAAGGATTGTGAATTGTTATACATTTTTAACATCTAATTTTCCTCACATTATGATCTATTTTATGTTGCAGGTCACAAGAACGAAAATTCATTTTCAATAAAATCAGTATCAGATCTTGAGAAAAGTGGACTGGTTGTTGTGAATGAGTGCAAAGGTGACCTTGAATTGATTGGGTAAATTATATGATTTAATCTCCTGATGCCCAAAATCTGGTAATCAATTAGACTTAGGGGAAAAAACATGTCTGCTTGTTTTCAAGAGCCTCATGTAGTGGCACTAAGTTGCCGGAACAATTGTAAGAGGAGTGCCTCAGGGCATTTCTCTCCATCTTGTTTTACCATTCATTGACGGAATCTACATTGTGTCTACGATTCTCCATGAAAATGTTTTTAAATATGGTGCAAGCACTCACCTCCAGGATTGGAACATCTACCTTTGTTCACTATTTTCATTGCCGATGATGACACTTGGGGCAAACACACCCAGACCACCACTCCTACTCTTTCCATTAGGCTGAAGGCCTCACTCTCTCTCTTCCCTCTCTGCCTAGTTTCTGTTTGTCAAGAAACTGTGAACTTTTGTGATCCGATACTTTGCTTATTGGAGAGAAATATTGAAGGGTACTGTTGATAATTACAGACATTGACTATGCATGACCATTGAGCACCTCCGACTCATGTGATGGACCCTATATGGAGTCTAACTGACTCTTACATAGAAAGCTCACATGGGCAAGCTTTGTATTAATCCCTTTAAACAACATTGAGCTCTTCACACTTTTATAGCAGAGACGTTACTTACCATCTGTCTATCTCAACCCTACAAACATACATGATGAACTTTAGCGGGAGGTGAAAGAAAAGCTAAAAGCTTCAAACTACACACAGCAAATTCTCCATCTGTCCTCGCACTCTGTATTCCCTTGTGCAGGGCAACCTTCCCCTTGAACTATGCCTTCCATGGTCGTGCTTTTCTCCTTGTTGTCCTTTGAATCCGCACCATCTACGCCCCTTACCTTGTGCTTCACCCTTCACGGTCATATCTCAGCTCTCTGTTGACTATGCAACCTCGAGGACTCCTCTCCTTTAATCCGCGCTTCTCTGCCTTCTACTCCAGGCTCCAGTGCTGCGTGCCTCTTTTTCTCTCTCTACTCCCTCCCACTGGCGCTTCCTCAGCTCTCTACTTGCTCCTCCTCACCCCTCCTTCAACTGGCTCCAAGATCAGCTCTCCCCTTCTGTACTCACCACCCACAGCCCGCCAGCTGCAGGTCCCCTTTGAACGAGCCCAAGCCTTCCCTTGGCTGCCTCGCAGTATTCAACCCCAGCACTATCAAAAGCCCCCTCAGTTCGATGCATCCCCACCCTCTTTACTGTACCCCATGAGAGCTTCCCTCAGCTCGTTACTTCCAAACTCTACCTCTACAGTCCTCTCTGAGCTTCTGCCTCCAACTGTGCGTATCAGATACCTGAGAGCTCCCTTCTCTTGCAGCTTCTTGACCCCTCCTCCTCAAGCGCTCCTCAGCTCCACCCTCGCGGTTTAATTCCCCTTGTGAGCCTTTTCTGGTGGCTTCCAAAGCTGATCTCTCATCTTGATGGTGCTACTGTGTACTCTCTATTGAGAGGCTCCCCGGCTCACTCTGTCTGTCTTCCAGCTCCTGCGCATCAGCCCTGCCTCTGCAGCTCGTCCACCTCTCTATGATGAGCTCCCACTGCAACACAGGAGCTTCCCCTGTTGTTGGCCGCCCCTTCTGGACTCGGGCTCCCTCTGCTGCACCAGCTTGTGAGCTCGTCTTCAGAGAATTCTCTCCCCCTCCCTGGTTGTTCCCCTCTGGCTTCTGAATGCGCGCCTTGTCTCTCTCTTCATCGCGTGCTGGTGGGTTCGAGAGCCCGGCAGCCCATGCTCGCCCCCTTCTTCTGCACACCTCTGGCATTGCTTTCCCTTGGTGGTGGCCCCACATGAAAGCCCATGCTCGCCATGATTGCAGTCAATCGGAAAGCTTTTCATTTGTAAAATTATTAATACTTTTAAGTTAGAGACAATTCCTACCAAGAAGAGCCTTGACACTTTGAAGGTTAAAACTTTTGACATTCCGTTTTCGTTTACTCTTGAGTGGCCTCCTTCTGCAAATCATATTTGACTCTTTTCCTCTGTGACTTCAAGCTCAAACTTGACTGTGGTTCCCTTGTTTGAAGAAAAATACCAAGCATGACATCCACTTGAAATCCTTGACTCGCTCCCATCAAAAGGTTGCTATAATTGATCAACACCTCAGTTGCTCCTCCTAACCTTTGAGCTTTGATTTCGCCGATGAGATGATAGCCCCTGATCAGAGCATCACCAACTTTGTTGCTCACTAGACTATTGACCAACAATTATCTTGCCTGATTGCCATCTTTAAAATTCAAAGCCCTGTCCCTAGCGAGCTTGACCTCCAAAGCCCACACAGAAAGACATCTTGCATCCACTATAACACTTGCATAGACATGTCAGAAGTGGTCGATCATAAGGTTGTGCGGCCCTCGAATGCACTGGCTGAGGAGAATCTGGAATCCATCACCGGCATGCATATGACCTTTTTGGTGCATGCACATGCGGTTGCATTGCCGCCATACCCGACAACTATTTTGGAGCAGCTCATTGTCTCTGTCTATGCTCCCATTTGCAAAAGCGAAGACTGTCTAAAAGACCCACTATGTCCAAATATCAGCTGTTTTTAATGGGTCATGCAATGTCTTGCAATCTCTCCATCTGCCCATACAATGTCATAAATTTCTGCCATACAAATAAAGCATGGAAACCATGTCATTGTATAAGGGTACGTTCTTATGGTTAGATATAGTCCGATTTTGGAGGTGATGGCTGGTTTGAGGACACTATCACTAGATTTATGCTTGCATTTTTTTTCTACTAGGGAAGCTGGTAAGGCAAAAGATTTTACTTTCTTAGAAGGTGTTTCCATGCTTGTTATTGCTCTTTTGAGGGAAATTTTGCAAAAGCCCCTGTACAGATAACTGATCTGTGGAGTACTACACTGAAACAAGAAAAGTTTCTTGCCTGAAAACTGATCATAAGACTTGGTGTGTTAAACAGGACTTCACTTAAATCAGCCTCGCTTGGAAATAACTGGTACTTTGATCCTACCACAGATTTGATCAGTGACCACCATAACAAAGGTTTGAACTGCCTTTAACTAGTATTGATTTTGATTGAGAGAGACTGCCCCCTGATTTTGAGTTTGCTTCTTGATAAGCATAAATAATTTTATCCTAATATCTGTTTCTTTTTGAAGAAAAATAAGCTGACTGTATTAAAAAGCATGCACAAAAGACATAAACTACAAGCTTGAATGGAGAGAGTAGGAATCTTACTCAAGGATCCACTGTTGATGCCCGCATTCATCTAGGCTGGGAATTCTGTATCTCATCAAAGATGGGAATCAGGTTTTTGTGTTCCTTTGTCCTCAAAGAGAGTGAGATTAGAGAGATTCATTCTCTTCTCAAAGTATGGATATTAATTCAGGCTCACATGGGTCAAGAGTTCTAGTACTTAGTTACACATGAATTAAAGAATCAATAGTTTTCCTATTTCCTCCACAATAAGATAGAAGCTGCCATTTGAACACCTTGGTGGGGTATGGGTTCCTGGTTTGGTTGTAGGTGGTTGAAGAAGACTATTGTGATGATACTTCGATGGCAAGTTACATAAACAATCTTTACTTCTCACATAATTCTCAAGCATTAACATTTCAAACTTCGTTTTTTAGTCGTGCACTTAAAATGCTCTTTGTAAGAACTTTTAAAGCTTTAAATTGAGAATTTTACCTCTCATTCTCGTCCATTTTCACTCTTGATCCATCAACCAAGAACATGATCAAGCCATTAAAGATGCATCAAGGCCATTTACTGAAGAGCAGGGACTAAATGCTGGAGCTCACACCAAGCTTTTCAATTTAGGTGAAAAGGTCAGTGGAGAGTTGTATTTAAATCATATCACTTGGGGATATGCTTGACAGTGCCTCAAGTACTTATGCTTTATGTCAAACTTAAGCAAAAGAGGTAAAATCTAACCAAATTTTGTTATTTTGTTGATTATCTTTCCATTTAATTTCAAGGTTTTATGGGTCATATTACCTTATTAGCTTGCACTGTGGTCTGTCATTTAGAAGGACTAACTATTTTTAAACCATGGACCTGTCAGGCTGCTATTCTGTACATTGTTCTTCACATTAATAAATGACCATTTTATCCAAAAATGTTCTTGTTTCTTTGGCTTTTCCTTCTACTTCTTGGTCTCTTCAGCCTCGCTGAGCTCGATTGATTTCTTTTGGCTCGCATTAGCTAGGAAGGTGGTAGTTTTATGACTCTTCTGCTTATTTGGAGCTAAGAGGATTCACTAGGAATGAAGCTCAAAAACTATGCTGTTCACTAAATAATCATCTAGAGCTTAGAACTGTTTTATGCTGGTTGAAAGTTTCTATCACAAATGGCTAACGTGTCAAGTCACTGAAGACCCTAGCCAACCCGCAGATCTTGGCCGAGGGGCCTAAACCCTAGCAGAGAAGCAGAAGACATGAAGTCCTCACCAACTTGCAGATCCTTGCTGAGTGGCCTATGGGTTAGGATTAAAATCCTAACCCCCAACAACTTACGGGACCCCGGCCGATGGGGCCTCATAGTAAAAAACACACTTTTTTTTGTAAATCTTTGGGATTAATTTACAAGCGGGAAACCTCCAAGCGAGGAAAACCCACATCATATACAAAAGAAAGTACACAGAAGTGTCCGGTTGAAAAAGACTGCTAAAAGCATTCATTGTGAAGCACTTATGGTCACGGACCACAAACCAACTTTTGGGAGATATCTTGAGCGATTATCGACTTTCATACACACTTAGCAGTCGGTGGATACTTCATCTGTCTCTTGTACGGCAGCCTAGGAGCGACACCATCATTTTCTACATCCCTCTCCATGTCTACCTTTTTCAGTTTGGGACAGGGCAGAATGACTTGGCACTAATCCCTGCCTGATAGTTTAGTTTACATTACTCTTACAGGCGCCACCTATATATTTTTGTACTCTCTCTAGTTTTGTACATTTCTATGGGTACAGGCCATTTGAGCATCCACACGTGCTCCTTGTACACAGTACTACACCCCTGAGCTGTTCGCAAAACGGAAGAGATGTCATTTTAGGCCCAAAAAGAGGCTGCTGTGTAGACTTGTCCCTTCCTCTGCAAAAGCTTACTATGTAATTTGACAGTGTTAAAGAGAGCAGCTACATATTCTTGTTATAGATGCAATGGCTGGCATTTGCTAAATGCTTTTTACAGGTTGTTTAAAAAAACAGAAGCTGTTACTTATTGTACTAAGTCTGTCAATGGTTTCTACCTCTCACAAATTCTAGGTGCTTGTGAAGGCCTATTCTGTCACATTGGCATCCCATCTCATTCTTAAAGTCTAAGGGATTTTGGGTTCCTGATTGATTTCCAACTTGACACACTTGCTGGATTTGCGGTTAATATACATGTCCATCTTGGCTCATCAGCTTAGTGTTTTATGGGTGAAGCCCAATAGACCAGATATTGCTACTTGCAAATGTATCACGCATGTCTGCTGTGTCAGTATGATGTAGCATTTGATGACATTTAGGTGCTTTGAGATTGCAATTCTGCCCTTATTGTAGGTGTGCTGAAATACAACTTGATCACCATTTTGACGGCGATAAAAATGATTCAAAGCTTCTAGCTTCGATTGGGCAGACATAGATTGACTGCAGAGAAACCTGTGCATGAATTGTAGCACACATTTTCACAGCTGTAGGAAGTCTATGTTCTAAAGTATGCGGTATCAGCCGCTCTATTGACATATGAAAAAGGACTTGAGTGCCTGAAGATATAACCTTGTTTTCGAACAGCTGTCTTTCTCTGCATATAAGACAACATCAGATCATGCAAAGCACCTTGGCGGATGGGAAGAGCAACTGTAGTTTATGTGAAATATTTTTGTTGTAGGTAAACTCTTCCCAATGGAATCAGCCTGCTAAGACTTCCAGCTTGATCTCAATACCACTCAAAGGTGGTAGGACTTTTTTTGAGTTGCAGAAAAAGGTAAACTTGATGTTGTCTTGCAGTTTAATCAAAGCATCACTGCATGTAAGTAACACAGTTGTATAACACTCTCTTGTCATAAAACAAACCCTTGACTACGCAATTTTGTTTATAAAGGGCCTTGCTATTTGATTGCTTGTCTTGAAATATCTACTGATATGTTCATGCGCATGATCCTATGAGCCCCTAGTTACTCCTTACAAGTTCCCACATAGCCCTGACTGCATCTAGGGAATTCATTACTTAATTTTAGATTGATCATGCTTGCAAAAGCAACCTGAGCTCGAACCTTATCAAATCTGTCCAAACTAGCAGGATTATCTTACTGATTATGAAATTATGCTAATTAACACTAAAGAAAGGGCCTGAAAAGAGGTACTGAGATGGAAGGTGATTGGTTGATCGTAACAAGTCTTCTCTTTTGTAGATTTATAGTGAGGAGTCATTTTTTTGAATGAAGGGGCCTGCCATTTTGTCCATAGTTATTTCTCTTGTGCAAATGGCGCCTCTATTTGATGAAGAGTAGGAATGGAGAGTCTCAAGGGCGTGCAAAAGAGTTGATGTCCTGTGTCGCAAAAGTGATGACGTGGCACTAGACCCTGCCAGCCAGTAAAAGATAGAGTTCCATATGAGGATGATGTGACAAATCTCGGAATTTGTGGCAGAATTTACGGTGCTGATGTGGCAGAATTGGCCACTAGTATTTTTAGCAGTGTGAACTAAGAGGTTGGGCGCCATATTTTTTAGCCAATTTCTTTTGGGGTTAGCTCTAGGCTTTTGTGTCAGTTGCTTGTGGGGCTCAATGCCTTTATTGGGGGTCAGTTCTAACAGATCAGTGCATGGTTGCACATTTGTAGAGTGACTCCCCGGCAGTTTTACTCTGCGGATTACTTAATATTAAAAGGTATTAAAAGGGGCGCCAAACTTTGGGGCCAACGCATATAGGAGTGGAACTTCGCCACTTCGTGTTGCGACTACTTTGAGTTATTGAAGTTCACGTGTTTAAAGTTTTCAGGTTTGTTTGTGTTGTTGTTGTGAGATTACGTCACTGCCAAGCCCATTACAGTGGTATTATAGATTCAATTGGTTCTTCTTCCTCAAAACATCTATCCAACTTTTTGCAGTACGCCATGGATTTTGACAGAGAATCCAATCTGAAACGTAGATATAGGATGGCGGCTCCTACTCCACCTTAGAGGAGGGACTCTACTAAATCCCCCTCGTCCGACACCGCGGAGACGACCCTTCGACTTGCTCTTTCGCTAGAAGAGCAAGCGAGCTTGATGGCCGAGGTAGAACATCTTCAAGCCACCTTGGTTATTTGCAAGATTATTAGCACATGGCCTAGGAGAGGAGAGGTTCGGGACTTGTTCCAAGCCCAACTCCTTCACTAGAGTGGGCAAGATCATTGATGTGCAGATTCTCGGGAGAGGCTACTACTAGATAGAGTTTGAGTCTCCAGAGATGGCAACCAAAGTGATCTCGATGAGCCAGCTAGGCATTCGGGTGGATTGAGCTTACTTTAGATAATGGCACCATGGCTTCAACCCGACTACAAATGTGCTTGAGGAGGAGGCAGAGCTTTCTATCTCAGTCTGCTTTCTAGGACTTAGGCGGGAGAATCTTCTCTTACTTTCCAGGATTGGCTCCATGACTGGGACGGTCTTGGAGACCCCGCGCACTTTAGCATGAGTTGCGGCGAAGGCCGCAGGGTTACCCAATGTGCGGGTTCTAGTTCGGGACATACATAGACTCCAGATTCAACAGCGGCCGATGGCTAGACTGAAGAGGGATGGCACCAGGTCAGAGCCTGCCATCGATAGGGTTAGGCTCCTCGCATGGATGGACGTCCTACTCTTTGTCGACAGGAGTGGGTTCCTACGGGAAACTGCTTCGGACCTTTTCAGCAGGAGATCGCCTCAGACCCCTCCCCCTCCTCTTTTGTACAGAAGGATCCCCCCCGGCGGTTGGTTCAAAGCACACTCCTAGTGCACATCGCTCCTTGGGTAGCTCTTTTGTTGTGAGTAGGTTGGTTCCAAGAGGCATCCATTCCGTCGACCTCCCCTCTTGGTTGAGACATCTGCCTTTGACTCAAGAGACGATGGGACCTTTTCAGCTACACCTTCACTTGATTTCTTGGCCACCCCAGGTTGACATAGAGGCGGCTTGTTTTCGGGGGTTCATGTTGTGTTTCTTGCGGCAGGTGGTACAGATGCTCTAGACTCTACAGTGGGATACTCTTTTCCACTGTGGTCGGGATCAACAGGATTGGATCTTGGGTTCGGCACTTGGTTCTCTCATCACACGGGGGACCTTGGGATCACAGTTTGGTGCAGAATTTTGTGGCTCCTTGCCCGATGCCACAGGCTGTAGACACATCACTATTCACTTTTTTACAGATGCCACAACTCCCTCCTTGTTATGTATACGCTCATGAGGACTTTTGGATAGAGGATGTGGCTCTGAGGACTGCACGGGCCTCTTGGGCATGGGTGGGACATGTGTTGCAGACTCGCTTGTTTCGAGGTTGATCGGATGCGGATGACTCCCCATCCAAACCGGCCTCGAAGATTGCACGGCTGGCTATTGTAGCAACATTTGCATTCTCTTACTCACCCCATGAGGATCATGGAATATTCAAGGCCTTGGAGGACCACAATTTGTACGCCATGGGGGTCGTTTGACACAGGAGCTTTAGAGATGCCTTGTGGGTGGACCTATTGATATTCTTATGCTACATGAGCATCATTTTTGTGAGAGACGCATTGGGCGGTGTGTGTCACAAACTGGTGACGTGGCTGGCCCCCGGACACACTCACACACCCTGCTGATGTGGCAGTAGCCCAGAAATTTCGCTGACAGGCTGATGTGGCACTGTATGGACAACCGCAAAATGCGTTGACATGCTGACGTGGCAGCTTACAAACTTCCGTGATTTACGCTGACAATACGGACTTCCACAAATCACGCTGCCAGCTTTTGGGGATTAATGCTTTTGAGTTGAGAAGCTTTTGAGAGATCAATTGCTTTTATTTTTTACTGATTTTGGGGGCTCTGCTTTTGGGCCACCCTTGTAACAGTAAATAGCTCTCTTGGGTCTAATTATTGAGAGCATATGGACGCAGAGTCTGAGTGTGAGATCCCAGAGGCTCCCATGTACTTTGCATAGAGATTAATAAAAAAAAAATACCGAAAGGGGTGCCAGTCTTTGGGGCCAATACCTCTTGGCACGGAACTACGCCGGGCCGTGTCGTCTTTTGTGAACTATTATGAAGCGAATCTCTGTTGTGTCGCGGTAGAATCTAGACTTGGGGTGTCCAAGTTTGTTATAGTGGTATCAGAGCGCGGCCGATTTCTCTTCTACCGAGAATCTGATCCTTTTCTTGTGACTCTCATGGATTCCAACAAGAATCAGTCGACTTCTTTTGCATCTTCTAATGCGGGAGGAGATCACGAAGAAGATTTTGATGATTTAACAGAGGAAGAGTAGGGGCCACCTCGGCCTACTCAATACGAACTTGAAGAGATGGAACGTCGACAACAGGTTGAGTAGTGCACAAAGCAGATGATTAAATTTGCGAAGCATCCGCAGTTTGCAAAATTTTTGTCTCAGCAATCAATCGCAGAAGTGCACACCTAGTGGCTGAAAGCCACAAAATCACCCATCAAACCGGCAATCAAGAAACCTCCATCTTCGAGGATGTTTACAGAGCAATAATTACAAGAGGTGGTTCAGATACAGATTAGTAGGCTTTTGGATGCAAAGAACCAATCCAAAAAGCAAGATAAAAAGCACAAGAAGGGGGGACTGACTTCTCGGGTTATTTGGGTCGTCAATCTTCTTTTGCATCGGCAAGAAAGCAAAAGAAGCGTGTACGATTTGAAGGACTACCCAATTCTTCTTCTTCTTCTTCTTCTTCTTCTGACAATTCTTCTAGATCTTCTCACTCCAGCGAGGAGGATAGAAAAGGCAAAAAGCGAAGCAAAAAACAAAGCTTCGGAAAGGGCAAGAAAAAGGCAAAGAAGCCCAGATTTTGCCCAGTTTCTGACATTTCTATAGAGGAGTCATCCTCTGACAGTTCGGACTCCGACGACCACATGTTTTATGCAAAGAAGAAGCATTTTTTACAGAGCCAACCAATATGACTTTCTCGAAGACAAAATCAAGAAAGTAAAAGAATTCAAAGAAGGTGGACAATCGATTAAATTTGAATTTTTTTTTGGGTTCCGAGATGCTCCGAGGGCTTTGGCCTTCATTCAGTAATTTGACATAGCCTTCTCTGGAGGGCATTACTCGGAGCACTCCAAGATTAGGAGGGCTACATCTTTCTTCAAAGGAAATGCTCGAACGTGGTGGTCCACCCTTCTTTTGAGGAAGGAAGCTCCAGTTAAATGGTTGAAATTCAAAAGGCTCTTTATTTCTTCTTGGCTGATTCGGGAGTACGAATGAGATATACGAACCGCTTGGAATTATCTTCTGATGACCAAGGGATATTCTTTGGATGCTTATTCCGAGAGATTTTGGAACTCTTTTCTACCAACCTCTTCATTTAAATAGGTCTCTTTTAAGGAACAGATTGAGTTGTTTTGCTGTAGACTCCCTACAAAGATCCGAGACTACTGCCTAGAATAAAAGTCGAATTCTATTCAAGAATTGATGGGTCATGCGAAACAAGGTTTTGCGATACATTCGGGAAATTTGACTTAGCCCCTGATGAGATCTTGACTCAGAGAACCCAACAGACCTCTCATAATGGAAGTACAAAGAGAAACAATTCCCAAGAAAAGAAAGACAAGGATACACGACCCCCTACAATCTACAAGTTCTTCGCAAGAAAAAAGCGTGTAAAAACGAAGTGCGAGCTCGCTACTGTTGCCCGCACCCCCCCCCTCGCGTAGCCCCTCCGCCCTCACCTCCTGCGCGTAGCTCCCTAGCCCGCCCCCCTGCGTGCTCTGCCTCGCCCGCTGCCCGCTGTCCAACCCCGCCCGTCGCCTTCCCAGCTGGCCGCGCCGTCCCCCGCCGCTGCCCTGTCCGCCTGCCGACCCACTGCGCTGCCTGCCTGCCCGCCCGCTTGCACATTGCAGTTAGCCACTCCTGCCTGCACTTTGCCGTTACCCACTGCCCCGATCGCCTGCTTGCACATTGCCATTAGCCCATTGCCCCGCCCGCCTGCACATTGCCGTTAGCCACTCTTGCTTGTTGGGCCTCGCTAGCACCCTCGACGTGCTCGGTCCAGCAAGAGTTTCCCCTTTCGTCGACGCTTCTCCGCCTTTCTTCACAGCAGCAGACACAGATGGAGGCTCAAACTCTGCCACAGAGGAACTCCAATGAAGTCCCCTCGCCAGACCCCGTTGACCCCACCATTCGATTTGCTCTCTCACCGATAGAGCAAGCGAGCCTAGCCGCAGAGGTGGAACGCCTGCAGGCGACTTCCATCATCCGCAAGATTCTCGGCACCACACCGAGCAGAGGAGAGTTGCGTGATCTTCTCGAGGCCCACCTTCTCGCAGAGGTGGGCAAGATCTTGGACATTTAGTTTCTTGGATGCGGCTACTATCAGATAGAGTTTGAGACCTCCGAGATGGCGTCCAAGGTCATCGTGATTGTAGTAGGCTCCAGTGTCACTTTCACAGGACACAGTTAATATAGTTGGTTTGGTCTGGCTCACACTAGATGGACTCTCTGGGCTGGGCAGTGACACGTGGCAGGGATACGGACGGTGGTCTAGTGGACATCGTGGCCAGGTCACCACCACCACTCAGTTTGGGAATAGAATTAGATGGCTGACATTTATGAGCCGTTGGTGGCTCTTTATGGTTGTACATGTGAGTAGTAGCTTTGGGGTCATAATTATCATCTTCTTCATATATGGTCCAGCGTCGTCGTCTAGATTAGTGAGTCTATACACAGCACCTCTGCACTATCCCTACACATTTGAGCCTCGACACCCCCATTGTACCTGTGAGTTCTAGGCTGGAGCTGAGTGTGTTGCCACGCCGGAGTCTGTATTGGTTCTTTGAGATAGTCGAGTCCATATGTACTGGTCTACTGCTGTGTCTCTGTGTTGATCAATCGTCATCTATTGTTTCCTTTGCTTTCATTGTGTTTTGAGTGAGATTTCACGCACATTGCACTAAGGAGCACCCACTGTAGAGAGCACGACACACTATCCGCGCTACAGGTGCTCTCATTTTTGGCACGCTCGGTGGGACCTCAACTGAAGTCTCACTCTGTTGAGGTGCAAATCGAGGAGCTAGCTGGGTTTTACCTAGCCTGGCCTACTTCGCCTTGCCCAGTGCAGCCTGCTGGTCTGGTCCAGTTTCACCTTAGAGAGCTTACTCTAGCTGACCTAGTCTCTCGCCTTGCTGGTCTGGTCCTCTCTCGCCCTGGTCCAACCAAGCTCTCGTCCTGGTCTAGTCCTTCCTCATCCCTGGTCCAGCCAGGTGGTCTAGTCACTTGCTTGGTCTAGTAGAGTCTAGACCTGTGTTCAGCTAGTTAAAGGTCTTCTTGCCCAAAGCTTGGTTGGGTTTGTGGTCACTGCATGACACATACAAGGCGGTCATTAGAGCGTCAAAGCGCACTACTGAGTCCTCTGAAGTAGTACAACAAAAGACGTTAACCCTTGGTACCTAGTAGAAGTCCACCAACCTCATCATCCATACCTCCACATATGGCATCATCCATTCCTTCATCCGGTTCTACATCTTCCTGGTCACCTTCCCTAGTAAAGCTCTCTCCCATTTTGTTACAGCAAGCTATTGAGCAACGGGCTCATGAGCAAGAGGCCATGGAGACGTTGACTAGTGTTTTGGACAAGGTAAACATCAAGTTTCCTACTTTCAAGGGACTCTCCTCAGAAGATGCAGATGACCATGCAAGTAGGTTGGTATCTCTCTGTAGAGGTCGTGGTCTTAATAGAGAAGATGCTTATTTGGTACTCTTCCCATCTACCTTGGATGGCTTAGCAAACAAGTGGTACAATCAGTTTGCAGAGAACCATTTTGCAACTTGGGCAGCTTTAAGACAACAGTTTTGTGCAGCATTCAGGCCAGGTGACTTCCAGGAAAAGGTTTTGGATAAGTTGGCCAACATGGTGCTCTAGCCAGAGGAGACTTTTGTAGAACTCATGACTAAAACCAAGTCTTTGGTTGCCAAGCTTCCTCAACAACCAGGGGAATTTATGGTCAAGAAGTGGGTAGAGAAAGCTCTTCCAAAGACTACGCAGAAGTCTTCGACCCGATGCATCTTTGGAGGAGTTTATAGCGCCACTACCAAGATAGAAGGAGCAAGGAGGCTATTCAAGGACCCCCTTCAGGTGGAGACTACCTCAGCGCTCACCAAAAATCCCTCTGACCCCTTGCTGTCTTTACGCAGGGAGTTAGAAGCACTGAAGTTACAAAGAGCACTTCAAGAGGAGAGGTCCTTCTCTCTTAGATCGGAAAAATCTCCACAGCAAGAGGCTTTAGAACAAATCAAGCGGGAGCTAGAAGAGCTGTGGGCACAACAAGACACTAAGCCGCCGATGGTGTGGTGTTCCTCTTGTCGCTCTCTAGGGCATCCTTCTCAGGACTGCCCACTTTGAGCTTACTGCCACTTCTGCGAGAAACCTGGCCATGATGACAAAGAGTGCTATTATCTGAAGGGAATGTGGCAGTTACAACAGAGCCTCGCCCCCAACCTTCAACAAGGATTGACACCTGCATCCAACATGGTTTCACCTTATGGCCATCAAAACCCGATGCCACCTCTGCTGACAACACCTCCTATGCAAGGTATGCACAACAACTTTGCATCCCCTAGCTTTTATCATGCTAACACTCCTTCAGTTCCCCAAAGCTTCTACACATCAGCATCCATTCCCATGCAGCAAGGGCCGAGACCACCTCGCCCCTCCAATATGCCAATTTTGTGGTACAGGTGCGGGGAGTATGGACATTATCAAAGCAAATGTCCGTTGCCAGAAGGGTCCCCTCCTTGCCAACACTGCCCTGAAGCTAAGGATCACTATAATAAGGACTGCCCAAAATCCACATCTGCAAGCACAAGCCAGAACCAACAGGAGTTTACATTCCCAAAAGATTAACCTAATCATAGTAAGCACCATTCCACAGGCCCCACCTTCCACTCTTGTAGTTGCCTCTCAGAGTGGGTTGAAACAGGTGGAAGAGCCTGTTGGTGTGCTCACACGGGCAGACAGAGCTGCTCTTGGTCTCAGCCTCCCTGACGGTCCAACTTTTTCATCTCTAGTCACACAAATGAGTCAAACTCCCCTAGAAGCTGACAAACCAGCAGGTAGTGCCAAGAGCCAAGAGTTGCTCTTGGTCTCAGCCTCCCTGACGGTAGTGCCAAGAGCCAAGAGCTGCTCTTGGTCTCAGCCTCCCTGACGGTCCAACTTTTTCATCTCCAATCACACAAATGAGTCAAACTCCCCTAGAAGCTGACAAACCAGCAGGTAGTGCCAAGAGCCAACCTACCTCTCTCCTCTCAGATATTGATGGTGCTTTCATGGAAGCAATAGAGGACTTGCAGAAGCTCAAGATACCAGAGCAAGCACTGATCAAAAGAGAGAAGCCTATAGCAGAAACTATCACCTTCAACAAATGTCATTGTATGACATGCTTTGACTTGATACAAATTTTTGAAGTGACACCCTTTTCATCATTCAACCTCTGTATCCTGGTGGAGGGCCTAGTGGCGGGCACCTACCAGTGCAGCCCTTAGAGTCCTACATGATTTAATTTCCCGCTGCTCCGCTCACTGATTACAGAAGTCCTCGTCTCACCGCATCTATTCTAGCATGCGACTTCTCCGGTGTCATGGTGGATGGTGGGTCAGGTATCAACTTAATACCGGAATTCACTATGATGGCATTGGGTCTCCAGCCTACCCGGCCCACTCCCTTTACAGTGACTTTGGCAGACCAGAGAACTGTCTACCCTGTGGGAATAGTAGACAAGGTCCCTCTGCATGTACAAGAATTCACATTCAACCTAGATTTTGTTGTGGTTTGCCTCCCTCAGATTGAAGGCGGATTTCCGTTACTCATTGGAAGACCATGGCTCTGACACACAAAGGCATTACATGATTGGGAAACTGATTCAATGTGGATACGTAGCCCGGGCTATCCAATGAAACCTATCCGCCTTGAAGGGGGAATGGATCCGGTGTGAATCATAGGTCTCTATCAATGGAGTCAACTCCCCAACTGAACCAGCCTACTCCACCGGATGGACCAGAAGAAGACCTGCTAGAGTGGTTGGAGGCTACCCACTCTATGCCTTGCTATGTTGTCTCCATTCAAGCCTTGCTAGAGGATACACCATCTTCCAGTGTTGCTACAGTGGCTGAACCCAACGCACCGACTCTATTGCTCCCAGAGGTTTATAGCTCAACTGGCCCCTCAGTAGAAGCCTTTGGACTTGGGGAGCCTATCAAAGACCATCGAAGGGGTAAGAAATCTCCTTTACAAGAGTTGACCCACGCCACACCCTCAGCCTCACCTGTGTCTGATACCCTGCCCCAGTCCAAGCTATCCTATGTACCAAATGAACTTCCCTTCAACGAGCTTCCACCGGGATGGTTACAAGAAGAGTATGCCGATTTCAATATCGATCAGACGCCAGCTCATGATGTTTGGAAGCTCACAAAGGCGGCAAGGTCTGCTCTTCCTGATGCATCCTCGCCAACTACACGGCCTGATCCCGTCAGAGAAGTCAACCTAGGTGACCTTGACAACCATCAGTCCATCCTGTTAGCCGCTTGGTTATGGGATCACCCTGCGCTACTTGACCAGGTAATCTCTTTCGTGCACTCTTTCAAGGATGTGTTTGCGTGGTCTTACCACGATTTGGAAGGGATCCCAGCAGAGTTAGGAGTCCACACAATCCCTCTCGTTGAGGGGGCTAAGGCGGTCAGAGGACGGGCTTACAAGCTCAACCCCAAGTATGCAGAAGCAATCAAAGTCGAGTTAGAAAAAATGTAAGAAGCAGGTATTATTGTGCCTGTGGAGCACTCAGAATGGTTGTCCCCTATGGTTATTGCTCCCAAGAAGCAGTCCAACAAAATTCGAGTTTGCATCGACTACCGGGCTCTGAATAAGGTGACAATCTCAGATGGATTTCCAACCACTTTCACTGAGAGAGTCCTCGAAGATGTCGCTGGGCATGTACTGTACAGTTTCATGGACGGGTTCAACGGCTACAATCAGTTAGGAATACATCTTGACGACCAAGGAAAGACAGCTTTTGTCACTCCATGGGGAATTTTTATCTACAAGAGGATGTCCTGTGGGCTGAAAAATGCTCCTCCTTCATTCAATCGTATTGTCTACATCATATTTCGTCCCCTGCTCAACGACAATCTTAGAATCTTCATGGATGATTTTTCCACCTTCTCTGGCGCCCAATGTTCCACCCCGGTGGAAAACTTGGAGGAGCACTTAGCTCAACTCTCTGCAGTCTTCTCAAAGTGTCGCAAGGCACGCCTTAAGCTCAATCCAAACAAGTGCCACTTTTTGGTGACTCAAGGTACGCTTTTAGGTAATGTTGTGTCTGTTGAAGGTTTAGCACCTGACCCTGAGAAAATAGTGGCCATTTCAAGATTGCCCCCTCCACTTAATCCCAAAGGTGTTCAAAGCTTTGTAGGCCATACAGGCTATCATCGGAGGTTCATTTGCATGTATGCAGAGGTTGCCCAACCCTTGACACGCTTGACTAGTGTTGCTGTACCCTTTTAGTGGTGCATAGCTGAATCCCAAGCTTTTACCTATCTCAAAAAGCGCCTAACTGAGGCACCTATTTTAGTTGCTCCTGATTGGTCCACTCCTTTTCATGTCCATACTGATGCTAGTCAATTTGCGGTCGGCGCGGTTTTTGACTTAGCCGAGGAAGGAGCTCAACCTAGATCGCCCAGTCCACTATGCCAGTCACTTGCTCACAAAGGCTGAGCGCAACTACAGCACCACAGAAAGGGAAGGTTTGGCTATGATGAATTCTTTACAAAAGTTTCATCATTACTTGTTAGGGGTTCCCTTCATTATCATCACGAATCATCATGCGCTGTGCTATCTTCTGAATAAACCCCAAGTTGCAGGAAGAGTTTGGAGGTGGCTACTGATATTCCAGGAATTCGATTTCGACATAGTTCTCCGTTCAGGCAAGCGGCACGTCATGGCCGACCACCTCTCTCGCATACACACAGGTGAGCCCGATATTGGGGTTGATGATGACTTTTTGGATAGTCATCTCTTTAAGGTCGACACGACCTCAGAATGGTATGGAGATGTGTTACATCTGCTCTCTACTGGCCTATATCCTGAGAATGCTTCTCCCTCGCAAAAAAGAAGACTCTTGCTGAAGTCTAGACCCTTCTCTTTGATTGGCGGACAACTCTACAAATCTGGGCCAGATGGTGTGCTGCGTAGGTGCGTCTCCCCTCATGAAGTAGACCACATTCCGGAAGATGCACACAGTGGTCCTACAGGTGGCCATTACCGTGGTCACATCAAGGTGCAAAAAATCTTACAGACAGGCTTATGGTGGCCCTATCTATTCAGAGATGCTAGTGCTCATGTCCAGATTTGTGATGTCGGTCAGCGATGTGGGCCCAAGCCTAGCAAGCAATCCAATCGTCCTCTATAGGTATCTATGGTGTGGTTGCCCTTTGAGAGATGGGGCTTGGACTTTGTTGGTCCAATTGCTCCACCTGCTTAACCCGGCAATCGTAAGTATCTCCTGGTAGCGATAGATTATGCAACAAAGTGGGCCAAGGTGGTGGCTACATCGACTGTACAGCCGCCACTGTTGCAAAATTTTTGTATGAAAATATTTTTTGCAGGTTTGGGTGCCCTCTGAAAATCACCTGTGATCGAGGTAGTCATTTCGTCAACGATCTGATCTCCACACTCCTCACAAACTACAAGATTTTTCATCGCAAATCTTGCTCTTACTATCCCAGAGCAAATGGGCAAGCCGAGAGCACTAACAAAGTGTTAATCGCGCTTCTCAGGAAATCTTGTCACCTGCATCCAACTTCTTGGGCTCAAGCTATCCTCGGCACAGTCTGGGCTTATCGCACCTCCTTCAAAGCAACCACTAACCACACCCCATTCCAGCTAGCTTTCAATCTAGAAGCACTTGCACCATATGAGTTCAACTCAGGCTCAGCAAGAGTGGGAAGCGTTCGCGTCACAGCGGGGATTGCTTCCGCAAACCTCTCTCGCCTCTCGAAGTTAGAAGAAAGCAGGATGTTAGCTTCACATGCTCTGCAAGCCAAGAAACTTCGTCGCAAAGCGTGGCATGATCGCCATCTCAGAAAGCCGAAAATAACGCAAGGAACACTAGTGCTACTCTATCAGGCTAAATATTTGAAAAAAGCTAAGAAGCTGGTCCAAGCTTGGCAAGGGCCGTTCATGGTACAAGAGATTTTGCCACAGGGGGCTGTCCAGTTGGTCACTCTGGACAGTGTTCCCTTGCCACTGGTAAATGGATCCAGAATCAAGTGTTATCACTTGCCCTGACTCTTTAGAAAATATGGTGATGCTATCCCTTCCACCAACAACCGTATGACTGTCCCGTCCTCAGCTCTCTCTGGCCGTCCATTCTTCCCTATTCTCAAGTCTTCCTCATGTCAGTTCTTATCTCAATTGTAATCGGTGTTATCATTAAAATTCTCCTTGTTTTACTGCATGCATCCATTTTCCTCTCATATCATTGATATAATTCGGTTTTTGGAGTCCTACTATGATCCAACTTCTCCTTTTAATTATTTGAATTCACTCATAGATTGGATTGTCATCCTCCTGTTTCTATTTCTGTCTCTGTGTCTCTATCTGTATATCTCTATCTTTGTGTCTTTACTGCTCTATCTCTACTGCCTCTCTGTCCTTGGGGATTTGTTCAATGTCCGAGGTTCAACTCTAGTCGGGTAGATCTTTGATTTTCCTTGGTATTGTTCCTAGGACGTTAGAACTACTCTGTTGCATCTCTCTCTCTCTCTATTTTGTAACTGATTCACTATTTTGTAACTGATTGGTCTCATAGGTCATTTTGGCCTTTTGAAGACGTTAATATAACATTTCATTTCATTTCTCTCTCTCTCTCTCTCTCTCTCTCTCTCTCTCTCTCTCTCTCTCTCTCTCTCTCTCTCTCTCTCTCTCTCGCATGGAACAGACCCATCAGCGCGTGGACTGCCTCCCTCTCGTGTGGCTGAACGCTGCACCACTCTTGCGCGTGGCTGAGCACTGCACCCCCCCTGCGCGTGGCGGAGCTGCTGTTGCGCGTGGTTGAGCTGCCTGCCTGGGGATTGCTGCCCGCCCCACATCGGAACACTCTCTCCCCCCACCCCCCAGCAGGTGCAGGTCCCCCCCCTCCCCCCCCCCCCCCCCCCCCCAATCCCCCGCAAGTGCAGAAAAGCAAAACAAATCAGTTCCTCTGATATTCGGAATTCCGGCAGGGAAGTAAATTATTTTTCAGAATTTTAGAATTGCTTCAGAATTTCAGATTTTCTGAGTTTCTGCAGAAAACAAAAAAAGACTCAGATATAGATCAGAAAAATTTTCAGAAACTTCAAAATTCAAATCAGTTTTTCAGAGTTTCAGAATTTATTCCAAAAATCGCACACTACATAATGTAGCAAGATGTATGGACATGTATGCCTGATGCGAGAGGAAATGTATCAATAGTGTGGGAAAACTTGTGTGCAGAAGGGCAGACTGGATTTGATTTGATGGAGGTCATGAGCACTTCGCCAGTGATGGAGGTCATGAGCACTTCGCTAGTGTGCAAGCCCCATACGAAGGCAACCTTTGTGCTTACAAACAAGCGGATAACACAAATGGAAAGGGAGATGAAAGAATGGAAAGCAGAAACGGAAGGATGGTGGAAAGAGAAGGCCAACCTTCTTCAAATGTCTCTCAACGAAAGCGCACAATGGAAGAAGGAGAAAGAGGAACTTGCACGCAAAGCTACAAGGACTTAAGGCGGATTCACAAGCACTCAAAGAAGAGGTCTCAGCCCTCAAGCGAGAGCTTGCTGATAGAGCAAGCAGTGGAATAGAGGAAGGGGAATTCCAACCCTCAGTGATAGAGGAAATCAAGGTCATCAGGGAGCAGGTGCGGATGATCAAAGAGGAGGAGAAACAGAATGTGGCAAAGACGTCTTCGTGGTTGGATGTGATCACGAAGACACAGAAGAAGGCGGATGAGGCCGAGAAATGGATAGAAGTCGCTAAGAAAGGGAAAGGGAAAGAAACCACATCTGTCCCCACTCCTACAATCATCAACATGACTCTAGAAGAAGAGCAGCGAAGGAAAACCAGAGCTTTGCATATACGAGTAACCGGTCTAAAAGACCGAGATGATGTAGCGAAGGAAGTCGAAGAACTTCTCCGCATGATGGGGAGTGAGGCTACTCATACAAAGGCATGGAGGGTAGGGAAGAAGACGCAAGGAAATGGGGAGACTTCCAAGGAGAGAGCTTTAATCATGCGTTTCCCATCCATGGAGGCAAAGAAGGACTTCTTGAAGAGGCGTCCTACACTTAAGAAAACGGGTATATTCCTTGGATTCGACAGAGGAGCTAGCAAGACTACCCTTCTCTGAATCATAGGTTAAAATCTCTGACGTCAATACCGCAAACCCAAGAGTGAGCATGACTACTTCAGCGGCCACCTCTACTTTTACACCACCTCTTGTGAGTAGTGTTGCAGGTACCCAAACACTCTCTCCACTACTGTCGACAATACCACCTACTACTACTACTCCTAGTGCAGGGGCACATAGGGGTACTGCAGGGGCATGTAGCTCTGGCCCACCTAGCTCTAGGAAACCTGACATGTTTGCCACTTTTGCGCCTCAAGCCGACAGACTTTTAGACGCAGACAGAAGAGCAATTTCAACGATTATGGATGCAGCCATCTCATTGCAAGGTACCAACGGTCTGCATCGCGCTGTCTATGACAGCATGCAAAGGGAAGTGTGCAGCCACCTTCAACGATCGATGGATAGTGACATGTTAATTGCTCAGGCTCAAGATCGCATAAAGATTCTCACGCAACAGGTAATGGACCTCAAACATATTGTCCGCACTCAAGAAATATAGTGAAAGGAGGCAACTGATATGGCCGCAGTTTAGGACCTTTCTCCTGTGGTACATGCAGTGTGTCCCTCATGTGCCAAATACCAATCTTTAGCCATTTCACAAATAGCTACAGCTGTAGCTACAACTCCGAGTTC
Organism: Adiantum capillus-veneris; assembly: GCF_014529385.1. Classification (NCBI taxonomy): domain Eukaryota; kingdom Viridiplantae; phylum Streptophyta; class Polypodiopsida; order Polypodiales; family Pteridaceae; genus Adiantum; species Adiantum capillus-veneris. The sequence continues at coordinate 121,704,613 of NC_140956.1, forward strand.
TACGCAAGTTCCTGCTATGGCACCACAGATACAAACGGACGTTTCCAAAGCTCATTCAGAGAGTTCTCAAGCAAGAAAACAAATCCTACTACTATGGAGTCTAAGCCAGCAGGATCGGCTTCCTCACAGTTTCATGGACCCTCTCTGGCCTCCCCCTCCCAATCCACCTCTTTCGCTCCGTCCTTCTACAGCTTCCCTAGATTCCCACCAACTGTCCCACCTTCTCAGCCTACTCAATCTTTTCCTGGGTTTGCACTTGTCCCACCTTCTCAGCCTACTCAGTCTTTTCTTGGGTTTCCACCTGTGCTAGCAAGCTTCTACCGGGCCTTCTGTAACTGCTCCTCCAACCAAGGACTGTCTGCATGCTGCTCCTGCATCCTCGGTAACAAAGCAATGCCCCCTCTGAGACGCTGCTCCTCCAGACGCAGTCGGCCCTGCTAACGCTGAAATTGGGGCCCACCTAGTCCTTGCACGTTCCATGAGACGATCCTCATGGGGAGCGAGAGAGAACAGATGCTGCCGCAGCAGCTAGACGGGCTATCTTCGAGGTTGGCTTGGATGGGGAGTAATCCGCATCCGAGCGTCCTCTAGATAGGCGTGACTGCAACGAGTGCCTGGCCCTAGCCCAAGCAGAGCGAGCCGTACGTAAAGCAACCTCCTCTGTCCAGGAGTCCTCCTGAATGTATACATAGCATGGCAAGCACTGTGTATCAGCAAACAAGTAAACCACAATGTGTCTACATCCTGCTGAGTCTGGAGGTGTCACCGCAAACTTGGCCAATGGTCACAAAGTCTGGAGCATGTCTGTAACTCCTAGTTCTCCCATGTGGTGAGAGAACTCTAGGACCTGTGTGTGCAACCATCCCAACACTGAGTCAAGAGTCCACTCTGTCTGGTCCCTGCCGCAAAGGGGGAAGGAGAACCCAATTGCGGAGTCCAAGGCCTCTGTCCCCCTAGCGGCAAGGAACAGAACATGGACCTTGAACACAGGCTGCCTCATGGTCTGCTGAGGGGTCGTCGAGAAAACGATTGAAGCCGTAGTTGAAGAAGTCCCATCGGCGCCGGATGTCAATGCTCGTCAGACCACGAGGGATAGCTGCAAGGGAAGATGTTTGTACCTGCAGAGGGGGTCGCAAGAGGGGCTGTCACTCTCTCGCTAAGCGACTCGTGGCAAAGGCGCTGCCAAGAGATCTCCTAGCCGCTGGAGAAGGCCCTGCCCCCTGTGCCGACTGTGGAACTGAAGCAGGACGGGGGGGGAGAAGGAGCTCGGGGGAGCGGTGTAGTAGGCTACAGTGTCACTTTCACAAGACAGTTAGTACAGTTGGGACTTTTACAGTTGGTCTTGGGTCTGGCCGGTCCACAATGGACAGTCACGCTGGGCAGAGACACGTGGCAGGGACACGGTGGTCTAGTGGACATCGTGGCCAGGTCATCACCACCACTCAGTGGAGATAGACTTAGATGTTGTCATTTATGAGCCGTTGGTGGCTCTTTATGGTTGTATATATGAGGAGTAGCGGTGTGGTCATAGAGCTTGTACGTAGTCCTCTAGAGTGAGTCTATACACACATCACGTCCTCACCATCCCGGCACATCTGAGCCTGACACCCCCATTGTACCTGTGAGTCCTGGGCTGGAGCTGAGTGTGCTGCCACGCCAGAGTCTGTATCAGTCTTTGAGATAGTCGAGTCATATGTTCTGGTCTGCTGTTGTGTCTTTGTGAGCTCTGTTGATGTCTATTGTTTCCTTTCTATTCAGTCTGTTTGAGTGAGATTGTCACGCACATTGCACTGAGGACCATCCATTGTAGAGAGCACGACACATTATCCGCGCTACAGGTGCTCTCATTTTGGCGATCACGGTGGGACCTCAACTGAAATCTCACTCTGTGAGGTACAAATCTTGAAGCTAGCTAGCTTCTCCTACCTTGCCGAGCTTCGCCTATCTTGTTGCCTACCTTGTGTGGTCCAACCAGTCCTCGTCCCTTTCTAGTTCTCCTGGACCCCTAGTCTAGATCTCGTCCCTGGTCCAGCCTGGTCTAGACCTCGTCCGTGGTCCTGGTCCACCCTGGTCTAGGTCTCGTCCCTGGTCCAGCCTGGTCTAGTCACTTACCTGGTCCAGTAGAGTCTAGACCAGTTTTCAACCAGTTCAAGTTTTTCTTGCCCAAAGCTTGGTTGGATTGGTGGTCACTGCATGACATATACAAGGCGGTGAGTCGAGCGTCAAAGCATACTACTGAGCCCTCTGAAGTACCTTTGGTACCTAGTAGAAGTCCATCAACCTCATCACCTATACCTTCACATACATCACCCATTCCTTCATCCGGTTCCACATCTTCCAGATCACCTTCTCTAGTAAAGCTCTCTCCTGTTCTACTACAGCAGGCTACTGAGCAACAGACTCAGGCTCAGCAAGGGGCCATGGAGCCGTTGGCTAGCGTTTTGGCTAAGGTAAACATCAAGTTCCCTACATTCAAAGGACTCTCTTCAGAAGATGCTGGCAACCATGCAAGGAGGTTTGTATCTCTCTGTAGGGGTCGTGGTCTTAACAGGGAAGATGCTTATTTGGTACTCTTTCCATCCACCTTGGATGGCTTAGCAGACAAATGGTACAGCCAGTTTGCAGAGAACCATTTTGCAACCTGGGCAGCCTTAAGGCAACAGTTCTGTGTAGCTTTCAGGCCTGGTGACTACCAGGAGAAGGTGTTGGATGAGTCAGCCAACATGGTGCTCCGGCCAGAGGAGACTTTTGCAGAGCTGATGACTAAGACCAAGTCTCTGGTTGCCAAGCTTCCTCAGCAACCCGGTGAATTCATGGTGAAGAAGTGGGTGGAGAAGGCGCTTTCCAAAACTTCTCAACATAAACTCAGAGAGAGTCTCCGACCTGACGCCACTTTGGAGGAGTTCATTGCAGCTGCTACTAGGATAGAGGGGGCTAGGAAGCTGTTCAAAAACTCCCCTCACATAGAGACCCCCTCTGTGTTTTCGGAAAGTTCTGCTGATCCGTTGACTTCTTTACGTAGAGAATTTGAAGCCCTAAAACTTCAATGCGCTCTTCAAGAGGAGAAAAAATATCTCTCTTTGGTCGCCAGGAGAAATCCCCACATCTTGAGGCTTTGGATCAAATCAAGAGAGAGCTAGAAGAGCTTCGGTCTCAACAAGAGACTAAGGCTATGGTATGGTGCAGCTCGTGTCGCTCTCCAGGACATCCTCCAGAGGATTGTCCCGTTCGGGCTTATTGCCACTTCTGCGAGAAGTCTGGGCATGAAGACAAGGATTGCTACTATATCAAGGGATTACGGCAGATACAACAAAGTCTAGGTCCTTCTCTCCAACAAGGGCTTACACTTGCATCAAACCTGGTGTCACCATATAGCCATTAGAACCCGATGCCACCTCTGCTGACAACACCTCCTATGCAAGGTATGCACAACAACTTTACATCCCCAACTTTTATCATGCTAGTACTCATTCAGTTCCCCAAAGCTTCTACACGTCAGCATCTGGTCCAATGCAGCAAGGACCGAGACCACCTCGCCCCTCAAATAGGCCAATTTTGTGCTACAGGTGCGGGGAGTATGGACACTATCAAAGCAAATGTCCCTTACCAGAAGGGTCCCCTCCTTGCTGACATTGCCCTGAAGATAAGGATCACTATAGTAAGGATTGCCCAAAACAACGAGCGTCCACATCTGCAAGCACAAGCCAGAACCAGCAGGAGTTTACATTTCCAAAGCTTAATCTCATCACAGTAAGCTCCATTCCATAGGCATCGCCTTCCACTCTTGTAGTCGCATCTCAAGAAGGGTTGCAGCAAGTGGAAGAGCCGGCTGGGGTACTCACACGGGCACGGAGAGCTGATCTTGGCCTCAGGCTCCTTGGCGGTCCAATCTTTCCATCTCGTGTCACACAAATGAGTCAAACTCCAGTAGTAGTTGAGAAACCAGCAGGTAGTGTCATGAGCCAACCTACCTCGCTTCTATCAGATATTGATGGTGCTTTCATCGAAGCAGTAGAGGACTTACAGAAGCTTAAGATACCAGAGCAAGCTCTAATCAAAGGAAACAAGCCCACAGCAGAGTCTATCTTGAAAAACACTTTTCAACAAGTGTCACTGTACGACATGCTTCGACTTGATGCAAATTTTAGAAGTGACACCCTTTCCATCATCCAGTCTCTGTACCTTGGTGCAGGGCCTAGTGGCAGGCACCTACCTGTGCAGCCCTTGGAGTCCTACATGATTTCATATCCAGCTGCTCCCCTCACCGACTATAAAAGTTCTCGTGTAACTGTGTCTATTCTTGGGCATCAATTCTCAGGCGTCATAGTGGATGGTGGATCTGGGATCAATCTAATGCCAGAATTTACTATGTTGGCCTTAGGTATGCAGCCTACCCGCCCTGCTCCATTCACTGTTACATTGGCAGACCAGAGGACCGTCTACCCTGTGGGCATAGTAGAGAAGGCGCCTTTGATGATACAAGACTTCACATTTAGCTTGGATTTTGTGGTGGTCAGTCTTCCTCAGGTGGAGGGAGGATTTCCTTTGCTGATTGGTAGACCATGGTTGAGGCATACTAAGGCACTTCATGATTGGGGCAACGACGCCATGTGGATACATACTTCTGGCTCCCCCATGCAACCAATTCGGCTCGAAGGAGGTATGGATCCAATGGTTCATCACAGCTCATTGTCAGTACAGTCCAACCCCGACCTTGAGCAGCCCATCCCACCTGACGAGTATGACGAAGACCTGCTCTGCAGTGGTTGGAAGCTACCGCCTCGATGCCATGCTATATGGTCTCTATTCAAAACTCACATGTGCCGGTAACACTCTCTCTTCTAACTCCTCAGGCGGACACAGATGTCACAAGTCGTATACTAGACAATAGTCCTATAGCAGACAGTGGACCAGTCCAAGAAGTAAGTAGGTCAGTCCCAAATTCTCATGATTCAGATGATCCTCCTATGGAAGCCCTCGGCCTCGGGGGCCCTATCACACATCACTGAAGGGGGAAAAAATCTCCTCTACATGAACTTGCCAATGACCTCTAACATCTCCCAGGTCGGATGCCCCGCTCACTCTAAAGCACCCTATTATGTCTGTGTCTGAAGATTTACCCTTCGATGAGCTTCCGCCAGGATGGTTACAAGAAGAGTATGCAGAGTTTCCAATCGATCAAACGCCGGCACATGATGTCTCGAAGCTCCAAGAGGCAGCTCATTTTTCAACTTCTGAAGTACCCTCCACAGTTACACCTCCTGACCCTGTCAAAAAGTGAACCTGGGCGACCCTGACAACCCTCAGCACGTTCTCTTAGCAGCTTGGTTATGGGAGCATCGTGCATTACTTGACCAGGTAGTTTCTTTCATTCACTCTTTTAAGGATGTTTTTGCTTGGTCCTACAAGTATTTAGAAGGGATCTCACCAGAATTGGGTCTCCACACAATCCCTCTGGTTGAAGGAGCGAAGCCTGTCAGAGGCCGAGCTTATAAGCTTAACCCAATGTATGCAGAGGCTGTCAAGTCAGAGCTCGAAAAAATGCAAGAGACAGGGATCATTGTACCTGTGGAGCACTCTTGTAGTCGCATCTCAAGAAGGGTTGCAGCAAGTGGAAGAGCCGGCTGGGGTACTCACACGGGCACGGAGAGCTGATCTTGGCCTCAGGCTCCTTGGCGGTCCAATCTTTCCATCTCGTGTCACACAAATGAGTCAAACTCCAGTAGTAGTTGAGAAACCAGCAGGTAGTGTCATGAGCCAACCTACCTCGCTTCTATCAGATATTGATGGTGCTTTCATCGAAGCAGTAGAGGACTTACAGAAGCTTAAGATACCAGAGCAAGCTCTAATCAAAGGAAACAAGCCCACAGCAGAGTCTATCTTGAAAAACACTTTTCAACAAGTGTCACTGTACGACATGCTTCGACTTGATGCAAATTTTAGAAGTTACACCCTTTCCATCATCCAGTCTCTGTACCTTGGTGCAGGGCCTAGTGGCAGGCACCTACCTGTGCAGCCCTTGGAGTCCTACATGATTTCATATCCAGCTGCTCCCCTCACCGACTATAAAAGTTCTCGTGTAACTGTGTCTATTCTTGGGCATCAATTCTCAGGCGTCATAGTGGATGGTGGATCTGGGATCAATCTAATGCCAGAATTTACTATGTTGGCCTTAGGTATGCAGCCTACCCGCCCTGCTCCATTCACTGTTACATTGGCAGACCAGAGGACCGTCTACCCTGTGGGCATAGTAGAGAAGGCGCCTTTGATGATACAAGACTTCACATTTAGCTTGGATTTTGTGGTGGTCAGTCTTCCTCAGGTGGAGGGAGGATTTCCTTTGCTGATTGGTAGACCATGGTTGAGGCATACTAAGGCACTTCATGATTGGGGCAACGACGCCATGTGGATACATACTTCTGGCTCCCCCATGCAACCAATTCGGCTCGAAGGAGGTATGGATCCAATGGTTCATCACAGCTCATTGTCAGTACAGTCCAACCCCGACCTTGAGCAGCCCATCCCACCTGACGAGTATGACGAAGACCTGCTCTGCAGTGGTTGGAAGCTACCGCCTCGATGCCATGCTATATGGTCTCTATTCAAAACTCACATGTGCCGGTAACACTCTCTCTTCTAACTCCTCAGGCGGACACAGATGTCACAAGTTGTATACTAGACAATAGTCCTATAGCAGACAGTGGACCAGTCCAAGAAGTAAGTAGGTCAGCCCCAAATTCTCATGATTCAGATGATCCTCCTATGGAAGCCCTCGGCCTCGGGGGCCCTATCACACATCACTGAAGGGGGAAAAAATCTCCTCTACATGAACTTGCCAATGACCTCTAACATCTCCCAGGTCGGATGCCCCGCTCACTCTAAAGCACCCTATTATGTCTGTGTCTGAAGATTTACCCTTCGATGAGCTTTCGCCAGGATGGTTACAAGAAGAGTATGCAGAGTTTCCAATCGATCAAACGCCGGCACATGATGTCTCGAAGCTCCAAGAGGCAGCTCATTTTTCAACTTCTGAAGTACCCTCCACAGTTACACCTCCTGACCCTGTCAAAAAGTGAACCTGGGCGACCCTGACAACCCTCAGCACGTTCTCTTAGCAGCTTGGTTATGGGAGCATCGTGCATTACTTGACCAGGTAGTTTCTTTCATTCACTCTTTTAAGGATGTTTTTGCTTGGTCCTACAAGTATTTAGAAGGGATCTCACCAGAATTGGGTCTCCACACAATCCCTCTGGTTGAAGGAGCGAAGCCTGTCAGAGGCCGAGCTTATAAGCTTAACCCAATGTATGCAGAGGCTGTCAAGTCAGAGCTCGAAAAAATGCAAGAGCCAGATGGGGTGCTGCGAAGGTGCTCCCCCCTCATGAGGTAGATCACATTCTAGAGGATGCACACAGTGGTCCTACAGGTGGCCACTATCCTGGTCACATCACGGCGCAAAAAATCTTACAGACGGGCTTGTGGTGGCCCTATATATTTAGAGCTGCTATTGCTCATGCCAAAATTTGTGATGTCTGTCAGCGATGTGCACCCAAGCCTAGCAAGCAATCCAATCGCCCTCTGCAGGTATCTATGGCGTGGTTGGCCTATGAGCGATGGGGATTGGACTTTGTTGGTCCGGTTACTCCATCTGCTCAACCCGGCAATCGTAAGTATCTCCTTGTAGCAACAGATTATGCAATGAAGTGGGCAGAAGTGGTGGATTCCATCGACTGTACAGTCGCTACTGTCGCAAAATTTTTTGTATAAAAATATTTTTTGCAGATTTGGGTGCCCTCTAGAAGTCACCAGTGATAGAGGTAGTCATTTTGTCAACGACCTAATCTCCACACTCCTCACAAATTACAAGATTTTTCATCGCAAGTCTTGCTCTTACTATCCTAGAGAAAATGGGCAAGCTGAGAGCACTAACAAAGTGCTGATCGCGCTTCTGAAGAAAGCTTGTCACCTGCATCCAACATCTTGGGCTCAAGCTATCCTCGGCACAGTTTGGGCTTATTGCACCTCCTTCAAGGCAACCACTAACTACACCCCATTCCAGCTAGCTTTCGGTCTAGAAGCAGTTGCACCATATGAGTTCAACTCAGGTTCAGCAAGAGTGGGAAGTGCTCGTGTCACAACAGGGATTGTTTTAGCAAACCTCTCTCGTCTCTCAATGTTAGAAGAAAGCAGGATGCTAGCTTCACATGCTCTCCAAGCCGAGCAACTTCGTCGCAAAGCGTGGCATGATCGCCATCTCCGAAAGCCAAAAATAACGCAGGGTTCCCTGGTGCTACTATATCAGGCGAAGTATCTGAAGAAAGCTAAGAAGCTAGTCCCAGCGTGGCAAGGGCCATTCATTGTACAAGAGATTTTGCCAAAGGGGGCTGTCCAGCTAGTCACTCTGGCAGGCGTTCCCTTGCCACTGGTAAACGGATCAAGGATTAAGTGCTATCAATCGCCCTAATTATATACATATCTACTAATGATAGTTATCCCAACACCATATGATTATTCCCTCCTCAGTTCTGTATTTCTCCCTGGCTTACCATTTTCCCCTCTTCTCAAATCTTCCTCATGACAGCTCTTATCTTTCAAAACTCCGCTTGTTTCACTACGTGCATCATTTACTGCTGTTCTGTCTCTGTCTCTGCTCCCCCCCTGGTGCTACTATATCAGGCGAAGTATCTGAAGAAAGCTAAGAAGCTAGTCCCAGCGTGGCAATGGCCATTCATTGTACAAGAGATTTTGCCAAAGGGGGCTGTCCAGTTAGTCACTCTGGCAGGCGTTCCCTTGCCACTGGTAAATGGATCAAGGATTAAGTGCTATCAATCGCCCTAATTATATACATATCTACTAATGATAGTTATCCCAACACCATATGATTATTCCCTCCTCAGTTCTGTATTTCTCCCTGGCTTACTATTTTCCCCTCTTCTCAAATCTTCCTCATGACAGCTCTTATCTTTCAAAACTCCGCTTGTTTCACTGCATGCATCAGTTACTGCTGTTCTGTCTCTGTCTCTGCTCCCCCTCTGTAATTTCCGAGGTTCAAGTCTCATCGGATAGATCTTTTGATTATTGGATATTGTTCGACGATTAAATTGCATCTCTCTTTTCCGTCTCTAATTTTTAAATGCACTCTCTCACCATCACATCTCTCTCTTTGCCTTTCTGGGACTATCTCTTTTAAAAGACTCCTCAAATTGATTCAATACTAATGTCTTCCTCCTTTCAATTGGTTATCTGTTCCCTCTCTTTCACACATGTGCAAGGTGAGATTCTCTAGGGTGGGAATTTCAACACATCTTTCCATAGCACCCACCTGGTCAATAGCCCGTTCTGGTTAATGAGACTCCATAGCCAAAAAGATAAGTCCTAAATTGTTATTCTCTATCTCTGACAGCATTTATATCTGGCTCTCTATCTAGGTCTTGTTCTTTCTTTTCCCCCGCACTGTTCCTTGCTTACTGAGCCCCTTATCATCTCTTATCATCTCTTAACCTGCCCCACATTCTCTCCTACTGCTGACCGCAAGGGGCAAAAACAAGCACAGAGTTCCCATCCTGAACATGCTTGAATGCGCCTTTTTGCCATGTAGCAAGTTTTATATCACCTAACAATGCCTCGTAGACATCCACATGGAGCTCTCATAACTGCTTTTTGTCGAATGTGGCTGCCCTCGTGGATATTGATTGTGTGGATTGGTTACCTGAATCCTCTTTTGAAGCCACAGAAACCTCACCATTCACCACTAATTTCCCTCGCCCTCGTCCCCCCTCTCCAAAGCTCGCCCTAGTCCCCCCTATCAACCCCTCGCCCTCGCCCCCCTATCGACCCCTCGCCCCCTCTCCAGCCCTCGCCCTCGACCTTCCCCTATCGAGCCCCCGCGCCCCCCCCCCCCCCCCCCCCCCCCCCCTTATCGACCCCTCGCCCCCCTCTCCAGCCCTCGCCCTCGCCCTCGCCTTCCCCTATCGATCCCTCGCCCCACCCCCCCCCTATCGAGCCCTCGCCTCCCGTCCCCTCTCCAGCCCTATCGAGCCCTTGCCCCTCCCTATCGAGCCCTCGCCCTCCCATCTCCAGCCCTAGCCCTCGCCCTCGCCCTCCATATCGAGCCCTCGCCCTCCCCTCTCCAGCCCTCGCCCTCGTCCCCACCTATCGAACCCTCGCCCCTCTTCAGCTCTCGCCCTCGCCCTGCCCTCCCCTATTGAAGTTGCCCTCCCTTCCTCGACACTCGCTTCCTCTCCAGCCTTCAAATTAGCCCCCTGTTGAACCCGCACCTCTGCCATACCTGGCGAGTCCTCGCCCACCTTCTCGCGCAAATCTTGGATTCTGGCTGGGCCTCCACCTATTAAAGCTACATCAGCCGGTCTGCCCTCAATTGAGAAAGGCGTTAATCAATTATTGAGAAAGGCGTTAATCCACCGTTTTCTCTCTCAGCAGAACAGAACAGCAGAACAGCAGAACAGAACAGATAGAAAGAGGCTTTAACAGAGCTGCAATTTTTGGGATTGAATTGCAATTGTGTGAGAGACACAAGGATGTATGTACAGATGTATGTATTCGTTGGGGATATTGTCCATGTATGATCTTTGGGATCCAACAAATCCACTCTGCTGCAGTCAGTTTGATATAAGCTTGCAGTCAGTTTGATATAAGCTATTGGGTTGTATAAAAGACACTACTACAGTGTGTACAGTCGGCAACAAATTGCTATGGCAGGCGGTAAAAAATTGTTGCCTAGGAAAAAGGCTCAACCACACAGAGAGGAAATTGATGCAACTGACGAAGAATCAGAACATACCAGCCATGGGGTCACTGACATGTCTTCTAGTGCTCCATCCGACGAAAGTTACAAGGCCTCGGCGTCAGAGGCAGAGTCTAGCTTGGATGTGGATAGTGATAGCACTTCCAACGGCAGCTCAAGTGATCAAGAGAAAGATCCAAAAGGAAAACGAAAAATCATGAGTCATATAATCAGTCATGAGGTTGCTAGGCCTGAAAAAATAAAACATAAAACAAAGTTTTCACTAAATTTTCACATGCAGGAGCCCAAACCATCGCTGAGAGATATTCTCTCACAGGCCCAATTGGATACCTTGGGTATCAAATCACTAGCTGAAGCTATCCTCCCAGATAACATACCTGTTGGCATGGTTCATCAGATGTTGAAAATTTTTCCAAAAGTTAGAGGTCACACTTTGACAGCTGCACGTATAGGAAATGCAATGGGGATGACAAACTTTCCCTCCCTGCAGCCTAGTACCCGGTCTTACTCAAAGCTCTCCAAAGCTAATACCATTAAGGCATGCAAGGCATTGTTCGAACCCGATCATCCTGAGCTGCAGCATCACAAAGCTCTCTTAGCAGCTTTCGATATTACTTTTTGGTGCGAGATGCGTAAGGAGCAAAGGGAAAAGTAGAAGTGCCGACCACGTTCCCACTATGTGATGGTCTTTATTGCTTAATCAAGAACATTCCTTGTGGGCTTCATCAGATCCTCTTTACATCATTGCAGACAAGGGCGAAAAGGTTTAGAGCACAAGTACAGTCATCTCAATCCAGCTTCCAATGTTTTGCAGCGCCACTATTGGCCTGGGTGATCAACATCCGTATCAACCCTTTGGAAGTGGATAAGGATACAATAGTACCGCTGCAAGTAAAAAGGAAATCTCTCGGCACAGATGATCAGAAGAAGAAAGAGAAGAAAAGAGTCAAAGTGGTCAAAGATACGGCAAAGACACTACGACCTCTACCATTTTCAAAGAGTTAGACTAGGGTGACAGTTCCTCCAAGACCACCTTCTCACCCCGTTCCGTCTTTACAATGCCAAAGGCCGTTGTAAGCTCCGATGTTCTTAGTACGCCCACTCCTACTACTGAGGCGGTCTCTCTTCCACAGGTATCTCTTCCCACTGCTACCATTTATACTACTGCCAATATTACAACACCATTCTCGGCAGCACCTGTGGTACCCTCGTCATTCTCTCCCATCTCCAGCTCACCCACTGAACCCGCTACCATTGTCACCCTGATCACACCTATCACCCCGACCACTACAGTGCCTCCGGGTAACCCTGCTACTACTACGCCTCCAGGTTCTACTACTGCTTCCTCTAGTGGAGGTGACTCTTCTTCGTTGTTCAAAATCTCTGAAGAAAATCTACACGAGTCAAGAAATGCCATAGCAAAGATTGAACTTGGTGCAGAGAAACTAGCAGCCACCCACCAGAAGCACTCGGCCACATATGCGGCCATGGAAGGCTGCTTGCAAGTTGTAGAGAGTGCAATAGCGGATAGAGATGCTACAATTCTTGCCTTGTGTCAGGCTCTGCAATTAAAGACAAAGATTATTGATGACCTTAGAGCTCAAATGCAAGGACTTCGGGACATGCTAGTCCAAGGGGACATGCATTTTCAGCAGCAGCCTCAGCCTACCATCGGGTACGGGTGGGTTCGTCCAGCTTGATCAATACAGCCGACTATGGGCTATGCTGAGTATAATCATTGACAGTTTGGGGGAGGTACAGCTTCACAGCAGCAGTTTGACTACTACCCTTAGGGATTTCAGCAGCTTGGCACTTTTGGCTCCGCACCGCACATGTCATCCTCCCAGACGGTTCCTTGTGATGGCTATGCAGGCGCACACAGACATGGGTGTTCGAGTCGGAGGCCTCAGTACACTTCAGGTCAGGTACTCCCATCTGCCGAGCAGCAGGTGGCTGCTCCTTTCACTGAGAGTCGGTTTGTGGATAGCCCTCATAGAGTACAAAGTTTTCCCATCAATCTGATGGCTCCACCTCCAGAGGCTGATACTTCGGGTGCAGCAGTGGCCACCACTCTATCTCTTGGATGACAGATTCAGGAAAACACCATTGTAAATATGCAGTAGCTAGTGGTTTTCTTTCACAATTGTTCAGTCTTCCTCTCACCGAGACGGTGAGCGGTCTTGTGGCGGGCAACTTGTAGCAAGCTATAGTGTCACTTTCACAGGACAGTTAGTACAGTTGGGCTACAGTGTCACTTTCACAAGACAGTTAGTACAGTTGGGACTTTTACAGTTGGTCTTGGGTCTGGCCGGTCCACATTGGACGGTCACACTGGGCAGAGACACGTGGCAGGCACACGGTGGTCTAGTGGACATCGTGGCCAAGTCATCACCACCACTCAGTGGAGATAGACTTAGATGTTGTCATTTATGAGCCATTGGTGGCTCTTTATGGTTGTATATATGAGGAGTAGTGGTGTGGTCATAGAGCTTGTATGTAGTCGTCTAGAGTGAGTCTATACACAGAGCACGTCTTCACCATCCCGGCACATCTGAGCCTCGACACCCCCATTGTACCTGTGAGTCCTGGGCTGGAGCTGAGTGTGCTGCCACGCCAGAGTCTGTATCAGTCTTTGAGATAGTCGAGTCATATGTTCTGGTCTGCTGTTGTGTCTTTGTGAGCTTCCTTTCTGTCTATTGTTTCCTTTCTGTTCAGTCTGTTTGAGTGAGATTGTCACGCACATTGCACTGAGGACCACCCACTATAGAGAGCACGACACTTATCCGCGCTACAGGCGGGAGGGAGCGGCAGAGGTAGGGGGGCGAGGGGAAGAGGTGGCAGGAGAATGAGGCGGGGGGGAGGATGAGGAAGAGGGGGGGAACTCTCCCTGGTGTTACTCTATCAAGCGAAATATCTGAAAAAAGCAAAGAAGTTGGTTCTAGCCTGGCAGGGACCATTCAAGGTGCAGGAGATTCTACCCCAAGGGGTTGTACAATTAGCCACCCTTGAAGGAGTTCAATTGCCTTTAGTCAATGGATCTAGGATCAAATGCTATCATTCTGTAAGCTGACGGTCAGGAGTCAAGGTTCTCGAATGTTCTCAAGTCAAGGGGTGATCTTACTCACTGCTTCCTCAACCCTATATGATCTTATACGATCTCGATTTCCACATCACTATCTCCCTCTCCTTCCATATCCCTCCTTCTGCTGCTTTAGTGGGCATGCTTTTGGATTCTGTAAAGCTCTCTCTTTCACTCTCTAGTAGTATCTCAAATAACCTCTCTAGTGAGCATGGTCGTATTACAGTTCGTCACTCTTGTTGTGGTTCACTTTAGGGTCCTAAATTATTGTTGAATATTCTTCGAATGATTAACTATGTTCACTTAGTAGACTTTGTTGGCCTAACCACTATCTCTCCTGACTAAAAGCTTCTGATGATGTCTGGCTCCCTATTTAACACTGCCTCTTTTTGATAGTTATATAAGTCTCTGAACTCTCCCTTTGGGTATCTTGTGGGTGTGCCTTTACACGTTCATTAGTAATTTAACACTTCATTATCATCTACCACAGATTCTCAATATGAGTTCGATTACCTGATTATCTGTATTCATCTTTCCATGCTATTGTGCTGTTGCTAGTCCTTCGCCTGATTGATGTTGGTGGTGTACTAACCCATGATGTGGCTTTGCCTTGCCTTTGTGGATTCGCCCTCGCCGTGGTTCTCGCCATTGCCTTGAGTCCTCGACCTCGCCTGAATCCTCGCTCCGAGTCCTCGTCCTGGCCCTTGCCCTTGCCTTCGCCCTGGTCCTCGCCCGCCTGCTGTCTGCCGGCCTCGCCCTCGGCTTAGCCATGCTGGACATCGCCCTCGCCAAGCTGCCTCTCACCCTTGCCCTCGCCCTCGCCCTACTGGCCCTGGGTCTCTCCATGCTGGCCTCGCCCTCGCCCTCGCCCTCGCCACCAAGCCCTCGCCCTTGCTGACCCTTGCCTCGCCCTCGCCCTCACCCACGCTGCTCTCTACGTAAGTCACGTAAAATATTAAAGCATAAACTTACCATGCTTTATTTTCCAACTCAGCGAAAATCAGAAAGCGAAAATCAGCATGAGTTTATAAGAAAAAAAAAAAACAGCGTAGGCAACATCTCTGCAACCGTTTTCAGCGAGGCATCGTTTTCAGCCAAAGCACTTCCCTTCAGTCAACTTACATTGCCACCAACTCTGTCCATCCCCAAGCCAAGCGTTCCTCTCTCCGTGCTCCTTGGCCACCCATAAGCTGGATAGTACTTGAAGATGGCAGCTTGACCTTGACCTCGCTACATGTATTTGGTTGTGGTAGCAACATGTATCTCAGTGTGGTTTAGAGAAATTGTATCTCAGTGTGGTTTACGGTGCTAGCTCTCCTTAATTGCAAAAAGTGTCTCAGGTGAGGACTTAAGAACACAGGTTACAGGTTTTTAAATTTCATCAATTGCAGATTCAATACAAAAGATTCTCTAGTATATTTTATCAAAATGGTTCGCACTCGGAATCGGGAGTAGCACCTAGAGTCGGAGGAGGAGTCCATTGCCTCCTCAGGGGATAGCACTGGAAAGTCAGACTATACCCCTAGTTCAGAGCAACTTTCCGGGGAATCTTCAGAGGAAGATTCACCCCAATCAGTCACTGCTGACAAGGTCACCACTCTCCAGGTGCCTCGCCCTTCTGGTGCCATCTCGAAGTTACCTTACTAATGATCTATCATTTATTGACGCCAAACCCGGCACTCAAAGATGTGTTCTCTCAGCAGGAAATGATACACCTGGGTCTCTAAAATTTTGCTCAGGCCGATTTGTCCTGCACAATCTCTAGTGCCAAGCTAAGTGCCCTCTTGCTTACTTTTCCAAAACTAAATGGAATTACACTTACAGTGGAGGATATCGGACATGCTATGGGGATATTGAATGTGCTGGCACCTTTGCCCGCCACAAAAACCTTCTCGAATTTCTCCCCGGGGACACTGCAAATGCGTGTCAAGAACTGTTGCTGCACTCACATGAAGACTATCACGGGAATCAACAGCTGTACTCAATTTAACAGTTTTCTTTTTTTATTGCGCGCACCGGAAAGAGAAGTAGTTCCATCTTCTCCAGCTTCTCCAGGAATATGCGATGCATTTTTTTTGTCTCTGCCAACTGTTTGCCGTATCCATTTCACCATCTGCTGTTTAAGGCGCTACAAGACAGGGCAAAAAGATTTCGGACTCAACGTAAAGGAAAGGCCGAGAGGTTCAATTGCTATGCAGCCCCTATGATGTATTGGGTAGTGCAAATTATGGAGCAAAAAGCAGATACAACGGCTGTTCTCACTCTGCAAGATGATGCCAAAGAACAAGTACGCTCCAAAATTGGCAAAAGGGAAAGGCACTTTACGCAAGAGGGCAAAAGTACTAAAGGATTCGACGGAGGAGCTAGCAACACTACCCTTCTCTGAATCACAGGTTAAAATCTTTGACGTCAATACCGCAAACCCAAGAGTGAGCATGACTACTTCACTGGCCACCTCTACTTTTACACCACCTCTTGTGAGTAGTGTTGCAGGTACCCAAACACACTCTCCACTAGTGTCGACAGTACCACCTACTACTACTACTAGTGCAGGGGCACATAGGGGTACTGCAGGGGCATCTAGCTCTGGCATACCTAGCTCTTGGCAACCTGACATGTTTGCCACTTTTGCGCCTCAAGCCGACAGACTTTTAGACGCAGACAGAAGAGCAATTTCAACGATTATGGATGCAGCCATCTCATTGCAAGGTACCAACGGTTTGCATCGCGCTGTCTATGACAACATGCAAAGGGAAGTGTGCAGCCACCTTCAACGATCGATGGATAGGGACATGTTAATTGCTCAGGCTCAAGATCGCATAAAGATTCTCACTCAACAGGTAATGCACCTCAAACATATTGTCCGCACTCAACAAATATAGTGAAAGGAGGCAACTGATATGGCCGCAGTTTAGGACCTTTCTCCTGTGGTACATGCAGTGTGTCCCTCATGTGCCAAATACCAATCTATAGCCATTTCACAAACAGCTATAGCTACAGCTGCAGCTACAACTCCGAGTTCTACGCAAGTTCCTGCTATGGCACCACAGATACAGACGGACGTTTCCAAAGCTCATTCAGAGAGTTCTCAAGCAGCTGAGAAAACAAATCCTACCACTATGGAGTCTAAGCCAGTAGGATCGGCTTCCTCACAGTTTCATGGACCCTCTCTGGTCTCCCTCTCCCAATCCACCTCTTTCCCTCCGTCCTTCTACAGCTTCCCTGGATTCCCACCTTCTCAGCCTACTCAATCTTTTCTTGGGTTTGCACCTGTCCCACCTTCTCAGCCTACTCAGTCTTTTCTTGGGTTTCCACCTGTCCCTACTCAGTCTACTGCTGCTCATGGGGTGGCCACTCAATATCCAATGTACCCTCCATGGTCACTATCCCCCACCATACACATGGCCTCCATCTCCTTATCCACCTTTCTACCAACCTCCCTCTCCCCCTCCCCCTCCATCATCCGACCGCCAGTAGATATCACCTTTTGGAGTTTTTACCAGTAGTAGACCTGGTTGCAGATCTTTCAGTTCTTCAGTTTCCGCTCTCCGGGATGGGGAGCGGTCTTGTGGTGGGCAACCTGTAGCAGGCTACAGTGTCACTTTCACAGGACAGTAGTACAGATTGGACTTTACAGTTGGTCTTTGGTTTGGTTGGTTCACACTGGACGGACTCGCTGGGCAGTGACACGTGGCAGGGATACGGCGGTCTAGTGAACATCGTGGCCAAGTCAGAACCACCACTTAGTGGAGATAGACTTAGGTGCTGTCATTTATGGGCTGTTGGTGGCTCTTTATGGTTGTATATATGAGTAGTAGCGGTTGGTCATGGGTATTTTTTTTACGTAGTCGTCTAGAGTGAGTCTATACACACAGCATGTCTTCACCATCCCTGCACATCTGAGCCTCGACACCCCATTGTACCTGAGAGTCCTGGGCTGGAGCTGAGTGTGCTGCCACGCTAGAGTCTGTATCAGTTCTTTGAGATAGTCAAGTCATTTGTTGTGGTCTATTGCTGCTGTTGTGTCTCTGTGAGCTCAGTTGTTGTCTATTGTTTCTTGTTTTCAGTCTGTTTTGAGTGAGATTTTCGCGCACATTGCACTGAGGAGCACCCACTTTAGAGAGCACGACACACTATCTGCGCTACAATCCTATGCAACATGATCTTCATAGCAAAATGGCCTCCACAAGACCCCTCATGATTTTCTTCCAGAATTTTGTAAATTTCTTCTTTCCAAGGTGCACGACGCAAAACCAAATCACCTCCTTTCATGTAAAGCACATCATCAAGCATTTTATATTTCCTGGCTTTCCTTATAAACGCATACTTTTTAGAAGACGGTAAAACTTCAGGTAGAACACCTGTCAATAGAAAATCCACTTCCTTTGATAAGATTTTCCTCCCATGATATAAAGGGGCATCTGCCTTTACCACAAACACACAAGTGATCATTTCTTGGGCAGGATCATGAGCTTCTTCATTTTGAGACCTCTCA
This sequence comes from Adiantum capillus-veneris, assembly GCF_014529385.1. Taxonomy (NCBI): domain Eukaryota; kingdom Viridiplantae; phylum Streptophyta; class Polypodiopsida; order Polypodiales; family Pteridaceae; genus Adiantum; species Adiantum capillus-veneris. The sequence goes on from NC_140956.1 coordinate 121,722,949, forward strand.
ACATGCTGCAAACTCCATGCTTTGAGCTTTTTGAGCAACGCTTTCACTTTGAAGCATAAATTTTTCAGTTTAGGGTTCTTATTCTTCCATACTCCCAACAATTGCTTCACAACCAACAAAGCATCTCCTTTAATTTGTGAGTGTTTAGTTCCCAATTGTAAGAAAATATGCAAACCACCTTCAAGAGCCATGTATTATGCTTCATTGTTACTTTTGGCATCAAGTTTCAGCCCTTGCTTCCTCATAAGCTTCCCTTGTGCATCCCAAATGACAATGCCTCCTGAAGCAGCATCATGACTTCTTCGGTAAGAACCATCAAAGTACAACAATGAAGCATTAGAAATGGCAGGAGTTTTGACTTTCTTTTTCTGCACCACCTCTTCTTTGACCAAAACTAGAGTATCCTTATAAGTGAGAAGATCTGCCAGGGTAGCCCAAGTACTTTCCTCCACCAAAAAGGTAAACTGAAACTCTTGAAGCTCTATAACCCATTTCATCAGTGTTTTTGATATATTTGAATTATTGAATAGCTGGGGAAGCAATGAATAACTGATGAGAAAGGTGAATGACTTTTGCAGCAAGTAGTGTCTGAATCGTTTGCAAGCATAAACCATACTGGTCATCACCAATTCAATTTCCAAAAAATCTCTTTCATCAAGAGTCTTTACTTTGCTAGCATAATGAACAGGCTTCATATACTGAGATTCCTTTCCCCTTTGCAATAACATAGCTCCGATAGCATCATCTCCCACTGATGGGTTGACATAAAACTCCTTTTCCCAGTCAGGAGCTTGCATAATAGGTAACGTACTCAAAACCTCTTTAACTTTGTCAAAAACATCGTCACAGTCATGAGACCACTCCAAGGGATCAGTCTTAACTGTTTGCTACAATGGATACAAGAGCTGTGATGCCAAAGGTATGAAGCGAGACAAATATTTAACTTTTTGTATGAAAGTGGCCAATTGTCTGGTATCTTTTGGAGATGACAGTAACAACAAAGGCTCCACTTTCTCTGGATCTGCTTCAATCCCATTTTTTGAAATAACATGTCCAAGAAGCTTCACCCGTGGCTGTGCCAAATGATATTTTTTAGGGTTTAGCTGACCCCCGCATTCATCATACCTTGCAAAAGTCATTTTAAGCTTTTGAGCATGCTCTTTTCTTGAACTGTATACACAGAAATCATCTATGAACCCTTTGACAAACTTCCCAAGGAACGGGGTAAGGACCCAATCTACTTTTCTTTCAAAGACTCCTGGCCTATTTGTCAACCCAAAAGGAAGGCAACAAAAGTAGAAACAACCCCATGGCATGATAAAAGTAGTTTTTTTCCGGTCTTCAGGAGCAAGAATAAGTTGAAAATATCCTGAATATCCATCACAGACAATGTATCTCTCAAAACCAGCCACTGCATCTAACAATTGATCAATAAAAGGTAAAGGGTAAGGATCTTTCTTAGTCACCTCATTTAGTGGCTTGTAATCAACACAAACTCTCCAACGCCCATCTTTCTTTGGGGTGACTACTACAGGGCTCATCCATTCAGCATTATCCACTGGCACAATGAACCATGCGTCCAAAAGCTTATCCACTTCTTCCTTTAAAGCATTCATCTGTTCCTTACCCATCCTTCTTAATTTTTGCCGTGTTGGCTTTGCCCCTTCAACTAGCTCGATCTTCACAGGATCCCCAACAAAACCCCTTATTTCCTGAAATGAGGTAATGAAAAGATTTGGAAACCTATCCAACATTGCTAAGTACTCCTTTCTTTCTCCTTGTGTCAAATCAGTACTCAACATATTTTGAATCAACTCTTTCTTCACTGGCAGTTCCTGTTTAGGTTGCATCAACTCTTCAAGTTGCTCTAAACGGATTGAAGCATTTATATTCCCTGATATTTGCAACACTTCACTCATTTCTTCCTGCTCCTCATCCAACAACAAGAATGAAACTTCACCCTCATCACTCGAACTCGAAGCAGTGCTACTTTCTGAGTCTTCAGAACTATTATCACTGGTAGTTTTCGACTCCTCATTCTCACTCACATCTTCAAGTGCCATAGGTTGTTTGGTAGTCATATCAAACACTCTCTTTTCACCCTTCTTGTCATGCACTCTGATTGTGCCCTTGCGCCAATCTTGCACGGCACCAACAGCTCTCAACCAAGGTCGTTCCAAAATGAGAGGAAAGGCTCCCAGACCAGCTGGCATAACATGAAAGTTTACCATAACCTTCACGTTAAAAGACTTCGACTTCCAAATTCTTAATCATTCCCAAACATTTCACTTTGGCATGGTTTGCTTGTTGAATCCGAAACCCAGAGCTCCCACATGTAATGAGACCCAGTCTCTCGATACATGATTGTGTGATCACACCAACGCGAGCACCTATATCAATGTAGGCTTCTCCCATGGCCACACCTTTGTGCCAAGCATTCACCACAGGACAGTTGTCGGGTAACTCTCCCACAGACAACACTCTGACTTGTCCATGCTTCGGCTCTTTTTCTGAATTCACTAATGCCTTCCACTGCCTTTTAAGTTTGGACACCATATTCATTAGCTATCCAAAAGTATAATCCACTTTCCTCCCAATCAGGTCTTTCTTTTATTGTAAGCTGTTTGGCCTTTCCCCAAAGGCAAATCTGCCACTTCAAATCGTCTACGAGGCTTTCTCTTTCCCTTGGCTTTCGCATCTTCACCCTCCTTCTCCTTCCCTTTTTTTCTACTAGGCCCTGGTGCTGCATAGCTTTCCCTCTCTCTTTTGCCTATTGGCAACACATCTGCGTCTTTCTTTTCTACCCACACAGTACCCACATGACCACTAGAGGTTGAGGCTTGATTTTCCTGTCCAGTACCTTGATCTCCTGGTATATCCAATGCATAATCATTAGCTCTGTTAGGAATCTGCTGAGGAAATGGAATTATATCTCCTCCCATCCTTGTTGGCTTTGGACAATAAGAGCTGATGTGACCAAGCTTACCACAATTATAACAAGTAGGAATGAACCTCCTCTGCGGCTCAAAACCACCTTGTCCACGACCCGCATTAGCATTAGGATGAGCCTCACATGCCTGAGCCATCTCTCTACCACGTCCACGACCACGACCACCTCCACCACCAAGAACACTAAGTCGTAATTCCTACATCATAATCATCATGTTTTGCATATTCCGTTGCAACTGTTCGGTATTAGCAGCCCTTTGAACAGGTTGACCTCCAGATTCTGCTTGATTCTCCTCCTTTTGGCTACCATTATTTTGCGCAGGGACCGCTTTCCCGTATTCATTAAGCCTTTGAACTTTCCATTCTTTCTCTCTGGCAATGGCGACTGCCTCCTCGAAGGTGGCGGGCCTTTTCAGCTCAACTTTGAACTTCAGACTTTCTTTTAGATTTGCCACAAAATGGTCCTTTAACATGGATGGAGGGATCTCGTTTCCCAAAGCCCGGGCCCATTTATCCCATAAACGGGTGAACTGCATGACAAAATCATCAACACTTTGATTAGCCCTCTGAGTGTACCCCATAATTTCATGCCAAACTTCGTCAGGTACCTCGATGGATCGGTATTGTGCCAAGAAAGCTTGCTTCACATGATTGTAGTCCAAAACCACCCCTGGATTTTGTGCCTACATCAACTCCTCAAAATTGTGTAACCAAACTTTTGCCTCATCCTATAAGCTATATTGCAGCAGCCGCAACAATATAGCTTGGTTTAGTATATTGCGTAGTAAGCTATTGACTTCTAACTTTTCAATAAATGTCTGTGCATTTTCATTAGGCAATCCATGAAACTATGGGAACTCGTCTACCATGTTTGACTGCCACAAAAACACTTACATGTGACGTCGAAAACTTAAGGGATGTCGATAAATCGCTCCAGTACCTAATCCACCTCATACTGGGTAACCCGGACCCCAGTGCTCGGCTTCACAAAACCTCACGACCCTCCAAAGGTTGCAATCCAATTATACGACCGCCTCAAGTGCTGTCCATAATTTGCACATACATAGGCGGTTGTCCATAAGGACCCACATCCCATTTACATTCACTGCGAGCAGAATAGACATATTTCACAAGAATTGGAGCATAGGAGCACTTTCTCCTCCGTGGGGGCACCAAAACGATGTCAGCGTGCAAACAAGAAGGAAAATGAGAACCCCTATAGCCTTGCACACACCACACCGTTGCAAAGAAACACCACAAAGCTGCAGAAAACACCTATATCAAACACCTGTAGAGTCGGGCAAAAAACAGTCCTAACCCAAACCATGATTCAAATTGATGCAAACCAAGACCATAAAGATGAAGATCGTGTCCTGTAGACCTCCGTAGAGTATCCATATGCTTAATTCAGACACCAGAGGAGAGAGTTACATGCTTTCGAAGTTGGGGTATCTCTCTAAAACTCCAAAAAAGCTAGTCTTTGTTAGGAAAAAGAGTGTGCAGGGAATTGCAGCTATTAAAAGGGGATTTTTTTGACTCTTATCCCAAGGGATCTTCTCTCTCCTCTCAATCGACATCACTTCCCCCTTCGGGCATCTTTTAATTGGTCCATTTTAGGCCTTTTTTGGGTGAAAAATGAGCTGTCGGCCATTTTTTGACGAAGGCAAGTGGGGAAAGGGGATGTCCAGTGGACCAAAAAAGTGGCCAGGCGCCTGGGCAGCTGGTGTGGACTGAAAATAGCGCCCCCTCTCTCCGCCAACACCCACGAGCCCTCACAAGCAAGGCACGGAAGCTCCATTAGCTCCTTTGATACACCCTTAGGGGGTACCCACTCCCCCCCTTATACCCTCCAATTTCCACTTGCTCCCCCCCATGTGGGATTACTCCATTGCCACTTGGCACCATCCTCCCACCTCCCCACTTAGGCCTACAAATTTTCTGTTTTGCTCCCCACACCGAGCAATCTTGGCGGAGGCGTGGCGGGTGACTCCGAGCACCGAATGCGATGCTGTGAAGCCGGGCTCGGACCTTATCACTTCGGCTATTTCCAAAAATCCTCAGCCACACCTTTTCTAATTAAATCCATCAAATCAGGCAACTTGCCTTTCTTCACATGCATCCGCACCCACTTTCTAAGCAAGGAACCGCCCACTTCTAATGCATGTAACTTATGATGTATGAGTCCGATTCACCGGCTATCAAGCATGATTGAGAGCACTCATTAAAGACCACCTTTTAAGAGTTCGACCAACCGAAAACTCTTGCAAATGACTACACAGAACCAAGCCTTTATACATAATTTTTACAAGAGCACTCTGAAAACTCAAAGCATTATGTACATCTATCTACTCGAGGCTAGTGAGCAAGCTTTTTAGCATGGATTAGTGACTTTATCTTCATCCAAAAAATGCTTGACAACGTCAACCCTTCGTGCCAAGAAGAAGTCCACTAGCTCTAGTACCCCTACCTTCGCCTACAGCTACCTCCATTCCCTCAACAAGTTCTACACCTCCCCAGTCACCCAAATCAATAAACTTCTCATCCCCTGTGTTACAGCAAGCTCTAGTGCAACAAGCTCTTGCACAAACATCCATGGAGGAGCTCACAAGCGTTCTAGCTAAGGTGAATATTAAATTTTTGACTTTCAAGGGTCTCTCCTCAGAGGATGCTGACGACCATGCCCGGAGGTTTGTTTCTCTGTGCAGAGGTCGTGGCCTCAACCGATAAGATGCCTACTTAGCACTGTTCCCATCTACCTTGGATGGTTTAGCAGACCGGTGGTACAGTCAGTTTGCAGAGAACCACTTTGCGACTTGGGCCACTTTACGACAGTAGTTTTGTGCAGCATTCAGGCGAGGTGACTACCAGGAAAAGGTTTTGGATGAGTTGGCCAACATGGTGCTCCAGCCAGAGGAGACTTTTGCAAAACTCATGACTAAAACCAAGTCTGTGGTTGCCAAGCTTCCTCAACAACCAGGGGAATTTTTGGTTAAGAAGTGGGTGGAGAAGGCTCTTCCCAAAACTTCCCAACAAAAACTCCGAGAGAGTTTGTGACCTGACGCCACTCTAGAGGAGTTTGTCGCGGTTGCTACTAGGATAGAGGGAGCTAGGAAGCTGTTCACCAGCTCCGCTCAGGTAGAGACCCCCTCAGTGTTTTCGGAAAGTCCTTCTAATCCGTTAACTTCTTTACGTAGGGAATTGGAAGCCCTAAAGTTACAGCGAGCTCTTCAAGAGGAGAAATCAATCTCTCTAAGACAGGAGAAGGCCCCACATCACGAAGATTTGGATCTAATCAAGAGGGAGCTAGAAGAGCTTTGGTCTCAGCAGGAGACTAAGGCTATGGTATGGTGCAGCTCGTGTCGCTCTCCAGGACACCCTCCATAGGAATGTCCCCTTCGGGTTTACTGCCACGTTTGTGAAAAGTCTGGACACGAGGACAAGGACTGCCACTACCTCAAGGGAATGCGACAAATACAACAAATTCTTGGTCCTACTCTTCAACAAGGGCCAACACCTGCATCCAACATGGTTTCTCCTTGTGGCCATCCACACCATATGCCACCTTTATTGATAGACCCTTCTATGCAAGGTATGCAAAATGCTTTTCCCTCTCAGAGATTTTATCATACCCATGCTCCCTCATCACCCCACAGCTTCTATGCCTCCACCTCCAACTCCATGCACCAGGAGCAAGAACCACCTCGCCCTTCGACTCGCCCATTCAATCGGCCCATATTGTGCTACAGATGCGAGGAATATGGTCATTACCAAAGCAAATGCCCTTTTCCCGAAGGGTCCCCTCCCTTCCGTCATTGCCCTGAAACGAAGGATCACTACAGTAAAGATTGCCCTAAACTTCGTTCATCCGCGGCTGCGAAACCAAGTCAAAGCCAAAATGAGTTTACCTTTCCTAAGCTGAATTTGATAGCAGTGAGCCGCACTCCTCAACCACCCCCTTCCGCCCATGTGGTTACCACTCAAGAGAAGTTGCAGTTGGTAGAGGAGCCAGCGGGCGTCCTCACCCGGGCCCAGAGAGCCGCTCTCGGTCTTAGCATTCCAGCAAGTTCAACTCCCCCACACATTCTCACACTAGTAATACCCTGCCTTCAGCTCTTAACAAGCCATCCCCCAGTGCCATGAAAGAATCCAAATCTTTGCTCTCCGATATTGATGAAGATTTCTTGGAAGCAGTTTCCGATCTACAGAAGATCAAGGTACCAGAGAAACCACTGGTAGAACAGGAAAAGCTTACAGTAGAGACAGTCTTGAAGAACACTTTCCAACAAGTGTCCCTCTATGACATGCTGCGACTAGATGCGAGTTTTAGAAGTGACACCCTTGCTGTTATTCAATCACTTTACCCCGGAGCAAGTCCTAGTGGCGAACATCTCCCACTGCGACCATCAGAGTCCTATATGATATCAAATCCTGCTGCTCCCCTCACTGATTATAGAAGCCCTCGCCTGACAGTGTCCGTCTTGGGGTAGCAATTTTCAGGAGTAATTGTGGATGGTGGATCTGGCATCAATATGATGCCTGAGTTCACTATGATGGCTTTAGGCCTGCAGGCTACTCAACCTGCCCCTTTCACAGTAACATTGGCTGACCAGAGGACAGTATACCCTATGGGCATAGTGGAAAAGGTGCCTCTGCAGATCCCATCGTGCAACATAGTTCTTTGTTCCTAGCAACCAGCCTTGAATTGGAACAGCCTACTCCACCTTACGGATCAAACGAGGATCTGTTAGAGTGGTTGGATGCTACCAAATCTTAACCTTGTTATGAAGTCTCTATTTACTCTTTGCCTGAAGGTACACCCTCTTCCAATGTTTCCACGATAACTAAACCTAATGAGCCACCTGAGCCAGCTGAAAGGTTGAAGGTCATACCAAGCTACTCCTTATGCGCCCTTGGTGGAAGCCTTTGAATTTGGTGAGCCTATGAAGAATCATATAAGCGGGAAGGAATCTCCTCTGTAGGAGCTCACACCCCCTCAAACATCAGCCCCATTAGTGTCTGCTTCTCCGAACAGAACAAAGCTCTCCTCTGTGTCTAGAGGTCTCCCTTCACAGAGCCCGTCCTGCTTGTGAATTCCTTGCTCATGATTGTTGTCTTGCTCATGGTACCTCCTCATGCTCTCCATCAACTGCTGTGCTCTATAGCATCTCCTCTTTCAGGCAGTGGACCATGGAATTCATATACAATGGAACACGAATTCTTCCTGCTATACCTTGCATTGGAGATGAATATATATTTGCTATCTGCCACCCCCTCACACCCTCTCACCCCCATCTACCCTCTCTCCCCAACTCGCCCCCTACCCTCTCTCCCAACTTGTCCCTCCCTCTATCCCCAATTCGTCCCTCCCTCCCAACTCACCCCCTCCCCCCTTTCCCCCTCCCCAATCCGTCCCTACCGTCTCTCCCAACTCGCCCCTCTCCCCAATTCGTCCCTCCCTCCCAACTCGCCCCCTTTTCCCCTCCAATTCGTCCCTCCCTCCCCAACTCACCCCCCCTCTCTCCCCAATTTGTCCCTCCCCTCTCTCCCAACTCGCCCCCTCCCCCCCCCCCCCAATTCGGCTCTCCCTCCCCAACTCGCCCCCCCCTCTCTCCCCAATTCGTCCCTCCCTCCCAACTCGCCCCCTCCCCCCTTCCCAACTCTCCTCCTTTTCCCCTCACCAATTCGTCCCTCTCCTCTCTCCCAACTCGCCCCCCCCCCCCCCCCCCTCCTCCTTAATCCCAACTCGTCCCCCCTACTCACCCCTCGCCCCTACCCACCCCCTCCCTTGCCCTCGCCCCTACCTACCCCCTTCCACCCCTCGCCCCTATCTAGCCCCCCCTCGCCCTTACCCACCGAGTCTCTCCCTCGCCCCTACCCTTTCCCCCTCTCGCCCCTATCTAGCCACCCTAGCCCCCTCACCCCTATCCAGCCCTCCCCAATCCTCCTAGCCTCAGCCTCAGCCTCAACTAGTTGTTTCCCCTCCCCACTGATCAGCCCCTTAGCAAGCTACCAATCCCCTCCTATTCCTCAATCGACTCCCTTGCACTTCAGGAGCATTTTTGCTGTTTCCTTGTGGCTTTCAAGCATTCACCTGGTTGCCATCCCGTTGCTGTAAATGCTTTTCGTTCTGCCATCACGATGGAGCTTAACCTTAATTGCGGTATTACTCGAGCTTCTGGTCATCCCTCTTTTCGAGCAACTTCATCTACAAGCATGGACCAAGTCATTTTTCTCTCACTATGGTTATGGAGGATAAAGATGCGCTGGATCCAAACCGAGCATATCTCTTTACTGTGGAGCCTCGTTGTGTTTTGCCAATTGGGATTCTTGGACTATGCAATCATACTGGGTTCCTGCCTATTCAAAGGCTTAAGGCATTTGCAAGTAGTGCAGTGTTTTTAACTCCACTTTTGGGGCATGTAAGGCCATGGTTGGGCCTAGCACCTGCTTCAAGAAAGATGTACAGATGCGGTACCTAGTGGTTTTCTTTCACAGTTTTTTTAGTATTTCCTCTCATCGAGACAGTGAGCGGTCTTGTGGCGAGCAGCCTATAGCAGGCTACAGTGTCAATTTCACAAGACACATAGTTAGTACAGTTGGTCTAGTTTGGTTCACACTGGACGGACTCTCTGGGCTGGGCAGCGACACGTGACAGGGATACGATGGTGGTTCTAGTGGACATCGTGGCCAAGTCATCACCACCACTCAGTCTGGAGATAGACTTAGATGGCTGACATTTATGAGCTGTTGGTGGCTCTTTATGGTGGGACATGAGTAGTAGTTGTTGGGTCATAGAGATCATCTTCTTCATGTATGGTCCAGCGTTGTCCTCTAGAGTAGAGAGTCTATACACATAGCACATCTGCACTATCCCTGCACATCTGAGCCTCGACACCCCATTGTATTTGTATGTTCTGGGCTGGAGCTGAGTGTGCTGCCACGCCAGAGTCTGTATCGGTTTTTTGAGATAGTCGAGTCATATGTTCTGGTCTGTTGTTGTGTCTCTGTGTGATCAGTTGTTATCTATTGTTCCTTTGTTTTCAGTCTGTTTTGAGTGAGATTGTCACGCACATTGCATTGAGAAGCACCCACTGTAGAGAGCACGACAAACTATCCGCGCTACACAGAGGATGCAGGAGCAGCATCCAGATAGTCCTTGGTTGGAGGAGCAGTTACAGCAGGCTCGTCAGGAGCTCGTCAGCACTGAGGAGAGGCGCCATGAGTTTGCTTTCCATCGACAGGCATCTCAGTGGACCCAGGTGGGTGACAGAGTGACGGGCGCTTTCTTTGAGGCAAGTGGGATCTCAGCATACGCATGCCAAGGTCAGCCAGTTGAGGAGGCCCGACGGGCCAATTGCTTCAGAGCCAGAGGACATGCGTGCAGTTGCTACTGACTTGCTTGGCTCAAATCTCTGCAGTGCTTTTCAGTACATCCTGCACACAGGAGAGATGCGTGACAGCATGAGTGAGGGCCCGATTTACCTCATTCCCAAGGAGGGTGGCTCCTTGGATGAGATTTGACAGTGGCGCCCCCATCACCATCCTCAACTCAGCAATTCTTGCCAAGGCTCTGAGTTTGAGGATTTAGCCACTTCTTTAGAGCATTATACATGGGACACAGACAGGTTTTGTGAAGGAGCGTAGTATCCTTGACAACATCTTTACTTTTTGGGAGGCTTCTACCCTCGCGCGGCTCTGTGGTGAGGATCTGGTGACTCTTCTTCTCGATTTTGAGAAGGCCTACGACAGAGTTGACTGGGACTTTTTGGAGGGCACTCTACGCAAGATGGGCTTCTCAGATGCTTGGATCAGAGTGGTGTCAGCTTTGTACAGACGGGCACACAATGAGGTACTTTTGTCAGGAGGTAGAGGTGATCGCTTCATGCTCACACGTTCGGTCAGACAGGGCTGCCGTCTTGCCCTCTTCCTCTTTCTATTCTATGCTGAGGCGATGAGCAGGTTTTTGGTTTCATAGCAGGTTGGTTTACGTGGCTTAGCGCTCCCTATTCGGGAAGATGAGCTACTGGACGCTGAGTTTGCAGACGACTCAACCTTGTACTTGGATGGTCAGGAGGCCAACCTTCATAGGTGTGAGCAAGCTCTTTAGACTTTTTGTTGTGCATCAGGCGCACTGATCAACTAGAGAAAGACAATGGCTTTCTCGGTTGGTAGTGCTCCTACGCCTGATTGGATGTCAGGTGAGGGTTTTAGGTGGATTCCCCAGGGACTGCAGTTCGGTACTTGGGCTGTCAGGTTGGTTTGGACTTGTCTCCCAAGCAGCGATTGCTCTCCTCCTCGTGTCTATTAGAAGGAAGTTGTTACATTGGAGCTCCGCACGACTTTCTTTGGCAAGCAGAGTTGTAGTGGCCAACCAGGTGTTGTTGGCTACTATGTGGTACCTCACTTCTTGTTGGATCTTTTCGAGTTCTTGTATTAGCCAGGTAGAGAGGGTGATACAGGAACTTCCTTTGGTTCGAGCGTGACACTCAGATAGCCTAGGCCAAAGTGGCATGGCAGGTCATCATACTTCCTTGTTCTCAGGGAGGATTGGGGATCATAGACCCAGCACAGCAGAGCAGAGCCGTTCTTGGGAAGTTTATCGTCAGAGGACTTCTTCCAGGTGAGGAGCCCTGGAAGGAGTTCTTGCTTCAGCGGCCTAGTGCTAGGGTGCCTCAGGCTGGAGGCCGGTGGCGACTCTCGACTAGATGGATTTTCAAAGAGATGCGCAGAGTTGGCTTGAGCAGGAGACTGGAGGACCGCTTCGCTGTGAGTCTGCTCCGATTTGGGGAGAAACTGCGGAGAGGCCTAGAGCAGCGTCAGTCTACTTGCACGGAGGAGCGCTTGAGACAGCCCCGTGTGTGGAACCCCATGGTTAGCACTCAGAGAGGACACTTGGTTGGTAGTCGGCCTCACGTTTCCTGGGCTCTGATGGCAGAGGGTCCAGCACGCTCTTTAGGTGACTGGCTATAGTTTTCAAGCTTGTCAAAGGAGCTTCAAGGCATTCAGCTACAAGGCATGAGACTGGTGCAGAGCATGTGTCAGGACATCTCAGAGGCAGTACCAGTTGAGTGGCTCACACCTCTCGAGTCAGCAAACCTAGATGGATGGGAGCCTTCACGCAATTGGAGATTCTCATCTCAGTTTGGGCTTGCTCAGAGACTATACCCTCCCTGTTTTTTGAGCTACAGGGTGAAGGACGCTTACAGAGAGTTGCAGTAGAGGCCCCACAGGTGGCAGAGTGTTGTTTTCAGAGGTGGGCATCTGTGGGAGGAGTTGTGTCATAGATCCCGACCCAACAGCTCTTGAGACTGGCCACTGGAGACTGTGGGCTTGGGAGAGCTGTCCAGTGGCACGAGTACAGTGGGATCCTAGAGAGTGGCTTTGGAGGGACCCTTTTTCCTCAGCAGACCATCGAGGTGTCCCTTTCTTTCAGTACATTGTTCGACTAAGACGGCACATACTCGCAACGTAGAGAGAGGCTCGTCCTGTTGCAGCACCTAATTGGCAGGAGGAGGGTCTCACAGCTGAGTTCTTGGCAACTTTTTGGGAGAGGTTGTGGGACTCCAGATAGTCGAGGCGAATCACTTTGTTCCAGTGGCTGGTTGCACACCGAGCTACCGCAGTTGGGAGTTGGCTTGTACATAGTGGTCTCTCGGTCACATGTGCTGCTTGTGACCATCTTATGGAGAGTTAGCATCACTGTCTTTGGGATTGTCCTTTGGCACAACAGGTGTGGCTTCATGTTCTTCGACTGATGCCAGCTCTTTCCACAGCTCGGCAGTACACATGGGGAGCAACTGCTTGGTCTACTCTCACGGGCCCGGCACTTCAGTTTGAGCTATCCTCCACCAACATGATGATAGTGATGCAAGGAGGTCGACCTACACTTCAGCCTGCTACAGAGCTTAGTCCACAGGATTGGTGCAATGAGAGAGAGGAGTGTTGGGAGCTCATCAGCGGCCTGACACTCTGGTCATCTGGCGGGCCCACTGCTTCCGCATCTTCAAGGCTCGCCCTCTACCACCAGCGGAGACTGTTTGGGATCTTTGGCTAGAGCTGATCCATACTCTCAGAGGACAGTTCGAGAGACTCGAGGGCAGCTCTGACCGCATGCGGGAGTGCAGAGAGGCTTTCCTTCAACTTTAAAATCCTGGGCCTTTCTTCACCATGTTCCACGGTGTGCTCAGATGGAACTACCGTCCACCTGTGTGGCTTTTCCCCCTCCCATCTCTTGATTTAGCCTCATTGTACATATGTTGTTTTTTCATTGGGAGAGTCTCCCCATCATGATTGTTGTAGCCCTCTCTTGCGGAGGTGGTTGTAGCTCTATGGGCAGTTTCATTAACTAATAGAAGGATCTTTTTCTCGAAAAAAAAAAAGGATACACGACCCCGGCTAACTCTTTGAGAGAGGGCCAATTACTTGAAAGAAGGAAAGTGTTTTGGTTGCGGGGAACATGGGCACGTCTCCGCAAAGTGGCCCAAAAGGGCATAACAAGAACAACATAAAGACGAGCCAGAGAGTTCGAGAGCAGCAGAGGAGCGTGGCAGAAAAGGCAAGATGAAAGCAGGACTAGTTCTAGATTACATGGGTACTGACCCGAACATGATTGGTGAAAGTACAAAACTTTGCCGAGCTTGGGGCAAAGTGAAAGATCAAGAATCCCTGATTTTCTTCGATGGAGGAGCCAAGCCCAACTTCATCTCGCCCGAATTGGCGGCGCAGCTCGAGATTACACCCGATAGGATGGGACCACCAGCAGAGGTAGTTCTAGCAGCACCCGGACGGGACATAGCCATTACACCTATCATTGGCAATCTTCAGTTGCATTGTCAGGGGTATTTGGGGCACGAGGACTTTTGCATAATGCTCTTGGAAGGTTGTGACGTCCTCCTAGGAGTCCCTTGGTACATAAGAACAATGCCGTGGTCGATTATCGGGCAAAGAAAGCGACTTTGACAAATAAAAAGGGCCGAAAAATTGTACTTGATGTAAAACTGAAGGGCGAGTCTATCCCTATTGTATCGGCTTTGGCCATTTCCAAATTAATGAAATCCAGTGTCTTTGTTTACTTGATCTACTTGAAAGAGTTAAATGATGAATACAGAACGAACATGTCTGAATTTGATAAAGAACGCCAAGATTTTCTCCACACTCATCCAATTGCTTCTCTGAGGGCTTGCCAGGCGAGTTGCCACCATCTCGTCCTGAGGATCACACTATTGATCTGATACCTGGAAGCACACCACCAATCCGGCCACCTTACCGTGTTAGCTAAACCCAAAATGAAGAGATTATGAACCAAGTGAAAGACCTTTTGGAAAAAGGTTTTATCCAGCCGAGTACTTCAACCTACTACTCTCTGGTGTTGTTGGTTTGAAAGAAAGACGAATCTTGGAAAATGTGCATTGCTTACAGTGCTTTTAATAAAATCACCATCAAGAACAAATTTCCGATTCCAAGGATCGATGATATTCTTGACTGACTACAGGGATCCTCCTAGATCGTCAAGATGCATGCACAAAGTAGGTGTGGGCACAGATGCCTTGTTTAGTCACTGAGGAGATGCACCAAGAGGCTTGAGCGCCTGCTCCAACCTGAGGAGCTCCAGGAGGCCCTCAAGACACTCCCCAAGGGTGGTTGCCCAGGGGAGGATGGTTTGACTCCCAGTTTCTTCTTGGAGTATTGGGAGGTGCTTGGTTGAGACCTCTGTAGTTCTTACCAGCACATTCTGCATACTGGGGAGATGCCTGACAGCATGAATGAGAGATTGATCTACCTTGTCCCCAAGGAGAGAGGCTTCTTGGATGAGACCCGACGGTGGTGACGCATCATCATCCTCAACTCAGCCTACAAAATTTTAGCAAATGCTCTGAGTTTGAGAATTCAGCCGTTACTCAAGAGCATTAAACATGAGATGCGGACGGGTTTTGTCAAGGAGCCCAGCATCCTTGACAACATTTTTACCTTCTTCGAGGCGACTGCCCTCACATGTCTATGAGGAGAGGATCTTGTGATACTCCTCCTTGATTTTGAGAAGGCGTACGATAGAGTTGACTAGGGCTCCCTTGAGGGCACTACGTGTCGGATGGGGTTTTGAGATGCATGGATCAGGGGACTGTCTGCCCTCTACAGGCGTGTGCACAGTTTGGTGTTCTTGGCAGAGGGAAGAGGGGAACATTTCATGCTCACACGCTCAGTTCAACAGGGCTGTCCTCTTGCCCCCTTCCTTTTCCTCTTCTATGTTGAGGCGATGAGTAGGTTTTGTGGCCTCACAGGAGATTGGTTTGCGTGGACTGCAATTGCCTATTCAGGGAGAGGAGCTTCTGGAGGCGGAGTTTGCTGATCATTGATGACTCAGGTTTGTTTTTGAAGGGTCAAGAGGCTAACTTGCACATGTGTGAGTAGTCTCTTGAGGTTTTTTTTTTTTCCGAGAAAAAGATCCTTCTATTAGTTAATGAAAACTTCTCGCAGGGCTACAACCACCTCTGCAAGAGAGGACTACAACAAACATGATGGGGAGACTAAATCAAGAGATGGGAGGAGGGAAGAGCCACATAGTTGGTCGGTAGTGCCATCTGAGCACACCCTGGACACTGGTGAAGAAAGGCCCAGGGCTCCAGAGTTGAAGGAAAGCCTCGCGGCGCCCCCGCATGCGGTCGGAGCTGCCCTATAGTCCCTCTAGCTATCCTCTGAGAGTATGGATCAGCTCTAGCCAAAAGTCACGAACAATCTCTGATGGTTACACAGAGCGTGCCTCAAAAATGCGGAAACAGCGGGCCCGCCAGATGAACTAGAGTGTCAGGCCACTGATGAGCTCCCAACACTCCTCTCTCTCACTGCACCACTCCTGAGGAGTAATCTCAGTAGCAGGCTGGAGTGTAGGTCGCCCCCCCTGTATCACTATCATCCTGCTGGTGGAAGATAGCTCAAACTGAAGTGCCGGGCCCGTGAGAGTGGACCAAGCCGCTGCCCCCCAAGTGTATTGTCTAGCCGTGGAGAGAGTAGGCATCAGCTGAAGAACTGGTAGCCACACTTGCTGGGCCGAGGGACAGCAGTCCCAAAGACAATGACGCTGACTCTCCATCAACTAGTCACAGGCTGCACATGCGGCCGAGAGACCACTATGCACAAGCCAACTCCCTATTGTTGTAGCTCTGTGTGCAACCAGTCACTGAAACAAAGTGACACGCCTCGGTTGGCTGGAGTCCCACATCCTCTGCCAAAAGGCTGCCAAGAACTCGACTGTGAGGCCCTCCTCCTGCCAATGACGTGCTGCAGCTGGGAGGGCCTCTCTCTGTGCTGCCAGTATATGACGTCCAAGCCGAACAGTGTACTGAAAGAAGGGGACTCTTGGGTGGTCTGCAAAAGAGAAGGGGTCCCTCCATAGCCACTCACCAGGATCCCACTGTTCTCGTGCCAGTGGATAGCACTCCCAAGCCCAAAGCCTCCAGTGACCAGTCTCAAGAGCTGCTGGGTCAGGGTCTATGACGCAAGTCCTCCCACAGATGCCACAACTCGGATCCTTTGAAAACAGCACTCTGCTACCTGTGGGGCCTCTACTGCAACTCGCTGTAATCGTCCCCCACCCTGAAGCTCGAAGAACAGGGCTGGGACTGTCTCTGAGCAGGCCCTGACTGAAATGAGAACCTCTAGTCGTGTGAAGGCTCCATCCACCGGGGTGCTACTGGCTCGAGAGGCGTGAGCCACTGAGCTGGAACTAACTCTGAGATGTCCTGACACATGCTCTGCACCCCTCTCATGCCCTGCACCTGGTAACCCTGTACCTCCTCTGTCAAACCTGTGAACTCTAGCCAGTCACCTAGAGAGCGCGCTGGACCTGCTGCCATGGGACCCCAGGAAACATGCGGTCGACTACCAACCAAGTGGCCTCTCTGAGTGCTAACCATGGGGTTCCAGACGAGGGGCTGCCATAGGCGCTCCTCCGTGCACATCGGCTGTCGCTGCTCCAGGCCACGCTCCCAAGAACGAAGCAAACTCACAGCAAAGCGGTCCTCCAGTCTCCTGCTCAAACCAACTCGGCGCATCTCTGTAAAGATCCATCTGGTCGAAGGTTGCCAAGGGCCTTCTGACTGAGGCACCTTGGCACGAAGCCTCTGCAACAAGAACTCCTTCCAGGGCTCCTCACCTGGAAGAAGTCCTCTGACTATGAACTTACCTAGAAGGGCTCTGCTCTGTTGTGCTGGATCAATGATCCCAAGCCCTCCCTGAGAACAAGGAAGCGTGATGACCAACCAAGCCACCTTGGCTCGGGCCATCTGAGTGTCACGTCCTGACCAAAGGAAGTTCCTGATCAGCCTCTCTACCTGGCTGATACAAGAACTCGAGAAGATCCTGCATGAAGTGATGTATCACATAGTCGCCAACAGCAGCTGGTTGGCAACTACTACTCTACCAGCCAGCGACAGACGTGCTGAGCTCCAATGTAACAGCTTTCTCCTGATGGACAGGAGAAGAGGAGCAATCTGCTGCTCGGGAGACAAGTCCAAACCAACCTGACAACCCAAGTATCGAATTGCAGTCCCTGGTGAAATCCACGTGAAACCCTCTCCTCGCATCCAATCTGGCATAGGAGCACTACCAATCGAGAAAGCCAGTGTCTTTCTCCAGTTGATCAGTGTGCCCGATGCACTACAGAAGGTCTCCAGAGCTTGCTCACATCTGTGAAGATTGGCCTCCTGGCCATCTAAGTACAAGGCTGAGTCATCGGCAAACTTAGCGTCCAGTAGCTCCTCTCTCCGAATAGGGAGTGCTAAGCCCCTCAAACCAACCTGCTAAGCCCCTCAGACCAACCTGCTGTGACACCAAAAATCTTCTCATCGCCTCCGCATAGAACAGAAAGAGAAAGGGGGCCAGAGGACAGCCCTGTTTGACCGAGCGTGTGAGCATGAAGCGCTCACCTCTCCCCCCTGCCAAAAGCACCGACTGTGAGCTTGTCTGTACAAAGCTGGGCATCTCTAGCCTCTGGCGCATCTCCTCTATCACAAGACAAGGCATCTGTGCCCAAACTTGCTCCCTGCATGCATCCTGCCGCTTTGACTGAGGCTCAGCCGACAATAACTCACAGTAAAAGTCAGTAGCGACTGCACGCATATCCTCGGGCTCACAAGCAACTGACCCATTGGGCCTCCTCAACTGACTGACTTTGGCATGCGAGTGCCGAGGCCCCACTATCTCAAAAAAAGCACTAGTCACTCTGTCACCCACCTGAGTCCACTAAGATGCCTGTCGGTGGAAGGCAAACTCATGACGCCTCTTCTCTGTGCTAGCAAGCTCCTGTCGAGCCTGTTGTAACTACTCCTCCAACCATGGACTGTCTGGGTGCTGCTCGTGCAGCCTCTGTAGTGAAGCAATTCCCCGTCTGAGACGTTGCTCCGCCTCTCGCTGTAGCCCGGCGAGCTAGTGACTCCTGAAGAAAAAAGTGGCTAAGCTGAGCTAGGCCTGAGGCCACTCTGTCTGCTGGTGAATCCTGTCTGTCCATGCCCTCTGTCCAGAGAGCCTCTACCCTCTCTCTGAGTGCTGAGTCCAACAAGATCCTCTCTGGGATGCGGAGCATCGTGCTCCCACTCCTCTGCCTGTCTGCCAGTGTGAGGATCACTGGTGCATGGTCTGAGAAGGAAGTCCTTGCCAGGATGCCCACGGAACCCCCCATGTCACTGAAGTGGTCACTAGTGTAGAAGCGATCTATGCGCGATAGATTCACTCCTCCCACTCTGTGGTCCGATCTAGGGAAGGTAAGACTGTTTGGGGGCCTCACAAAACCTGAGTGCTGCCATGTATCCGAGACCCTCAAAGTCATACAAAACCTCTCCCAAGCTGCCAACTCGACTCCATGCACAGTAGCATGGCTGCCACCAAAAATCCTGTCAGAAGGGTCCTCCAACATGTTGAAATCCCCTCCTATACACCAATGATCGGCTTGTGGCAGAGACTCAACAATCTGTGACCAAAAGTCTGCTCGAGCACTCGCCACATTGGGCGCATAGATGTTCAGGAAGCCCACCAGGCCACCCTGAACCTGCATAGTAATCCACTGAGCCCTGCCTGGCACAATAATCCCTCTACCCACAATGGCTTGCTGCAGTGAGTCCGCAATAGTCATACATACTCCTCCCTGGATGCCTCCAGGTCCAAAAGCAGCTGACCAAAAAGTATCATAACATCCACGCAAAATCTGACCACAACGTCGAATGCGGCTCTCACACAGATGGTGCTCCTGAAGCATGAGGAGATCAATCTCTCCTCCCACAAGGCAACGCTGAAGCTCCTGACGCAATCGGCCCGCTGTCGTTGAAATTGGGGCCCACCTAGTCCTTGCACGTTCCATGAGACGATCTTCATGGGAAGCGAGAGAGAACAGATGCTGCTGTAGCAGCAAGACGGGCTATCTTCGAGGCAGGCTTCGATGGGGAGTAATCCGCATCCGAGCGTCCTCTAGATAGGCGTGATTGCAGTGAGTGCCCAGCCCAAGCCCAAGCCCAAGTAGAGCGAGCCGTACGCAACGCAACCTCCTCTGTCCAGGAGTCCTCATGAATGTATACATAGCAAGGCAAACACTGCGTATCAGCAAAGAAGTACACCACAATGTGCCTACATCCTGCTGAGTCTGGGGGTGTTACCGCAAACTTGGCCAATGGCCACAAAGTCTGCAGCATATCTGTGACTCCAAGTTCTCCCATGTGGTGAGAGAACTCTAAGACCTGTGTATGTAGCCATCCCACCACTGAGTCAAGGGACCACTCTGTATCGGCCCTACCACAGAGGGGGAAGGAGAAACCAACTGCTGAGTCCAGGGCCTCTGTCCCCCTAGTGGCGAGGAACAAAACATGGACCCTGAAACAATCTGTCTCATAGTCTGTTGCGGAATTGCCGAGAAAAGGAGTGAACCCGTAGTCGAAGAAGTCCCAGCGGCGTCTGATGTCAATGCTCGTCAGACCACGAGGGATGGCTGCAAGGGAGGATATCTGAATCTGCAGAGGGGGCTGCAAGAAGGTCTGACCCTGTCACACTAGGCGACTCGTGGCAAAGGCGCTGCCAAGAGATCTCCTAGCCGCCGGAGAGGGACCAGTCTCTTGAGCCGACTGAGGAACTGGAGCAGGAGGGGGGGGAGAGGGAGCTGGGGAGAGTGGAGGAGAAGAGGGGTGGGATGGGGCGACAGAGGTAGAGGGGCGAGGTGGAGAGGCGACGGGAGTAGAAGGCAGGGAGGATGAGGCAAAGGGGGGGAACTCTTGGGGGGGAGCGGCTGTCGAGGGAGAAGCGGAGGTGGAGGCTGGCGTAGGGATCTCCTCCTGCTCGAGAGGACCAAAATGGTTCCTCGTGGGAACCCACTGCTGCTGAGTAGGCACCTGAGGGCCACTCTGAGTGCCAGGCTGACGCTGTGGCTCCTGGCGTCGGCGGCCACGGGCCCGCTGCCACCCCTCCTCCGCTGGAGCCCCAGGCTCGGAGGGTGGCTCTACATCTGTACGCTGTGCCGCTGGCTGTGGCTGCGGGCCAGCCCTGGCAGGCTGGGGCTGAGGCTGTGGTGCAGGTCGTGGCCTCCTCTGTGGACAGGCCTTCGCTAGATGGTCCATCTGTCGATAAATGAAGCACTGGTTTTGGAGGCCCGAGTACTCCACACTCTGTCGAAACCAACCCCCACTAACCCGAGGTAAAAGGATAACCTTTGGGAGAGTGTTGGAATCTTTGACCAAAACTCGAACTGAGGGAATGCCAGCCACCTTGGCAGCTACTGATGTTGCCGTGAGAGGTGTCTCCAGGACAAGTCCCAATGGCGGAACGGATCATGGAAAGAATTGGTAGGTACTCTCTTTGTAAACCCGGAAAGCAGACTGAGATGGGGATGTCTGCCTCCTCTACTAGAACATCCGAAGCTGGGTCAAAACCATGTCGCCACTGTCGAAAGTGGGCACATGAGGCTCGGATGGCCAGTGGACTCATAGTTATGACCTTGGACGCCATCTCGGAGGACTCAAACTCGATTTGATAGTACCCTCGTCCGAGAATCTGGACATCCAAAATCTTTCCCACCTCTGCGAGAAGGCGGGCGTGGAGAAGGTCTCGCAGCTCTCCTCTGCTAGGTCGGGTGCCGAGAATCTTGCAGATGACCGAGGTCGCCTGCAATCGCTCTACCTCGGCGGCAAGGCTCGCTTGCTCTGTAGGCGAGAGAGCAAGTCGAATGGTGGGCTCAGCAGGGTTGGGCGAGGGGGCTTCTGGCGAGTCCCTCTGTGGCGAAGCTGGAGCCTCCATCTGTGTCTACTGCTGTGGCGTAAGAAGAGGACGACGACGGGAGGATGCTGCAAAAGGGCGCGTCAACACTGCTCCAAGGAGTTGAAACAAATGCCGAAGGTGCCGAATTTGCAGGGAGTAACGGGCCGAGTCGAGGGGGGGGGGGGGGGGGGGGGGGAGAGGGGGGATAAAACGGGCTGAGGCAAGCGGGCCAGCGGCGAGAGAGCTGGGGCTGAGAGCGTGCGGCGACAGCAAGTGCTGATGGTGGGCAGACGGGCTGTGGGACAGGGCAGCGTGAGGGGGGGGCAGCGGGGGCTGAGTGCAGGCGGCAGGGGATAGGCGAGTGGGGGGCAGCGGGGGCTGAGGGTAGCGCGAGGAAGGCAGCGGGCAGCATGTGGGGGGGGGGGGGGGGGGGGGCTAGGCAGCGATGGCGATGGCGTAGCGAGGGTGGGTGCACAGTAGCAGCGAGTGCGCGCGTCTTTACGTGGCGGTTAGTCTCTTGAGGTTTTTTGTTGTGCTGACAGAAGAAAGTGGATTTTTGGGTTTGTAGTGCTTCCATGCTCGATTGGTCGTCTAGAGAGGCTTTAGGTGGATTCCTATAGGGACACTAGTACGCTACTTGGGTTGCCAGTTTGGTTTGGATTTGTCACTAGAGCAGCAGATTGCTCCTCTCCTCCTTTCCATCAAGAGGAAACTACTTCATTGGAGCTCAGCACGGCTTTCTCTTGCTGGCAGGGTTGTGGTGGCCAACCAGGTGGGGTTGGCTCCTACGTGGTACATCACGTCTTACTAGATTTTGGAGCTTAGCACGGCTTTCTCTTGCTGGACCGGCTGATCAGAAACTTCTTGTGGTCAGGTTGAGACACACAATCCGCTCGGGCCAAGGTCTCCTGGCAGGTCATTACTTAAACTTGCTCGCAGGGAGGGTTGGGGATCATTGACCCAGCTTGGTAGAGTAGAGCCCTTCTTGGGAAGCTTGTGGTCAGAGGACGTCTTCAGGCGAGGAGGCCTAGAAGGAGTTGTTGCTACATCGTATTAGGGCCCAGGTCCCACAGACGAGCGGCCCATGGAGGCCCTCCGCCCGTTGGATCTTCTTAGAGATGCGTAGAGTAGGCGTGAGCAAGAGATGGGAGGATCGCTTTGCTGCGGGCCTGCTTCGGTCCAGGGAGCAGCTGCGGGGTGGCCTTGAGCAGCATCAACCCACATGCAAAGAGGAGTGGTTGAGACAGCCACTTGTTTGAAACCGTATGAGTCATTGCCGAGGCACAGAGGTGGCCGAGTGTTGCTTTTAGAGGATCAGAGTTGTGGGCATCAGTGGGAGAACTTGTGTCATCGACCTCGACCTGTCAGTTCTTGAGTCAGGACATTGGCGGCTGTGGGCTTGGGAAAACCGCCCCTTGGTGTGAGTGCAGTGGGACCCTGTCACAAGACTGTGACAACCACTATATATATTTGTTGGTTTCTTTTCCTTGATTTTCCCAGACATTGCATGCCGATGTGAAACGGCCGTTGGCCGAGAGTTTCACCCGCAGGAGTCAAGGTCAGGCAGCCACGAGATGGTTGGGCTGGTCAACACTAGAATCCGACTAGTAAAGAAGTGGCTAGGCTCAGTTAAAGTCATTGAGGCCCCTCGGCAAGACTTCATAACTTGGTGGGTACTAGGAATTAACCCATCCACAGGAGTGATCGGTAGGCGAATTGGAGCGCAAAACAGAGAATTACAGCTTGCGGTAATTTTTTGCAGGTTTAGGGTTTTGGCCAGGTTTGATGCCTACAGTCCCAAGAGCTTCGGGAAGCTAGGGAATCACCGAATTGGTGATTTGGCACAAATTGGAGGCCAAAAAAAGAGATTTCAACGTGCTGTAATTCCTCACAAGGTTTTGTGAAGTGCTCTAAAGTGTGTTGAAAAGTCACTGTTTTCTTGGGATTTTGTCCGCAGAGACTTCTACTGTGGTTATGTTGCCGAAATCGGATTAGAGTAGGGAAATTTCAGCCCAATAAAAGTGGGATAGCTTATAGAAGTTTACAGGTTTTTCTCAAGCGTAATAAGAATAAAGAAATATTGAAAGGGCGCGAGTCTTTGGGGCCAAGGCGGTGTCACTGTCTTCTTGGAAGCACTCTAGCTCCCAGGTCGTGTTTTTGTTTGAAATGTTAAATTCGATTCACAGATTTATTCGTGAAGTTCCTTTGTGTCGTAAAGTTAAAGTAATGATCGGGTAAAGCTAAAGTCTACCCCCCTGCGGGCCGGTTTCAGACCAAGGGGAGTGGTTTTGGCGGGATCCCTTTACTCCAGCCGATCACCTGGGGATCCCTTTCTTCCAGTACAAACTTGGCTGATCACCACATACTGACATCGAGGAGAGAGGCTCGTCCTACTGCAAAGCTTCACTGGCAGGAGGAGGGTCTCAAGTCTGAGTTCTTGGCAGGATTTGGGGAGCGTGGGACAGCAGGCAACCGAGGCAAGTCACCAGGTTCCATTGGCTAGTTGCACATCGAGCTATTGCAATAGCGAGTTGGTTGGTGCACAACGGCCTCTCGACAGTATGTGCCGCTTGTGATGGTCGACTACCCACTTCAGACACAGCGGCATTGCTTGTGGGGTTGCCCCATGGCACAGCAATTGTGGCTTTGGATTCTTAGGCTGATGTCTGCACTTTCTACAGCCAGCCAATACACTTGGGGTCTCACGGGCCCAGCACTACGTTTCGAGATGGCTTCAGTCAGTAGGATGATTGTGATACAGGAGGGCTGGCCCACACTCCAGCCAGCCACTGAGCTGGTCCCTCAGGAGTGGAGCAGAGATAGAGAGTGGTGCTGGGAGCTCATCTGCAGCCTGACACTGTGGTTCATCCGGGGAGCCCGCTGCTTCCGCATCTTCAAGGCTTGACCAGTCTCACTGGCAGAGACTGTCCGTGACATTTGGCTGGAGCTGATTCACACACTCAAGGTCCAGTTTGAGAGACTCTAGGGCAGCTCGGACCGCATGCAGGAGCAGGAGCACCGTGAGGCCTTGGCGCCCAAGGCCCTTCCTCACCATGGTTCATGGTGTGCCTAGATGTCAGTACCACCCCACCAATGTGGATTTTTCCTCCTCCCATCTCCTGCATTAGCCTCATTGTACATATCTTGTTTTTCCATTGGAAGAGTCTCCCCCACATGCTGATGTAGCCCTCTCTAGCAGGGGCAGATTGTAGCCCATTGGGCAGTTCTATTAACTAATGGAAAGATCTTTTTCTTGGGGGGAAAAAAACTGTCCATGTCTGCTTGGAATCTCTTTCCAACTGGCCGTCACCCAAGACATAGCTATTGGACTTGAATCATAGGTAGCACCGTAACTACTGCATAAACAGCAGCACACGATAGAACACAGTACCTTGCAACAGGCCTTTTCATTCAAGGACATGTTTTGAAACGGAGATAGATAAAGAAAGTAGCTAATGGCTCCAGCCTAAGATAATCAAGCAGTTTTTCTTGCACTGAAATTCTAATTAGTGCTTTATCCCCTCTTATAATTCGTGAGTTCAGACTATTCCGAACTTATGAAGGTATATAGATAAAGAAAGTAGCTAATGGCTCTAACATAAGATAATCAAGCAAGTTTTCTTGCACTGAAATTCTAATGTCAAAAATAATGGCTGCGGTTGCTCTCACAAGTCATACATAAAAGAGAGGAGCCAAAGAAAAGCTGTGGCATATCAGCCTAGTACACCTTATAGCAAATTCTGCCAACTTCAAAAAAAGAGAAGCACTTTGCAACATGGTTGGTGAGCACTTTATGTGGGCTGAGATTGTGCTATTGCTGTGGAATTAGTCCATTATTTTGGTGAGCCTTCTAGACACACCGTGTCTTAGTCCTGGGAGATCATGATTGCTTCAGTGAGGTTGCCTTGTATGATTATTCTCTTTGAATGTTATGCATGTCTTGCATAGTAGCCTTTGTATGTCTGCTTGCCTTTTCTGCTTTGAATATTGGCAAGGACCAAGCTTTTCAGCAATTGTTATGCTAGGTGGAGGCTCTCAGGAGTCAAATCATAGTAGAGAGAAGCCAAAGGCAAGTGGTAGCACAAGAGCTTAATACACTTCGGCGTGAAAGTGAAAAGCAATTGCTGCATAAACAAAAAGCCTGGGAAAGTAAGTTTCGTGAACTCCAGAAGGAGAAGCATAATTTAGCAACGCGCCTGCAGGTGTGACCTGGAAAGAACTGTAAGATGCTTTTTCCTTTTTGAGACTTGCTGTCTTATACTCTGTGTTTGTTTCAGAAGGTGGAAATGGACAGTCCCAGGAACAGGCTAGCACAAGGAGGAGAGGTGCATTTAACAGATGAAGAAATTAGACACCTACGGCAAGAAATTGCAGAGCAAGAGTCTCTAATTAGAGGCTACCAGGTCAGCTAAGTCAGCAAACAAACGCCGAATGGAAAAAAGGATTTTTTCATGGCCTGTGAAGAATGGAAAATGGATCCCCTAAATTTTGATAAACACCTTTTATAGTTACGTAGCCTCATCTAGTTTCCACTGAGGTAAAAGCATGCGTTTGTAGATTGAAAATGAAAGAGCCACAGAAAGTGTGCGGGAAGTTCAAAGACATGCGAAGGAGAGAGAGAGAATACTAATAGAACAGAATACTGCCCTTGCATCTCAGCTGGCCTCTTGGCAAGCTTCGGGAGGACCAAAGGTATCAAATGAAGTGGCATATGCATCTCTTACAGAGTCGCTTACCCTTCGAACAGAACTTCAACATGCACAAGCAAGGGAAGCTGCTTTAATCTCAGAAAGCGAGAAGGTATTTAGTTGATTCTACGTTCACATAGTTTGCCATTGTCTGTGAAATCACGTGAGGTAAGGAAAGAAAGAGTTTATATTTGATTAACGTCTCTATGAGATCAATGTGGCATTCACCAAAACAGTACATACAATGGAAATGCATCTCTCATCTAAGGGAATAGAAAAACCTAGCCTAAAGCTAAAGTCTAATAACTTCCTATCTGGGACTACGTCCATGATCCAAAACATACAAGTTATCACCAAAAAGCACTCAGAATTTGGGTACTTCTTTCATGTCCTTGATTCCACAAAAAATCCGTAGAAATTTGCTAAGCATGACTAGGGGGCCTGAATTGCTAGCACTACTCATGATCCTACTCAAACTTTACTAAAGATTTCATCTGGTATATCTAAAGAGGATGCTCTCAAATTTTAGGGCTGAAGTCTCCAATTGTATGTATGCACCTTGATGAACAACAACTTTGTTAACTGCACATGCAGTCCTCCAGAAGCCCACTTGTATCATCATTAATATTATGGTGCTTTTTTCAGATGAAAGAGGTGAAAAAGGTTTTGGAAAGCAAGGTTGCAGACTTGGAGAAAATTAATGAGATGCAAATTATGCATGCAAAAGACACCACTGATGCTTCTTGCCAGTGTATGCTGGTTTCAAGTAACGACATTGATTGCTTTTTGTCAGGAAATCCTGAACCCAAAGAGACAATAGGGGACACTGAATGTCTTGAGGTGATGTTTTTGTTCTCTTTTTGACAACAATGGGAGAGAAAACAGTTTCAAGCAGGAAGATGTGCATGTTTTTTAACTTTGCACATGCTTAAGTGCTCAAGGCATGCATGCATCACAGATAAATTTGTTGCTCGCCGCAAACACTCACTATTTTACACCTATCTACTAGAGAATTAGATTGACAAAGGAATCACATATACCTAATTTTTTGTGGTCATCTGTTAAAACACTTTGACAGGTGCGAAGTCTTGAAGATGACGAAGAGAAAGAGAATTTTACACAGAATGTGCAGGTCAAGATAGGTGCAAAAGAGGAAAACAAATTTCAGAATTTGCGAAAACGAATGGAAAGAATGAAAAGAGAGTCTGAATCGAAGATAAGGGATCTTAAACAACAGCTTGAAAAGAAGCGTGTGGCCTCCCATGATAGTGAAAGAACGAGCATGAGGAGGGTGAAGGAGCTAGAAGCACAGGTATCATGGTAATGCCGTCATAAAACGATTTATTTATCGAGCTTAAATGTTTCAAAATATATCTTAAGGAATTACTAATAGTAATTTTCTGCAAGCTGTAGATCAATGATATTCGCTCCTTTTACACAAAGAAATTGAAAGAGCAGGCTGAGAAAGCTAGCACAAAACGTGTGAAGAGGCCTGAGACGACAGTAATAACTCCTTCAAAAATTGACAGAATGCCAAACTCAATGGTGCAGGAGCTAACCTGGACTTGTGATTTAATGCTGAGTAATTAAATACAAATCTCAGCTACAATTTGGGACAGTCCATAAAATCTTGTCATCGTGCTTTTATAGCTTTGTTAATAATATTTCATCCAAAGTTTCTCATTATTTTTGAATGTTTGAAGTGACGACCTTTGTATTGATGAGTCAGGTGCAGGCATTTCATCTTTCTCAAAAAAGAGTCGCACTGCTCGAGGAAAATCTTAAAGAGAAGGAAGCAATAATAAAACATCTTGAAGATAATATTTTAGGTTTAGCCCAAGCAAGAGGTCAGGTCTTATAAGAAGGCTAGTTTTTTTCTCTTCTTGCAGTCAAAATAGTTTTAGATATTCGTTTTTTGAAAGCTTGAAAAGTAAGAAAGAAAGTTCTCGACAGTGGATTTGCTGGAACCTGGTGCAGGCTCTGAAGGTTATTGTACAATCAAAACAAAGAGCAGTGAAAGCGTCTATGAACCTTCTTCTTTAAAGGACAAAACCTCACCTAGCGCTCTCAATAAATGTCTCGGCAAGGGCGAGCAATCACCCATGCATGGTAGACTGGATGCATTTTCAAAAATACAGGCATCTTTACTTCCCCTAGTTAACCACAGTTTTTTTAATAATTGTGCTTTCTCCTATTGTCACATGGAAAGCTCCTCTATCTTGCTTTATAGCCTTTTCCACTGCTGCTGCTAAACGATTATATTTGACTTTCTCCCAAGCAGACATTTCTAACTGGTTAACCCAGATTCTTCTCTTGGTTTTGACCTAAGATCTTACATCTTTGGTGACATGCAAGTCTACAATGGGTTCTCACCTAGGGACAGAGACCTGTGCTAGCATTCTCCCCTTCATCACATCGGGGAGACCAAGCTATGGATAAGGGGAAGGATGGATGCTCAATGGTAGGACAGCTTAATTTTGAGTGGTTTAGAGGAGAGAAATGAAATGCTATATTAAACATCTTCAAAAGGCCAAAATGACCTATGAGACCAAACTGATACAATCCTTGTGGATCTAATCCAATGTGTGGTACAAAAATAAAATGAAGTTAAGTGAAAGGCTAAAACTAAAAGACTAAAAGACTAAAAAGTCAAACTGAAAATCATCATCTCATCATCAACCATGCCAAAGGATGCCCGGCATCGAGCGTTGTCCGAGAAAGTATTGCATCGGTCACTGAAGAGCTTTGTCAATGTCCGCCTCTGTAAATAGTCGTATTGGCCGTCTCCCATGATGTGCTAGAATAGTCCTGATTCTTTGGTGGAGCCTCCGTCGATGTCGTGGTCGCCTCCGTAGACATGGGTGTCTAGCTCTCCTGAGCTCAGTGGCTCTGTATACTAATATACCTCTGGTAGAAGTGCGCTCTGAAGTTTGTTGTGAAGCATGCTCATCCGGTTGCCGACTCCCTGCTCTAAAGAAGTCAGTGATCTCCCTCTGTGAATGTCTCCCACTACCTGGTCTTCTCAAGAGACTCTCCCTGTGATTGCGCAGCTCTAGCAAAAACAACCCAAGGCATCTTTGATCCTGATATCTCATGACTCTAGCCAACGGTCCAAAGCCCTCTTTGAATAGACAGTGAAAGCGGCCTCGTATCTCATAGTCTACCGGACAATGACAAATGTGATGCCACTCTGTCTCTGGCTCTATATGACACCTGGCAATATCCTGACTTCTGTTGGTACTCTCCTAAATCTTCCAGTCTCAATCTCTAGTTGATGCGATGATGTGAGCATCTGACCAATAGCACATCGTATCCCATAGGATAAATGAGTGTCCATATAGACCGGTCTGATCACATATCCATTCTCTATTAGTTGGAGGAGATGCTCTTCATAGAAAGCCATCTTCGTGTCCAACTCTTGTACCGGGAGATGATGCATACTAACCCCCTACCTCCGTAGAAGTGATGACCGGTGAGGGGAGTGCTCAGGGAAGAGTCACCATGCCTCGCCTGAATCCTGGCTCAAAAACAACTGATATAAATCTTGCTCTAGCCGAGCTAGAAGCGTCATCTTCTTCCGTCATACCAGACGCCGAAAAGCAATCTGTGACTACCTGTGAGTAATGACTCCATTAGGAGAAATATGGACTTTACATGGGCCTTGTAAGGAATCCTAATTTTTAGTTTTAAAGACTAATGTTGTGTGTAGGGTTAAGGGGACAAGGGTATTGAAGAAGGTAGTTTTGAGTAGGCTTTTCTAGCCTTTTTTTTAAGACAAATGTAGGATGTAGACCCAAGAGGTTACTTTCTCTCTCTAGCTTTTTCAAAATGAAGTATAGGAGTGTTGTCACATCAGCAAAAACGTGGGTCACTAAGAGCCAAAATTTGACTTTTTTTCAAAAGCTTATTTTTACTTATTTTTTACTTAAAACTCCCTCCCAATATATATATATTCAAAAATCATTTTTTGACCCTTTTTTTTGCCTACAAGCTTTGAAAGTCCATTTTTTCGTAATCTTTTCCCCCAAAAAGTAAAAAACACTTTGTTCTCTCTTCCTCCTCCCTCCTCTCTCCCTCTCCTCTCCCTCCCTGCCCCTACCTTCCTCCTCCTCCCCAATCTCTCCCTCCCCCCCCTCCCCCCATCTCTCCTCCCATCTTCCTTCCTCTCCCTCTCCCTTCCTCTCTATCTTTTCATCCTTTGCTTCCTCATGCGGAAACAGCTACCATGGTGCTTACGGACATCACAAATCGTTTGCTTCCACCACCACGTACTCCGCACACTAAAAGCGTGCGTATTCGCTTGCCTACGGCGTTTGCACCAAAGGCCGCATGTGAGGGTGATCAAAGGTCATCACAAGAACGTTGCGCCGCTGTTGAGACGAATGTTGACATTTGGGTGGACGGCCATTTGTACCCTTACGATTCTATAAGCCGCTTCTATCCATCCTTTAATAGCCTTTCGACATTTCTTCAATATCTTGGGAGGGGAGAAGTAAGCTTATTACGCTATTGCAAGCGGTTGTGTATGGGTGCAGGTACTTCTTTGCATATGTGGATGTACGAATGTCAAGCTCTACAGCTCAAGACGGCGACATTACAAGATAGTATTGCCTCTTCGGAGAGGGTGGTTGAAACTCTTCAACAACAAATGCAGGAAAAGGATTCCCACATTATGAAGCTTGCCAACACTATCACATATTTGAAACAAACATCTCTTGGTGCAAGGGGACGCAAACGCACGTATTCATCCATTGAAACCCTTGCACATTCGGGTGGAGCACGCAAACGACGAGTGCCAACCACAAGGTGATTTGGTCTTTACTTGAATGATACATTCTTACTTTACACGCTATTTTCTAACATTTATTTTATTGGTTGCTAGAAACTTCATCCAAGAGGCATCCGGTGGAACAAGCCAAGATGATCGAGTCAACCTTCTCACTAGTTGTCTCAATACCCATGATGTGATTTCTATCTTATGATCACCTCGAGGTAAGCACATTAAGGATGCAGTCACCAAGGACCTTATGCGCAAATTGAGAAATGTGGTTAGTGAAGATGACGTGCAACAAACTTGTGACGAGGCAGGAATCAACACCAAAGCCTATCAGGCTATTTCTCGACTCCTAAAGGATGCCATCATAGAGCGTGGCATTGTGGAAAACCTATTTCCCGTTCCGCACAAGGTCAACCTTGGAAAGAAGGCCACAAACGAAGATGTGTTTTCCCGCATTGGGGCATACCTATACATTGAGAACACAATGTCAACTTCGCTTTATGTTTCGTGTACAACAAAGGCAAGGGGAAAAGGTAAGAAACACTCCATAAGACCTACGGAGAAGGGCTTCCCTTCCACAATGTGGAATAATATTTATGTGGACCTTAGAAGGCTTCAACAAGCTATGCTTAGATTTTGTGAGTTACCTGAAGAAGGTGACACACTAAACTTCTTTCTTTTGGCTGTGTTCTTATCATAGACTTTGAAGTATAAGATCTTGCCACTATTTCGTTTGCAGTGCTTGGCACAAAGGTCGCTTTTGTGCTAAAAGTTGATAAGTGTCAAATAGTGAAAGGCGAAAGGTTAGAGAGACTACGTGTCACTCTAATGAATGAGGCACTTTTGCAAACCAAGCAAAGGGATTCAGTCGAGCCATCTCCCACCCCGTCTTTTGGTGTGCAATCAGAGAAAGACATTTAGTGGTTGGGTGCTTTTGAGGTACCCAAAGAGACCAATGGAGTACTTTCATGGATTTTTGAGAGAACTCCATGGATCACAGAAGTAATACACTCCCAAATTACAGGTGAGAAGTTGGGTTTTGGTAGCTATGATTTGGAGTGCCACTTAAGTGGGGACTTGAAGACCGTAAAGTGTTTACTTGGCTGCAAACAAGGGGCTTCTTCTCTCATGCCTTGTCCATTTTGCACTCGAGGGTACAAACCTAGCGGACAAGAATCACACAAGAGCTCTGCAAAGGCGTTTCAATGCTTCCATGGCAAGGGGATGGAGAACAAGGGCTAGCTGTCGTGATGTCGGAGATGAAGGCAGAGAATGGAAAGCATCTATTTTAAAATGTTCCATGCTCAATGCTCTAGACCGTGCACAAAAGGACCAGGCTTGGAATCCAATCTTTCCATTTCCTCTATCGAATGTACATTTTTGTACATTACACGCATTCATGCGTATTTTTGATAGGGTATTGAAGCTTCACATTGACTATGCTTTCACAAGAAAGCCATTGAAAAAATCTTAGGAAGCGATCGAAAGGGTGGAGGTACTCTTGAATTCCATTCGCTGTCACGGTGGAAATGTGTCTATCGTTGCTGCAAAGAACATAGGGGAGGCCCATGAAATTGTGCAACAAGTGTCAATGAGTCGACAAAAAGCGAGACTTTTTGAAGAAAGTAACCCAAGGAAAGCCAGATCGATATGATGCTCAAAACAACTCCAACCAGCAGGCAGGTAACCTTTGGGAACTTTGGAAGGAGTTATGCAAAGCTACTACTGACAATGATTCAAATGGTGAGCTTCCAAACAAGCACAAGGAAGTTTGGGCACATTTTAATAAAATGGTCAAGCTTATGTGCCTTAACATCACAACAGAAGAACAACTCCAAACATTTCAAGAAGCTTTGACGGATTTTACCAAGGTCTTCACCCTTTCTTGGGGTGAAAATAACATCCCGCATTACATGGTAAGCCATGTACGTGGTGAACTTATTACAAGGGATTGTTTTCATTAAATAATGTGCATTGTTTACTCATGTGAACAACATATTTTGTTTGCGGGTGGTGCATTTTTTATGCACAAATATGGATCGCTTAAGATTTTTAGCACTCAAGGCATGGCGAAGTCCCATTATCGAGCAAGGGGGGTGTACTTCAAAAATACTCGACATGGTGGTAGAATGGTGCAATCCAATTATTCGGAGAAGATGTTCAACTTGTTTTTTCGCACAACATTTGCTCGTAAGCTCACAATGAAGCATCGCAACAATCCAAGATTGCTAGGGAAGTGCGGAAATGGAGTCGTCAAGAGCACAGCAACAAGTGGCAAATGCCACAAGGCCCCGGCAAGCATGCTGCATGGCGCCATTGCAGAGTGCGACAAAGGTCTAAGTGGATTCTACATGAGTGACTACACGTGAATGCAGGGTCCAAATCTTGACATATTTTCTTAAAAAAGTTTGGTGCATCCATTTAAAAAATAATAGTTTTTTCCCAAAACTAGTGTAAACAGGGCCCTTTTAAAATGGGTCCTTTTAAATATTGCATGCTCTCATAAATCACTCATTTTCAAAACAGAGTTGAGCTCTTACCATACCCAATGGTGCGCACCAACCAAACCGCAAAAAAGAGCATCCGTCTGCCAACAGAAACACCCTCCAAGGATGTGAGAAGCTGGCATGGCTCAAAGGCACAAGAAAACGGCTACGAACACCTGGTCGTTCCAGGCACTTTTCTAGCAGTGGGCATGGTAGTCGGGCCCAGGAGACATCGAGGGCAGTAGAGACTTCACCTGCTCAACAACAAACGCCTCAACGTAGAGTGAAGCAATGCGCCCAGCGTTGGCGAGAAGAGCAGGCCCAACAAACACCAAAGTCTGATAGGGAGGATCCGCCACGCCACACTTCGCGAGCAGGACCATCTAGAGCTCGGGTGGTCCATACAGATAGCGAATCAAAGGCAGAGACACCATGGTAGCGAGCTGCTATACCGCACACACACCGGTTGCCCGTTTGGGGGAAGACATTGCCTCGTGGCCAAGGAGCTCTCCCCACAGCACAAGATCGGGAGCCAAGGGAAGAAGATGACTCTGAAGAGGCTGCAGATTCAGCCCCAAAGCATGTAAACAGGCGCAAGTCTAAGTTTTTCAAGAACCCTAAACGCCGCCAACCAGCAAATGTGCAAGTGCCCCCAAGACAACCTCAGCGGCGTCGGAAAATAGCAAGGGTATTTGCTGAAATTTGGCACTACCAGAAGACTACGGAACTTTTAATTCGACGCGCCCCCTTTGTTCGTACGGTGAAGGAGGTGCTTCAAGGCTATGGAAATCAGTATAGGATGCAAGTAGTAGCGCTGGAGGCTATCCAAGAAGCTGCAGAGGCCCACATCATATCGGTTTTAAAAGATACCAACCTATGCGCCATACATGCAAAGAGAGTGACAATACAGCCAAAAGATATGTAGCTTGCACGTCGATTACGACGGGACTTTGAGCATTAGCCAAAGCTATACGTCCTTTTTTGTATTGAGCACCCTTCTCACTGGTTTTGCAATGACAAAATATTATGAGTTGTATACTGTCTTTGTCTACTGTCATTTGGCTTTTCGGACTATCCATCTCTTTTAAGTTCAGTGTTTCTGGCCATGGAAAGGTAAATTTAATTCAAATATCAACAAATTTTGTCACCTAAGGGGCAAACAATGCTGGAAAGTGCAAAAAAAAGGGAGGCCACAAGGGCGTGCAGGTGAGCCATCCAATAGTTTTGGATGGCTCATCTACGCGCCCTTGTGGCCACCCTTTTTTTTGCATTTTTTAGCATTGTTTGCCCCTATGGTGACCAAATCTGTTGATATATAGTGAAACGAGTTGTTTTTGCAGCTTATACAATGTGATTTGGTCTTTTGGTGCAGGGAACTAGAAAGTTGAGTTGAAGGAAGGCATAATGTGCTTAGAAAGTTTAATCTCATGTTCATATCACCTTTTCCAGGTTCTTGGGGGGCAGACAATGCTAGAAAGTGCAAAAAAAAGGGTGGCCACAAGGGTGCGCAGGTGAGCCATCCAACAGTTTTGGATGGCTCACCTGCGCGCCCTTGTGGCCACCCTTTTTTTTGCAACTGTTGGATGGCTCACCTGCGCACCCTTGTGGCCACCCTTTTTTTTGCACTTTCTAACATTGTTTGCCCCTTATGGTACCCAAAAAAGGTTAGATCAAGTGAAAGCAAATCTTAATGCAACATGATAGTACAAATTACACTTCTTTTCACTCAGATGTTTTTTGTACTGTCCTCAGAATTAATGTAAGTTGAAAGCAGATATCAGGTGCATCCCACTTCTAGTGTGTTGTTACTGTAAGCAAATAAGACACAACTTATTGAAACACATGACCAATTTTAGCAACTTACAAGATTAAGGAGTCACATTGAAAAGACTGTACAAGATAGAGAAGTTGTTCAAAGTATATTTTATTACTTCTAAAAAGTTGATTTTACATCATACATTTGAGGAGCTCATAATTTTCTTGACCATTTCTTGGCACCTCTCTTGCGTGTAAGGCAACCCCCCAGTCAAAAGGGACTGCACTAACGCCTTAGGGTGGGTTGAGCCAACGGAAGTATGTATCCCTATTTGGGCAAGCACTTTACCCCGGAAGCCATTGCCAAATGCTGTGCATACAAGGGATCTACGCATTCGGAACACAAGATGGGCAGTTTGAGCAATGGTGCACAAACACAAAATCTTGCTCAGAGCTTTCAACGACCACGTCATAAGATGGCCTTGGGTGTAGCCTGCTACAGTGTCACTTTCACTTTCATATGACAGTAGTTTACAGTTGGGGCTTTGGTTAGTTGGTCTTTCGTCTTTGGTCTGGTCGGTTCACACTTGGGCAGAGACACGTGGCAGGGTGGTCTAGTGGACATCGTGGCCAGGTCACCACCGCCACCCAGTGGGGATAGACTTAGATGATGTTCTTTATGAGCCGTTGGTGGCTCTTGATGATGGTACATATGAGTAGTCGTTTTGGGCCAGTGGCATTATCTTTGTACGTAGTATTCGTCTAGAGTGGGTCTTTACACAGAGCACGTCTGCACCATCCCGGCACATCTGAGCCTCGACACCCCCATTGTACCTGAGAGTCCTGGGCTGGAGCTGAGTGTGCTACCATGCCAGAGTCTGTATCAATCTTTCAGATAGTCGAGTCATATGTTCTGGTCTGCTGTTGTGTCTTTAAGAGCTCTGTTGACGTCTATTGTTTCCTTTCTGTTCACCTGTTTGAGGGAGATTTAGTCTGTTTGAGTGAGATTTTCACGCACATTGCACTGAGGACCACCCACTGTAGAGAGCACGACACATTATCCGCGCTACAGGTGCTCTCATTTTGGCAATCATGGTGGGACCTCAAAGGAAGTCTCACTCTTGTGGGGATAAAATCGTGAAGCTAATCGGTTGTTACCTGGCTCTGCACACTTGCGTACACTGTGTAGATAGTTTGTAAGTCTAGTTTGTTCCTCTCTCGCCCTGGTCCAGGTCTTGGTCCTCGTCCTAGTCCTCGCCCCTGGTCTTGGTCTTGGATCGTGGTCTAGTCCTCACCCTGGTCCAACCCTCCTCGTCCTGCTAGGTGGTCTAGTCACTGGCCAGGATCAGGTGGTCTAGTCATATCCTCACCTGTTCTGTGTTAGACCTGTGCTCTTCACTGTTCACTGCATGACACATACAAGGCGGTCAGTTGAGCGTCAAAGCGCACTACTGAGTCCTCTGAAGCACTATAACAGATGACGCCCGGTGGTATCTAATAGAAGTCCATTAACCTCATCAACCTTACCTCCACATACGCCATCCCCCATTCCTTCATCTCCCATTCCTTCATTCCCCATTCCTTCATCAGGTTCCACATCTTCCAGATCACCTTCTCTAGTAAAGCTCTCTCCTATTCTGCTACAACAAGGGGCCATGGAGGCGTTGGCTAGTGTGTTGGCCAGGGTAAACATCAAGTTCCCCACCTTCAAAGGACTCTCCTCGAAAGATGCGGACGACCATGCACGGAGGTTCGTATCTCTCTGTAGAGGACGTGGTCTTAACATGGAAGATGCTTATCTGGTACTCTTTCCTTCCACCTTGGACGGCTTAGCAGACAAATGGTACAGCCAGTTTGCAGAGAATCATTTTGCAACTTGGGCAGACTTAAGACAACAGTTCTGTGCAGCTTTCAGGCCGGGCGACTACCAAGAGAAAGTGTTGGATGAGTTGGCCAACATGGTGCTCCAGCCAGAGGAGACTTTTGCGGAGCTTATGACCAAAACCAAGTCTTTGGTTGCCAAGCTCCCCTAGCAACCCGGTGAATTCATGGTTAAGAAGTGGGTGGAGAATGCGCTTCCAAAAACCTCTCAGCAAAAACTCCGGGAGAGCCTCCGACCTGACGCCACTCTGGAGGAATTCATCGCAGCTGCTACTAGAATAGAGGGGGCTAGGAAGCTGTTCAACAACTCTCCTCACATAGATACTCCCTCTGTGTTCTCCGAAGGATGTCCTGCTGATCCTTTGACTTCCATGCGCACGGAACTCGAAGCCTCCTCAAACTACAACGAGCCCTCCAAGAAGAGAAATCAATCTCTCCGAGACAAGAGAAACCATCACACCCGGAGGCTTTCGATCAAATCAAAAGAGAACTAGAAGAGCTTCGGTCTCAGCAGGAGACCAAAGCTATGGTATGGTGCAGCTCTTGTCGCTCTCCTGGACATCCTCCACAGGATTGTCCCCTTCGGGCTTATTGCCACTTCTGCGAAAAATCTGGGCACGAAGATAAGGATTGTTACTATATCAAGGGATTGCGGCAAATACAACAAAATCTAGGTCCTTCTCTCCAACAAGGGTTAGCACCTGCATCCAACATGGTCTCACCCTACGGCCATCAAAACCCGTTGCCTCCTCTGCTGACAACACCCCCTATGCAGCAAGGTATGCACAACAACTTTGCACCCCACAGTTTTTATCATGCCAGTACTCCCTCAGTTCCCCAAAGCTTCTACACCTCAGCCTCGAGCACCATGCAACAACAAAATCAGCGACCACCTCGTCCCCCATTTCGCTCGTCAAATCGGCCAATCCTATGCTACAGATGCGGTGAATATGGGCATTACCAAAGTAAGTGTCTTTTACCTGAAGGGTCTCCTCCTTGCAGACATTGTCCGGAGTCTAAGGACCACTACAGTAAAGATTGTCCCAAACAAAGGGCATGCTCATCTTCAGGCCCAAATCAAAATCAACAAGAGTTTACATTCCCGAAAATGAATATAATCACAGTGAACACCACCCTTCAGCCAGCACCTGCTACACATACAATTCAGCCACAACAAGCAGCAGAGCCTACTGGGGTGCTCACTCGAGCACAAAGAGCAGCCCTGGGTTTAAGTTTGCCAACTGGACCATCAGGTCCAACACTTCAGCAACCTGTTCAAAATGTCACACCCGTAAATGGTGCAAAGAATAGGCCAATCTCTATGCTTTCGGACATTGATGGAGCCTTCCTGGCAGCAGTAGCTGACTTGCAACAGGTCAAAGTTTCCGAGGAGGCCCAGGTTGTAGAAGCTAGGCCCACTGCGGAAGCAATCTTGAAGAACACCTTTCAGCAAGTATCTCTTTATGAGATGCTTCGGCTAGATGCAACTCTTAGAAGTGACACCCTCTCAATAATTCAATCTTTGTACCCTGGTATAGGGCCTAGTGGCGGGCACCTACCTGTGTAGCCCCTGGAGTCCTACATGATTTCATATCCAGCTGCTCCCCTCACCGACTATAAATGTCCACGTCTTACTGTATCTATTCTAGGGCAGTCATTCTCAGGCGTCATAGTGGATGGTGGGTCTGGAATCAATCTGATGCCTGAATTTACCATGTCAGCCTTAGGTCTGCAGCCTACTCGCCCGGCTCCGTTCACTGTTACATTGGCAGACCAGAGGACAGTCTATCCTGTGGGCATAGTAGAGAAGGTGCCTTTGAAGGTACAAGACTTCACATTTAGCTTGGATTTTGTGGTGGTCAGTCTTCCTCAGGTGGAGGGAGGATTTCCCTTGCTGATTGGTAGACCATGTTTGCGGCATACTAAGGCACTTCATGATTGGGGAAACGACGCCATGTGGATACACACTCCCGGCTCCCAAATGCAACCAATCCGGCTTGAAGGAGGGATGGATCCACTGGCTCAGCACAGCTCATTGACAGTGCAGTCCAACCCCGACCCTGAGCAGCCCATCCCACCTGACGGGTCTGACGAGGACCTGCTAAGTGGTTGGAAGCTACCACTTCGATGCCATGCTACATGGTCTCTACTCAAAACTTACCTGTGCCGCCAGTAACACTCTCTCTTCAAAATCCTCAGGAGGACACTGATGTCCAAAGTCCTACAACAGTCAGTACAACAGTCGAAGAAGTAAGTGTGTCAGCCATAAATTCTCATGCGTCGAATGACCCGTCGATGGAAGCCCTCGGTCTTGGGGAACCTATAACACATCACCGAAGGGGGAAAAAATCTCCTCTGCATGCACTCACCAAAGATTTCCCCCTTCCTGGAGCATCTCCCAAGTCGGACCCCCTTCAAAAGCACTTTGTCATGTTGTCTGCATCTGAAGATTTACCCTTCGAGGAGCTCCCACAGGGATGGTTACAAGAAGAGTATGCAGAGTTTCCAATCGATCAAACACCTGCACATGATGTCTTGAAGCTCCAAGAGGCAGGTCACCTCTCATCTTCAGAAGCACCCTCTCCAGCTACACCCCCAGACCCGGTCAGAGAAGTCAACCTGGGAGATCCTGACAAACCTCAGCACGTACTGTTAGCAGCTTGGTTATGGGAGCATCCCGCATTACTCAATCAGGTAGTCTCTTTCATCCACTCTTTTAAAGATGTTTTTGCTGGGTCCTACAAGGATTTAGAAGGGATTCCACCAGAATTGGGCGTCCACACTATACCTCTGGTTGAAGGGGCTAAGCTTGTAAGAGGCCGAGCTTACAAGCTCAACCCGAAGTATGTTGAGGTGGTCAAGGCAGAGTTAGAAAAAATGCAAGAGGCAGGGATCATAGTACCTGTGGAGCACTTTGAGTGGTTATCACCCATGGTGATAGCGCCTAAGAAGCAATCCAACAAAATCCGTGTGTGCGTCGATTACCGTGCTTTAAATAAGGTAACTATCCCAGATGGTTTCCCAACACCTTTCACTAAGCGTGTGCTCGAAGATGTAGCAGGGCATGTATTGTACAGTTTCATGGATGGGTTTAGTGGATACAATCAGTTGGGCATCCATCCAGGTGATCAGCTGAAAACGGCATTTGTGACTCCCTGGGGTATTTTTATATACACTCGAATGTCTTTTGGGTTGAAAAATGCCCCACCTTCTTTCAATAGGGCGGTATATCTCATCTTTTGTCCTCTGCTTACGGATCATCTTCTCATCTTCATGGACGATTTTTTGACCTTCTCAAGTGCTCAATGTTCAACCCAGGTGGAAAACCTAGAGGAACACCTCGCTCAGCTCTCTGCTGTCTTCCTCAGGTGCAGAGAGGCACGTCTAAAGCTAAATCCTAACAAATGTCATTTTTTGGTTATTGAAGGCACACTTCTAGGCCATGTGGTGTCTGCTAAAGGTTTAGCGCCTGACCCAAAGAAGATTGTGGCAATCTTAAAGTTACCACCTCCCATCAACCCAAAAGGGGTACAGAGCTTTGTAGGCCAAACAGGGTATCATCGCAGGTTTATACGCATGTATGCACAGGTGGCTCAACCCCTGACTCGCCTAACCAGTGCTGCTGTTCCCTTTCAATGGTCAAAGGTAGAGGCTGAAGCTTTTGCATACCTTAAAAAACGACTCACTGAAGCGCCTATCTTAGTAGCTCCTGATTGGTCTCTCACCTTTCATGTGCATACAGATGCCAGTCAACTTGCTGTGGGTGTGGTGCTGACTCAACCTAGTAAGGAGTATAACCTGGATCGCCCTGTTTACTATGCAAGTCGCCTACTTACCAAGGCAGAGTGCAACTATAGCACCACAGAAAGGGAAGTTTTAGCTATTGTGTATGCTCTGCAAAAATTTCGGCACTACTTATTAGGGATCCGCTTCACAATTATTACTGATCACCATGCCTTGCGATATCTGCTCAACAAGCCACAGGTTGCAGGTAGAGTATGGCGATGGCTACTCTTATTTCAAGAGTTTGATTTCGAAGTGGTACTCAGGCCCGGCAAACATCATGTCCTTGCCGACCACCTTTCTCGCGTTCACACTGGTGAAGAAGCAACAGGGGTTGCTGACGACTTTCCTGATAGCAGTCTCTTTAAGGTGGATACCACACCGGAATGGTACGGCGATGTTTTGCATATGCTTTCTAGTGGCCTCTACCCAGAGAATGCTTCTCCCCTGCAGAAGAGACGCCTGTTGCTGAAGTCTAGGCCTTTCACTCTAATTGGGGGCCAGCTATACAAATCAAGGCAGGATGGTGTTCTGCGGCGGTGTGTCTCCCCTCATGAAGTCGAGTATATTTTAGAGGATGCCCATAGTGGTCCCACTGGTGGCCATTACCCTGGCCATATTACTGCACAAAAGATTCTCCAGTGTGGCTTATGGTGGCCCTATATTTTCCGATATGCAATTGCCTATGTAAAGGTATGTGATGTATGTCAGCGCTGTGGCCCTAAACCAAGCAAACAGTCAAACCGTCCTCTGCAGGTCTCTATGGCATGGCAACCCTTTGAGAGATGGGGCATAGATTTTGTAGGCCCAATTACTCCCTCTACCCAACCAGGCAATCGGAAGTATCTCTTGGTGGCTACCGACTACGCAACAAAGTGGGCAGAGGTACTTGCAACAACGGACTGCACTGGCACTACGGTAGCCATTTTTCTCTACGAAAATATTTTGTGCAGGTTTGGATGTCCCTTGGAAATCACCAGTGATAGGGGTAGTCACTTTGTGAATGAAACAATTTCTACCTTGCTGGCCAACTACAAGATTTTTCACAGAAAATCTTGTTCCTATTACCCTAGAGCAAACGGGCAGGCAAAGAGCACTAATAAGGTTCTGATAGCACTCCTGCGGAAAGCATGTCATCTTCATCCCTCGACTTTGGCTCAAGCTATCCACGGTACACTTTGGGCTTATCGAACTTCTTTCAAAGCCACAACCAATCACACCCCATTTCAATTGGCTTTCAGGTTGGAAGCGATAGCACCTTTTGAATTCAACTCAGGATCCCCGCGAGTGGGGAGTCTTCGTGCCAATGGAAATTTGGGGTCGGCATCAGTCTCTCGTCTTTTCCTTTTGGAGGAAAGCCGAGGTTTGGCTTCACTGGCTCTAGAAGCAGAGCAGCTTCGTCGTAAAGCCTGGCATGATCGCCATCTCAGGAAGCCACAAATAACACAAGGAGCACTGGTGCTACTTTATCAGGCCAAGTTTTTGAAAAAAGCAAAGAAGTTGGTCTCAGCATGGCAAGGACCATATAAGGTGATGGAGATTCTACCTCACGGCGCTGTACAATTAACCACTCTCGAAGGAGTTTCTCTGCCTTTAGTCAATGGATCTCGGATCAAATGCTATCATGCTTAAGAAGCCGCTCAAGTGTCTAACCGCGCAACAATCAAGTGTTGAGCTTCGCTGACTCTGAACCTTTCAATAGCCTCAGAATCACTATCCTCGGAATCACTATCTTCGGCATCTTGCTGTTCCGTTTTATCTTATCTCTTAGACCCTCTCCTTAGACAGCTCTCCTTCTGCAGACTCTGTTAAGCTCATAGGTTTGATTCTGGACTTGGATCAAATCTATCCTTCACTCTCTCTGTCTTCAATCCCTGTCGGTCTTGGGCATAACCAAATCCCCTCAGTCCTCAATCTCGACTCGGTACCTTTTCTCATCTTTTGCCTCTCAAGTGAATCACAGTTCTTTGATATGGATAAATGCCTTTGTATCATTGAGTGGGGTATTTATGAAAGTACTTCGCGTTCTATCCACTGCTCATTCTTTCTCAGTACCTCGAAATTATCCATGCTTTCTATTAATCAAGTCTGTGTATTGGTTGTCGCTAAATCTTAAAGATCTCTGGGATAGTTCCTACGTGTTAAAACTCCCTCTTTATTTTTATACCCTCGACTTTGTCTATCCTCTCAACCCCCAGCCCGCTTTCCCCGCCCTAGGCCCTAGGCCCTAGCCTCGACCTTACTCCCGCCCTCGCCCTCGCCCTAGCCTTCGCCTGCCCTTAACCTAACTTATCCCTAGCCCCTCGTCCTCACCCCCTATTTGCTCGCCCCTAGCCCCTCAACCCCTATTTGCTCGCCCCTAGCCCCTCAACCCCTATTCCTCGCCCTAGCCCCTCGACCCTAGACCCGCACCCTCTCGCCCTCGCCCCCTTGCCCCTCTTCTCCCGCCCCTAGCCCCTCGCCCTCGCCTCCTTATCCCTCGCCCCTAGACCCTCGCCCCCTAGTCCTCGCCATCAACCCCTATTCCCTGGCCCCTAGCCCTCACCCTCGCCCCTAGACCCTCACCCTCTCGCCGTGGCACCTCGCCCCTAGACCCTCACCCTCTCGCCCTGGCCCTCGCCCCTAGCCCCTCGCCCTCGCCCTCGCCCCCTAGCCCCTCGTCCTCAACCACTCCCTCGCCCCTAGCCCCTCGCCTCTCACCCTAGACCCCCTCACCCTCTCGCCTTGACCATCCCCTCGTCCCTAGCCCTAGCCCTTCTCTTCACCCTCTCGACCTCACCCCTAGCCTCTAGCCCTAGTCCTAGACTTAGCCCTTCCTCCCCTCGCCCCTCGCCCTCGCCCCTCGCCCTTCGCCTTTTCAAAAAAAAAAAAAAAAAGGCAAGCGCCGCGGATCTGCGAAACGCAATTTGGGCGGTTTCTCACTTCTCACCAAGGGCATATTTTACCTGCAAAAAGCATGCAAAAAGCCAATCCCAAAAGGAGAGAGCCTTTATAGCCTTGGTACTTTGTTCAGTCTGTCATCCAGTACTGAAGTGGGTCTTGCCCTTTTTCTCCGACTACAGTGGGACTCATCAATCAGTATAGATTCTCAGGCACACTTGATAAAGATGGTTAGAACTCGCAATAAAGAAAAGCATCTCCAATCTGAGGAAGAGTCCTCGACCTCTGAGGATAGCTCTGACAATAAGTCAGATTACACTCATAGTTCAGAGCAGCTTTCAGAGGAATCTTCAGAGGAAGAGTCGCCCCAGTCAGTCACTGCTGATAGGGTCACCACTCTCCAGGTGCCTCGCCCGTTTGGTGCCCTCTCCAAGGTACCTCTAATAATGATATACCATTTACAGGCTCCGAATCCAGTACTCAAGGATGTGTTCTCTCAGCAGCAACTGATACACTTGGGTCTTCAAAATTTGGCTCAGACCGATTTGTCTGCCAATATCTCTACTGCCAAGCTATGTTCCCTCTTGCTAACTTTTCCAAAGCTGAATGATACTGCACTTACAGCGGAGGATATAGAACAGGCTATGGGAATATTCACTGTGCTGGCACCTCTGCCCGCAACAAAAACCTTCTCGAATCTCTCACCAGAAGAAACTGCGAATGCTTGTCAGGAACTTTTGCTAGACTCGCATCCAGACTATCACAGGAGTCAGCAACTATATTCAGTGTTACAGTATTATTTTTTACTGCGAGCACCTGAAAGAACAGGGGTTCCATCTTCTTCAGGTTCTCCAGCAATATGCGATGCTCTTTTTTGTCTCTATCACTGCTTGCCATACCCATTTCACAATTTGTTGTTTAAAGCGCTACAGGACAGGGCAAAGCGTTTTCGGACTCAGCGTAAAGGCAAAGCGGAAAGGTTCAATTGCTATGCAGCGCCTATTATGTATTGGGTAGTACAGATTATGCAGCAAAAGACAGATGCAAAAGCAGTTCTCACCCTGCAAGATGATCCAAAAGAGCAAGAACGTTCCAAAATGACCAAAGGTAAAGGCATCTTGCGCAAGAGGGCAAAGGTGCAAAAAGATTCATTTGAGCAGCTGGCAACACTACCTTTCTCAGAATCACAGGTCAAAATCTCGGACGTCCATACTACAACACCAGCAGTGCGTATGTCTACTTCTGTGGCCACCTCCACTTTCACACCACCTCTTGTGAGTAGTGTTGCAGTCACTAAAACACAAACTCCAGTTGTGTCACCAGCACCACGTACTACTCTTACTGCTGGGGCACCGAAGGATACTGCAGGGGCATCTAGCTCTGGGGCGCCTGTATCTGACAAGCATGACATGTATGATACTTTTGCGCCTCAGGCCGACAGACTTTTAGAGGCAGAGAGAAGAGCCATTTCGCGATTATCAATGCAGCCCTCTCATTGCAAGGTACCAA
Organism: Adiantum capillus-veneris; assembly: GCF_014529385.1. NCBI lineage: Eukaryota > Viridiplantae > Streptophyta > Polypodiopsida > Polypodiales > Pteridaceae > Adiantum > Adiantum capillus-veneris. The sequence continues at coordinate 121,767,885 of NC_140956.1, forward strand.
CGGTATGCATCGCGCTTGCTATGACGGTATGACAAGGGAAGTGCAAACACATCTTCAACGAGCGATGGATAGGGGCAATTTTATTGCTACAGCTAAAGATCGCATAAGAATCTTAACTCAACAGGTAGTGGACCTCAAACATATTGTCCACACTCAGCAAAAACAGTTAAAAGAGGCAAATGATATGACCGCAGCAGTTCAGGACCTCTCTCCGGTGGTACATACAATATTTCCTTCTTGCGCAAAATATCAAGCTGTAGCCATTTCACAGGCAGTTCCAGCTACAGCTACAACTACAATCCTGGTTTCTCAGCAAGTTCCTGCTATGGCAACACAGGTATCGACACAGACGGACGTTGCCAAAGCACATTCAGGGGATTCTCAAACAGCAGAGAAAGCAAATCCTACCAAAATGGAGTTTAAACCAACAGGATCGGTCTCATCACACTTTCAGGGTCCCTCTATGGCCTCCCCCTCCCAGTCTCCATCCTTTCCTTAGCACTTCTACGGCTTCCCGGGATTCCCACAACCTGTTCCACCCTCGTAGCCTGCGCAGTCTTTTCCTGGGTTTCCACCAGCTCCACCTACTCACAGTCAACCGTCTCACATGACGTAGCCTGCTGCTCATGGGGTGGCTACTCCATACCCGATGTACCCTCCTCATGGCCACTACCCCTCACCATACACTTAGCCTCCATCTCCTTACCCACCTTACTATCAGCATCCTCCACCTCCTCCTCCATAATCCGACCACCAACAGTAGATCGTCGATAGTTCTACTCTTGCCCTTTCCACCCAAGTCAATGCTCCCTTGCACCGCATCTACGAGCTTTGGATCATCAGAGGGGGGGTTACGCAGTGGAGTAGGCATCCTAGCGGCCACAACCTTGGCTTGCGTGGCCTGGAATTCTTCTTCATCCACATGAAAGTGCTCTGCTGCTAGGACTTCTGCACAAACAAGTGCAATAGTGTCAGTAACAGAGTCCCCAAGTGGCAAGAGCTTGCTGTCAAGGGCATCTGGCGCACTGTCTAAGGGAAATTTGGCACTGGTACATAGCACGCTCAAGTATTCATCCATGCGCAGACCAAATGCTTTCTCTAAGTCATGCATAAACACATACTCCTCCCCATCCACTACCACTGAGGAGAAGCGGTTGATTTCTACCTCTGGGATAGTCTCATCCGTCAATGGTAGTGGCACTGGAATGTCACTAGGGCCAGCCACAACGATGGATTTTTCAAGCACCTCCTCGAGCCCCCTCGGGTACTCGAGCCAAAGTGTCTGCCCTGCAAGGTTAATGGGGACAACCTCCTGCTCCTTGGTGTCCTTGATAAAGAACCCAACCTGAAGGTGTGGTTGGCGGAGCTCCTCCAAATCAGGTTCCTTGCTTACAAAGAAGATGAATGTTGCCAGTCGAAAAAGGTACTCCATCCCCCACTTGCGCTTCTTGAGCGCTGACACCCCTGGGGCTTGCTCGTATATGAAATGGCCTGCATCGGCGGCAGTTTCTTGGAACCGTCTCAACCGCTTGGAGAATGGGCGATCACCTTTGTGTATGTAGCGCAAAAGATCGCAAGGCACCCAGATCCCTGCATGTGGGGTGATAGATACGGAATATTTTATGATGTGCTCCTCCATGAACGCTGAAATTTCGGGGAATGCATCCATGTGAAGGGTAATTGTGGCGTCAAGGTCGGGGAGACGAGTAAAGAAGGTGTGGAGGTCCAACTTCCCTTTGTAATTGGTGTCTTCAAGGAAGTGGATAAAGCATGACAAAGGGGTGGATGTGGGAGCAGATGCAGAGGCTGTGAAGGTGTCCATGTCTAGCTTGGGATACAGAGAGATAGTGGAGGAGCTGAAGTGTTGCAAAAGTAAAAAGTGTGAATGAGTTATGCAGCCCCTCTTTTATAATGGTCCCTTTTTTAAAAGGCACTTTCTTCAACTTTTTTATTAAAAAAAGACACTTTCACCGAAAAATGAACTTTCATCTCAATGTGTAAAGTTATATTAGAAGTCATAATTTACCGAAGCAAATCATGTTGATTACACGGGGGATTGTTACAAAACTGCAAGAGTTACAAAGCTATAAGAGCGATAGCATAGTTCCATCCATGCCCCAGTCCTCCTCGACCTTCAATTTGTCTTCCATTCTCTTCCCAATCTGCGGACATTCATTACAATAAGTAGCTATTCATTATAATAAGTAGCCAATGATCGCCAAACTACGATGTATTGAAAATGTGGTGGAAGATTCTCACCTTGTGACCTTGCAAACGGAATTGCGCTTGTTGAAGGGCCTCAAAACCCATAATAGCCAAATGTTCTCACAGATTACTGAGAGTCCAATGTTTGTTCACTTGGACAACCTCCAAAGCACCGTTGGGCATTCTCACTGCAATGTCAAAAGCTTGCAATAGCGCCGTCTACACTCTGTAAGGGAGTCCACACTCCAAGCTTGCACATCCACGATCATAGTGAAATCGTATGTACAAGGAGGTGCGGGATTTCAAATAGCGCATCCCAATACCTGAAGCTCCAACCTTACAACGGTACCTATCCCCATTGTGCATGCCCTCCACAAAATCCCATTCCTTCTAAAAGCTTTCCTAATTCTTCATAATGCACATCTTTACATATTAGCATTGTGGTAGTCTCCACAAATCCAAACTCCTTAAAAATGTGCACGAAACAATGAATAGGCAAACACCAACTCAAGCCCACAGACCTACAAGCTTTAAAGTATTTCAAAGAATTTTTGGACATCTATTATCATATTTTGCTTGAAAGATGCTACCGACCACAAATCTGGTTGTGGCCACTCCATACTTAATAAGGAAGATACTTTGATGGGTTCAAGTTTTCCAAACTCTTGTGTAGAAGTAGGTACATTATAAGAGTGAGAATAGAAGAAAATCCTTCTTTGGACCAGTTTGCCTGGGCAAAGATGTGCGAAAATTGTTGCTCCAATATCCGTATGTATCGCATTAAATGTGTCGGAGAGACTATGTAGTGGCTTCTCCTGCACCAATGTGGATGGAAATATGACTATAAATGCATGGCAAATCTTAAGTATAAATCCACAAAAACATTACACTGTGATTACACACTTAGCTTTGTATTCTCAAAACATGTACTTACAATGTGTTGGAAATCGATGTATTCTCAAAACATGTACTTACAATGTGTCGGAGAGACTATGTAGTGGCTGCTCCTGCACCAATGTGGATGGAAAAAAAGTAGGGGGACAAAGTAGTCTTACACTAAGAAGCAGGGGGCCATTAAGAAGTGTAAGACTACTTTGTCCCCCTACTTTTTTGAGGACATAGAGTGTGTCCACCACCCACTTTTCATTGGCTGGCCTCTAATTAACCTTAATCCCAAAGGGCCCCTAGAGGGTTCATATTTTTCCTAATGCCTAGAAGTACCTCCCTCTGAAGTCGGGATGTGGTCTCTCTACACTCCTCATCATACCAGCTATTTTGGGGTGTGCTTCCAAAATGTCGTCGTTGTCCAGGCTCAGTGTGTGGGTATGACTCTGCTGCTGGATCGTGTAGTGTCTTTGTCAATATATAAGTGAGCTCCCCTAAAGGTCTCCCTGGATCCTTTGTGCATAAGCGTGTGTAGATACTATCTATGTAGACAGAATTAGTCTCTCAAGTAAAAGTGTATCGGGCATGGTGTCTGTGCCTGTCCAACTGTGCTGAACTGGAATGAGACGGTAAACGTGAGGAGAGCATGATCTACTGCTACCCCAATAGGCCTGGGCCCCACTGTAAAGTCCTGAATAGAGGGTATGAAAGTGAGCTGAGTCAAAACATAATCCATTGTGCTGGCCCCATGTCTATGAGGAAAACAAGTAAACCCACTCAACCTTGGAAATCTCTGGAGTCCATTCAAGATGGCCAGTCCATGTGCAGTCTCCAAATCTGTCAGATATCCCCCATATCTAATGTGCTCTTGATCTTGCGAACACCTGGCCAATCCCATATCACTGACATCCAATTCTCTCAACATTTCCTCTGAGGTATTGTAGAAAGCTGTCTAAGATTGGCCCGTCTTGGCATTGAAGTCTCCCAAAAGAATGACATCTCTATCCCTAGAGAACTCCCATATGTCCTCATCCAATATCATGTAGGGTGACCCCCCCTTGGGCGATGCATAATGAGATGTGCTGGGGAAAAATAGCATATTGCAATGTAGAGTGGGCCTCCTTGTCTCCGCTCTCACTTTGACCCACATATATCTGGCCTGCTCATCCCTCCGAACATTATGAATGAGGGGTTGCAGCTTCTCCTTGAATAGGATTGCCACACCTCCTGACCCCTGTCCTCTATGGGTTGATCTCGCTTCTTGCTTACAAGTAGTCTCCCAATGGTATCCCGTCACTCTAGGTAATGTGTCGCCAGGAGTCCGATGCGTTTCCGAGTAAAAAATAATGTCTCTTCCCTTAAAGCTACCCTCAAATGTGCCTACATCTATCTTCATTGATCCGTTGGAATTCCATGCTGCCATTTTAAGGCTGGTCCCATAGGTCTCGCACCGTCATTCCGTGTGTTTTTCCAACACCACTACTCTCCCTCCCTTGTAGAAAGCAATTTTCCCTTTCTCCCTCGTTGCCTTGATCTCTGGCATCAGCTCTTGCACATGTGCTACTTATGTTAGAGTGAGGTCATCACCCAAAAATATCCCAGTTTGCTGGAGTGTTGGTCTCTTCTTCAGGAATTCCTTCCTAGCTTTTAATGTAGGGAAACGTATAATGAGTGCTCTTTCCTTGGGCCTTCCTTTCTCATCATTTCCCTTCTTGCCAATCGTCCAAGCACCTGTGTGTGTGGGTTCATAAATAACCATGTACTTCAAGAGCTCTTGCACTTCTTCTTCTACTTTTCCAGTGTCTTTGAGACCTGTAACACGCACATGGAGGGATCTAGTCTTTCGCTTTTGCTCCTCCTCAATTGTCATATTGATGATAGTCGATGTCGGTGTGGCTTCAGAATCTTATCTTTTCTTTTCTTTGCGTCCTCGATCCACTTTTCAGCTTTATCAACCTTCTCTTGTGTTTTGAATAGGTGTTCCGCCCATGACACGGACAAAGAAAACAACATGCATGGCTTAAAGGTTGATCAAAAGTTTAAAGGCATGTGTTTTTGTCTCAAAGGTGGGGTGTCCATGACGTACAGGAGAGCTACATAAGATTCATTCTAATAGGGAGAGCCATTGGTTATCCTGCCCCCCTTAAGGTATAACAGATTAGTTTTTGAAGTGAATGCAAGGGGTAGGATTGATGCAAATCCATAGGGTTGTCTTACCACATACAATGTGTATGGGTAGTGTCAAAAACCCTTTATAAAAACAACTAGCTGCTATTTTTACTAGCCAAAGTAAACCTGGAAGGAGAAACCCTTTGAATTTATTTATGAAATGCAAGGCTTATTCAAAATTTCAACTTTTAGAAAGCCCAACTATCCTCACTAGAAAGTGAGTCAGTTGTACTAGTTTTTGCTTGTTTAGAGTCTGTTGGAGGTGGTTCTTCTTCGTCTCATTGAGCAATAAGATTAGCATGTTGCTTGTGCCGTTTTGAACTTGGCCACACTAAGCATTGATCGATAGTGTGACCAAACTTCTTGCAAAATATATTTGTCTCCTTGGTTAGAAGAGCTTTAGAAGTGATTTCTTGTTCAAAGTGTGGTACCCATTCTTTGATGTCCGGCAGAAAAAATCTCTTGAAGGAAAAGTCCACAACTGCTTAGACCATATCCTCTCACATGTGAAGCTCCATCAGAAGTACAGGCATTCCAGTTAGACCCTTTTTTTATAAAATTTACAGATAAAAATTTGTGCACTCCTACAAGTTCTATTCTTCAAACTAATGGAACTTCTTTTGATTAAATTGATATGTAAGCTTGATTTTTTCAATAAACAGCTGGAAACAGCTGCTATGATGAGCTCATCAAATACGGACAATCCATCTTCAAGGACACAGACTCATAATGAACCTTTAATTGGAAAGAACATGGAGCCTCAAAATAAGGACAATTCCGATAATGGTAAATATTGCCCATGTCTTAATTGTGCACTTTTTTCCTGTGATTGGATTATGTTTCTTAGAGGTCTTAGGTTTATTCTTTGTGCCTTTTTGGTACAGTTTCAAAATTAAGAATATATGAGATGTCTATCTTTCAAAAACACGGAGTATCGGGGATTATGTTACTTGACAGGATTTGGAGGTGACTTAGATGCCCACGAGAGTGCTTAAGAAGGTGGCCTTTGTAGATGTTTCGAGAGGATTTCATGGATGTGTGCCTGCAACATTGACCCAAGTGTGTTACTGGTCAGCACATATTCATCAGCTTTGTTTTGAGTTTGTATTGAGTGGGGCAAACATGAGGGATTAAACTCAAAGCAATCAATTTGCAACCTCTGCCAACTTAAGCTGTAGCCAACCGAAGTGCTCGCTACTGCTGCTCGCCCCCCCCTTGCTGCGCCATCGCTACCCTCTCCCCCCCCCCCCCCCCCCCCCCCACACACGCTGCCCCTGCACTGCCCCTGCGCGCTAACCTCTCCCCCCCCCCCCCCCCCCCCCCCCAACACCCGCTGCCCCTGCGCGCTGCCGCCCCCCCCGCTGCCCCCCCCCCCCTGCTTTCGCGCTGCCCCAAAGGCTGCCCGCTGCCCTCCTCTCGCGTTGCCATCCCCACCCCATCCCCCCGCTCGCTGCCGCTTGTGCACCCGCACATTACCCGGCTGCCCACTTCGCCCTCGCCGTCCCCCCATCCCCCCCCCCCCCCCCCCCCCCCGTCCTCTTTGCTCCCGAAGGTCTTCTGCACCTGGCTCGGCAACGCTTTCTCTTCGGACAAGTGCTTGGCGTACTCGTTCGCATATTTTCTTCACCGCCCGCTTCTTCGACTCAGCAGTAGACACAGATGGAGGCTCCAGCTCCACCTCAGAGGGACTCGCCTGAAGCCCCCTCGCCCGACCCCGCTGAGCCCACCATTCGACTTGCTCTTACGCCGGCAGAGCAAGCGAGCCTTGCCACAGAGGTTGAACGCTTGCAGGCGACTTTTGTCATCTGCAAGGTTCTCGGCACTCGTCCCAGCAGAGGAGAGCTGCGAGACCTTCTCCAGGCCCGCCTCCTCACAGAGGTGGGCAAGATCTTGGATGTCCAGATTCTCGGACGGGTGTACTACCAGATTGAGTTCGAGACTTCCGAGATGGCCTCCAAGGTCATAGCTATGAGTCCATTGGCCATCCGAGCAGCACGCGCCCACTTTCGACAGTGGTGACATGGTTTTGACCCGTCTTCGGATGTGCTAGTAGAGGAGGCGGACATCCCCATCTCAGTCTGCTTTCCGGGTTTACGGAGGGAGTACCTTCCACTTCTCTCCAGGATTGGCTCCGCCATCGGAACTGTCCTGGAGACACCTCGTACGGCAGCATCAGTAGCTGCCAAGGCGGCTGGCATCCCTTCAGTTCGAGTTTTGGTCAGAGATACCCACACGCTCCCGAAGGTCATCCTTCTGCCTCGGGTGAGTGGGGGTTGGTTTAGACAGAGTGTGGAGTACTCGGGTCTCCCGAACCAGTGTTTCATTTGCAGACAGATGGGCCACCTAGCAAAGGACTGTCCACGGAGGAGACCACGACCCGCACCCCAGCCTCAGTCCCAGCCTGCCAAGGCTGGGCCGCAGCCACAGCCAGCGACACAGAGCACAGATTCAGCGCCACCCTCCGAGCCTGGGGCTCGAGCGGAGGAGGGGTGGCAGCAGGCCCGTGGCCGTCGACGCCAGGGGCCACAGCGACAGCCTGGCACTCAGAGTGGCCCCCAGGTGCCTACTCAGCAGTAGTGGGTTCCCACAGGGAACCGCTTTGGTCCTCTTGAGTAGGAGGAGCCCCCTACGCCAGCCTCCACCTCCGCTTCACCCTCGCCAGCCGCTCCGCCTTCCGATCTCCCCTCCTCCTCCTCATGCCCTCCCCCGCCCTCTGCTACCGCTCACTCCCCACCTCGCCCCCCCCCATGTCTCTGCCGCCCCACCCCGCTACTCCCTCTCCCCCGCCCCCCCCCCCCCCCCCAGCCACTTCTCCCCCTCCTCCTGCTTCAGTACCACAGTCGGCTCAGGAGACTGGACCCTTGCCGGCGGCCAGGAGATCTCTTGGCAGCGCCTTCGCCACGAGTCGCCTAGCGAGAGAGGGTCAGCCCTTCATGCGGCCCCCATTGCAGATTCAGACATCTCCTCTTGCAGCTATCCCTCGTGGTTTGACGAGCTTTGACCTCCGACGCCGCTGGGATTTCTTCGATTACGGGTTTACTCGTTTTCTTGGCGATTCCGCAGCAGACCACGAGGCAGCCTGCTTCAGAGTCCACGCTTTGTTCCTCGCCGCTAGGGGGACAGAGGCCTTGGACTCAGCAGTTGGTTTCTCCTTCCCCCTTTGTGGCAGGACTGAGACAGAGTGGTCCCTCGACTCAGTGGTGGGATGGTTGCATACACAGGTTCTCGAGTTCTCTCACCACATGGGAGAACTTGGCGTTACAGATTTGCTGCAGACTTTGTGGCCACTGGCCAAGTTTGCGGTGACACCCCCAGATTCAGTAGGATGTAGACACATTGTGGTGTACTTTTTTGCTGATACGCAGTGTTTGCCTTGCTATGTATTCATTCATGAGGACTCCTGGACAGAGGAGGTTGCTTTACGCACGGCTCGCTGTACTTGGGCTTGGACCAGGCACTCACTGCAGTCTCGTCTATCTAGAGGACGCTCGGATGCGGATTACTCCCCATCCAAGCCTGCTTCGAAGATAGCTCATCTTGCTGCTGCGGCAGCATCTGTTCTCTCTCGCTCCCCATGAGGATCGTCTCGTGGAACGTGCAGGGACTCGGTGGGCCCCAGTTTCAGCGACAGCGGGGCCGATTGCGTCAGGAGCTTCAGCGATGCCTTGTGGGAGGAGAGATTGATCTCCTTATGCTTCAGGAGCACCATTTGTCTGAGAGCCGCATTCAGGGATGTGGTCAGATTTTGCGTGGACGCTATGATACCTTTTGGTCAGCTGCTTTTGGACCTGGAGGCATCCAGGGTGGGGTAGGTATGACTATTGCGGACTCATTACAGCAGGCCATTGTGGGCAGAGGGATTATTGTACCAGGCAGGGCTCAGTGGATTACTATGCAGGTTCAGGGTAGCCTTGTGGGTTTCCTGAACATCTATGCGCCCAATGTGGCGAGTGCTCGTGCAGAGTTTTGGTCATAGATTGTTGAGTCTTTGCCACAGGTTGACCAATGGTGTGTAGGAGGGGACTTCAACATGTTGGAGGACCCTTCTGACAGAATCGGAGGCAGCCATGCTACTTTGCATGGAGTCGAGTTAGCAGCTTGGGAGAGGTTTTGTATGACGTTGAGGGTCTCGGATACATGGCAGCATTCTGGCTTTGTGAGGCCTCCAGAGAGTCTTGCCTTCTCTAGATCGGACCGCAGAGTGGGAGGAGTGAATCTATCGCGCATAGATCGCTTCTACACTAGTGACCACTTCAGTGACTTGGGGGGATCAGTGGGCATCCTGGCAGGGACATCCTTCTCGGACCATGCACCAGTGATCCTCACAGTGGCAGACAGGCAGAGGAGTGGGAGCACGATGCTTCGCATCCCACAGCGGGTCTTGTTGGACTCAGCACTCAGAGAGAGGGTCGAGGCTCTATGGACAGAGGGCATGGAAGCCAGGCTCCACCTGCAGACAGAGTGGCTTCAGGCCTAGCTCAGCTCAGCCACTTCTTTCTCCAGGAGTCTTTGGCTCGACGGGCTGCAGCGAGAGAGGAGGAGCAGCCTCTCAGACGAGGCATTGCTTCACTACAGAGGATGCAGGAGCAACATCCAGACAGTCCATGATTGAAGGAGCAGCGACAGCAGGCTCGACAGGAGCTTGCTTGCACAGAGGAGAGGCGCCATGAGTTTGCCTTCCACCGACAGGCATCTCAGTGGACTCAGGTGGGTGACAGAGTGACAGGTGTTTTTTTTGAGACAGTGGGACCTCGGCACTCGCATGCCAAGGTCAATCAGTTGAGGAGACCCGATGGGTCAGTTGTTTGCGAGCCAGAGGATATGCGTGCAGTTGCTACTGACTTTTACCGTGAGCTACTGTCGGCTGAGCCCGAGTCAGAGAGACAGGATGCATGCAGGGAGCAGGTTTGGGCACAGATGCCTTGTCTTGTGACTGAGGAGATGCAGCAGAGGCTTGAGTTACCTCTTCAGCTTGAGGAGCTGCACACGGCTCTTAGGGCCCTCCCTCATGGTAGCTGTCCAGGTGAGGATGGGCTGACTTTCAGCTTCTTCTTGGATTACTGGGACCTGCTTGGCCCAGATCTTTGTAGTGCCTTTCAGTACATTCTACACACAGGAGTGATGCCGGATAGCATGAGTGAGGGCCTGATTTACCTCATTCCAAAGGAGGGTGGCTCCTTGGATGAGATTCGACAGTGGCGTCCCATCACCATTCTCAACTCAGCCTACAAAATTCTTGCCAAGGCTCTGAGTTTGAGGATTCAGCCACTTTTGGAGAGCCTTATACATGGGACTCAGACAGGTTTTGTCAAGGAACGCAGTATCCTTGACAACATCTTCACTTTTTGGGCTTCTTCTGCCCTTGCACGGCTCCGTGGGGAGGACCTTGTGATTCTTCTTCTCGATTTTGAGAAGGCATACGACAGAGTTGACTGGGACTTTCTAGAGGGCACGCTACGCAGGATGGGCTTCTGAGAGGCTTGGATCAGAGGGGTGTCAGCTTTGTACAGACAGGCCCACAGTCAGGTGCTTTTGGCAGGAGGTAGAGGTGAGCGCTTCATGCTCACACGATCGGTCAGACAGGGTTGTCCTCTTGCCCCCTTTCTCTTTCTGTTCTATGCGGAGGCGATGAGCAGATTTTTGGTGTCACAGCAGGTTGGTTTGAGGGGCTTAGCACTCCCTATACGGGGAGATGAGCTTCTAGACGCTGAGTTTGCCGACGACTCAGCCTTGTACTTAGAGGGCCAGGAGGCCAATTTACACAGATGTGGGCAGGCTTTGGAGACCTTCTGCTGTGCATCGGGCGCACTGATCAACTGGAGAAAGACAGTGGCTTTCTCAGTTGGTAGTGCTTCTGTGCCAGATTGGATGCCAGGAGAGGGTTTCAGGTGGATTCCTCCAGGGACTGCAGTTCGGTACTTGGGTTGTCAGGTTGGTTTGGATTTGTCCCCCGAGCAGCAGATTGCTCCTCTTCTCCTGTCCATCAGGAGAAAGCTGTTACATTGGAGCTTAGCACGACTTTCGCTGGCTGGTATAGTAGTAGTTGCCAACCAGGTGTTGTTGGCGACTATGTGGTACATCACTTCTTGCTGGATCTTCTCGAGTTCTTGCATCAGCCAGGTAGAGAGGCTGATTAGGAACTTCCTTTGGTCTGGTCGCGACACTCAGATTGCCCGAGCCAAGGTGGCTTGGTCGGTCATCACACTTCCTTGTTCTCAGGGAGGGCTTGGGATCATTGATCCAGCACAGCAGAGCAGAGCCCTTCTTGGGAAGTTCGTCGTCAGAGGACTTCTTCCAGGCGAGGAGCCCTGGAAGGAGTTCTTGTTGCAGAGGCTTCGTGCCAGGGTGCCTCAGGCAGGAGGCCCTTGGCAACCTTCGACCAGATGGATCTTTACAGAGTTGCGCCGAGTTGGTTTGAGCAGGAGACTGGAGGACCGATTCGCTGTGAGTTTGCTTCGGTCTTGGGAGCTATTGCGGCGTGGCCTAGAGCAGCGGCATCCGACGTGCACGGAGGAGCGCCTACGGCAGCCCCTCGTCTAGAACCCCATGGTTAGTAGTCGGAGAGGCCACTTGGTTGGGAGTAGGCCTCATGTTTCTTGGGGTCCCATGGCAGCAGGTCCAGCGCGCTCTCTAGGTGAATTGCTAGAGTTCACAGGTTTGTCAGAAGAGGTGCAGGTTGTCCAGCTACAGGGCATGAGAGGGGTTCAGAGCATGTGTCAGGACATCTCAGAGTCAGTTCCAGCTGATTGGCTCACGCCTCTCGAGCCAGTAGCACCCCGGTGGATGGGAGCCTTCACACGACTGGAGGTTCTCATTTCAGTCAGGGCTTGCTCAGAGACTGTCCCAGCCCTGTTCTTCGAGCTTCAGGGTGGGGGACGATTACGGAGAGTTGCAGTAGAGGCCCCGCAGGTAGCAGAGTGTTGTTTCCAGAGGATCCGAGTTGTGGGCATCTCTGGGAGGACTTGCGTCATAGACCCCGACCCAGCAGCTCTTGAGACAGGACACTAGAGGCTATGGGCTTGGGAGTGCTGTCCACTGGCACGAGTACAGTGGGATCCTAGTGAGTGGCTATGGAGGGACCCATTCTCTTCTGCAGACCGCCCCGGAGTCCCTTTCTTTCAGTACACTGTTCGGCTTGGACGTCGTATCTTGCAGCACAGAGAGAGGCCCGCCCCGCTGCAGCACGTCATTGGCAGGAGGAGGGTCTCACAGTTGAGTTCTTGGCAGCTTTTTGGCAGAGCCTGTGGGACTCCAGACAGCCGAGGCGCGTCACCTTGTTCCATTGGTTGGTTGCACACAGAGCCACAGCAGTTGGGAGCTGGCTTGTACATAGTGGTCTCTCGGCCGCATGCACAGCCTGTGACCAGTTGGTGGAGAGTCAGCGACACTGTCGTTGGGACTGTCCCTCGGCCCAGCAGGTGTGGCTACGAGTTCTTCGGCTGATGCCTGCCCTCTCCATGGCTCGACAGTACACTTGGGGGGCGGCGGCTTGGTCCACCCTCATGGGCCCGGCACTTCAGTTTGAGCTATCTTCCACCAGCAGGATGATAGTGATACAGGGGGGTCGACCTACACTCCAGCCTGCTGCAGACCTTACTCCACAGGAGTGGAGCAGTGAGAGAGCGGAGTGTTGGGAGCTCATCAGCAGCCTAGCTCTCTGGTTCATCTGGCGGGCCCGTTGTTTCCGCATCTTTGAGGCTCGCCTTGTACCACCAGCAGAGATTGTTCGTGACTTTTGGCTAGAGCTGATCCATACTCTCAGAGGACAGCTTGAGGGACTACAGGGCAGCTCCGACCACATGCCAGAGCGCCGCGAGGCTTTCCTTCGTCTCTGGCGCCCTGGGCCGTTTTACTCCATGGTCCAGGGGGTGCTCATATGGCACTACTGTCCACCTGTGTGGCTTTTCCCTCCTCCCATCTCTTGATTTAGCCCCATTGTATATATGCTGTTTTTTCATTGGGAGAGTCTCCCCATCATGTTTGTTGTAGCTCTCTCTTGCAGAGGTGGATGTAGCCCTATGGGCAGCTTTCATTAACTAATAGAAGGATCTTTTTCTCGGAAAAAAAAAAAAACTTAAGCTGTAGCTTCAAGGATGCTACCGAATTTGAAAACCCACAAAGTTCAACAAAGAAAATAAAATAAAAAGTGATCGAAAACTTGGGGAAAACCTTGCCCTTTTGCATATGTACAAGCAAGGAATTGCAGCGCATAGTCTACCCTCGACTAGCTGCAACACAGGGAACGGCACACAACCTAGCTGCCATATCTCAAACCAAGATGAAGAGAGGTCAATATGTAGAGCTAAGGACCCATTTTCCTCAGCCCATAGAGGAGAGACACACTCTCAACTCACCACCCCAGGCTCTCACAAGGCAAGAGGAGTACCCCTAGTAGGCTATAGCAACATGAGCTTTCCTCTTCACAGCTGGAAACACCTTCATTCACGACCCCAAGTTGATAAATGTTCAGTTTTTCTTCATATTTTAATTATACTTACTTACTCTTTGAAGTCTTGACACTTCTATGTACAAAAACAGCAAAAGTATGTATCCCGCACAACTGTCGGTATGCGTAGAGACAGCTGGCACACACCGCCTTTGTATACTTTGTACAAGCATGCTTTATTAACATCCAAGGGTACCAAAAGCATAAAAGAACACTTCTTAAAGTCTTAGGGACGAATCACATCATTCCTCAAAAACACGTCACATATTTGCCCCCCCCCCCCCAACAAGCATCGAACACTTTCAAGTGTTTCATATACATACTCTAGCATCATTGTAGACATTGTCCTACTTTTCATGCCACAAAAGCACTAAAAAATAAGATGAGAGCTAAAAAAAAAACATATATTCTCTCACCATCCACTTCCATGCTGCATCCAATAACCATACACATAACATACCAAAAGCTTTTTTCATAGAAGCAAAAACCCATACGCTCATGACATCAAAAATATATCTCTTCCCTCTGTCATGCACATAAGATTGCATTGAATCCAAGCCAAAATTCTCATGCTTCAATTCATACAAATCACGGATCTCAAATCTATCCATCAAAGCTTTTACATTCTCAACTATAATTTGTCCAGTCAAGATATTCAAAGTATCCTTGCATGCCAAACCACAAAAGATTATAAGGCATTCCATCATCCAACTTTATAAGCATATCAAATTCATTAACACAAAGAGTATGGCTATCCATCTTATCAAGATTTCCAAAGCAAAACCTTGTTTCATCATCCTCACAACTTCCTCTAAGATTTTCTCTTGCTTGACATTGGAGCTTGCAACAAGTAGCTCACCAAACAAGACACCAGTAAATATACCATTATCAAATAGCATAACATCATGCATAGATATGGGCTGCAAATTAACATTAAAATCATACAAATCAGTATTTTTAACCTCAACATGGGACTTTGTGCAACACAAACCATTCACTTGATCAGCAACCCGAGGCATATCATCAAACAAGCCATAAGTGCAAACATCATCTTCGGAGATCATAGTCTTATGAAGAGCCATATGATCCATATAAACCTTAGCAGCATGAAAACTAGAAATTTGAAGCTCAATATAAGATAAGAGCATTTTCAATGCAACCATCTACAACATGATTAAAATCCATAGACATCTCATCAAACAGCCCATTCATTGAGACAAAGTTTGCATCCATTGAAATGTTGATATCATGAGAGTCATCTAAACCATGACACATCAAATTCAGCAATCTCATACTCAAGAGAAGATTCTAAAGAGTTTACATCATGAGCTTTAATTGTAGCATACGCTTCCACAACCTCACTTTCCATAGCATCAATTTCAAACAAACTGCATGTAAACACATAGTCTCCATCCATTTGCATATCATTCTCATGAGTGAATTCCAAGCCAACCTCAATATCATCCACATCAGCAGGTACATCTTCAAGGGGAAAACCCATATACTTGTTTGCATTTTCATCACACACATCAACCACATGTATGGAATCATCTTTCACATGCTTGCATGCTACCTCATTCTCATGCTTCACTTCAACATCACAAAAACCTGTATTAAGCTTCCATAATGTATACTCCACCATAGGCTTACCCACATGAGCTTCTTCATGTAGGAAGTTCACGTTCACAATTTGCATAACCTCATCCTTTTTGCATGTGCTATCAAAAATAATTTCTTTCTTATCCCACAAATATGCATACTCGTCCATATGATTCACTTCTCCACTTGCAAGTTCTTTGCTAAAATCCAAAAGAGCATATTTTATCTTTGTCCAACTACTAGTAACCACATGCCTCATACACAGAATCATCCACGATATCCTTTTGAAGTACCTGCAAGAACTCAAACTGCCTGAATTGGCAAGCCAACAAGAAGAGGAAACCTTGCTTATAGTCATCAAGTTGTCCACAAACCTCAAATACATTGTCACAAGCCTCCGAGTCATAGTTACCCATAACGGCAGTCGGGACGGGAAACAAGGAACGGCAACGGGCATGAAATGCCATTCTCTGTATCGGATACTCACGTCTGAAACATGGAACGAAGATTTGGATTGGGAAGTTGAAATGGGGACGGGGAACAGAGACCTGAAAATGGCCATTCCCTATAACTATGCTCCAAGTATTTCTCAAGTGCTCAAAATCCCTACAAAATCATCTTCAAACCAAGATCACACAAGGTCTTGAATTGATTCCCAAGTGGACTCTAACCTGACAATCAAAGAAGACTCTCCCCTCCTCAGTGGGGGCACCCGTTTATGTGAAAGATCGGGGGCCTGGCCTCTACAACACCTCAAACCAACGCAAGAAAAGAGGCTGAAGAGAATAGCTCTCTCAAGATAATATGGTTTGATCCTCGCTCACAAATTTTAACAGCGGCACTCACACTCAACCTCGACTAGCCCCTACTAGCTTCTCTCTACACCGCTACAACTCCCACTATACTTGGATGCACTAAAAGAAGCAAAGGGATTTAAAAAAAACCAAAAGAAAATAGTGATGAAAAACAATGGAAATCTCTGCACTTTTTCTTCTAAAACCAAGGGCTTCACTTCTTCTCAAACGCCCTTCCATGTGCTAGTAGAGACTCCATAGGTGCTCCCATATCTACACATAGCACTTCAATAACAACTGAATTGAGAGAGAGAGAGAGAGAGAGAGAGAGAGAGAGAGAGAGAGAGAGAGAGAGAGAGAGAAATGAAATGAAATGATATATTAACGTCTTCAAAAGGCCAAAATGACCTTTGAGACCAAGCTATTACAACATAATGAATCTGATACCGTGTCCGAAATAAAAAAGAACTGAAACAAAAAATACAACTGCTACAAGTTGGGACTATGTGGATGTTCCAGCTAATACAAAAGGTGCCCAGTACAATGTGTAGAGCAATGAGAGAAGGGGGGGGGGGGGAGGTATGGTAGAGATCCATCCTCATCTCCTCTGGACGTCGAGAAAGTATGGCTCGAATCCTCTCTTGTAGTCTCCGTCGATACTGTGTAGCTCCTCTCTTCAATCGCGGTCGTCTAGATCTCCCTATCTCCAATGCTCGGTCTATGAGAATTCCAGCAGTGGTAGTATGAGTGCGGGTAGAGCTCTACAATGGTGGCTGCTCCTTTGGCTACTTCTCTGGGTGTCCAATATCTAGTGTAAAGAAATCTGCAATCTGTCTCTGGGACTGTCTCTCCAGCTCTCCTCAGTAAAGTGTCTCTATGCTTGTGTAACTCAAGAAGATACTATCCAAGACATTTTTGATCCTCATAACTCATGACCACAGATAGAGGCCCAAAACCCTCTCTGAATAGACAATGAAAACGGCCTCGTATCTCATAGTACACTATGCAATGACATATGTAATGTAACTCTGTCTCTGGATCTAGATGACATAAGTGGCATATCCTGCTATCTGTTGGTATCCCTCTGAATCTGCCACTCAATCTCGAGCTGATGTGAGGATGTTCGTATCTGGCCAATGGTACAACGCAAACCATGAGAAAGATGTGTGTCCATATAGCTAGGTCGAATCACAAACCCATCCCCTGTGAGGTGGAGAAGATGCTCTCTATAGAAAGCCATCATCATGCCCAACTCCTGTACCGGCTCTATCCATGTCCTCCTCGTGTCCAATTGGATCAGATCCTGACGAATGAGTCTAGTAATCTCCACCCGTGTCAGAGACATCAAGGGTGCCTGTAGAGAGTATTGAAAAGGAGTCAGCCTGTCCATGGTGAAGCCATGTGTCTGAAACCATGATCTCATCTGTGCATACCAGCATGATGTATCCCCGTGTAGAGCTAGCTGTCTGGAGGACTCTAGGGCCAACCTGAGAGAGAGAGAGAGAGAGAGAGAGAGAGAGAGAGAGAGAGAGAGGTGGAATTCCACTCTAGAGACTACTGGCCCCAAACCTTGGCGCCCCTTTTGGTATTTCTTTATATTACTTGAACTTAGTACAATGCCGGTACTCATGCTTTGCACCTTCACCCAGAAGTGTGTCAGAGACTGCCCTCTACACATATTTAAAGGCCCTTGGCCTATGAAAAGGAGTTAACATGAAAAGCTTCAAACTCAAAAGCATCTGGCCCCAAAAGCACTAGCACCAAAAGCTGTCAGCACGTTTTGCGGAAATCCGTACAGGTATGCCACATTATCAGCTCTACGCGCGTGTGTGTGTGTGTGTGGGTGGGGGGGGGGGGGGGGGGGGGGGGGGGCTTGCTTTATTATTGTAGCTGGGCTACAGTGTCACTCTACACAGAAAGACAAGACAGTTACGGTTGGTCATGGGTTCACACTTGGTAGACTTGACACGTGGCAGGAATGGTGGGTTAGAGGACACCGTGACCAGTTCTTCTCCACCACAGTTTAGGGATTAATGCAACCGGACAGTCAGAGATATTTGATGTTATCTATTGCTTGCCCTTTTGGGGTTGTATATATTCTCACATTTGCTTTAGTTTGATACATTGTTCTAGATGGTTTATGAGTCTTGAGTCTAGCGTCGAGTCGAGTCTACATCACAGACAGCACCCTCCATGCACATCTTGAGCCTCGACACCCCCATTGTACCCGTGAGTTCTAGGCTTGGAGCAGAGAGTGTGCTTCCATGCCAGAGTCTGTACTGGTCCATCTGAGTTAGTCAAGTCCCATGCTGTTCCGGTTTTACTGTTGAGTCTGATGTTCTATTGAGTACTTGTTTGCTATATTGTTCATCGTCTACAATGTTCCATTCTGTTGGAGTGAGATTTCATGCACATTGCATTGAGGAGCACCCACAGTAGAGAGCACGACACATTATTCCCGCTATAGGTGCTCTCATTTTTGGCACACCTTGTGGGACACGCCGATGTGCCTACAGGTCGAGGAGCTAGCTTGTTTAAGCTCTCGCCTGCGTTGGTCTGCTAGCCTGGACTAGAGTAGTCCAGCTTGGTCTGTCCAGCTCAGTACTAGACCAGCTGGTCTAGTCGCTTGTCCTGGTCTAGTCACTCGTCTTGGTCTAGTCACTAGTCCTGGTCTAGTCGCTTGTCCTCGGCTAGTCTCTCGTCCAAGTCACTCACACTAGTCTAGTGGAGTCTGGACCACTAAGTAAAAGTCTTAGTGCCCAAAGCTTGGGTGGTTTTTGATCACTGCATGATATATACGAGGCAATCCAAAGATCGACAAAGTCCATTACTGAGTCCTCTGAAATACTACCATCGAAAGCACAAACCGTTTGTGCCGAGTAAGTCCACCAGGCCTATTACCCCTACCTTCCCATGCGGATACCTCCACTCCCTCAAACAATTCTTCACCTCCCATGTCACCTTCCCCATTACGATTCTCACTCCCTGTGCTACAACAAGCTCTTGAAAAACAAGCTCCTGAACAGGCAGCCATGGAGGAGCTCACAAGCGTCGTGGCTAAGGTGAATATAAAGTTTCCGACTTTCAGAGGACTCTCCACAGAGGATGCAAGCGACTATGCTAGGAGATTTGTCTCCTTCTGCCGTGGTCGTGGGCTCAACAGAGAAGACGCTTACCTAGTGCTTTTCCCTTCAACCTTGGATGGCTTAGCCGATAAATGGTCCGACCTAAAGCCACTCTGGAAGAATATGTTGCTGTTGCTACTAGGATAGGAGGGGGCCAAGAAGCGATTCACCGACTCTCCTCAGGCAGAGATTGCCTCAGTATTTTTAGAAAGTCCCTTTGATCCTTTGACTTCTTTACACAGGGAGCTCAAAGCCCTGAAGTTACAACGCGCTCTTCAAGAGGAGACGTAACAAACTTGGACACCCCAAGTCCAGATTCTACCGCGACACAACAGAGATTCACTTCAAAACAGTCACAATTTCACAATTGAGTTGATACGGCCCGGCGTAGTTTAGTGCCTAGAGATATTGGCCCAAAAGATTGGCACCCTTTTGGTATTTCTTTTTGTATTAATCTGTGTTCAAAGTACAAGAGAGTGGGTAGGTGCTCACTCTGAGACTCTGCGTCCAGATACCCTGAGAAGGAGGCCATGCCCATTTATTTATTGATACAAGGGATGCCCATAAGCAAAGCCCCAAAATCAGTAGTTTAAAAGCTTCTCAAAATAAAGCAATAAGCCCCAAAAGCTGCCAGTAAATTTTCAACAAGCGCAAATCCGTACTGCCCGCTTTCTGCGGTGCGATTTGTTGAGATTCCGTATTGCAGTCCGCACAGCCTGCCACGTGAGCCTGTCGGCATGTTTTACGGATACTGCTGCCACGTCAGCAGTGCGCTTGTCGGGGATTTGATGCCACGTCACCGATTTGTAACACCCCCTCTTGAAAGCATTGTAATCGTCCTCGATACGCCTGCAAAAGAGACAGAGGCCATAAATTGTCTTATCAGACACTCACTGTTGGTACCGACGCACTAGGAACAACACATCTAGCACATGTACCAATCGACAGTCACATCACAGGACATCAAAGGACATCACTTGACATCGCAGGACATCACATAACAAATCACATTCAAAATCATTCCAAATCTTAGATGATGATTAATTGGCAATGTATTTAGCAATCGCATCTAGATCCAATCGGGACCTCACAGATGCCCGATTAACTAATCCATATTGCAGACATGTCTATAGAGATATATGAGACCGAAAGCAGTCATTTTGTCTATCAGTTCCTGCACTCAAACAAGTCAAGTACGAATCAATCAGTATCATATTCATTTTCGGGAATTCCAGTTCATAAAGTCGTACAGCAGAATATTATTAGCTTAGCAGTATCCCTGAAACCCAAAGGGACGTCAGTGACTCTATGTCAAAAATCGGGGCAATCTGTTGACAAAGGAGCGGAGCGACTCCCCTCTTGTACAAACCCGTTCCACTAGATTCACCCATGCTGGAATCGGGGTCTTATCGCAGTAGACTATGCTAAACCGAATGCTTCAAGGTAAAGTTCCCATATATCTGTGTTGTCCATTCCGGCTTTGAAACCAATCGGCTCTCATAGGCAATGACATGGCCTTCTTGCTTTAAGACCGCACCCAGACTACGACCACAAACATCACAATATACTTCAAATGACTTTTGCAAATCCGGCAAAGTCAAAACTGGTCCCGTAGTCAATTTCTCTTTCAAAGTCTGAAAGGCAGTCACCTCTATGGGTCCCCACGAATAAGGGATTCCTTTCTATGTCAAGATATGCAAAGAGGAAGCAACCTCTGCAAACTTTCTAGTGAACCGCCGGTAGTAAGAACATAAGCCCACAAAGCTTCCAACTTCATGGACATTCTTCAAATCAGGCCAATCACATATTGTCTCAATCTTGGCCGGGTCCATCTTCACTCCTGCTGCTGAGACGATGTGTCCCAAAAAGTGTAACTCTGATAAGAAAAATTCACTCTTCTTGGCATTGATCACCAACTTGTGATCTCGCAATGCCTGAAAAGACCTGTAGCAGATGTTGTCTACGCTCTGCCTCATCCTTGGAGAAGACTATAATGTCGCCAAAGAAAATGCCAACAAAAGATTTGTAATCTCTTAAAATTATGTCCATTATTCGGTTAAAAGTCGCAGGAGCATTTGTAAGGCCAAAGGGCATCACCAAAAATCTATATAAACCGAGGCTCGTCCGAAAAGCTGTCTTGTAGACATCTCCCGGCACGATCCGGATCTGATGATATCCGCTTTTCAAATCAATCCTGTTGAAACAAGAGGATCCCTGTAATTTGTCAAGAATATCATCGATCCACAGAATCGGAAATCTATTCTTGATGGTGATTTTATTGAGAGATCTATAATCAATGCACATTCTCCAAGATCCGTCTTTCTTTAAAACCAACAACACCGGAGAACAGTAAGAATAAGACCCTTTTCCAAGAGGTCTTTCACTTGGTTCATAATCTCTTTTTGGCTCGGGTCACTCGGTAAGGTGGTTTGTTCGGATCCTGTAAGTGCTCGCTACTGCTGCTCGCCCCCCCCTTGCTGCGCCATCGCTACCCTCTCCCCCCCCCCCCCCCCCCCCCCACACGCTGCCCCTGCACTGCCCCTGCGCGCTAACCTCTCCCCCCCCCCCACCCCCCACCCCCCCAGCCGCTGCCCCTGCGCGCTGCCGCCCGTCCGCTGCCCCCCCCCTGCTTTCGCGCTGCCCCAAAGGCTGCCCGCTGCCCTCCTCTCGCGTTGCCATCCCCACCCCATCCCCCCGCTCGCTGCCGCTTGTGCACCCGCACATTACCCGGCTGCCCACTTCGCCCTCGCCGTCCCCCCATCCCCCCCCCTCCCCCCCCCCCTCTTTGCTCCCGAAGGTCTTCTGCACCTGGCTCGGCAACGCTTTCTCTTCGGACAAGTGCTTGGCGTACTCGTTCGCAGATTTTCTTCACCGCCCGCTTCTTCGACTCAGCAGTAGACACAGATGGAGGCTCCAGCTCCACCTCAGAGGGACTCGCCTGAAGCCCCCTCGCCCGACCCCGCTGAGCCCACCATTCGACTTGCTCTTACGCCGGCAGAGCAAGTGAGCCTTGCCACAGAGGTTGAACGCTTGCAGGCGACTTCTGTCATCTGCAAGGTTCTCGGCACTCGTCCCAGCAGAGGAGAGCTACGAGACCTTCTCCAGGCCCGCCTCCTCGCAGAGGTGGGCAAGATCTTGGATGTCCAGATTCTCGGACGGGGGTACTACCAGATTGAGTTCGAGACTTCCGAGATGGCCTCCAAGGTCATAGCTATGAGTCCATTGGCCATCCGAGCAGCACGCGCCCACTTTCCACAGTGGCGACATGGTTTTGACCCGTCTTCGGATGTGCTAGTAGAGGAGGCGGACATCCCCATCTCAATCTGCTTTCCGAGTTTACGGAGGGAGTACCTTCCACTTCTCTCCAGGATTGGCTCCGCCATCGGAACTGTCCTGGAGACACCTCGTACGGCAGCATCAGTAGCTGCCAAGGCGGCTGGCATCCCTTCAGTTCGAGTTTTGGTTAGAGATACCCACACACTCCCGAAGGTCATCCTTCTGCCTCGGGTGAGTGGGGGTTGGTTTAGACAGAGTGTGGAGTACTCGGGTCTCCCGAACTAGTGTTTCATTTGCAGACAGATGGGCCACCTAGCGAAGGCCTGTCCACGGAGGAGACCACGACCCGCACCCCAACCTCAGCCCCAACCTGCCAAGGCTGGGCCGCAGCCACAGCCAGCGACACAGAGCACAGATTCAGCGCCACCCTCCGAGCCTGGGGCTCCAGCGGAGGAGGGGTGGCAGCAGGCCCGTGGCCGTCGACGCCAGGGGCCACAGCGACAGCCTGGCACTTAGAGTGGCCCCCAGGTGCCTACTCAGCAGCAGTGGATTCCCACGGGGAACTGCTTTGGTCCTCTTGAGCAGGAGGAGCCCCCTACGCCAGCCTCCACCTCCGCTTCACCCTCGCCAGCCGCTCCGCCTTCCGATCTCCCCTCCTCCTCCTCATGTCCTCCCCCGCCCTCTGCTACCGCTCACTCCCCACCTCGCCCCCCCCATGTCTCTGCCGCCCCACCCCGCTTCTCCTCTCCCCCGCCCCCCCCCCAGCCCCTTCTCCCCCTCCTCCTGCTTCAGTACCACAGTCGGCTCAGGAGAGTGGACCCTTGCCGGCGGCCAGGAGATCTCTTGGCAGCGCCTTCGCCACGAGTCGCCTAGCGAGAGAGGGTCAGCCCTTCATGCGGCCCCCACTGCAGATTCAGACATCTCCTCTTGCAGCTATCCCTCGTGGTTTGACGAGCTTTGACCTCCGACGCCGCTGGGATTTCTTCGATTACGGGTTTACTCGTTTTCTTGGCGATTCCGCAACAGACCACGAGGCAGCCTGCTTCAGAGTCCACGCTTTGTTCCTCGCCGCTAGGGGGACAGAGGCCTTGGACTCAGCAGTTGGTTTCTCCTTCCCCCTCTGTGGCAGGACTGAGACAGAGTGGTCCCTCGACTCAGTGGTGGGATGGTTGCATACACAGGTTCTCGAGTTCTCTCACCACATGGGAGAACTTGGCGTTACAGATTTGCTGCAGACTTTGTGGCCACTGGCCAAGTTTGCGGTGACACCCCCAGATTCAGCAGGATGTAGACACATTGTGGTGTACTTTTTTGCTGATACGCAGTGTTTGCCTTGCTATGTATTCATTCATGAGGAATCCTGGACAGAGGAGGTTGCTTTACGCACGGCTCGCTCTACTTGGGCTTGGACCAGGCACTCACTGCAGTCTCGCCTATCTAGAGGACGCTCGGATGCAGATTACTCCCCATCCAAGCCTGCTTCGAAGATAGCTCGTCTTGCTGCTGCGGCAGCATCTGTTCTCTCTCGCTCCCCATGAGGATCGTCTCGTGGACCCTGCAGGGACTCGGTGGGCCCCAGTTTCAGCGACAGCGGGGCCGATTGCGTCAGGAGCTTCAGCGATGCCTTGTGGGAGGAGAGATTGATCTCCTTATGCTTCAGGAGCACCATTTGTCTGAGAGCCGCATTCGGCGATGTGGTCAGATTTTGCGTGGACGCTATGATACCTTTTGGTCAGCTGCTTTTGGACCTGGAGGCATCCAGGGTGGGGTAGGTATGACTATTGCGGACTCATTACAGCAGGCCATTGTGGGCAGAGGGATTATTGTACCAGGCAGGGCTCAGTGGATTACTATGCAGGTTCAGGGTAGCCTTGTGGGTTTCCTGAACATCTATGCGCCCAATGTGGCGAGTGCTCGTGCAGAGTTTTGGTCACAGATTGTTGAGTCTTTGCCACAGGTTGACCAATGGTGTGTAGGAGGGGACTTCAACATGTTGGAGGACCCTTCTGACAGAATCGGAGGCAGCCATGCTACTTTGCATGGAGTCGAGTTAGCAGCTTGGGAGAGGTTTTGTATGACGTTGAGGGTCTCGGATACATGGCAGCATTCTGGCTTTGTGAGGCCTCCAGAGAGTCTTGCCTTCTCTAGATCGGACCGCAGAGTGGGAGGAGTGAATCTATCGCGCATAGATCGCTTCTACACTAGTGACCACTTCAGTGACTTGGGGGGATCAGTGGGCATCCTGGCAGGGACATCCTTCTCGGACCATGCACCAGTGATCCTCACAGTGGCAGACAGGCAGAGGAGTGGGAGCACGATGCTTCGCATCCCACAGCGGGTCTTGTTGGACTCAGCACTCAGAGAGAGGGTCGAGGCTCTATGGACAGAGGGCATGGAAGCCAGGCTCCACCTGCAGACAGAGTGGCTTCAGGCCTAGCTCAGCTCAGCCACTTCTTTCTCCAGGAGTCTTTGGCTCGACGGGCTGCAGCGAGAGAGGAGGAGCAGCCTCTCAGACGAGGCATTGCTTCACTACAGAGGATGCAGGAGCAACATCCAGACAGTCCATGATTGAAGGAGCAGCGACAGCAGGCTCGACAGGAGCTTGCTTGCACAGAGGAGAGGCGCCATGAGTTTGCCTTCCACCGACAGGCATCTCAGTGGACTCAGGTGGGTGACAGAGTGACAGGTGTTTTTTTTGAGACAGTGGGACCTCGGCACTCGCATGCCAAGGTCAATCAGTTGAGGAGACCCCATGGGTCAGTTGTTTGCGAGCCAGAGGATATGCGTGCAGTTGCTACTGACTTTTACCGTGAGCTACTGTCGGCTGAGCCCGAGTCAGAGAGACAAGATGCATGCAGGGAGCAGGTTTGGGCACAGATGCCTTGTCTTGTGACTGAGGAGATGCAGTAGAGGCTCGAGTTACCTCTTCAGCTTGAGGAGCTGCACACGGCTCTTAGGGCCCTCCCTCATGGTAGCTGTCCAGGTGAGGATGGGCTGACTTTCAGCTTCTTCTTGGATTACTGGGACCTGCTTGGCCCAGATCTTTGTAGTGCCTTTCAGTACATTCTACACACAGGAGTGATGCCGGATAGCATGAGTGAGGGCCTGATTTACCTCATTCCAAAGGAGGGTGGCTCCTTGGATGAGATTCGACAGTGGCGTCCCATCACCATTCTCAACTCAGCCTACAAAATTCTTGCCAAGGCTCTGAGTTTGAGGATTCAGCCACTTTTGGAGAGCCTTATACATGGGACTCAGACAGGTTTTGTCAAGGAACGCAGTATCCTTGACAACATCTTCACTTTTTGGGAGGCTTCTGCCCTTGCACGGCTCCGTGGGGAGGACCTTGTGATTCTTCTTCTCGATTTTGAGAAGGCATACGACAGAGTTGACTGGGACTTTCTAGAGGGCACGCTACGCAGGATGGGCTTCTGAGAGGCTTGGATCAGAGGGGTGTCAGCTTTGTACAGACAGGCCCACAGTCAGGTGCTTTTGGCAGGAGGTAGAGGTGAGCGCTTCATGCTCACACGATCGGTCAGACAGGGTTGTCCTCTTGCCCCCTTTCTCTTTCTGTTCTATGCGGAGGCGATGAGCAGATTTTTGGTGTCACAGCAGGTTGGTTTGAGGGGCTTAGCACTCCCTATACGGGGAGATGAGCTTCTGGACGTTGAGTTTGCCCACGACTCAGCCTTGTACTTAGAGGGCCAGGAGGCCAATTTACACAGATGTGGGCAAGCTTTGGAGACCTTCTGCTGTGCATCGGGCGCACTGATCAACTGGAGAAAGACAGTGGCTTTCTCAGTTGGTAGTGCTCCTGTGCTAGATTGGATGCCAGGAGAGGGTTTCAGGTGGATTCCTCCAAGGACTGCAGTTCGGTACTTGGGTTGTCAGGTTGGTTTGGATTTGTCCCCCGAGCAGCAGATTCCTCCTCTTCTCCTGTCCATCAGGAGAAAGCTGTTACATTGGAGCTTAGCACGACTTTCGCTGGCTGGTATAGTAGTAGTTGCCAACCAGGTGTTGTTGGCGACTATGTGGTACATCACTTCTTGCTGGATCTTCTCGAGTTCTTGCATCAGCCAGGTAGAGAGGCTGATTAGGAACTTCCTTTGGTCTGGTCGCGACACTCAGATTGCCCGAGCCAAGGTGGCTTGGTCGGTCATCACACTTCCTTGTTCTCAGGGAGGGCTTGGGATCATTGATCCAGCACAGCAGAGCAGAGCCCTTCTTGGGAAGTTCGTCGTCAGAGGACTTCTTCCAGGCGAGGAGCCCTGGAAGGAGTTCTTGTTGCAGAGGCTTCGTGCCAGCGTGCCTCAGGCAGGAGGCCCTTGGCAACCTTCGACCAGATGGATCTTTACAGAGTTGCGCCGAGTTGGTTTGAGCAGGAGACTGGAGGACCGATTCGCTGTGAGTTTGCGTCGGTCTTGGGAGCTATTGTGGCGTGGCCTAGAGCAGCGGCAGCCGACGTGCACGGAGGAGCGCCTACGGCAGCCCCTCGTCTGGAACCCCATGGTTAGCACTCAGAGAGGCCACTTGGTTGGGAGTAGGCCTCATGTTTCTTGGGCTCCCATGGCAGCAGGTCCAGCGCGCTCTCTAGGTGACTGACTAGAGTTCACAGGTTTGTCAGAGGAGGTGCAGGTTGTCCAGCTACAGGGCATGAGAGGGGTTCAGAGCATGTGTCAGGACATCTCAGAGTCAGTTCCAGCTGATTGGCTCACGCCTCTCGAGCCAGTAGCACCCCGGTGGATGGGAGCCTTCACACGACTGGAGGTTCTCATTTCAGTCAGGGCTTGCTCAGAGACTGTCCCAGCCCTGTTCTTCGAGCTTCAGGGTGGGGGACGATTACAGAGAGTTGCAGTAGAGGCCCCGCAGGTAGCAGAGTGTTGTTTCCAGAGGATCCGAGTTGTGGGCATCTGTGGGAGGACTTGCGTCATAGACCCTGACCCAGCAGCTCTTGAGACAGGACACTGGAGGCTATGGGCTTGGGAGTGCTGTCCACTGGCACGAGTACAGTGGGATCCTAGTGAGTGGCTATGGAGGGACCCATTCTCTTCTGCAGACCGCCCAGGAGTCCCTTTCTTTCAGTACACTGTTCGGCTTGGACGTTGTCAGGAGTTTTTTGGAGTAAGGGATTGCGCATATGTACATATACATGCATGGTGCATCGAATAAAGGATTACCCAATTTCCATAGCCAGGTGGTTACATGGGGCCCACATGTGTACAGGTAGGACAGGGTGTACATAGTGCAGAGATTTTCACTATTATCAGTACTAGTGTGTTTTTTCTACAATAAGGAGGAGTTGGTAGTGCGTAAAACTTCTCGAGGAAGCTATCCGTGGGCCGACGACATGAGGTCAACAGGTGCGTCAGATGGCATCTAGTGGCGTCAGGAGAGCGAACGAGGTCAATATTTGCACGCAGATGAGGACGGACACAACGTGGGTGTTTTCTTGTGAGAGTTATGCAGAAAGGTCATCATTAGGACCACTTTTTTGGGCCACTTCACGTGGTTGCGGGATGCATTATTTGAAAAAACTGAGTGCTAGGTGTGCGGATGATGCAAAAAGGTGACAACTATGCACTGCGAGGTCAGTTTTTGGCCTATTCAGGGTCCGTTTGAGGTCATCTAAAAGGCCAAGGGTGCCCAACTAATAAAGCTAAGTGTGGGAACTGAAAAAACAGAGAGAAGACTAGAAAAAACGTGGAGAAGAGAGGAGGAACAGCCGCAGGTGTGTTTTTGCTCATTTTGGAGCCTGTTTTGGCCGTAAACTGCTCATCCGAGGTCGGATTTGAGCACTTTGACATTGTAGACTGGGGTTTTGGGCCGTTCCGGACGCGATGGCGCTGTCCATTTTGCCAAATTCCTCCCTCTTTTTCTGCTGTTTTTGCTGTGTAAGTTTCTCCTATGAGCGAAGTTTCTGCTCCAGTTTGTGATTGTATCTGGTATCTTTTACCCATATTGTGTGAGCTGTTTGCCCCATTGGTGTTGGCCCAAGCTCATTTGTATCTAAACATCAGAAATTCTCCTCTTTTGAGCTGAGTTTTGTGTGTGTGTGTGTGTGTCTTTGTGGAGTGGGCAAGTGGATAGTCTCTCTCCTCTCACTCCAGAGGTGTGTTCCCTGACTCGGCCAGGTGTGTTGTGTAAGCCGAGTGGTGCCCCATAGTGTGTGTGTGTATCTTCCCAAGAGTGTGTGTCGGGTCATTATAGAGGCCCTGTGTGTGTTTTCATCCCGATCACATTCTTTTGGCGCCCCCACGGAGGATCTTCTTTGAGTACCTTCTGCTTCGAGCTTCAAGCTTCGAGCTTCGGGATTACAGATTGCAGGTTACAGGTTACAGGTTACAGGTTACAAGGACAGGTACAGGTTACAGGGATAGGTACAGGTACAGGTGATTCACACAGGTACAGGTAGCTAGAGTACAGTGATATACTAGCAGTGATGTCACTTGCAGTTGTTGTGGGAATGCATCACTTGGCGCCTATTTGAGCGCATTGTCTGCTGGATTGTACGTTACTTGTGGAAACTGCCATTGTACGCATTTGTGGAGCCATATATGGTTTTATTTGGCAGTCCCAGCCATTTCTGAGACTTGGTCTGGAAGATAGTCATTTCTGAGACTTGACTATACGCGATTTGCATTAGCCTTCGTGTGAGGGTCGATAGCGTGAGGTTTTTATTGAGTTGGGGGATTCTCAAATGTGGAGATCCTTTCGGTGATACAGGTAGCTGGAGAACCCTTTTTGTGACCTCGCCATAGGCTATGTACTAGTGAGTCCTACTTGATGCTCGGGTTCTATTGTTGACAGTTTATGCATACATAGACAGTCTATATTTTGGGTTCCTACTGCTCTACTTCTGGGGAAACTCTGTCGAAATTTTCCCAAGTTATGATGGCTGGTTTTTTGGTATTTTGAGCCATTTATGTTGTTATGTTGCTGAAATTTTGGCAAAATCAGAGGTTGAGTCAGGTGTGCCTTCTTGGGAGCTTCATGGTTGGCTTTAATGGATGATCAAAATGGCCCTCAATTCACTCCTTTTCATTTAACTCAAAGAATTCAGATTAATGTTCATGAGTCCAGGAAGATCTTTTTCGAGCAGCGCATAGTCTTTATGTTTGGGCCAAGAAGATTGAGAGATATCCTGGAATGTCCTTTGCCTGTTGTAATTCCGATGATCAACTATGAAAACTCATTTGATGTGCATGTGTTTGTTCTCATCTAAAGCTGAGCTCCA
This sequence comes from Adiantum capillus-veneris, assembly GCF_014529385.1. NCBI lineage: Eukaryota > Viridiplantae > Streptophyta > Polypodiopsida > Polypodiales > Pteridaceae > Adiantum > Adiantum capillus-veneris. The sequence continues at coordinate 121,797,618 of NC_140956.1, forward strand.
TTGAAGTTTCTGGGGATTGGGTAGTGAAAAGTCTTGGGTTCTTGCATGTGTGTTCAAAGAGGTTCTTAAAGCATTAAACTTGGGTAGCCATGGCTTTCTCTTATCCGGAATTTCATGGAAGAAGTGGTGAAGATGCGGAAGAATTTCTGGAGCAAGTCGAGGTGGCATGCATAAGCAACAAAATGTGTGATGAGGACAAGATTTTGAGGCTATTTGGATTGCTTTTGAAAGATGAGGCCCGTGTTTGGTTCATGGATTTGGAAGCTAAAGAAGTAGTGGCTTCTTCTTATGGTTTGAGTCTTGACAAGTTTATAGAAGCTTTTTTAGAGCGTTTCCAGGTCTTTGAAGATACAAATGCAATATGGAATGAGCTCAATGCTCTTAAGCAAGGTTCTTGTCAAGGTGTTGATGCCTATATACAAGGTTTTACAGATTTATGGACTCGTTGGTGTGTTGCTCTTAAGGATGAGACCCCCCCTTGTTCATTGAAGAAAAGTTCTTTTGTTGATGGTTTGTCACCTTGGTTGCGGTTCGAGGTTGAGTTGAAGAGGCCCGAGTCTTTTGAAGATGCGGTATGCATTGCAAAGCACAAGGAATGGAAGTTTAAGCGTCTTAAGGAACATGGTATCAGTATAGGTATGCATGTGCAAAATGGATTTGGCATGGAAGATAAAGTTAAGCCTAAGCAGGTGAAAAGTAGCCTATCCTATGATGTTTCTCGTTTCTTCCCAAGGTCTATTGTGAAGCGTAAAGAGGTCTTGCAGGTTGATAGGGTTATGGAAGAGCCTAAAGAGGTGAGTAATGCTTTGGATACAGGATTGAAAAGTCTTGAAGAAGATGCATTGGCTACTTGTGTACCTGATGATTCTGGGTGTAAGTGTGAGGTTGAGGTTATTGATGATGAGCACGTATCTTTGGATACTAGTTCCTTGGAAATTAGGAAAGAGGACAAGGTTGAGAGCCATTTTGTGGATTTGTTGGATGTGGAGTCTGTTTTGAAGCCATATTTTGATGTATGTGCAGTGATTGAACCGATTTATGAGCATGATTGTGATTTAGAGCAGGGATCTGTATTCTTGGAGACTGATGAACCCATGCTAGAATCTATGGATAGTGATTCTAGCCATGATTATAATGTAGATAAAGTTATGTGTGATGATGAGTATGCTTATGATGATGAGAAGGGGTTTGGCATATATGAGTCCAGTCTCAACTATGTGGATGCCTATGCTAGGGATATGTGTGCTGCGGGGATACTTTTGTGCTTTGGATATCAACAACTTTACCTTCACACAATGCTTTTAGCTACTTGGGTGCATGATTTGCAGGTTGTTGCTATGGCTGGTGAAGCCAAGATGCCAGTTGATGAGTCACTTGAGTTGTCTCTATCAGTTGGGTTGAATGTGGCATGCAATATTTATGCTTTTGGAACTCCAGACAAGGCGGATGTGTTAGTTGGAGATGCCTATGGTGCATTTTGGTTGATTGTTGACAAATGTAGGTGTGGTGTTATGATGCTTCTTGTGAATCAAGCGATATGCCTTTGGCCTTTTGATCCACGTGGAATGAGCATCTACTAGTGCTGCTGCTGAGCATGAATGCTCTAGCAGGCTAGGGGGTGGATAAATTATATCAGGAGTTTTTTGGAGTAAGGGATTGCGCATACATGCATGGTGCATCGAATAAAGGATTACCCAATTTCCATAGCCAGGTGGTTACATGGGGCCCACATGTGTACAGGTAGGACAGGGTGTACATAGTGCAGAGATTTTCACTATTATCAGTACTAGTGTGTTTTTTCTACAATAAGGAGGAGTTGGTAGCGCGTAAAACTTCTCGAGGAAGCTATCCGTGGGCCGACGACATGAGGTCAGCAGGTGCGTCAGATGGCATCTAGTGGCGTCAGGAGAGCGAACGAGGTCAATATTTGCACGCAGATGAGGACGGACACAACGTGGGTGTTTTCTTGTGAGAGTTATGCAGAAAGGTCATCATTAGGACCACTTTTTGGGGCCACTTCACGTGGTTGCGGGATGCATTATTTGAAAAAACTGAGTGCTAGGTGTGCGGATGATGCAAAAAGGTGACAACTATGCACTGCGAGGTCAGTTTTTGGCCTGTTCGGGGTCCGTTTGAGGTCATCTAAAAGGCCAAGGGTGCCCAACTAATAAAGCTAAGTGTGGGAACTGAAAAAACAGAGAGAAGACCAGAAAAAACGTGGAGAAGAGATGAGGAACAGCCGCAGGTGTGTTTTTGCTCATTTTGGAGCCTGTTTTGGCCGTAAACTGCTCATCCGAGGTCGGATTTGAGCACTTTGACATTGTAGACTGGGGTTTTGGGCCGTTCCGGACGCGATGGCGCTGTCCATTTTGCCAAATTCCTCCCTCTTTTTCTGCTGTTTTTGCTGTGTAAGTTTCTCCTATGAGCGAAGTTTCTGCTCCAGTTTGTGATTGTATCTGGTATCTTTTACCCATATTGTGTGAGCTGTTTGCCCCATTGGTGTTGGCCCAAGCTCATTTGTATCTAAACATCAGAAATTCTCCTCTTTTGAGCTGAGTTTTGTGTGTGTGTGTGTGTGTGTCTTTGTGGAGTGGGCAAGTGGATAGTCTCTCTCCTCTCACTCCAGAGGTGTGTTCCCTGACTCGGCCAGGTGTGTTGTGTAAGCCGAGTGGTGCCCCATAGTGTGTGTGTGTATCTTCCCAAGAGTGTGTGTCGGGTCATTATAGAGGCGCTGTGTGTGTTTTCATCCCGATCACAACGTCATATACTTGCAGCACAGAGAGAGGCCCGCCCCGCTGCAGCACGTCATTGGCAGGAGGAGGGTCTCACAGTTGAGTTCTTGGCAGCTTTTTGGCAGAGGCTGTGGGACTCCAGACAGCCGAGGCACGTCACCTTGTTCCAGTGGTTGGTTGCATAGAGAGCCACAGCAGTAGGGAGCTGGCTTGTACATAGTGGTCTCTCGGCCGCATGCACAGCCTGTGACCAGTTGGTGGAGAGTCAGCGACACTGTCTTTGGGACTGTCCCTCGGCCCAGCAGGTGTGGCTACGAGTTCTTCGGCTGATGCCTGCCCTCTCCACAGCTCGACAGTACACTTGGGGGGCGGCGGCTTGGTCCACCCTCACGGGCCCGGCACTTCAGTTTGAGCTATCGTCCACCAGCAGGATGATAGTGATACAGGGGGGTCGACCTACACTCCAGCCTGCTGCAGACCTTACTCCACAGGAGTGGAGCAGTGAGAGAGCGGAGTGTTGGGAGCTCATCAGCGGCCTAGCTCTCTGGTTCATCTGGCGGGCCCGTTGTTTCCGCATCTTTGAGGCTCGCCTTGTACCACCAGCAGAGACTGTTCGTGACTTTTGGCTAGAGCTGATCCATACTCTCAGAGGACAGCTTGAGGGACTACAGGGCAGCTCCGACCGCATGCGAGAGCGCCGCGAGGCTTTCCTTCGTCTCTGGCGCCCTGGGCCGTTTTACTCCATGGTCCAGGGGGTGCTCAGATGGCACTACTGTCCACCTGTGTGGCTTTTCCCTCCTCCCATCTCTTGATTTAGCCCCATTGTATATATGCTGTTTTTTCATTGGGAGAGTCTCCCCATCATGTTTGTTGTAGCCCTCTCTTGTAGAGGTGGATGTAGCCCTATGGGCAGCTTTCATTAACTAATAGAAGGATCTTTTTCTCGGAAAAAAAAAAAAGGTGGTTTGTTCGGTGGTGTGCTTCTACGTATCAAATCAATGGTATGATTCTCAGGATGAGCTGGTGGCAACTCGTCTGGTAGACCCTCTGAAAAGTAACCGACATGAGTGTGGAGAAAATGTTGGCGTTCTTTATCAAGTTCAAACATATTTGTCTTATGTTCATCATTCAACTCTTTCAAAAAGATTGAGTTAACAAACAGACTGGATTTCTTAAATTACGAAACGGCCGAAACCGATACAATAGGGATAGACTCGCCCTTCAATTTCACATCAAGTACAATTTTTTGACCCTTTTCATTAGTCAATGTCGCTTTCTTCGCATGATAATCGACCACGGCGTTGTTCTTATGGTACCAAGGGACTCCCAGGAGGACATGGCAACCTTCCAAGGGCATTATGTAGAAGTCCTCGTGCCCCAAATACCCTTGAGAATGCAATCGAAGTTTGCCAATGACAGGTGTAATAGCCACATCCTGTCCGGGTGCCGCTAGAACTGCCTCTGCTTGTGATCCAATCCGATCGGGTGAAATCTCGAGCCACGCCACCAATTCAGGTGAAATGAAGTTGGCCTTGGCTCCTCCATCAAAGAAAATCAGGGCTTCTTGATCTTTCACTTTGCCCAAGCTCGGTAAAGTTCTGTACTTTCATCAAATCATGCGTGGATCAGTACCCATGCAATCTTGAAACAGTCCTGCTTGCATCTTGCCACGTTCTTCAGCTGCTCTCGAACTCTCTGGCATGTCTTCATTCTGTTCTTGTTGTGCCTTTTTAGAGCACTTCACGAAGACGTGCCCATGTTCCCCGCATCCAGAACACTTCCCCTCTTTGATGTAGTTGGCCCTCTCTCGAAGAGTGAGCCGGGGTCGTGAATCCTTGTCTTTCTTTTCTTTGGAACTCTCTCTTTCTACTTTCATTATTAGAAGTCTGTTGGGTTCTCTGAGTCCAGATCTCATCAGTGGGGTAAGTCAGATTGCAACCAGTAGTCTCGGGTCTCTATAGGAAGTTCGCAACAAAACCACTCAATCTGTTCTTTAAACAAGACCTTCTTAAATGAAGAAGCTGGTAGAAAAGAGCTCCAAAATCGCTCTCGCAATACGCGTGCAAAGAATCTCCCTTGGTCATCTGAAGGAGTGCTCATCTCACAAAATCTTTTCTTCGGTGCTAATTCTCCGGTGTCATAGTTGATGGTGGATGTGGCATCAATCTGATGCCGGAGTTCACTATGTTGGCTTTAGGTCTACAGCCTACCGGCCCTGCTCCCTTCACAGTTACATTGGCCGACCAGCAGAGTGTCTACCCAATGGGCATAGTGGGCAAGGTGCCTATGCAGGTACAAGACTTCACATTTAACTTGGATTTTGTTGTGGTTCGTCTTCCCCAAGTTGTGGGAGGTTTTCCTTTGCTCATCAGTAGACCATGGCTGCGGCACACTAAAGCACTTAGAATTGGGGAAACGACGCCATGTGGATCCATACTCCTGGCTCCCTAATGCAACCAATTCAACTGGAAGGAGATATGGATCGAGTGGTTCATCGTAGTTCTTTGTCGATGGAGTCCAACCTCGACCTGCAACAGCCTACCCCACCTGAGGGGTTTGATGAAGATCTCCTGCAGCGGTTGGAGGCTACCACATCGCTGTCATGTTATGTGGTCTCTATTCAACCCTTGCCTTTTGATCCACCCCCTTCTTCCCCTGCTCTTGCTGAGAGCAGTGTGCCACATCATCCAGAAGCCGATGTGAAAGTCAATTGCCCCCTTGATGGAAGCCATCGGCCTTGGTGAACCTATCACGCATCATAGAAGGGGGAAGAAGTCTCCTTTAGAAGAGTTCACCATTGTCTCACCTCTCCCCTTAGCCTCCTCTGTGTCCGACTCCCCACCCACGCAAAAGCATTTTGCTGTGTCTGAGGACTTATCCTTCGAGGAGCTTCCACCAGGATGGTTACAAGAGGAGTTCTCGGATTTTCACATTGATGTCTCAAAGCTTCAAGAGGCGGCTCAATCTTCATCTTCTGATGCACCCTCACCGGCTGTACCTCCTGACCCCGTCTCAGAGAAGTCAACTTGGGTGACCCTGACGACCCTCAGCACATCCTCTTAGCAGCCTGGTTATGGGATCATCCGGTGCTACTCGATCATGTAGTCTCTTTTATGCACTCCTTTAAGGATGTTTTTGCGTGGTCTTACAAAGATTTGGAAAGAATCCCACCAGAATTGGGTGTCCATACTATCCCTCTGGTTGAAGGGGCTAAACTAGTGAGAGGCCAAGAAAGAGCTAGAAAAAATGCAAGAGGCAATTATCATTGTCCCAGTGGAGCACTCCGAGTGGCTATCGCCCATGGTCATAGCGCCTAAGAAGCAATTGCCCATGCTAAAGGGTAAGCGCCTGACCCAAAGAAGATCGTAGCCATCTTGACGTTGCCTCCTCCCATCAATCCCAAAGGTGTTCAGAGCTTTGTAGGCCACACAGGCTATCATCGCAGGTTCATCCAGATGTATGCACAGGTAGCCCAACCATTGACCCGGCTCACCAGTGCTACTGTACCTTTTCAATGGTCAAGCCCGAGGTTGAAGCATTTGCATATCTCAAAACACGTCTAACTGAAGCACCTATTCTAGTTGTCCCCGATTGGTCCCTCCCATTTCATGTGCATACGGATGCCAGTCAATTGGCTATGGGTGTTGTGCTGACTCAACCTAGCGAGGAGTTCAACCTGGATTGGCCTGTTCACTATGCAAGTCGACTGCTCACCAAAGCAGAGCGCAACTATAGTACGACAGAAAGGGAAGGTTTGGCTATTGTGTGTGCTCTACAAAAATTTCATCACTATTTATTAGGGGTGAAGTTCACAATTATTATGGATCACCATGCCTTGCGCTATCTGCTTAACAAGCCGCAAGTTGCAGGTGAAGTGTGGTGTTGGCTACTTCTTTTTCAGGAGTTTAATTTCGAGGTGGTCCTTTGTCCGGGCAAGCATCATGTCATGGTTGACCACCTCTCTCGCATTCACACAAGTGAAGAATCTACGAGGATTGTAGATGACTTTCCATATAGCAGTCTCTCTAAGTTAGATATAACTCCATAATGGTACGACGATTTCTTGCATTTGCTATCTACTGGCCTGTACCCAGAGAATGCATCTCCCTTGCAGAAGCGAAGGTTGTTGTGGAAGTCTCGACCATTCACTCTCATTGGTGGCCAGCTCTACAAGTCAAGCTTGGATGGTATTATGAGGCGGTGTCTCTCTCCCCATGAGGTTGAGCATATTCTTGAGGATGCCCACAATGGTCCCACTGTGGCCATAACCCTGGTCACATCACCGCCCAGAAAATTCTACAGAGTGGTCTCTGGTGGCCGTATGTATTCAATGCCCTTTTGCATATGTACAATCAAGGAATTGTAGCGCATAGTCTACCTCGACTAGCTGCACCACAGGGAACTGCACACAACACAGTTGCCATACCTCAAACCAAGATGAAGTGAAGTCAATATGCAAAGCTAAGCACCCACTTATATCAGCCCATTCAGGAGAGACACACTCTCAACTCACCACACCAGGCTCTTGCAAGGCAAGAGAGGCACCCCTACATCAAAACCCGCACCCTTCACCATAGGCTGCAACAACATGAGCTTGGAGCTTTCCTTTTCATAGCTGAAAACAAATCCATTCATGACTCCAAGCTGATAAAAGTTAAGTTTTTCTTCATATTTTAATTGTACTTCCTCACTCTTTGAAGTCTTGACACTTCTATGTACAAAAACAGCAAAACTATGCAACCCGCACAACTGAACCGCATGTGTAGAGACAACTGGCACACACCGCCTTTGTACACTTGTACAAGCATGCTTTATTTACATCCAAGGGTCCCAAAAGTATAAAAGAACACTTCTTAGAGTCTTTGGGGTGGATCGCATCATTCCTCAAAAACACGTCACAACGTGCGAGTGATTCTTACTCTATCTGACAGGTAGAGGAGTGGTAGTGTTATGTACAGGAAGACGCGATGTTGTAGTGGGCAATGGCCCTAGGGAGCTTAGTCGCTTCTTTCTCCAGGAGTCGACAACGCGTTTGGCTACAGCCCGAGAAAATAAGAAGCGGCTACGTCGGGGCATTACCTCCTTTTACAGAGGATGCAGGAGCGGCACCCAGGTAGTCCTCGAATGGAGGACCAAATGCAGCATGCTCGACAAGAGCTTATCACCATTGAGGAGCGGCGCGTTGAGTTTGCTTACCACCATTATGTATCTCAGTGGACCCAGATGGGCGACAGAGTTAGTGGAGAGTTTTTGGAGATGGTGGATCCCTGCCATGTGCATAACAATGTTCGCCAGTTGTGGAGATCGAATGGGACGGTTGCTAGAGCTGAGGACATACGAACAATAGCTAATTACTTTTACTGTGAGCTGCTCTCAGTCAGGCCGCAATCAAAGCGCAAGGATGCATGCAGAGAGCAGGGGTGGGATTGCCTCATCACCTAAGTAGTGCATAGCAGCACATTTTGGGCATTGGAGAGATGCCCGACAGCATGAGCGAGGGTTTGATCTACCTCACCTCCAAGGAGGGGAGCTCTCCAAATGAGATTTGGTAGTGGCGGCCCCCCAAAAAACACACACTTTTTTTTTGTAAATCGATTAATTCAATTTACCGATGGGAAACCTCAAAGCGAGGAAAATCCACCAAAAAGATCATGTACAAGGGAAGGAACACAAAAGTGTTCGGCTGTACAAAAAGGCTAAAAGCATTCATAGGAAAGCTGACATACCTCTGGGGTGATATCACCAACTTCCATGGCGAACCGCAAAGATTGTTTGAGAGAGAGCTTGGAAACGGGAAGGGATCTTCATGAATGCGATGGAACATATAGCCATCCAGCAAGCCCAAAATCTGACCCACATGAAGAAGACCGCGAAGCGTTGCAACGCCGGCGAGAAAATGCCAAACGCCCAAAACCACGTATGAGAGACAGTCGTGGGAAAACAGAACCGCATGCACGCCGATACGCGGTGAAGGAAATCTCAAGTAATGCAGCAATCCCACAAGAAGTGACAAACATCCTCTTTCGCTGTCAAGCAATGGACACAAGATGAAGGGCGAATATGGTGTGCTCTAAGAAAAGTGCTCACCGGAAGCACACCAAGCAAAAAACGCCAAAGAAACAACTGCTCCTTCAAAGGCAAATGGCTTTTCCACAAAGCAGATAGAAGCTTCCTTCACCAGATGTCAGATTTATGCATGTGTCAAAGAGCATTACAATGATCAGCAAGCCAAGGCTAAGGGAGCAGATGAGCATACACTCGACCAATAAAATATCCTGGGAAGGGCGTTTCTCGGAGATGCCAGTCCAAAAAAAGGTAAAACGGGTAAAAAATTGACTAGCAGTTGCTGTAGTTGTCTCCAAAACTGACGGTAATGCATGCCCAATCCAAATCGGCGAGCGGTGAAGGAAACTCCAAAGTGAATCCGGCTGCATCCACCACATCCTCAACTACCCGAATGCCACGGCAAGAGAGAAAGTACGCTTGGCGAGGCCAGCGGTCAACCAGAGTAAGAGAGAAAGCCTGACTCCAATAAATTCTCTCCAAACAAAGCGAATTTCCTTCGTACCGTGCATTCAACGAAAGATGAACTGTAACCTCTTTCCAAGCAAAGAGCAGAGTGGAAGCGAACGGGCATCCAGGAATATGTTTGTCATCTTACCAAATACAACCTTCCAAATAGTTGTTTGCCTGTGACCAAATGAAGACGTAGCAACATGCTGGCTCAGGTATGCAAACGTAAAGTACAAGGCTGAGATTGTTGCGCAAGTGTAGGCAATAACATAGCTTTCCTTGCAAGAACATGCCTACGCAAGTCCAAAATATTCAGACCACCAAGCATTTAGGTGTACAAAGCTTCTCCATCGATATCAATCGCAAGCCTTTCCTGTGTGCATGAGTCTGCCACAAATGAAACAAAATGGTTGACATCAAAGAATCAAGACAATGGCGAGGCCAATGCACGAGTGGCAGAAAAAATTGAACATATGCCATCAAAATACTCTAAACTATTTGCAGGCAAACATGCAACGGCCAAGTAGATAGCTTCCAGTAATGCAGTTTGACATTCAAGTGCTGCATAACCCAATCCACTTTTTGAGTGTGAGTGACGTTCCATCCAATTGGATATCCCAAATGCCTGGTGATCACATTTGGAGGAACAATCTCACCTGGCCACAATAGACTGTCAATCACAAACACGAAGTGAAAGTAGCTTCGATTTACGAAAGTTGACTCTAAGACCGGCCGGAATCCCAAAAAATTCCAAGGCTTCCATAATCACTTGGACATTCCTCTGCTGGTTGCGAGGCGCAAACAATAAGTCATCCGCATAAGCTTGCCCAATAAAGGTATGACCCGAGGGTAGCTACAAGCCATGAAGACGCTCCGCAGAGGTCATGTGATCAAGATACATCAATAAAGGGTGAGTAGCCATAGCATACAACAAAGTACCTAAGGGGACAGCCTTGCCTAACCGAACAACCAAGTGGCCACGATTCTGTCAATCACTTCTAGGATCCCCAAAGACCTACTACAAGCATACAAGAAATAAACCACATTGGCCAATTTAGACCAAACCCTAGGCACAGTGTCAAAGGCCTTGGCAATATCCACTTGCATGACCAACAAATCTTGCTGCGTGTACTTAGCATACTCCATGCCAATCATAACATTAACCAAAATGTCCATGATTTGACTACGTGGAATGAAACCATATTGAGCATGATGCAGCCCTACAAACAAATGGTCCTTAATGCGATGCACCAACATTTTAGCCAATATCTTGTAAACCACCGCCGCCAATGAGTGAATTGTTCGCAAAGCACTTGCTTAGGCAACAATTTAAGTAGACACTCTTGCCACGGTAGTGGAAAATCCTATTTCTCCCATGCCACATTTAGCATGAAAAGCAGTGGGTGGCTGTTTGAGAGCATTCCCAAAGGAGAGGAAAAATTCCACAGTAAAGCCATCCCAACCGGGAGATCGCCAAAGGCCTAATGCAAGCAACGCACTATGCAATTCAGAATCAGCGAAAGGATCCTCAAGGCATTGTGCATCTTGTAAAGACAGAATTGGATGAACACAAGAGACTAACAATTGACGTGCTTGGCAAACAACTGAAGAAGGCCGAGGAGCAGCAAACACCTGTCGATAACATCAGCAAGTTCCTGCTTCGAAGAAGTCCAAGCACCGGAGGGAAGCATAACGTGCTTGATTGCTTGAGAGACCCTTGTATGATGCAGATGCTTGAAAAATTGCTTCAAAGCACAACCTTTATCCATAAACGCTTGCAGACGTGCACGCGTCTGCCATTTAGCAACTTTCCGCTTATCATTTTGTTGAATACACACATTAGCTTCACATAACTCCGTCATTTCAGAGTTAGAAAGAGGTTGCAAATCAGCCAATTCTTGCAGTCGTTGAAAGACCTGTTTCGCATCAACGACATCCCCCCGAGTGCACCGCATATAATGCGTGCCATAATCATGGATAACACTTTGTACCCTCATGACAAAACGATATCAGGCAGTATCCAGATCAAGATGCATATGAGCAAGTAGTGAGGGAATGACGTCCGCAATCATGTCTCGAAAAACCTCACGAGTAAGATAGGCATTGTTTACATGCAGCAAGCGTCTCCCAGGTAGAGGCTAATCACAAAGAGACTGCCGAAAGTACAAGGACAACAAAAGAGGGTAATGGTCCGATAACCGCAGTGTGTAATCAATCCTCATGTCACATACAAACTCTTCATACTGTTTCCCATTAAGCAAGTACCAACGATCCAACCGTGCGCGATAAAAAGAATGAGCAACATGCTGAAAGGTAAATCAAGAAGCATTTGGATGCAAATAGCACCAAAGATAAGTCATTTGAGCAGAGGCAAAGAGATGATCCCATATTTCCTTTCCGCAAGTAACACATGCAAATTTCCCGTGATACTATCATTCGTAGTAGGAGTATTATTAAAGTCACCACAAAAAAATGCATTTGAAGTCCATGGGTGAGAAGAGATATCTGGCCATAAAGCCGCTCTGTGCCCAGAGGCTGTATATGCATAAACACCTCCAAATTCATATACCAGACCATTCAATAAACATTGCACAAACATCCACCAGCCATGCGGGTCATTATGCAATAAAACAGGCTTAAGTTCATGATGAACTAGCATCAGTAAACCCGAGAAATCTTACAAGCCAGCATATGCAATCCAATAACCGGCAAAATAAGAACATTGACTGGCAAACTCGTGTTGATTATGTTCTTGCAAAACAACTATGTCTGCCCTACATGTATGTACATAGTGCCAAGTCAGTCGCCATTTATCAAGGTTGCATAACCCACGCACATTGTATGAGATGCATTTAATTTGACTTTGCATCAAGAATCATATGTACAAGAGGCAACAAACATAGGAATCAAGTAGAGGTGCCCATAGACATGTCTCCATCCACTACATCCATGCGAGAACCCATCCTCTGAGTCGATACAGGAAACGTGTCCACAGGATTTACATGTGAGGTGGAAGTTTCACCAAGAAGTACATCTTTGTAAGAGTGGATCGCTTTTTTCCATGCGTCAATCAACGTGCTATTGTCATTACAAGGAAGTTGCTTAAACAATGCATTCTTATTGGCATTAACAAGGGGAACATAATTACGAGAAGAAGGTGGCGTACGTATCTTCAATGACTTTTTATGCACCACCCAGGAGCCAGCCTCAGTAGGCCCAACATTTTTGCCTTTTACAGCAGTCCCATTCCTAGGATCAGTGGACTGCGATGTCTTTCCTTTCCTTTTCTCCACATCCGAAACCACGTTAATGGTAGAGGCTCCATCCTGCTTAGCTTCACTAGTTGGTTTACCTGTAGGGATAGAGGTGGACCAAGGAACAGTTGAAAGAGTGGGTTGCAAGATTTGGCTCCGGACATTCAGATTGTATATGACCAAACTTGCCACATAGAAAGCAAGAATTCGCAAATTTAGCCCATTTAAGTTTAAATGGGCGCTTGCCCACCCATGGGTCTCCTGAGTCAACCATAATTCCTTCAAGAGTTTGTTTATCAATGTCCCCAAGGATGCATTGGCAGGAAATGTCTCCACGTACGAGGGAAATCAACAATTTCCACCCACACCGGGCATTGGTGACGAATAAGACTCTGATAGTCTTTAGTAAGAGCCCACGGTAGAACATGTGTCATTTGCGTATTAAAGAAGAGGGGAGACATCCCAAGCAAAAGATATTTGGCTACCGTCTACAACCAGGACTTCATAAAATCCGCGCGCACTGAAGTAAACGCCATGGACAGCTTGTCGTTTCAGGAGAAAATCGACCCATTGTCCGACATCTTGCACGGTAGGTATTTTCCCTTGGAAGAACAGGATGACTGCATTCATGGCATACTGCGCTAGTCAATCCATGAGGTCCTGCACGGGAATGCGCACCTCAAGAGTAGGCGCTTGACCATTCCAGGCTTGCCGAGCCTCCTCAAAGTCCTTATACAGGCAAGCCTTGATCTCCGAAGCGGCCTCTGAAGCAGGTTCTATGGCTCTCCAACGCTTAAACACACAGAGCATGTAGAACACATATCAACAAAACTTCGCTAAACAAAAACAAACGACTGGAAAACTCTGCGAAAACTGTGGGAGGTAATTGAAACTCTGTACAATGAAAGCCACAACAATATTACATCATCCTGCACTGATCATGCCACACTATTGAGCATAACACATTGCGAACCCACAAAATCTCTGAACAAGGTTAACAGCACTTGCTGGTTGAAAACGCCCTGCCATGACACACCTTCTGCAGCACACCCTCCCAGGGCTGCAAAGCGAGCCCACTGCCCAACTAGCTGTTGAAGAGATAGGCTGTTGACGGGTGCAAAGATTGTCACGCAGGCAGCGAGCAGAGAGGACGGCTGGCTCTTGGCTGTACGCACGCGCAGGAGCAGCAACAGGTACACGCGCAGACTCACGTGCAGTCTCACGCTGTCGTGCAGTGACACGTACATAGTAGGAACGCATGCTACAAGAGTTATCTTGTAACTTTTTAGATACATAATTATATTTCCTATAATGTACATATGCATATTTAAGTATAATAATAAGCCTTCTATCTCATCCTATTATTTTTCTCAAGGGTAACCTATTCTTACTTTACCATCAGAAAATACTATGGGAAAAACGTCACTAGCTCCGCCTCTTTAACTTGGGGCAAAAAGCATTGATTCTTTATTTCTACTATCTCATTATCATCTCACACCATAGCTAGATGCTATATCTAGTGTAAACTCCAATATATATATATTCTATGTATTTTTTATATTTTTCTTATATTTCTTTTTAAATAGCTACTAGGAGAGAATCAAATCCTAGTGGGACACTAGGTGGCATGATTTCAAAGATACACTTATTTTAATGCATTATTGTAAGCATGATTACAAAACTTTGTCAAGGAGCAATGTCATGCTTTCATATGGCATGAGGTGTTCTTTGGAATCAAATGAAAGTCTAAGCTAAGGGGACCACAGGAAGACTTTTGTTGCCAGAAATGAACCCTATTTTGATGATTTTTTTACACAAGGTTCCAATCCGAATTGGAAAACGATTTTAAAATGAAAATCGTAGCTAATGAGCTGAATTTTCTGCCCATATTTTTACTTTTTTATTTGGAGCCACGGTTGAGAAGATATGATCAAAATACTGGACCCAGTCTACCCACATCATGCAGGGACATTTCCAACTTTTCTAGTTTCTGTTCACACTGGCTCTTCTCTTCTTGTGTAAGCCCTTGGGGGTTCCCTTCACCTATAAAAGGGGACCTCTTCTTCCTTGAAAACCACTCAAGCATTCAAGCCATTGATGAGAGGAATTCATGAGGGAGGGAGTAGTATTGCCAAATTGTACTTAGTCATTAACATAAGCCTAAGCCTACACTTTCTCCTAGAAGAAGACTAGCCATTCTTGCAACAAGTTAACCTTGGAAGATCAACTCTAATCAAAGAAGGTCTTGCACTTGGTTCTCCCCTCTTCTTCTCTCTCCATCAATAATGGTGCCGAAGGGTTTGTCAAGTAAAATGTGTTCTACATTGATGTTTTCTTGATTTCTTGTTGTTTTCTTTTTCATCTCTAATCCAACATATATATATATATATATATATATATATATATATATATATATATATATATATATATATGTATCTAATCTCATCTCCTTAACCAAATCTATCTCTCTCATTCTTAGTAATTCATCCTCTCTACAAATTCTAGGTTCTCTTTGCTACAGGTACATCTCTCCCCGTAGTATCCTTATTGCCTACGGGCAAGAATAGGGCTTGGGAGGGAAACTTCTGATCTCTTCACTTTTCTCATATCTACATTTCTCACATACTATCCTAGATGAATAACCCACATGATGATCATTTCTATCGCTTTCACTCTGTACGATCTATTAGAATTAACGTATAGATTAGCCGTAAAATTCACTTTCAACAACGTATAGTGTTTCTCTTTGGCCCAGAAAGGCTCAATGAAATACTTCTATCACCGGATCCCATCATACTACCTCTCATAGACTATAACTTTTCTTTTGATGTAAGCGTAGTTATCTTGCTATGAACCAAGAGGCTTTATACACACAATTAATCCCAATCACTAGACAAAATATATATATTATGGTAAGCACAAAACTACAATTCCAAAGAACAATTCGTAGCCTATTTGGTCAACCAAGATTGAATGCCATTAACTCATCTATTAACCCTTTCATACTACCCATGATACGATATGACCATAGCCTTGATGTTTTCATCTTTGTGTTGTTTTGACATTCTCTTTTGTGTTCTTTCTTTGTGTGTGTGAGTGCAAGAGAGAAAGAGTGGGTCTTCTTTGATTGCACTTCTTTCCAAACCCTAGTCTTCATGGCATCTATGGTTTAACTCCTTCATATAGTTTTTGTTAAGTTCTCTCTCAAACTCTCACAGCCATAAGCCCGGTGCTTTCCTGGCAAGACCGCAAATTTCTCGACCGCGCAGGCTCGCGCAAGCAAGGTGCACACCCTCTGTAGCAAGAATAATGTGTCGTGCTCTCTACTGTGGGTGCTCCTTAGTGCAACGTGCATGAAATCCTCGGTTAGAATCTCCTGCACTTTGTAAGGGCCTTGCCAAGCAGGGATGAGCTTTTTAGGTTTCCTTTGGTAGCGAGCCTAATAGAGTAGCACTGATGGTGCGGGCTTGAATTCGGCTCGCGCAAGCAGGGTGCACACCCCCTGTAGCGAGAATAATGTGTCGTGCTCTCTACTGTGGGTGCTCCTTAGTGCAACGTGCATGAAATCCTCGGTTAGAATCTCCTGCACTTTGTAAGGGCCTTGCCAAGCAGGGATGAGCTTTTTAGGTTTCCTTTGGTAGCGAGCCTAATAGAGTAGCACTGATGGTGCGGGCTTGAATTCGGCTCGCGCAAGCAGGGTGCACACCCCCTGTAGCGAGAATAATGTGTCGTGCTCTCTACTGTGGGTGCTCCTTAGTGTAATGTGCATGAAATCGTGGGGTAGAATCTCCTGCACTTTGTAAGGGCCTTGCCAAGCAGGGATGATCTTTTTAGATTTCCTTTGGTAGCGAGCTTGACAGAGTAGCACTAATGATCCGGGCTTGAATTTCGGCTCGCAAAGATGACGATCATGCCACGCCTTACGACGGAGCTGTTCTGTTTGGAGTGCATTGGAAGCTAATAAGAGACTCTCTTCCAGTTGGGAGAGACGAGAGATGTAAGCAAAGCCCATACCCCAATCTGCGTGAAGACTGCCTACACGAGGGGAGCGTGAGTTGAATTCCAAAGGAGCTATGGCTTCCAAGCCGAAGGCTGATTGGAAAGGGGTGTGAGTGGTTGTCGCTTTAAAGGAAGTGCGGTATGCCCAGAGGGTGCCGTGGATAGCTTGAGCCCATAAAGTTGGATGGAGATGGCATGCTTTCTGTAGGAGGGCGATCAAAACCTTGTTTGTGCTCTCGGCATGCCCATTGGCTCTAGGGTAATAGGCACAAGATTTGCGATGAAAAATCTTGTAGGTGGCCAACAAGGTTGAAATCAGCTCGTTTACAAAGTGACTGTCCCTGCACAAACATTTACAAAGTTTACAAAGTGACTCGTGATCTTTAGGGGACATCCAAAGTTTACAAAGTTTACAAAGTGACTCATGATCTTTAGGGGACATCCAAACCTGCACAATATATTTTCGTAAAAACATTTAGCTACAATATTTCTAGTGCAATCAGTTGTCGCTTGTACCTCTGCCCACTTGGTTGCATAATCTGTAGCCACCAAGAGATACTTCCAATTATTTGGCTCAGCCGGGGGAGAAATTGGACTAACGAAATCCAAGCCCCATCTATCAAAGGGCAGCCATGCCATAGAGACCTACAGAGGACTGTTGGACTGCTTGCTTGGTTTCGGTCCACAGCGCTGACACACATCACAGACGTTCACATAGGCTATTGCATCCCGAAAATATAGGGCCACCATAGACCGCTCTGCAGAATCTTCTGGGTGGTGATGTGACCAAGGTAATGGCCACCAATGGGACCATTGTGGGCATCCTCTAGAATAGGCTCAACTTCATGGGGAGAGACACACCACCGTAAAAATACCATCTGGTCCCGACTTGTAGAGCTAGCCGCCAATGAGAGTGAATGGCTGAGACTTCAACAACAACCTTTGCTTCTGCAAGGGAGATGCATTCTCTGAGTACAGGCCAGTAGATAGCAGATGCAAGACATCGTCGTACCATTCCGAAGTGGTATCTGTAGCAGGGCTACAGTGTCACTAGCATAGGACAAGCAGTTAGTTGCAGTTGGGCTTGAGTTCACACTGGGAGGACTCTCGCCTGGGCTGTGACACGTGGCAAGTGTTACGGATGGTTGTCCAGTGAACACCGTGGCCAGATCACCACCAACTCAATTAGGAGATAGGCTTAGCTGGATTGGGATATCTGCCAGCTGTTGGTGGCTCTTAGGAGACACATATGAGTGGTTGGTTCCAGTCGTAGGTACGTATCATCATCCACTTTGTATGGTTTAGCGGCTAGCCTTGAGTCCTGAGTCGGGAGTTCTACACACCACTGGCACTCTCCCTGCACATTGGAGCCTCCACATCCCCATTGTACCTTGAAACCTGAGCTTGGAGTTATGTGTGCTGCCAGCCAAAGTTGTATGGTTCTTTGAGCTTGTCGAGTTCCATTGAGTTAAGTCCTCAGTTGTGTTTTGAGTCATTCCGTTTCTTGAGTCATATTTCACTTCTGTGTTTGAGTCATGTTCCTGTGTGATGTTTCTTTTGTTGGAGTGAGGTTTCAGGCATACTGCACTGAGGAGCACCCACTCTAGAGAGCACGACACCTTTTCCTCGCTACAGTATCCACCTTAAAGAGACTCATATCTGGAAATTCATCTGCAACTTGCGGCTTGTTAAGGAGATAGCGCAAGGCATGGTGATCCGCAATAATTGTGAAGTGCACCCCTAATAAATAGTGACGAAATTTTTGTAGAGCATATACAATAGCCAAACCTTCTCTTTTTGTCGTACTATAGTTGTGCTCTACTTTGGTGAGCAGTCGACTTGCATAGTGAACAGGCCGATCCAGGTTAAACTCCTTGCTAAGTTGAGTCAGCACAACACCCACAGCCAGTTGACCGGCATCCGTATGTACATGAAATGGGAGAGACCAGTCGGGGGCAACTATAATAGCTGCTTCAGTTAGATGTTTTCTGAGGTATGCAAATACTTCAGCTTTGGGCTTCAACCATTGTAAAGGTACAATAGCACTGGTGAGCCGGGTCAATGGTTGGGCTACCTGTGCATACAACTGGATGAACCTGCGATGATAGCCCATGTGGCCTACAAAGCTCTGAACACCTTTGGGTTGATGGGAGGAGGCAGCTTCAAGATGGCTACTATCTTCTCTGGGTCAGGCGCTAAACCTTTAGCAGACACCACATGGCCTAAAAGTGTACCTTCAGTGACCAAAAAATGGCATTTGTTTAGATTGAGCTTCAGATGTGCCTCCTTGCACCTGAGGAAGACAGAAGAGAGTTGGGCAAGGTGCTCCTCTAGATTCTCCACTAGGGTTGAACATTGAGCACCCGAGAAGGTTGAAAAATCGTCCTTTAATATGCGAAGATGATCCGTGAGCAAAGGACAAGAGATGAGATATATCGTGCGATTGAAAGAAGGCAGTGCATTTTTCAGTCCAAAAGACATTCTAGTGTAAATGAAAATACCCCAGGAGTCACAAAAGCCATTTTGAGTTGATCTCCTAGATAAATGCCCAACTGATTATAGCCATTGAACCCATCCATGAAACTGTAAAGTACATGCTGTTGGGGTATAAAGCCCAATGTGGTCGCCCAGGTAAGTGGGCGGGCCGCCAGGTATGTACACATATTCTTTTGTGAAAACCTAATAAGAACTCACTATGCTCTACACATTACAGTAGAGCGAGTTCACCATATCGTCGTGCTCTTCTTCTCGCACTCTCTCTCGCGTCGCACTTCCGCTCGTACCCCTTCAACTGGTATCAGAGCTCAGATCGAGGCTCGGGGCAGCATTTGCAGGTAGCCAGAGTCACCTGCTCAGATTGGAGTGAGATTCGACAGGCAAAGACACGGCCCAAATTCCTGTGGGTGCACCCGAAGGGCTTGGTGTTCTCAGAATTTCATTCTGAGATCATCTCGGCCACCGTTCGGCTTTGACAAAGTTCTGCGCAGGCCATTTTCGACTACGTGGTCTTGGCGGGTGCAGATCCGACTCTGCAAATTTGGGGTTTTCGGCCTACGACTGTAGGTGCTGAGGATATCGGCACTCCCAGAGTGTTGATTTGTGGCTGTCTACACATCGAAGGACGGCTCACAGTTCTTGGAGGCATGTCACATACGACACGGGCACATCTACACACAGACTGTAGGCGACATCCACTAGTTCATCAGGTAGCTTGTGTTTGTTGCTTGATATTCCAGATTTCATCCTGACATTGCAGGTACTTCCACATGGGATGTATTGTCAGAAATGATGTATGTCTGTTGAGGGTTTGCTGACTGTGAGTCACGCAGCAAACAACCGCCGCAGCGGTTACAGCATACAGTGGGAAATTTGTGGATGTATGACTTTGTGGAAAGTCTATATATTGTCAAATTTACTGCAGCCTTTGTTGAGGGTCGAGTGAGGTTTTATTGAGCTGGGGGATTCTCGAATGTTGAGATCCTTTCGGTGATACAGGTCTTGGAGCGATCCCTCGAGCACCCTTAGATAGGCAGCTAGGATGTATTGATTGTGAGTTAGACAGTTGGGATTGCATCTTTGCTTTACTGCCGTTGAGGCATTGTCGCAGTCTATGCTTACAGGACAGTGACAGGACAGTGAGAGACAGTACAGGTGCAGGACAAGTTTACCCACAGCTTACAGTGTTAGAGAGATAGTGGTTTTTTGAGCTGTTTTTGGTCTGTTTTTGAGTACACCAGAGCCATTTTACAAAGGAGACTTTGCCGAAATTTCTACAGAATTTGAAGCTTTCTTGGTTCATTTGACAGGTTGATATTGGTTCAGAGGTCAGTTTACAGGGGAAACTCTGTCGAATTTTTCCCAAGAAAGTAAACTAATGTGAAGCGTAGCTATGGCTGGATCACAGGACACTGCTCTTTACAATATCAAGAAACTGGATGGAACCAATTTCCCATTGTGGAAGAAGCAGATTTGGCAAGTGTTGGTACAAAAGAAGCAGATAAAACCTATAAAGCTCAAGGGGATAAAACCAGAAGATATGGACGAAGATGAATGGAGAGAAATGGATGAATTGGCACTTTCTACCATTATGCTGACTTTGGCAGAAAGCGTTTACTTCAATGTAGCAGACGAGATGTCGGCTTATGAAGCATGGTTAAAGCTGAGTGATCTTTATGAGAAGCAGAGTGCAGCTTCACAGGTATACTGGCTTAAGAAGCTTGTTGACTTGAAGATGAAAGAAGGGACACCTATGTTCAATCATCTGAATGAATTCAACACAATCTATAGTCAGTTGTCAGCTCAAGGCATCAAGTTTGATGAACCTGTTAGATCTATGTTCCTGTTGATCACATTGCCGGAAAGTTGGGACACTTTTCACACAGCTTTGAGTAATTCTGCACCTCCAGATGGTTTGAACATAGCAGGTGTAGAAGGAAGTCTGCTTACTGAAGAAACCAATAGAAAGGCAATGGACAAAGGCAAAGGAACAGCCTTAGTTGTCACGGGAAGGACCAAAGAAAAGTACAAAGGTGGAAAGAGGAATCAGTCTCGTAGCAAGTCCCGCAGTGCTAAAGGCAAGAGTGACATAGAATGCTACCATTGTGGCAAGAAGGGTCACATGAAAAGAGACTGCAGAGAATGGAAAGCAGAAAAAGGCAAAGAGAAAGCTGAAGACCATGGTGAGAAGAACAAGTCCTCAGTGAAGATTCAAGAAATAAATGTGACAAACACTGTTGCAGAGGATGACAGTCTAGTGTCAGGAGATATGTACTTCTTGAAGAATACAATGGACTCAGCTCTTCTTATAGCATCTGATGGAAATGCACTGAGTGACTGGATTATAGACTCAGGGGCATCACTTCATGTGTCTCCAAACAAGGAGTGGTTTACCTCTTATGTGACCACTAAAGATCATGTTCGGCTAGGCAATGGGCAGACATGTGAGATCTTAGGTGTTGGAGATGTTCAATTGAAGTTTCAGAATGGCTCTTCTTTCACGCTGAAGAATGTGAGACATGTTCCCGCAATTACAAAGAGCTTGATCAGCACAGGTTTACTTGATGATGCTGGCTACGTCACTACTTCTGGACAGAACATGTGGAAGATATCCCAGGGTTCTATGACAGTAGCACATGGAGTAAAGTCTTGAGGACTTTACATGATTTATGTATCAAATGTCTCTAAAAATGTAATCAATGTAACCAAGCAGCCGAACGTTTCTTTGTGGCATAGCTGGTTAGGACATATGTCCAAGAAGGGAATGGAAATCTTGTCTCGTTCTGGTTATTTGCCTAGCTCGTCATTTAATGATTTTGAATTCTGTGAACATTGTCTGTATGGTAAGCAAACACAGCAGCCATATAAGCATAGAAGCAGTAGAAGAGATACACAGTTGGCACTTGTTCATAGTGATTTGTGTGGACCTATGCCTAACCTATCTCTAGGGGGAGCTTCTTACTTTATGACATTTATCGATGATTACTCGAGGAAAGTATGGGTTTACTTTCTCAAGCACAAGGATGAAGCGTTTAGTGTTTTCAAAACGTTTGTGACACTTGTGGAGAATCAGAGTGGGAAGAAGCTTAAATGCTTACGCACTGACAATGGTGGAGAGTATGTTTAAAAGGCCTTTCAGGACTTTTGTGAGTCAAAAGGTATAAAACGTGAACTTACTGCTCTTTACAATCCTCCTCAAAATGGTGTTGCTGAGAGGATGAATAGGACCATACAAGAGAAGGTCAGAAGTATGTTGTCTAATGCACAACTGCCAAATGGGTTTTGGGCTGAAGGTGTATCAACAGCTGTTCATCTTATAAATAGATCTCCTAGCAAGGTTTTGCAGAAGGATTTAGTGGCAGAGATGGTATGGTCAGGCAAGGTGCCCTCATACAAGCATCTCAGAGTCTTTGGCTGTGAGGCATATACTCATGTTGCAAAGGAATTTAGGAACAAACTTGAGCCAAAGAGTAGAAAGTGCATCTTTCTAGGCTATGGTAATTCTAGTGAAATGGGGTACAGACTTTGGGATCCCAAATCCAGAAAGGTTATCCGCAGCAATGATGTTCACTTTAATGAAGCCAAATATCATTCTAAACCAGAGAGGGTTGAGGAGATTAGAAGAGTTGTCTTCCAAGAAGATGGACCTGCACGTGCAAGACAAAATGTCAAGGCTCAAGAGGAGCAAGGACAGGATAGAGTGGAACCACAGGTTGTGGCTGAGCCTGAGCCACCTATTGTGCGTAGATCTGGACGTATCACGCGACCTTCTGATAGGTTTGTTCCATCTATGAACTATGTCATGTTGACTGATTGCAATGAGCCTTCATGTTACAAGGAAGCAGTGCAAATGAAAGACTCCGGGAATTGGCAATTGGCCATGCAGTCAGAGATGACAGCTTTGCATAAAAACCAGACATGGAAGCTAGTTAAATTACCACAGGGCAAAAAGGCTCTACCTTGTAAATGGGTTTATAGGTATAAAATCACCACTCATGATAGTCAGCCAAAGTACAAAGCAAGGCTTGTTGCCAAGGGCTTTAAGCAAGAACAAGGCATTGACTTTGATGAAGTCTTCTCTCCGGTGGTCAAGATGACTACATTGAGATGCTTTCTTGCATTGGTTGCCATATTAGATTTGGTGTTGCACCAAATGGATGTCAAGACAGCGTTCTTGCATGGTGATTTAGATGTGGAAATTTACATGCAGCAGCCAGAAGGGTTTGTTGAGAAAGGCAAGGAAGATTGGGTATGCCAGTTGTTAAAGAGTCTTTATGGCTTAAAACAATCACCGAGGGCATGGTACCATAAATTCCACAAGTTTATGCTTTCTCAAGGCTACAAACGTAGTGAGTTCGATCACTGTCTATATACAAAGAAGGCTAAGGACGGTAGGTGGCTGATCCTTATTTTGTATGTGGATGACATGTTGATTGCTGACAAGCACTTGGAAGAAATTTCAGCTTTGATGTCAAAGATGGCAAAATCGTTTGACATGAAAGACATGGGTGAGGCAAGTCATATACTTGGTATGCGCATTGAGAGAGACAGATCAAAGAAGTTGATTTGGTTATCTCAAACAGAGTATATTGACAAGGTTTTGCAACGTTTCAATATGGAGAAGGGAAAGGCATTGAGTGTTCCATTGCCACCATATGTGAAACTTAGCAAACAAGATTGTCCTGTTTTTGAGGAAGAACAGGCTGAAATGGATAAGATTCCATATGCGTCTGCAGTGGGTAGTTTGATGTATGCAATGATTGCTACTCGCCCAAACATTGCATTTGCAGGGGGAGTAGTAAGTCGATACATGTCAAACCCAGGCAAGAAACATTGGGAGGCAATGAAAGGAATATTGAGATACCTGAAAGCTACAAAGAGTATGCGCATATGCTATGAGAGTCAGGAGCTAAGTGTAAAGGGTTTTATAGACTCAGATTATGCAGGTGACTTAGACAACCGAAGGTCTACGTCAGGGTATGTCTTTACATTGGCTGGTGGAGTAGTATCATGGCGTTCTAGATTACAAGATTGTGTTACTGAGTCTACTACAGAGGCTGAATATGTTGCAGCATCAGAGGCATGCAAAGAATCAATTTGGCTTAATCGACTAGTAATAGATTTGGGAATCAAAGAAGAGATGCCTGTGTTATATTGTGATAGTCAGAGTGCTATACAATTGGCTCGCAATCCAGTTTATCACTCAAAGACAAAGCATGTGGAGGTGAAGTATCATTTCATCAGGGAAATGCTCAAGGATAAGAAAATTCAGCTTGTCAAAGTTCACACCACAGAAAATCCTGCTGATCTACTTACAAAAGGACTTCCCTCAGAGAGCTTTGCGCATTTTCGCAAGCAGTTAGGTGTAGGGTAGTACATCACTTCTCTACATCTCTTGTATATTAGTTTGTATAGTAGCTTCTCTCACACTTAAATTACCACATTGGACTTTAAGTGGGAGGTTGTTGGGGTATAAAGCCCAATGTGGTCGCCCAGGTAAGAGGGGGGCCGCCAGGTATGTACACATATTCTTTTGTGAAAACCTAATAAGAACTCACTATGCTCTACACATTACAGTAGAGCGAGTTCACCATATCATCGTGCTCTTCTTCTCGAACTCTCTCTCGCGTCGCACTTCCGCTCGTACCCCTTCAGATGCCCTGCCACATCTTCGAGCGCACACTCATTGAAGGGTGTGGGGAAACCATATGGGATAGTGACCTTGTTCAGGACGCGGTAGTTGACGCGCACACGGATTTTATTGAATTGCTTCTTAGGCGCTATGACCCTAGGTGATAGCCACTCAGAGTGCTCCACTGGGACAATGATCCCTGCCTCTTGCATTTTTCCTAGCTCGTAAAGCGAGACTTCTTGAAAGGTGTTCCTCAGGATATTTTCCGAGGTAGGCTTCTCGCTTTTGGTCAAGGCGTGTTCTGGGACTTTGATCTGCTACAGGTCAGCAACTGCTTCCGAGAAGGCCTCATCAATATCAGATAGCATAGAAGTCAGTCTACTGTAGGCACCAGGGGGTGGCTTGTCACATGTTGCAGACGGACTGGATTTTTGAGGAGGAATTGGAAGAGCCGTACCTTCAAGAAGACTGAGGCCTAGGGCTGGTCGTTGTGACCTAGTGAGGACACCAAATGGCCCCTCCACTTGATGCACCCTATCCTTAGGTGTAACCACATGTGTAGCAGGTGACGATTGAGGAATGTTGCTTACCGTAATCAGGTTGATCTTCGGAAATGTGAACTCTTGTTGGTTTTGATTGAGGCTAGAGAGGTGGATGCTCGTTGCTTGGGACAATCTTTACTGTAGTGATCCTTAGCTTCAGGGCAATGAGGTAAGGGAGAGACCCTTTGGGCCAAGAACACTTGCTTTGGTAATCCCCATAGTCCCCACACTTGTAGCACAAAATGGGGCGATTGGACGGACAAGACGGGGGATGAGGTGGTCTCTGCTCTTGTTGCATGGGGGTGGAAGCAGAAGTGTAGATGCTCTGAGGACCCAAGGGGGCACTAGCATGATAAAAACCTTGAGATGGAAAGGCGCTTTGTATACCTTGCATAGTGGGAGGGGTTGTCAACTGTTCCTAAATTGGCTTTATCTGACATATAATTAATTCTAAATGAATCATTGGATTTATAAGTGAGAGGGTTTTCTCGCTTGGAACACCAGAAAAAATAATTCTAAATGAATTATTGGAATTTTAAGTGAGAGGGTTTTTCTCACTGGAGACATCCGAGTACAGAGTATTCCTAGTGCGTCATTCAAAGTAATGACGGGAGCACTGAGAACGGGAATATCTGTAAGGCCACTAGGAACGGGTACCTCTGATGCGTCACATCGGATGGGTGACAGGGAGCATCAGAAAGAAGTATTCGACCATCCGGGAACGGACATCTCTGATGCGTCATAGGATGGGTGACATAAAGCATCGTGAAGGAGATTGTACCGTAAGTTCGGTAGGAAAGGACTAGGTGATGGGTATTCCTGATGCGTCACAAGGTGGGTGACAGGTGCATCGGAAAGGGAAATATCCATAGTCAGGAGGAAATTCCGAACTGTGTTAGAATTGTACACAAGGAAAAGCAAGCACTTGAATGAAGATGGGTTCAGAGGAAACTTTGAGGAAAAGCAGATGCTTTCCCACGAGGAATTCTATGTCTACATTACAACTGTGCATGTGATTGCATCCAGGGACGCCTGGGAAGTGTTGTGAAAGCATTGTTTTTAACTTATAAGGTTTTATTGAGTTTTTGGGCAGATTCAGACTATTTTTTAAAATATGCCGACCGTCCACTTAATATGTGGGCAGCCATTTGATAAATAAGGCAACAGATCAGCCAGCGTTTCTCTCTCTCTTTTTTTTGGCGGAACAGCGGAAAAAAATTTTGAAAATTTTTTAAAAATTAAATTAAAAAAAAAACGGCAGCGATCTCTACGTGAGCAGCTATTCGGGCCCGTGGCCAGGAGCTATAAAAGCATCACATGCCCTCACTCAGAGGGGAGAATCAGTTTTTGCAAGAAGGAGATGCTGCTGCAGAGTTCACCCGCAAAGAAGACGTTTGCCGGTGATGCCCATGACTGTCCCAAGTGTACCCAATGTCGCCAAGACCCAGTGCGCGAGTTCCCTCACAAAGAAGTGCCTATGGAGCGTGTTTCCATCGCGACAAGTTGCTGTTCTTCTCTGTTTTCAACCCATAAACGTCGTAGACGGGTATGATTTACGAGAAGGAACCCGAGAACACACCTCTTTTGTGTGTAGGATTGGAAGAGAGGACTTTCTATGTAGAGATCTCTTCCGAGGAATTTCTTTTCGAGAACCGAGTTGCGTTTCGAGCGTCGAGACTTTGAAGGTAACGATTTTCATGTTTTGATCTCTGAGTATTTGATTGCAGGTGTACTTCCTCTTCGTGAGGGAGTAGGAGCAGAGGAAGGCATGAGCCTCTACAGGAGAAAAGCGCTCTGAGGAACTAGAGCAAGATCAGCCCACGGGTTTCATACCCGAGTTTGGGAAGTAGATCCACCGATCGGAGAGAGGTAGTCTCTCAAGTTGTGATCCGGAAGTTTGGATTTCCCAAGTAAGGACTTCGTGTCCGGGAAAGCAGAGTTGTTCTGTAGGAAGAGGACTCTGGAAACAGAGTTGGAAAAGAGAGTTGCAGGGATGTCATGCCTTGAGTCTGGAAGGTGAGATCCAGAGGCGAGAACCTTGGTTCTCAAGGATTTGGAATAAGGAAAGGACATTCCTTGGAATAGGATTTTGCCCTCGGAATCGGAAGCTGAGGCTTCCAGGAACCATAAAGTCTTATTCTAGAACGAACGTGGTAATACGTTCGGTTCAAGTGCTTGTATAGACTTCTCCTCAGTAATAAAGATACTATTACGGGGGGAGACCAGCCCATCTTCTGGTGCCCAGTACTGTGTCGATCTTCTCTCTCTCTCTCTCTCTCTCTCTCTCTCTCTCTGTATATATATATATATATATATATATATATATATATATATATATATATATATATATATATATATATATATATATATATGTATATATATATATATATATCCTTTGGCTTCAATAATAAGTGATAAAGTCTATTTATCCGAATGTATTTTATATTGTTATGCGCTCCCGTTTGTGACGTCAACAGAGGGGGCATGTGGTTTGGATGGCCATAGGGAGAAAAACCATATTGGATGCAGGAGCCAAGCCGTGTTCAAGCGTAGGGGCGAGGCTCTACTGTAATTGCCGCAGTCCCTTCGGATAGTAGCACTCCTTGTCATCATGGCCGGACTTCTCACAGAAGTGACAGTAAGCTCAAAGTGGGCATTCCTAGGGAGGATGCCCAGAAGAATGGCAGGAGCTACACCAGATCATAGCCTTGGATTTGTGATGAGCCTTGAGCTCCTCCAGCTTCCGCTTGATCTGGTCCAAAGCTTCTTGATGTGGAGACTTCTCCTGTCGAAGAGAAAATGATCTCTCCTCTTGAAGAGCGCGTTGTAACTTCAGGGCTTCGAGCTCCCTACGTAAAGAGGTCAAAGGGTCATAGGGACTTTCCAAAAATACTGAGGCAGTCTCTACCTGAGGAGAGTCGGTGAACAGTTTCCTGGCCCCTCTATCCTAGTAGCAGCAGCAACAAATTCTTCCAGAGTGGCTTCAGGTCAGAGACTCTCTCAGAGTTTTTGTTGAGAAGTCTTATTTCTTGACCATGAATTTTCCTGGTTGCTGAGGAAGCTTTGCTACCAGAGACTTTGTCCTTGTCATGAGTTCTGCAAAAGTCTCATGCGGCTGTATCATGAGGTTTGCCAAATTCATCCAAAACCTTTTCTTGGAAGTTCCCTGGTCTGAAAGTTTCATAGAACTGCCTTCGTAACGTGGCCCAAGTCGTAAAATGGTTCCCAGCAAACTGACTGTACCATTTATCAGCGAAGCCATCCAAGGTTGAAGGGAAGAGCACTAGCTAAGCGTCTTCTCTGTTGAAAACACGACCCCTGTAGAGGGAGACAAATCTCCTAGCATGGTCGTTTGCATCCTCTGTGGAGAGTCCTCTGAAAGTTGGAAACTTTATATTCACCTTAGCCAGGACGCTGGGGAGCTCCTCCATGGCTCTCTTTACAGGAGCTTGTTCAAGAGCTTGCTGTAGCACAGGGGGTGAGAACTGGACTGGGGAAGGTGACCTAGGAGGTGAAGAACTGTTTGAGGGAGTGGAGGTAGCCACGTGGGAAGGTAGGGGTAACGGGGCTGGGGAACTTCTACTCAGCACAAAGGGTTAGCGCTTTCGATGGTAGTACTTTAGAGGACTCAGTAATGGACTTTGTCGATCATTGGATTGCCTCGTAGTGTCATGCAGTAATCAGAAACCCACCCAAGCTTTGGGCACTAAAACTTTTACTTAGCTGGTCTAGACTCCACTAGACTAGTGTAAGTGACTTGGACGAGGGACTAGACCCGGAGTAGTGACTAGACCAGGACGAGGGTCTAGACCAGGAGGAGGATCTAGACCAAGACAAGTGACTAGACCATGACGAGTGATTGGACCAGCTGGTCTAGTACTGAGCTAGACAGACCAAGCTGGACTACTCTAGTCCAGACTATAGACCAACACAGGCGAGAGCTTAAACGAGCTAGCTCCTCGACCTGTAGGCACAATGGAGTTAAACTTCAGTTGAGGTCCCACCGGGTGTGCCAAAAACGAGAGCACCTGTAGTGAGAATAATGTGTCGTGCTCTCTACTGTGGGTGCTCCTCAGTGCAATGTGCATGAAATCTCACTCCAACAAAATGAAAACACTACAGACGATGAACAATATAGCAACAAGTAACTCAATAGAACAACAGACTCAACAGTAGAACCTGAACAACATGGGACTCGATTAACTCAGGCGGACCAGTACAGACTCTGGCATGGCAGCACAGTCTCTACTCCAAGCCCAGAACTTGCAGGTACAATGGGGGTGTCGAGGCTCAAGATGTCTAGAGAGGGTGCTGTGTGTGACGTAGACTCGACTCGAGGCTAGACTCAAGACTCATAAACCATCTAGAACAGTGTCTTAAACTAAAGCAAACGTTAGAATATATACAACCCCAAAAGGGTAACCAACAGATAACATCAAATATCTCTGACTATCCAGCTGTACATATCCCTAAACTATGGCGGAGAAGAACTGGCCACGGTATCGTCTAAACCACCACTCCTGCCACGTGTCAAGTCCACCAAGTGTGAACCCACGACCAACTGTAATTGTCTTTCCCATGTAGAGTGACATTGTAGCCTAGCTACACCCTCGCAGGCAGAGAACCCACAGAGCAAGTCGCGATATACTCACACATACGCAAAAACACCACTCACACACACACACACACACACACACAGCTATCTTATGTTAATTTTTTGTTTTGTGAAATTTGTGATCAAGGAATTAAACAAACCAAAAAGTCTACTTCTACAAGAAAACAAGGGTTATGGACAATTGAACTTCACAATGTCTTGCTCCCTATGATGATTTGCTTTTTTTTTTTTTGACTACAGCTTCTATTGACCACCAGGCTGATTCAAAGAATACTCAAGCAATAGATGCTCCAGCCGATGGGACTCTCAAAAAGAGGTAGACAACAGTGATGGGGCAATTAAATCATGTTCTCTTTATCTTCTGTATAAAATGCAATTTCTTGATTATAAAAGCTTACATGGGTGGATAGAATATCTTACTACAGTTTATTGATCCCTATTTTTGAGCAAAAACTTTGGAAGAGATGATAAGAATAGGCTAGAAACAAAGTCAAACTGATCCCTATTTTTGAGCATAAAACACGAGACATGATAAGAATAGGCTAGAAACAAATTCAAAACTCAAAAGAAAGAAAGAATATTAGCCTAATATCCATTCAATGCTTAGTGCTGTATAATTTTGATGGATGTAATTAGGGTTACAACGTGGTAACTAATCGAGCCGTGGGTGCTAGTGAGGAATTGGTAAGAGAGGATGCTTGGTTTCTCTTGTTGTGCAGTACTCAAGGTGAAATCCAAGCTTTTGTCTCCATGCATTTGCCATTTTGTCCTTGGGGGTCTTTGATACGTGAGCATTTAATAAACTACTGATCTTTGATTTGGATGGCATCTAACTTCTGTGCATCTCTCCACATATTTCCATTGTCTTGGACGATCTTTGATAGGTGTCCATTTTATAGACTACTGACTTGGATTTGGATGGCTACTAACTTCTATGCAAAGTCCCTGGACAATTTTGTATGTTGAAGGCCTCACTCTACGCAGCATCTGCATAGAGTATGGGGGGAGTCGTCGTACACATATATTCATAAGCAGCACCTAAGGGACTTGGAACAAGTTTTGTATGTTGTAGGCCTCACTCTGAACCTTGGGAATACCAAGGTCATGTTCTTCCACGCATCTAGAATGATCAAGAGCAGAGCTAATTTCACATTGGTAGGCGGCCAAGTAGAGGTAGTTAACTTTTATGTCTATGTGGGAGTCCCCTTTGCCAGCAATTCGGTCGCCTTCTCCATGGCAAGGGAAGTCAGAGATGAGCTCACCAAAGATACCCAGCACTAGCCCTGCGTCGGTGCACATTTCCAAGAACCCCGTACAAAGGGTGGCTGTTTGATACTTTCAGCACACCTGCCATGATGTATGGAGCAGTTCTCTTGGCACCAGGACACAAGCCTTCTTATGGATTCAAGTATAGAGATCACACTCGCTGCTGCTGCCGCACACTCCCCTTCACTTGCACTTGTCGCCTCCCCCCCCCCCCCCCCCCCCAAAGCTCTGCCAGCACTCCCTGCTGCATGTGCGCTGCCACCCGCCTTCCCCTTGCGCTGCCCCTCCCTGTCGCCAGCCGCACCATTTGCGCCCTCCCTCAGCCCCCGCTGCCCACTGCAGTTTTCTGCCCGCCCGCGCTGCCCCCACCCTCTGTTGCTTCCAACCCGCCCCACGCTGTTCCCCCCCCCCCCCCCCCCCCCCCCGCTCTTTTCATTCTCAGCCGTACTCTCCCCGAAGGTTTCTTTTGATTGGCTTTGGCAGTGCTGGTTTCTTGACATTGCTAGTCGGGGTTTTTTGCAGAGAAATTACCCTATCCACTCCGTCTCTGCCACTGCAGCAGCAAACACAGATGAAGGCTCAAGCTCCGCCACAAAGGGACTCTGATGAAGTCCCCTCGCCCGACCCCACTGAGCCCACCATTCGACTTGCTCTCACTCCGACAGAGCAAGCGAGCCTAGCCGCAGAGATGGAACGCCTGTAGGCGACTTCCGTCATCTGCAAGATTCTCGATACCAGACCGAGCAGAGGAGGGCTGCGTGACCTTCTCCAGGCGCCTTCTTACAAAGGTGGGCAAGATCTTGGATGTTCAGTTCCTCGGACCCGGCTACTATCGGATAGAGTTTGAGACCTCTGAGATGGCGTCCAAGGTCATCGCGATGGGCCCTTTGACCATCTGAGTAGTTCGAGCCCACTTTCGACAGTGGAGACACGGTTTTAACCCAGTTTGGATGTTCTGGTAGAGGAGGCAGACCTTCCCATCACTGTCTGCTTTCCTGGTTTGAGGAGGGAGTGCCTAGCACTTTTGTCCAGGATAGGCTCAGAGATTGGGACCGTCCTGGAGACACCTCGCACTGCAGTCTCAGTAGTTGCCAAGGCGGCCGGCATTCCCTCAGTACAAGTTCTGGTTAGGGACACCCACACTCTCTCAAAGCTCATACTACTTCCTCGGGTGAGTGGGGGTTGGTTCAGACAGAGCGTGGAGTATTCGAGCCTCCCGAATCAATGTTTCATTTGTCGATAGATGGGCCATCTTGCGAAGGCCTATCCACGGAGGAGACCCCGACCTACTCCACAGGCCCAACGAGCCCCAGCCCTCAAGGGTTGGCCAACAGCAGCAGTCAGAGCCTCAGAGTATAGAGGCAGAGCCACCCTGCGAGCCTAGGGCTCAAGGGAAGGAGGGGTGGCAGCAAGTTTGTGGTCGACGTCGGCAGGGGCCACCGCGCCAGCTTGGCACTCAGAGTGGTCCTCAGGCTCCTGCCCAGCAATAGTGGATTCCCACGGAGAACCATTTCGACCCTCTACAACAGGACGAGGTCCCTGCTCCAGACTCCACCTTCGACAGGCCCCCCCCCCCAGTTCCCCCCCTCTGCCGCCTCGCCCCCTCCTCTGTCTCCCTCTACCTCTCCATCTCGCACTCCCACCTTTGCCGATCCCCCTCTCGCCCTCCCTCTCCCCCTGCTCCCTCACCTCCTCCCGCTCCAGTCCCGCAGCCCTCCTCGGTTGCTAGGAGATCTCTTGGTAGCACTTTTGCCACGAGTCGCTTGGCGAGAGAGGGAGAGCCTTTCTTGCGACCCCCTCTTATGGTACACATCTCCCTTTGCAGCAGTTCCTCGTGGTCTGACGAGCTTCGATATACGTCGTCGTTGGGATTTCTTTGCCTACGACTTTACACGGTTTCTGGGCAACCCCTCACCAGACCTTGAGGTAGCCTGCTTTAGAGTTCATTTGTTGTTCCTTGCAGCTAGGGGGATAGAGGCCTTGGACTCAGCAGTTGGCTTCTCTTTTACCCCATGCGGCAGGGACCAGGCTGAGTGGAGTATAGACTCAGTATTGGAGTGGCTACAGACACAGACCCTAGAGTTCTCTCATC
This sequence comes from Adiantum capillus-veneris, assembly GCF_014529385.1. Taxonomy (NCBI): domain Eukaryota; kingdom Viridiplantae; phylum Streptophyta; class Polypodiopsida; order Polypodiales; family Pteridaceae; genus Adiantum; species Adiantum capillus-veneris. Next base: position 121,830,759 of record NC_140956.1, read on the forward strand.
ACATGGGAAACCTAGGGGTTAGACTTGCTACAGACTCTTTGGCAATTGGCCAAGTTTGTTGTAACACCTCCATATGCAGCAGGATGTAGACACACTGTGGTTTATTTCTGTACAATGTCACTTCAGAGGACAGACAGACAGTTGGACAGTTAGTTACAGTTGATCTGGTTCACACTGGAAGGACCCTCTGGGCTGGGGAGTGACACGTGGCAGGGTACCGATGGTAGTCTAGTGGACATCGTGGCCAGGTCACCACCACGACTCAGTTTGGAGATAGACTTAGCTGACTGGACATTTATGAGCCGTTGGTGGCTCTTTATGGTTGTACATATGAGTAGTCGTTTTGGGCCATTAGGATTATCTTGTACGTAGTCGTTTAGAGTGAGTATATACACAGAGCACGTCTTCACCATCCTGGCATATCTGAGCCTCGACACCCCCATTGTACGTGTGAGTCTTGGGCTGGAGCTGACTGTGCTTGGAGAGAACCATTTTGCAACCTGGGCAGCCTTAAGGCAACAGGTCTGTGCAGCTTTCAGGCCCGGTGACTACCAGGAGAAGGTGTTGGATGAGTTAGCCAACATGGTGCTCCAGCCAGAGGAGACTTTTGCAGAGCTTATGACTAAGACCAAGTCTCTGGTTGCCAAGCTTCCTCAGCAACCCGGTGAATTCATGGTGAAGAAGTGGGTGGAGAAGGCGCTTCCCAAAACTTCTCAACAAAAACTCCGAGAGAGTCTCCGACCCGATGCCACTTTGGAGGAGTTCATCGTAGCTACTACTAGGATAGAGGGGGCTAGGAAGATGTTCAACAACTCCCCTCACATAGAGACCCCCTCTGTGTTTTCGGAAAGTCCTACTAATCCGTTGACTTCTTTACGTAGAGAACTTGAAGCCCTAAAACTACAACGCGCTCTTCAAGAGGAGAAAAATATCTCTCTTCGCCAGGAGAAACCCCCACATCTTGAGGCTTTGGATCAAATCAAGAGAGAGCTAGAAGAGCTTCGGTCTCAACAAGAGACTAAGGCTATGGTATGGTGCAGCTCGTGTCGCTCTCCAGGGCATCCTCCACAAGACTGTCCCCTTCTGGCATCCTCCACAGGACTGTCCCCTTCGGGCTTATTGCCACTTCTGCGAAAAATCTGGGCACGAAGACAAGGATTGCTACTATATCAAGGGATTGCGGCAAATACAACAAAGTCTAGGTCCTTCTCTCCAACAAGGGCTAGCACCTGCATCGAACATGGTCTCACCCTATGGCCATCAAAACCCGTTGCCACCTCTGCTGACAACACCTATGCAGCAAGGTATGCACAACAACTTTGCATCTCCCAACTTTTATCATGCTAGTACTCCTTCAGTCGCAAAGCTTCTACACGTCAGCATCCGGTCCCATGCAGCAAGGGAAAAGACCACCTCGCCCCTCAAATAGGCCAATTTTGTGCTACAGGTGCGGGGAGTATGGACACTATCAGAGAAAATGTCCCTTACCAGAAGGGTCCCCGCCTTGCCGACAATGCCCGGAAGCTAAGGATCACTATAGTAAGGATTGCCCAAAACAACGAGCGTCCACATCTGCAAGCACAAGCCAGAACCAGCAGGAGTTTACATTTCCAAAGCTTAACCTCATCACAGTACGCTCCATTCCACAGGCACCGCCTTCCACTCTTGTAGTTGCCTCTCAAGAAGGGTTGAAGCAAGTGGAAGAGCCGGCTGGGGTGCTCACACGGGCACTGAGAGCTGCGCTTGGCCTCAGCCTCCCTGGAGGTCCAATCTTTCCATCTCCTGTCACACAAATGAGTCAAACTCCAGTAGTAGCTGACAAACCAGCAGGTAGTGTCAAGAGCCAACCTACCTCGCTACTATCAGATATTGATGGTGCTTTCATCGAAGCAATAGAGGACTTGCAGAAGCTTAAGATACCAGAGCAAGCTCTATGTAGCAAGCTACAGTGTCACTTTCACAGGACACAGTTACAGTTAGTACAGTTGGTCTGGTCTGTTCACACTGGACGGACACTTGGGCAGTGACACGTGGCAGGGATACGGACGGTGGCCTAGTGGACATGTGGCCATGTCACACTTAGCTGGCTGACATTTATGGGCCGTTGGTGGCTCTTTATGATGGTATCTATGAGTAGTAGCCGTGGGGTCATTATCATTATCTTATCTTGTACGTAGTCGTCTAGAGGGAGTCTTACACAGAGCACATTAGCACCATCCCTGCACATCTGAGCCTCGACAACCCCATTGTACCTGTGAGTCCTGGGCTGGAGCTGTGAATGCTGCCACGCCAGAGTCCGTACACGGTTCTTTGAGCTAGTCGAGTCCACATGTTCTGGTCCACTGTTGTGTCTGTGTTGTTATCCATTGTTTCTGTGTTTCATTCTGTTTGAGATAGTTTCCATTTGTTTGAGTGAGATTGTCTCGCACATTGCACTGAGGGGCACCCACACTGTAGAGAGCACGACATATTATCCACGCTACAGGTGCTCTCATTTTGGCGATCACGGTGGGACCTCAACTGAAATCTCACTCTGTGAGGTGCAAATCTTGAAGCTGGTTAGGTTGATCTAGCTTCGCCTGCCTTCTTCGCCGACCTTGCCTTGCAATGTTTCCCTCTCACCTGGTCCATTAGTCCTTGGTCTAGTCCTTTCTCGCCCTGGTCCAACTTATCCTCGTCCCTGGTCTAGAACTCCTCGACCCTAGTATAGTCCTCCTCGTCCCTAGTCTAGATCTCCTTGACCCTAGTCTAGTCCTCCTCGTCCCTGGTCTAGACCTCCTCGACCCTGGTCTAGCCTTCCTCGTCCCTGGTCTTGTTCTTGGTCCAGCCGAGTCTAGTCATTTACCTGGTTGGTTTGGTGGAGTCTAGACCTGTCACAAGTTTCTTGCCCAAACTTGGTGGGACTGGTGGTCACTGCATGACACATACAAGGAGGTCAGTTGAGCGTCAAAGCCCACTACTGAGCCCTCTGAAGTACTATCACAGAAGACGACCTTTGACACCTTGTAGAAATCCTTCAACCTCATCACCTATACCTCCACATATCACATCACCCATACCTTCATCAGGTTCCCCAGGTTCCCCATCGTCGCGATCACCTTCTCCAGAAAAGCTCTCTCCTATTCTGCTAGAGCAAGCTATTGTGCAACAGACTCAGCAAGGAATCATGGAGCCACTAGCTAGTGTTTTGGCCAAGGTGAACATCAAGTTCCCTACCTTCAAAGGGCTTTCTTCAAAAGATGCTGACGACCATGCAAGAAGATTTGTATCTCTCTGTAGGGGACGTGGGCTGAACAGAGAAGATGCTTACTTGGTACTATTTCCATCCAGCCTGGATGGCCTAGCAGATAAATGGTACAGCCAATTTGCAGAGAACCATTTTGCAACTTGGGCAGCCTTAAGATAGCAGTTCTGTGCAGCTTTCAGGCCGGGTGACTACCAGGAGAAGGTGTTGGATGAGTTGGCCAACATGGTGCTCAAGCCTGAGGAGACTTTTGCGGAGCTTATGACTAAAACTAAGTCACTGGTGGCCAAGCTTCCCCAACAACCCGGTGAATTCATGGTGAAAAAGTGGGTGGAGAAGGCGCTTCCCAAAACTTCTCAGCAAAAACTCCGAGAGAGTCTCCGACCCGACGCCACTCTCGACGAGTTCATCGCAGCTGCTACTAGAATAGAGGGGGCTAGGAAGCTCTTCAACAACTCTCCTCAAATAGATACTGCCTCTGTGCTCTCGGAAGGTAGTCCTACTGATCCTTTAACTTCTTTACGCAGGGAACTGGAAGCCCTAAAGCTACAACGAGCTCTTCAAGAGGAGAGGTCCTTCTCTCTTAGACAAGAGAAGCCTACACATAATGAGGCATTGGAACAGATTAAGCGCAAGTTAGAAGAGCTCAAGTGTCAGCAAGAGACTAAGGCTATGGTTTGGTGTAGCTCATGCCGCTCTCCAGGGCACCCCCCACAGGAATGCCCCCTTCGGGTTTACTGCCACTTCTGTGAAAAATCTGGACATGAGGATAAGGATTGTTACTACCTCAAGGGATTGCGACAAATACAGCAAAATCTTGGTCCTTCTCTCCAACAAGGGCTAGGACCTGCATCCAACATGGTCTCACCCTACGGCCATCAAAACCAGTTGCCTCCTCTACTGACAACACCCCCTATGCAGCAAGGTATGCACAACAACTTTGCACCCCACAGCTTTTATCATGCCAGTACTCCCTCAGTTCCCCAAAGTTTCTACACCTCAGCCTCCAACTCCATGCAGCAACCACCTCGTCCCCCGTTTCGTCCTTCCAATCGGCCCATACTCTGCTACAGATGCGGAGAATATGGGCATTATCAGAGCAAGTGTCCTTTACCCGAGGGGTCCCCTCCTTGTCGTCGTTGCCCTGATTCGAAGGATCACTACAGTAAGGATTGTCCCAAGCAAAGGGCATCCACGTCTTCAGGCTCGACTCAGAACCAGCCCGAATTCACCTTTCCGAAGATAAATTTGATTACTGTGAACACCGTGCCTCAACCTTCACCTACTACTCATGTGGTTAAGCCTCTGCAAGTGGAGGAGCCTGCTGGTGTCCTTACTCGGGCACAAAGAGCAGCTCTTGGTCTCAATCTACCCACAGGTCCACCTCACCAGTCTCCACTTCCTCAATCTGGTCTACCTGACCCAAAGGACAAGTCCTTCCCAATTGCTCAGAGCAAACCAACTTCCTTGTTATCTGACATTAATGGAGCCTTCTTAGAAGCAGTGGCTGACTTGGAACAGATTAAGGTCCCAAAAGGAGCCCAGTTCGAAGGCGCCAAGCCCACAGCAGAAGCCATCTTGAAAAATACTTTTCAGCAGGTGTCACTATACGACATGCTAAAGCTTGACGCAACACTTAGAAGTGACACCCTGTCAGTCATTCAGTCTCTGTACCCGGGGGCTAGGCCTAGTGGCGGGCACCTTCCTGTACAGCCCTCGGAGTCTTACTTGATTTCCTATCCAACTGCTCCTCTCACCGATTATAAAAGTCCTCGTCTCATTGTATCTATTCTTGGACAGCAGCTATCCGGCGTCATCGTTGATGGTGGATCTGGAATCAATTTGATGCCCGAATTCACTATGAGGGCCTTAGGTCTACAGCCTACCCGAACTGCTCCTTTCACTGTTACATTGGCTGATCAAAGAACGGTCTACCCAGTGGGCATAGTCGACAAGGTGCCTCTGAAGGTACAAGATTTCACTTTTGACTTGGATTTTGTGGTAGTTCATCTTCCCCAGGTAGAGGGAGGTTATCCCTTGCTGATTGGTAGGCCATGGTTGCGACATACGAAAGCACTTCATGACTGGGGAAACGACGCCATGTGGATACATACCCCTGGCTCTCCAATGCAACAAATTCATCTCGAAGGTGGCATGGATCGAGTCGTTCAACATAGCTCTTTGTCAGTAGAGTCCAACCCTGACTTGGAGCAGCCGGTCCCTCCTGATGGGTCCGATGAAGACTTACTGCAGTGGTTAGAAGCTACATCTTCGATGCCATGCTATGTAGTCTCTCTTCAACCCTTGACAACAGATTCACCCTCTTCCCCTGATCCTACACTTGAAGCCAGTAATCCCAGTCAACCAAGTGCGCCAGAACCATGTGGGCCAGTCTCTGATGACCATCCTTCAGAGGGTCCATTGATTGAAACCATCGGCCTGGGTGAGCCTATAACCCACCATAGAAGGGGGAAAAAGTCTCCCTTGCAAGAGTTGGCCAACATCCCACTTCCCTCCTTAACCTCCATTCCATCTGAATCTCCACCCATGCCGGAGCACTTTGAGGTATCTGAGGATTTACCATTCGCAGAGCTTCCATCAGGATGGTTGCAGGAAGAGTATGCTGATTTCAACATTGATCAAACGCCAGCTCATAATGTCCAGAAGCTCACAGAGGCGACACGGTCTTCTATCCCTGATGCAGCCCCGCCCACTGTACTGCTTGACCCAGTCAGAGAGGTCAACCTAGGCGGCCCTGACAACCATCAGCCCATCTTGTTAGCCGCTTGGTTATGGGATCATCCCGCTATACTCGACCAGGTAATCTCTTTCATGCACTCTTTCAAGGATGTGTTTGCCTGGTCTTACCACGATTTGGAGGGAATTCCAGCAGAGCTAGGAGTCCACACAATTCCTCTGGTTGAGGGGGCTAAGCCAGTCAGAGGAAGGGCTTACAAACTGAATCCCAAATATGCAGAAGCAGTCAAAATCGAGTTGGAGAAAATGCAAGAAGCAGGTATTATTGTACCAGTAGAGCACTCAGAATGGTTGTCCGCTATGGTTATTGCCCCAAAGAAGCAGTCCAACAAAATTCGAGTTTGCGTCGACTACCGGGCTCTGAATAAGGTCACAATACCGGATGGATTTCCAACCCCTTTCACGGAGAGAGTCCTTGAAGATGTCGTTGGCCATGTACTGTATAGTTTTATGGATGGGTTCAGTGGCTACAATCAGTTAGGAATACATCCTAACGACCAAGTCAAAACAGCTTTTGTAACTCCCTGGGGTATTTTCATCTATACTAGAATGTCTTTTGGGCTTAAAAATGCACCGCCTTCTTTCAATCGCATAGTATATCTCATCTTTTGTCCTCTGCTTACTGATCACCTTCGCATATTCATGGACGACTTTTCCACCTTCTTGGGTGCTCAATGTTCAACCCCAATAGAAAATCTAAAGGAGCATCTTGCTCAGCTCTCTGCAGTCTTCCTCAGGTGCAGAGAGGCACGTTTGAAGCTCAATCCGAACAAGTGTCATTTTTTGGTCACCGAGGGCACACTGTTGGGCCATGTGGTGTCTGCTCAAGGTTTAGCACCTGACCCAGAGAAGATAGTGGCCATCTTGAAGTTACCTCCTCCTATAAATCCCAAAGGTGTTCAGAGCTTTGTGGGTCACACCGGCTATCATCGCAGGTTTATACGTATGTATGCATAGGTGGCTCAACCATTGACCCGGCTCACCAGTGCTGTTGTTCCCTTCCAGTGGTCTACACTAGAGGATGAAGCATTTGCATACCTCAAAAAATGCCTCACGGAAGCGCCCATTCTAGTTGCCCCGGATTGGGCCCTACCTTTTCATGTGCATACTGATGCGAGTCTGCTGGCTGTGGGTGTTGTGCTGACTCAGCCTAGCAAAGAGTTCAACTTGGATCACCCTGTACATTATGCAAGTCGCCTACTCACCAAAGCAGAGCGCAACTATAGCACCACAGAGAGGGAAGGTTTGGCTATAGTATATGCTCTACAAAAATTTCGGCACTATTTGCTAGGGGTCCACTTCACAATTATTACTGATCACCATGCCTTGCGCTATCTGCTTAATAAGCCACAGGTCGCAGGTCGAGTATGGCGATGGCTCCTCCTATTCCAAGAGTTTGATTTTGAAGTGGTACTCCGTCGTGGTAAGCAACATGTAATGGCTGACCACCTCTCTCGCATTCACACAGGTGAAGAAGCTACCGGAATTGCGGACGACTTTCCGGATAGCAGTCTTTTTAAGATAGATACAACACCGGAATGGTACGGCGAGGTCTTACATTTTCTATCTACTGGGCTGTACCTAGAGAATGCATCTCCACTGCAAAAGAGGAGATTGTTGTTGAAGTCCAGGCCTTTCACTTTGATTGGGGGCCAGCTCTATAAATCGGGACCAGATGGTGTGCTGAAGCGTTGTGTCTCGCCTCATGAGGTGGAGCATATTTTGGAGGATGCCCACACTGGTCCCACTGGTGGCCATTACCCTGGTCACATCACTGCCCAGAAGATTCTACAGTGGTCTGTGGTGGCCCTACATTTTTAAGGATGCAATAGCATATTCTAAGGTTTGTGATGTGTGCCAGCGATGTGGGCCAAAACCGAGTAAGCAATCCAACCGTCCTCTGTAGGTTTCGATGGCGTGGCTACCTTTTGAGAGATGGGGTTTGGACTTTGTGGGACCAATATATCCCCCGGCTCAACCAGGTAATCGCAAATATCTGCTAGTGGCTACAGACTATGCAACAAAGTGGGCAGAGGTACTAGCGATTGTAGATTGCACTGGCAATACAGTGGCCAAATTTTTATATGAAAATATTTTATGCCGATTTGGCTGTCCCTTGGAGATCGCCAGTGATAGGGGCAGTCATTTTGTCAATGACATGATCTCAACTTTGCTGGAAAATTACAAGATTTTTCACCGCAAGTCGTGCTCTTATTACCCTAGAGCCAATGGGCAAGCCGAGAGCACCAACAAGGTTTTGATCGCCCTACTACGGAAAGCATGTCATCTCCATCCAGCATCTTGGGCTCAGGCTGTGCACGGTACCCTTTGGGCATACCGCACATCTTTCAAAGCAACAACGAATCACACGCCTTTTCAACTGGCTTACGGTTTGGAAGCCATAGCTCCTTTTGAGTTCAACTCCGGATCCCCTAGAGTGGGCAGTCTGCGTGCAAGTTCGGGTATGGAATGTGCTTCTATATCCCGTCTCACCTTATTAGAGGAAAGTCGCCGCTTAGCTTCACATGCTCTGCAAGCGGAGCAACTTCGTCGCAAAGCGTGGCATGATCGCCACCTCAGAAAGCCGAAATTAACGCAGGGTTCTCTGGTGCTACTGTATCAGGCAAAATATTTGAAAAAAGCAAAGAAGCTGGTTCCAGCTTGGCAAGGGCCCTTCGTGGTGGAAGAGATTTTACCACAGGGAGCAGTCCAATTAGTCACTTTGGATGGCGTTCCTTTGCCACTGGTAAATGGCTCCAGAATCAAGTGCTATTACTCCTCTGAGTAAAGGGTCTGCAACTATTCCGCCATCTGTAGGTTCTATGTCCCATCGCTCTCCTCCCCACCAGCTTTCCACCAGAATGGATGTTCTGTTACTGTCTAGGTTTCTGATGTCTGTAAGTCTCCGCCTTTCCTCTAAGATATCTTTTCTCCACTAAGTCCTGGTAATTGGGTATTATTGGGAACTTCTACAGTTCAGTCACTCCTCTAATTGTTTCTATTCTCAATGTTATTTGCGGTTAAGTATTAAGGTCCTTCCAATTAAGCTTTCAGTCAAGCTTCTCGTCGGTGTGGGTTTGTTCAGTTTGAAAAGTGGAATCTGCTTGGGGACTCTGCTTAAATGGCGATTTTTACAGTGAACAAAGTGTAATCAAGGATTTGATGAGACTCCCAATGCAATACTGTCTATGGGAAGAATATCAAAAACCTCTTGATTCCAATAGCAGCAAAAAACCTTTGGTGTCATTAAAATTTCAGTTTTGCTGCAGGAACCTTAATCTACTATGAATCTTCTTTATCTAGAGTCAAAATTACTCTCTCCTTGTATATCCTTGGAGTCAAAATTGCCCTCTCTTTGTATCTGCCTCGAACTTTGTACTTGCTCAAAAATTATCCTCTCGTTGTATCTACTAACACTTTGTACCTTCTCTTTGCATCGGTTAACACTTTGTACCTACTCACACTCCTAAGCCATTAACTGACCATAGTCTCCCAGCCCCTCGCCCTACCTACCCCTTGCTGCTCGCCCCTACCCTATCCCAACCCCTCTCGCCCCTACCTACCCTCCCCTACCCCTCGCCCCTACCCTCTCCACACCCCCTCGCCTCTACCTCCCTGCCCCTCGCCCCTACCCTCTCCCAGCACCCCCTCTCGCCCCTATCCTATACTCTCGCCCCTATCCTCCCCTCTCGCCCCTACCCTCTCCCACACCCCCTCTCGCCCCTATCCTATACTCTCGCCCCTATCCTCCCCTCTCGCCCCCTACCCTCTCCCACACCCCCTCTCGCCCCTACCCTATACTCTCGCCCCTATCCTCTCCTCTCGCCCCTACCCTCTCCCACACCCCTTCTCGCCCCTACCCTCCCCCTCTCGCCCTACCCTCTCACAGCACCCCCTCGCCCCTACCCTCCCCCTCTCGCCCCTACCCTCTCTCAGCACCCCTCTCGCCCTACCCTCTAAAAGTTCACATTCGCCCCTACTCTCTACCCCTGCCCTACTTTGGTTCGAATTTACCCCTACCCTAAATTACTCGCCCTAGCCTAAATAGTTTTGCAGCAAAACCAAAGCATCCGATTGAGTGCTTTTCCATCGCCCCAGCCTAAATCGTTTTGTAGAAGAAAATCCAACTGGTCTGCATCTGACTGCTTCCCCATCACTTGGCTACTCAGTGTTTTCCATCACTTCACTTGGCTACTCAGAGGCTCTGTTTGTCATCTGACCTCACCATGGCAGGGGGTAGCAAGCAACAGCAAGAAGGAAGTAGCAAGAAAAAGGTAGAGTTGAAGAGGAGGAAAGCTCTGGTTGAAGAATCAGAGAGCGAAGAAGATGAAGTATCTGCAAGCAGTACGAGCCATGACATAGATGACTTTACCTCCAGTGACCCAAGTGATGAGAGCTACAAAGCAGACTCAGCAGCATCTGATGATTCCGATGTAAATTCTGAGTCGGGTGCTTCCAGTGATCAAGAGGAACATTCAAAAGTGGCTCAGAAAAAAGAAAAGCAGCAAATCATCACTCATGAAATCAAGAGGCTTGCATCTTCAAAAAATCGCACAGCATTCTCATTACATTTTCATATGCAGCAACCTCGACCATCTCTCAGTGAGGTGCTTTCAACTGCTCAGCTACGGACTCTGGGCCTCACAGCATTGGCTGATACAAATTTACCTGACACGGTTCCAGCAGAACTGATACATCAACTGTTGAAAAACTTTCCAAAGGTCCGGGGCCACAAGCTAACAGCTACAAGGCTTGGCCATGCCATGGGTATGACCAACTTTCCAGCTATGAAGTCTACTACTCGCACTTTCTCTTTGTTATCCAAGGATGTGACAATTCAAGCATGTCAAGAGCTATTGAGCTCGGATCACCCAAATTATGAGCGAAACAGACGGCTTCTCGCAATCTTCAGGTATTACTTTCTGGCTCGGGATGCCAAAGAAGACAAGGTAAAAACAGATATTCTCTCTACATTCTCCCACTGCGACGGGCTATACTATTTAATCCACACTATCCTATGTGGATTCCACCAAATTCTCTTCAGCTCTTTGCAGTCTAGGGCTAAAAGATTTCGGGCCCAAGTGTAGTCTGTGCAGTTAAGTTTTAGATGTTTTGCGGCACCTCTCTTGGCATGGATCATAAACATACCTATTAACATAAATGAAGTGGATGAGGAACAGGGAACCTTGAAAGGGAAAAGGAAAACCGTGAGCATGCAGGTTGACCCCACAGTCACCAAGAAAAAGAAGATAAAGGTGAAAGTGGTGAAGGATACAGTGAAGTCTCTACTCTCCTTGCCAGTTTCTGAGAGCCAGCAGAATAGGGTACATCTTCAGCGTCATACGTTTACTTCTACACCTGGTTCTACTGTGCCGGCACCAGTGTCTACTGCCGCTCCTCAGGACAGGATAGTCACTTCACCCATACAGGATCCTCTTCCTTCTTCTCCCATCTTCACTCATACACCGGTCAACATATCATTCGCTCCACCTACAACAACAATCTCCGAGGCACCTACTACACCAACTGTACCTACTTCTAGCTCGCCGGCAGTGCCACATGTGCGCCCTCCAGCATCACATCCATCTGAGGGATCTTCAGGTAGGACCGACTCCACTTCTCTGTTTCAGCTTTCAGAGAAGTTACTTCAGGACTCCAGAGCTGCTATTGCCACCATCGAGCTGCTATGCCCCGCCCACTCTAAAGCACCCTGTTATGTCTGTGTCTGAAGATTTACCTGTAGCCTGCTATAGTGTCACTTTCACTTTCATATGACAGTAGTTTACAGTTGGGCTTTGGTCAGTTGTCCTTTGGTCTGGTCGGTTCACACTTGGGCAGACACGTGGCAGGCTGGTCTATACACGTGGCAGGCTGGTCTAGTGGACATCGTGGCCAGGTCACCACCGCCACCCAGTGGGGATAGACTTAGATGATGTTCTTTATGAGCCGTTGGTGGCTCTTGAGGATGGTACATATGAGTAGTCGTTCTGGGGCAGTGGGGTATCTTGTACGTAGTAGTCGTCTAGAGTGGGTTTTTACACAGAGCACGTCTGCACCATCCCGGCACATCTGAGCATCCACACCCCCATTGTACCTGAGAGTCCTGGGCTAGAGCTGAGTGTGCTGCCACGCCAGAGAGTCTGTATCAGTCTTTGAGATAGTCGAGTCATATGTTCTGGTCTGTTGCTCTGTCTTTGAGAGCTCTGTTGACATCTATTGTTTCCTTTCTGTTCATTTGTTTGAGGGAGATTCAGTCTGTTTGAGTGAGATTGTCACGCACATTGCACTAAGGACCACCCACTGTAGAGAGCATGACACGTTATCCGCGCTACAAGTGCTCTCATTTTGGCGATCACGGTGGGACCTCAAAGGAAGTCTCACTCTGGTGGGGATAGAATCGTGAAGCTAATCGTTGTTACTGGCTCTGCACACTTGCTTACACTAGTGTGCATTACGGTGTGTAGATAGTCTGTAACTGGCTCGCCCTGGTCCAAGTCCTGGTCCTCGTCCTAGTCCTCGCCCTGGTCCTTGGTCTTGGATCCTAGTCTAGTCCTCGCCCTGGTCCTGCCCTCCTCGCCCTGCCAGCTAGGTGGTCTAGTCACTGGTCCTGGACCAGGTGGTCTAGTCATATCCTCACCTGTTCTGTGTTAGACCTGTGCTCTTCACTGCTCATCACTGTTCACAACATGACACATACAAGGCGGTCAATTGAGCGTCAAAGCGCACTACTGAGCCCTCTGAAGCACTATAACAGAAGACGCCCAGTGGTATCTAGTAGAAGTCCATTAACCTCATCAACCTTACCTCCACATACGCCATCCCCCATTCCTTCTTCTCCCATTCCTTCATTCCCCATTCCTTCATCAGGTTCTACATCGTCCAGATCACCTTCTCGAGTAAAGCTCTCTCCTATTCTGCTGCAACAAGGGGCCATGGAGGCGTTGGCTAGCGTGTTGGCCAAGGTAAACATCAAGTTCCCTACCTTCAAAGGACTCTCCTCGGAAGATGCGGACAACCATGCACGGAGGTTCGTATCTCTCTATAGAGGACGTGGTCTCAACAGGGAAGATGCTTATCTGGTACTTTTTCCTTCCACCTTGGACGGCTTAGCAGACAAATGGTACAGCCAGTTTGCAGAGAATCATTTTGCAACTTGGGCAGACTTAAGACAACAGTTCTGTGCAGCTTTCAGGCCTGGCGACTACCAAGAGAAAGTGTTGGATGAGTTGGCCAACATGGTGCTCCAGCCAGAGGAGACTTTTGCGGAGCTTATGACCAAAACCAAGTCTTTGGTTGCCAAGCTCCCCTAGCAACCCGGTGAATTCATGGTTAAGAAGTGGGTGGAGAAGGTGCTTCCAAAAACCTCTCAGCAAAAACTCCGGGAGAGCCTCCAACCTAACGCCACTCTGGAGGAATTCATCGCAGCTGCTACTAGAATAGAGGGGGCTAGGAAGCTGGTCAACAACTCTCCTCACATAGATACTCCCTCTGTGTTCTCCGAAGGAAGTCCCGCTGATCCTTTGACTTCTTTGCGCAGGGAACTCGAAGCCCTCAAAATACAACGAGCCCTCCAAGAAGAGAAATCAATCTCTCTGAGACAAGAGAAACCATCACACCTGGAGGCTTTCGATCAAATCAAACGAGAACTAGAAGAGCTTCGGTCTCAGCAGGAACCAAAGCTATGGTATGGTGCAGCTCTTGTCGCTCTCCTGGACATCCTCCACAGGACTGTCCCCTTCGGGCTTATTGCCACTTCTGCGAAAAATCTGGGCACGAAGATAAGGATTGTTACTATATCAAAGGATTGCGGCAAATACAACAAAATCTAGGTCCTTCTCTCCAACAAGGGCTAGCACCTGCATCCAACCTGGTCTCACCCTACGCCCATCAAAACCCGTTGCCTCCTCTGCTGACAACACCCCCTATGCAACAAGGTATGCACAACAACTTTGCACCCCACAGTTTTTATCATACCAGTACTCCCTCAGTTCCCCAAAGTTTCTGCACCTCAGCCTCCAGCACCATGCAACAACAAGAGCAGCGACCACCTCGTCCCCCGTTTCGTCCGTCAAATCGGCCAATCCTATGCTACAGATGCGGTGAATATGGGCATTACCAAAGTAAGTGTCCTTTACCTGAAGGGTCTCCTCCGTGCAGACATTGTCCGGAGTCTAAGGACCACTACAGTAAAGATTGTCCCAAACAAAGGGCATCCTCTTCTTCAGGCCCAAATCAAAATCAACAAGAGTTTACATTCCCGAAAATCAATCTAATCACAGTGAACACCACCCCTCAGTCAGCACCTACTACACATACAGTTCATCCACAACGAGCAGTAGAGACTACTGGGGTTCTCACTCGAGCACAAAGAGCAGCCCTAGGTTTAAGTTTGCCAACTGGACCATCCGGTCCAACACTTCAGCAACCTGTTCAAAATGGTGCGTCCGTAAATGGTGCAAAGAATAGGCCAATCTCTATGCTTTCGGACATTGATGGAGCCTTCCTGGCAGCAGTAGCTGATTTGCAACAGGTCAAAGTTTCCGAGGAGGCCCAGGTTGTAAAAGATAGGCCCACTGTGGAAGCAATCTTGAAGAACACCTTTCAGCAAGTATCTCTTTATGAGATGCTTCGGCTAGATGCGACTCTTAGAAGTGACACACTCTCAATAATTCAATCTCTGTACCCCGGTACAGGGCCTAGTGGCGGGCACCTACCTGTGCAACCCCTGGAGTCCTACATGATTTCATATCCAGCTACTCCCCTCACCGACTATAAAAGTCCACGTCTTACTGTATCTATTCTAGGGCAGTCATTCTCAGGCGTCATAGTGGATGGTGGGTCTGGAATCAATCTAATGCCTGAATTTACCATGTCAGCCTTAGGTCTGGAGCCTACTCGCCCTGCTCCGTTCACTGTTACATTGGTAGACCAAAGGACAGTCTATCCTGTGGGCATAGTAGAGAAGGTGCCTTTGAAGGTACAAGACTTCACTTTTAGCTCGGATTTTGTGGTGGTCAGTCTTCCTCAGGTGGAGGGAGGATTTCCCTTGCTGATTGGTAGACCATGGTTGCGGCATACTAAGGCACTTCATGATTGGGGAAACGATGCCATGTGGATATACACTCCCGGCTCCCAAATGCAACCAATCCAGCTTGAAGGAGGGATGGATCCAGTGGCTCAGCACAGCTCATTGACAGTACAGTCCAACCCTGACCCTGAGCAACCCATCCCACCTGACGGGTCTGACGAGGACCTGCTACAGTGGTTGGGAGCTACCACTTCGATGCCATGCTACATGGTCTCTACTCAAAACTTACCTGTGCTGCCAGTAACACTCTCTCTTCAAAATCCTCAGGAGGACACTGATGTCCAAAGTCCTACAGCAGACAGTACAACAGTCGAAGAAGTAAGTGTGTCAACCCCACATTCTCATGCGTCGAATGACCCGCCGATGGAAGCCCTCGGTCTTGGGGAACCTAAAACACATCATCGAAGGGGGAAGAAATCTCCTCTGCATGCACTAGCCAATGATTTCCCCCTTCCTGGAGCATCTCCCAAGTTGAACCCCCTTCAAAAGCACTCTGTCAGGTTGTCTGCATCTGAAGATTTGCCCTTCAAGGAGCTCCCACACGGATGGTTACAAGAAGAGTATGCAGAGTTTCCAATCGATCAAACCCCTGCTCATGATGTCTTGAAGCTCCAAGAGGCAGCTCACCTCTCATCTTGAGAAGCACCCTCTCCAGCTACAACCCCAAACCCGGTCAGAGAAGTCAACCTGGGAGATCCTGACAACCCTTAGCACGTACTGTTAGCAGCTTGGTTATGGGAGCATCGCGCATTACTCAATCAGGTCGTCTCTTTCATTCACTCTTTTAAAGATGTTTTTGCTTGGTCCTACAAGGATTTAGAGGGGATTCCACCAGAATTGGGTATCCACACTATACCTCCGGTTGAAGGGGCTAAGTCTGTAAGAGGCCGAGCTTACAAGCTCAACGCGAAGTATGCTGAGGCGGTCAAGGCAGAGTTAGAAAAAATGCAAGAGGCAGGGATCATAGTACCTGTGGAGCACTCTGAGTGGTTATCACCCATGGTGATAGCGCCTAAGAAGCAATCCAACAAAATCCGTGTGTGCGTCGATTACCGTGCTCTAAATAAGGTAACTATCCCAGATGGTTTCCCAACACCTTTCACTGAGCGTGTGCTCGAAGATGTAGCAGGACATGTATTGTACAGTTTCATGGATGGGTTTAGTGGATACAATCAGTTGGGCATCCATCCAGGTGATCAGCTAAAAACGGCCTTTGTGACTCCCTGGGGTATTTTTATATACACTCGAATGTCTTTTGGGTTGAAAAATGCCCCACCTTCTTTCAATAGGGCGGTATATCTCATCTTTTGTCCTCTGCTTACATATCATCTTCGCATCTTTATGGATGATTTTTCGACCTTCTCAGGTGCTCAATGTTCGATCCCAGTGGAAAACCTAGAGGAACACCTCGCTCAGCTCTCTGTTGTCTTCCTTAGGTGCAGAGAGGCACGCCTAAAGCTAAATCCTAACAAATGTCATTTTTTGGTTATTGAAGGCACACTTCTAGGCCATGTGGTGTCTGCTAAAGGTTTAGCGCATGACCAAGAGAAGATTGTGGCAATCTTAAAGTTACCACCTCCCATAAACCCAAAAGGGGTACAGAGCTTTGTAGGCCACACAGGGTATCATCGCAGGTTTATACGCATGTATGCACAGGTGGCTCAACCCCTGACCCGCCTAACCAGTGTTTTTGTTCCCTTCCAATGGTCAACACCTGAGGCCGAAGCTTTTGCATACCTTAAAAAACACCTCACTGAAGCGCCTATCTTAGTAGCTCCCGATTGGTCTCTCACCTTTCATGTGCATACAGATGCCAATCAATTGGCTGTGGGTGCGGTGCTGACTCAGCCTAGTAAGGAGTATAACCTGGATCGCCCTGTTCACTATGCAAGTCGCCTACTCACCAAGGCAGAGTGTAACTATAGCACCACAGAAAGGGAAGGTTTAGCCATTGTGTATGCTCTGCAAAAATTTCGGCACTACTTATTAGGGGTCCACTTCACAGTTATTACTGATCACCATGCCCTCAGATATCTGCTCAACAAGCCGCAGGTTGCAGGTAGAGTATGGCGATGGCTACTCTTATTTCAAGAGTTCGATCTCGAAGTGGTACTCAGGCCCGCCAAACATCATGTCCTCGCCGACCACCTTTCTCGCGTTCACATTGGTGAAGAAGCAACAGGGGTTGCTGACGACTTTCCTGATAGCAGTCTCTTTAAGGTGGATACCACACCGGAATGGTACGGAGATGTTTTGCATCTGCTTTCTAGTGGCCTCTACCCAGAGAATGCTTCTCCCCTACAGAAGAGACGCCTGTTGCTGAAGTCTAGGCCTTTCACTCTCATTGGGGGCCAGCTATACAAATCAGGGCAAGATGGTGTTCTGAGGCGGTGTGTCTCCCCTCACGAAGTCGAGTATATTTTAGAGGATGTCCATAGTGGTCCCACTGGTGGCCATTACCCTGGCCATATTACTGCACAAAAGATTCTCCAGTGTGGCTTGTGGTGGCCCTATATTTTCCGCGATGCAATTGCCTATGTAAAGGTATGTGATGTATGTCAGCGCTGTGGCCCTAAACCAAGCAAACAGTCAAACCGTCCTCTTCAGGTCTCTATGGCATGGCAACCCTTTGAGAGATGGGGCATAGATTTTGTAGGCCCAATTACTCCCTCTGCCCAACCCGGCAATCGGAAGTATCTCTTGGTGGCTACCGACTACGCAACAAAGTGGGCAGAGGTACTTGCAACAACGGACTGCACTGGCACTACAGTAGCCAAGTTTCTCTATGAAAATATTTTGTGCAGGTTTAGATGTCCCTTGGAAATCACCAGTGATAGAGGTAGTCACTTTGTGAATGAAACAATTTCTACCTTGCTGGCCAACTACAAGATTTTTCACAGAAAATCTTGTTCCTATTACCCTAGAGCAAACGGGCAGGCAGAGAGCACTAATAAGGTTCTGATAACACTCCTGCGGAAAGCATGTCATCTTCATCCATCGACTTGGGCTCAAGCTATCCACGGTACACTTTGGGCATATCGAACTTCTTTCAAAGCCACAACCAATCACACCCCATTTCAATTGGCTTTCGGTTTGGAAGCGATAGCACCTTTCGAATTCAACTCAGGATCCCCGCGAGTGGGGAGTCTTCGTGCCAATGGAAATTTGGGGTCGGCATCAGTCCCTCGTCTTATCCTTTTGGAGGAAAGCCGAGGTTTGGCTTCACTGTCTCTAGAAGCAGAGCAGCTCCGTCGTAAAGCCTGGCATGATCGCCATCTCAGGAAGCCGCAAATAAAACAAGGAGCACTGGTGCTACTTTATCAGGCCAAGTTTCTGAAAAAAGCAAAGAAGTTGGTCCCAGCATGGCAAGGACCATATAAGGTGATGGAGATTCTACCCCACGGCGCTGTACAACTAGCCACTCTCGAAGGAGTTTCTCTACCTTTGGTCAATGGATCTCGGATCAAATGCTATCATGCTTGAGAAGACGCTCAAGGGTCTAACCGCACGACAATCAAAGCAAGTGTTGAGCTTTGCAGACTCCTGACCCATTAAATAACTTCGGAATCACTATCTTTCCCATCTTACTGTTCTGATTTATCTTATCTCTCTTAGACCCTCTCCTTCGGTAGCTCTCCTTTGCAGACTATGTTAAGCTCATAGGTTTGATTCTGGACTTGATCAACTCTATCCTTCACTCTCTCTGTCTTCAATCTTTGTCTTTCTTGGACATAACCTAATCTCGCCAATCTGAATAAGTTCCTTTTCTCAGATTTTACTCTCAAGTCAAACTCAGTTCTTGGAGATGCATAAAGCTATAAATGCCTTGAGTGGGGTATTTATGTAGGATGATACTTCGCGTTTTATTTTCGTTTTATCTGGAATTGCTGATTCTTTCTAATAACTCGATATTATCAATGCTTGTTATTCTTTTGGTCTAGCTGTATCTTTAAGGTCTCTGGGATAGTTTCGATGCGTTAGCAATAACTGTTTTTTTCTTCCCTCAGCTTGTCTCTTCTATGAACCAACTCCCCTAGCCTCCCTAGACCCTAGCCTCTGCCCTAATCCTTCCCTTTCCCCTTTCCCTCTCCCTCGCCTAACTTTCACATCCCCTCCATAAATAAGGTGTGTGGGGGCAGTTGCCATGTCAAGGCGCCTTTGGTGGTGCTCAGTTTGCTACTAATAATAAACTCCACTATTTCTGCAGCGGAGCTTAGTTGAGCTTAGTGGGTAAGCCCTGAATTTATGCAGAATTGCAAGCCCCTCGCCCCTAAACCTAGCCCTTTCCCCCTCACCCTCTCTCCCACGCCCTACCCCTTTTCCGCTCGCCCTGGTCTAAACCCTCCCACCCCCGGCCTCTCCCATCCCCTCACTCTCTCGCCCTCGCCTAAACCCTCTCACCCCCTCGCCCTAGCCCTAGCCCATCCCTCGCTCTTGCCCCCTCGCCCTTGCCCTAGCCCACCCCCTCGCCCTCGCCCTCGCCCCCCTCATCCTCTCGCCCTAGCCCTAGCCCATTCCCTCGACCTCGCCCCTCAACCTCTCGCCCCTCGCCCTCGCCCTCGCCCTAACCCTCCCACCCCCTCACCCTTTTCCCTCGCCCTAACCCCTTACCTATCTTCGCTCTTCGCCCTCGCCCTTTCCTTTTCCATCGCCCTAGCCCATGCCTGGGCCGCTTCTTCCTGCCATGTCTTCGCTCCTCGCCCTCGCCCTTCCCTTTTCCATCGCTTTTCCATCGCCCTAGCCCATGCTTTTTTCCTCGCCCTAGCCCTGGCCTTGCGCAAAAGCAACAAAAAACCCAAAAAGGCAGCTTCTAAAAAATATTGAAAAGCTACTTTAGCTTAAATTTAAAGGTCATTCAATCTTACTTCTTCTTATCAGAAGCGCACAGAGTCTTCACAGTTCCCAGCTCAGCGGCAAGGTCCTCCATTCCTCCTGAGCTCCTCAACACTGCTTACTCAAATTTCTCACTGGAAGCCCACGCACAGTCTAGTAAGATGGTTCGTACTCGAAACAGGGAAAAGCATCTGCAATCGGAGGAAGAGTCCTCTGCATCTGGGGATAGTTCTGATAGTAAGTCAGACTATACGCCTAGTTCAGAGCAGATTTCAGAAGAATCTTCAGAGGAAGATTCACCACTGCTGATAGAGTCACTACTCTCCAGGTGCCTCGCCCGTCTGGTGCAATCTCCAAGGTACCTTTAATTATGATATATCATCTACAGGCTCCGAATCCAGCACTCAAGGAGGTGTTCTCTCAACAACAACTGATACACTTGGGTCTCCAAAATTTGGCTCAGACCGAATTGTCTGCCAATATCTCTACTGCCAAGCTATGTTCCCTCTTGCTAACTTTTCCAAAGTTGAATGATACCGCACTCACAGCGGAGGATATCGAACAAGCTATGGGAATATTGACTGTGCTGACACCACTGCCCGCAACAAAAACCTTCTCGAATCTTTCACCAGAAGAAACGGCAAATGCTTGTCAGGAACTTTTGCTGGACTCACATCCAGACTATCATAGGAGTCAGCAACTGTATTCAGTGTTACAGTATTATTTTTTACTGCAAGCACCTGAAAGATCAGGGGTTCCATCTTCTCCAAGTTCTCGAGCAATATGCGATGCTCTTTTTTGTCTCTACCACTGCCTGCCATACCCATTTCACAATTTGCTGTTTAAAGCGCTACAGGACAGGGCAAAGCGGAAAAGTTCAATTGCTATGCAGCGCCTATTATGTCTTGGGTGGTACAGATTATGCAGCAAAAGACACATGCAAAAGCAGTTCTCACCCTTCAAGATGATCCGAAAGAGCAAGAACGTTCCAAAATGGCAAAAGGAAAAGGCATCTTGCGCAAGAGGGCAAAGGTACATAAAGATTCATCTGAGCAGCTGGCAACACTACCTTTCTCAGAATCTCAAATAAAAATATCGGACGTCCAGACTACAACACCAGCAGTGCGTATGTCTACTTCTGTGGCCACCTCCACTTTCACACCACCTCTTGTGAGTAGTGTTGCAATCACTAAAACACAACCTCCAGTTGTCTCGCCAGCACTACATACTACTCTTACTGCCGGGGCACTGAAGGATACTGCAGGGCCATCTAGCTCTGGGGCGCCTACATCTGACAAGCATAACATGTATGAGACTTTTGCACCTCAGGCTGACAGACTTTTAGAGGCAGACAAAAGAGCCATTTCTACGATTATCAATGCAGCCCTCTCATTGCAAGGTACCAACGGTATGCATCGCTCTTGCTACGACGGTATGACAAGGGAAGTGCAAACACATCTTCAACGAGCGATGGATAGGGACAATTTCATTGCTACAGCTCAAGATCGTATAAGAATCTTAACTCAACAGGTAGTGGACCTCAAACATATCGTCCACACTCAGCAAAAACAGTTAAAAGAGGCAAATGATATGACCGCAGCAGTTCAGGATCTCTCTCCAGTGGTACATACACTATGTCCTTCTTGTGCAAAATACCAAGCTGTAGCCATTTCACAGGCAGTTCCAGCTACAGCTACAACTACAACCCCGGTTTCTCAGCAAGTTCCTGCTATGGCACCGCAGGTACCGACACAGACAGACGTGTCCAAAGCACATTCAGGGGATTCTCAAACACCAGAGAAAGCAAATCTTACCGGAATGGAGTCTAAACAAACAGGATCGATCTCATCACAATTTCAGGGTCCCTCTATGGCCTCCCCCTCCCAGTCTCCATCCTATCCTCAGCACTTCTACGGCTTCCCGGGATTCCAACAACCTGTTACACCCTCGCAGCCTGCGCAGTCGTTTCCTGGGTTTCCACCAGCTCCACCTGCTCAACCGCAAAACATGACGCAGCCTGCTGCTCCATACCCGATGCACCCTCCTCATGGCCACTACCCCTCACCATACACTTGGCCTCCATCTCCTTACCCAACTTACTATCAGCCTCCTCCACCTCCTCCTCCATCATCCGACCACCAACAGTAGAGCGCCGTTATTTCAGTTCATTAGTTCCGCTTTCCGGGACGGGCAGCGGACTTGTGGCGGGCAACCTGTAGCCTGCTACAGTGTCACTTTCACTTTCATATGACAGTAGTTTACAGTTGGGCTTTGGTCAGTTGGCCTTTGGTATGGTCGGTTCACACTTGGGCAGACACGTGGTAGGCTGGTCTATACACGTGGCAGGCTGGTCTAGTGGACATCGTGGCCAGGTCACCACCGCCACCCAGTGGGGATAGACTTAGATGATGTTCTTTATGAGCCGTTGGTGGCTCTTGAGGATGGTACATATGAGTAGTCGTTCTAGGGCAGTGGGGTATCTTGTAGTCGTCTAGAGTGGGTTTTTACACAGAGCACGTCTGCACCATCCCGGCACATCTGAGCATCGACACCCCCATTGTACCTGAGAGTCCTGGGCTGGAGCTGAGTGTGCTGCCACGCCAGAGAGTCTGTATCAGTCTTTGAGATAGTCGAGTCGTATGTTTTGGTCTGCTGCTATGTCTTTGAGAGCTCTGTTGACGTCTATTGTTTCCTTTCTGTTCATCTGTTTGAGGGAGATTTAGTCTGTTTGAGGGAGATTGTCACGCACATTGCACTGAGGACCACCCACTGTAGAGAGCACGACATGTTATCCGCACTACATTACCCTTCAATGAGCTTCCACTAGGATGGTTACAAGAAGAGTCTGCGGAGTTTCCAATCGATCAAACGCCAACACATGATGTCTCGAAACTCCAAGAGGCAGCTCATTTTTCAAATTCTGAAGTATCCTCCACAGTTACTCCTCCTAACCCTATCAAAAAAGTCAACTTGGGCGACCCTGACAACCCTCAGCACGTCCTCTTAGCATCTTGGTTATGGGTGCATCCCGCATTACTTGACCAGGTAGTTTCTTTAATTCACTCTTTTAAGGATGTTTTTGCTTGGTCCTACAAGGATTTGGAAGGGATCCCACCAGAATTGGGTCTCCACACAATCCCTCTGGTTGAAGGGGCTAAATCTGTCAGAGGCCAAGCTTATAAGCTCAACCCGAAGTATGCAGAGGCTGTCAAGTCAGAGCTTGAAAAAATGCAAGAGGCAGGGATCATTGTACCTGTGGAGCACTCTCAGTGGTTATCACCCATGGTGATAGCGCCTAAGAAGCAGTCCAATAAAATTCGGGTGTGTGTAGATTACCGCGCGCTGAATAAGGTAATTATTCCAAATGGTTTTCCCACACCTTTCACTGAGCGTGTGCTCGAAGATGTAGCAGGGCATGTTTTGTACAGTTTCATGGATGGGTTTAGTGGATACAATCAGTTGGGCATCCATCCAGGTGATCAGCTAAAAACGGCTTTTGTGACTCCCTGGAGTATTTTTATCTGGACTAGAATGTCTTTCGGGTTGAAAAATGCTCCACCTTTTTTCAATTGAGCGGTATATCTCATCTTTTGTCCTCTGCTTACGGATCATCTTCGCATCTTCATGGACGATTTTTCGACCTTCTCAGGTGCTCAATGTTCAACCCCATTGGAAAATTTAGAGGAACACCTCGCTCAACTCTCTGCTGTCGTCCTCAGGTGCAGAGAGGCACGACTAAAACTCAATCCTAACAAATGTCACTTTTTGGTCACTGAAAGCACACTTCTAGGCCATGTGGTGTCTGCCAAAGGTTTAGCACCGGACCTAGAGAAGATCGTGGCAATCTTGAAGTTACCACCTCCTATCAATCCGAAAGGTGTTCAGAGCTTTGTAGGCCACATAGGATATCATAGTAGGTTCATACGGATGTATGCACAGGGGGCTCAACCATTGACCCGACTCACTAGTGCTACAGTACCCTTTAAATGGTCAAAACCTGAGGCTGAAGCATTTGAATACCTCAAAAAGAGCCTCACTGAAGCACCCATTTTAGTGGCTCCAGATTGGTCTCTTCCTTTTCATGTGCATAAGAATGCCAGTCAACTGGCTGTGGGGGCTGTGCTGACTCAGCCTAGTAAAGAGTACAACCTGGATCGCCCTGTTCACTATGCAAGTCGCCTGCTCACCAAAGCAGAGCGCAACTATAGCACCACAGAAAGGGAAGGTTTGGCTATGGTGTATTCTTTACTGAAGTTTCGGCATTACTTGCTAGGGGTCCACTTCACTATCATCACAGATCATCATGCGCTACGCTATCTTCTGAATAAACCCCAAGTTGCAGGAAGAGTGTGGAGATGGCTACTCATATTCCAGGAGTTCGACTTCGAAGTAGTTCTTAGTCCAGGCAAGTGGCACGTCATGGCCAACCATCTCTCTCGCATACACACAGGTGAGCCCAATACTCGGGTTGATGATGATTTTCCTGATAGTCATCTTTTTAAGATGGACACAACCCCAGAATGGTATGGAGATGTGTTACATCTGCTCTCTACTGGCCTATATCCTGAGAATGCTTCTCCCTTGCAAAAAAGAAGACTCTTGCTGAAGTCTAGACCGTTCTCTTTGATTAGCGGACAACTCTACAAATCTGGGCCAGATGGTGTTCTGCGTAGGTGCGTCTCGCCTCATGAAGTAGACCAGATTCTGGAGGATGCACACAGTGGTCCTACAGGTGGCCACTACCCTGGTCACATCATGGCGCAAAAAATCTTACATACAGGCTTATGGTGGCCCTATATATTTAGAGATGCTATCGCTCGTGTCAAGATGTGTGATGTCTGCCAGCGATGTGCGCCCAAGCCTAGCAAGCAATCAAATTGCCCTCTGCAGGTACCTATGGCGTGGTTGCCCTTTGAGAGATGGGGCTTGGACTTTGTTGGTCCAGTTACTCCATCTGCTCAACCAGGCAATCGTAAGTATCTCTTGGTAGCAATAGATTATGCAACAAAATGGGCCGAAGTGGTGGCTATCATCGACTGTACAGTCGCCACTGTCGCAAAATTATTTTTTGCAGGTTTGGGTGTCCTCTGGAAGTCGCCAGTGATCGAGGTAGTCATTTTGTCAACGACTTGATCTCCACTCTCCTCACGAATTACAAGATTTTTCATCGCAAATCTTGCTCTTACTATCCTCGAGAAAATGGGCAGGCTGAAAGCACTAAGAAAGTGCTAATCGCACTTCTCAAAAAAGCTTGTCATCTGCATCCAACATCTTGGGCTCAGGCTATCCTCGGCACAGTTTGGGCTTATCGCACCACCTTCAAGGCAACCACTAACTACACCCCATTCCAGCTAGCGTTTGGCTTAGAAGCAATTGCACCATATGAGTTCAACTCAGGTTCAGCAAGAGTGGGAAGTGTTCGTGTCACAGCTGGGATTGCTTCAGCAAACTTCTCTCGTCTCTCAATGTTAGAAGAAAGCAGGAGGTTAGGTTCACATGCTCTCCAAGCCGAGCAGATTCGTCGCAAAGCATGGCATGATCGCCATCTCCAAAGGTCGAAAATAACGCAGGGCTCCCTGGTGCTACTCTATCAAGCTAAGTATCTAAAGAAAGCTAAGAAGCTGGTTCCAGCCTGGCAAGGGCCATTCAGGATACACGAAATTTTTCCACAAGGAGCAGTCTAGTTAGTAACTTTGGACGGTGTTCCATTGCCTCTGGTAAATGGATCCAAAATCAAGTACTATTACTCATCTGAGTAAACGGTCTGCAACTATTCCGTCATCTGTAGGTTCTATATCCCATCTCTCACTTCCCCACTATCTTTCCACCAGAACGGGTGTTCTGTTACTGTCTTAGTTTCTGCTCTCCTCCCCACTATCTTTCCACCAGAATAGGTGTTCTGCTACTGTCTCAGTTTCTGCTATTTCTGTAGAAGTTTCCGCATTTTCCTCCTAAGTGTTATTTGCCGTTAAGTACTAAGGTCTTTCCAGTTAAGCTTCTAGTCGGGAGTCTCCAAGGGTAGTGGCTCTGTTCAGTTTGAACAAGTGGACTTTGCTCAGATGGCGATTGAGAAAGTGAACGATATGTAATCAAGGACTTGATGAGGCTCAAAATTCACTAATGTCTATGTGAAGAATATGGCAGAGTTTATGTCAGATAAGAATTTAGGACCGTCTTTGAAACCTTTGGTCCCATTAGCAGTGCAGTTCTTATTCTAGCTCCAGGAATGGGCCATTAGAGCTTCTTCACTTTTGTGCTCCAAAATTGGCTACGAGTAAAAATTGCTTGCGAGCCTTAATCTCCTAATCTCCTTCTTTTCTCTAAGCTTCAATACCAACAGATTAAATTCTCCCACTCTGCAAGCATCAACTTCTCTTCCCGATGTATTTCTCTAAGCTTCAATACCAACAGATTAAATTCTCCCACTCTGCAAGCATCAACTTCTCTTCCCGGTGTATCTGCAAACTCGTACGATTCCTACCCTCTCTCTACCTCGCCCTTAACCAATCCCACCCCTACCCTCTCACCCCCTCGCCCCTACTCTCCCTCTCACCTCTCGGATCTACCCTATTTACCCCCTCACCCCTACCCTCTAACCTCTCCCTCGCCCCTACCCTCTACCCACCCCCTCGCCATACTCTCTCCCTCTCCCCTACCCTCTACCCACCCCCTCTCCCATACCCTCTCCCTCGCCCCTACCCTCTACCCTATACCCTCGCCCCTACCCTCTCGCCATACTCTCTCCCTCGCCCCTACCCTCTACCCACCCCCTCGCCCATACCCTCGCCCCTACCCTCTACCCACCCCCTCGCCCTTACCCTCTCACCTCTCGCCCTACCCTACCCACCTTCGCCCATACTCTCTCCCTCGCCCCTACCCTCTACCCACCCCCTCACCCCTACCCTCCCACCCTCGCCCATACTCTCTCCCTCGCCCCTACCCTCTACCCTCGCCCCTACCCTCTCCCTCGCCCCTACCCTCTACCCACCCCCTCGCCCATACTCACCCCCTCGCCCCTACCCCTACCCAACCCCCTCGGCCCTACCCTTTCTCTACCTGGCCCCTACCCTCTCTGCCCTTCGCACCTATCCACCCTTACCCCTACCCCTACCTCCCTCGCCCTTATTTCCTTTGCTACCTCCCTCGCCCTTTTTCCTTTGGCTTTGGCTCGTACTAACTTGCATGAACCCTCTCCCTTCTACCACTTTGAGCCTCTCCCCTACTGGATCGCCCCAACTAACAGGACGCGTCTATAGAATCTACTACTCTCTACGTCAACCTCCTTCTAGTGTCGGGATCTCGTACCTGAAGCTCTTCCAACTGTACTCACTATGGCAAGAGGTAGCAAGAAACACACAGCAGAAGGTGGTAGCAAGCAAAAAGAATTGTTGCGAAAGAAGAAAGTTGTGGCTGCAGAATCAGAGGAATCAGAGAGTGAGGAGATGTCAGCAAGCAGTAGCCACGGCTTGGATGACATAACTTCCAGCGACCCCAGTGATGAAAGCTACAAAGCAGACTCGCCGTCTAAGTCAGAAGCACACTCCGAGACAGATGCTTCGAGTGATCAAGAGGACCAAACAAAATCAGCTCAAAAGAAAGGGGAACAGCCAATCATGAGTCATATAATCAAGAGGCCTGCAACATCCAAAAATCGCACCGCGTTCTCTTTGGATTTTTATTTACAGCAGCCTCGACCATCTCTGAGTGAGGTCTTTTCCAATGCTCAGCTGCAAACTCTGGGTCTCACAGCATTGGCCGATGCCAATCTACCTACCACTGTTCCGGTGGAGATGATACATCAAATGTTAAAGGATTTTCCCAAAGTAAGGGGCCACAAGTTGACAGCTACAAGGCTTGGCCATGCCATGGGTATGACTAGCTTTCCATCTGTGAAGCCGGCTACACGCACTTTTTCTAAGATGTCCAAGGATGCCACAATTCAAGCATGTCAAGAACTGCTAAGTTTGGATCACCCAAACTATGAAAGGAACAAACGGATTCTGGCAATCTTCAGGTATTACTTTCTCGCTAGAGAAGCCAAAGAAGATAAAGAAAAAAGTAATCTTCCCACTATCTTCTCCCACTGCGACGGCCTCTACTATTTAATCGACACCATACCCTGTGGATTCCACCAGATTCTCTTTACCTCTTTACAGTCTAGGGCTAAAAGATTTCGGGCCCAAGTGCAATCTGTGCAGTTAAGCTTCGAATGTTTTGCAGCACCTCTTTTGGCATGGGTCATAAATATATATGTTAGCCTCGACGAAGTGGATGAAGATCCACAGAAAACCTCGAAAGGGAAAAGAAAATCTGTAAGTATTCAAGCTGACCCTACAGTTACCAAGAGAAAGAAGATAAAAGCAAAAGTGGCGAAGGATACAGTGCAATCTTTACTCTCCTTGCCAGTTTCAGAGAGCCAACAGACTAGGGTGACGCGTCTTCCGAGTCACACTCCATCTACTTCTACCCCTAGTTCTACTGTGCCAGAAGCACCAGTGTCTACAGCACCAGCACCAGTGTCTACTTCCGCCCCTCCTCAGGACAGGATGGCCGCTGCGCCCTTACAGGATTCTCTCCCTTCTTCTCCCATCTTCACTCATACCCCAATCAACATATCTCACTCTCCATCTACAATAACCATCTCAGAGGTACCTACCACACAAGTTGTACCACCTCCTAGCTCGCCGGCTGTGCCACTTACACGTCCTCCAGCATCCCATGCATCTGAGGGATCTTCAGGGATTCCCGACTCTACTTCTCTATTTCAGCTTTCTGAGAAGTTACTTCAGGACTCACGGGCTGCTATTGCCACCATAGAACTAGGTACAAAGCAGCTAGCTGCCACGCACCAGCGTCACTCCACCACATATGCAGCTATGGAAGGATCTCTGAGAGTCGCCGAGAGTGCCATCGGAGATAGAGATGCTACGATTTTCGCATTACAACAAGCATTGAAGATTAAGTCAAAGATCATTGACGACCTAACAACACAGCTATCAGGATTTCAAGAGACAATTTTGTATGGTAATAGGTCTACACAGGTTCTTGTGGGATACGGATGGACTGGGCCAGGGATACAGGTCCAGAGTCCTGCAGGGTATGGGTATGCAGGAGCAGCAGGTCTCTCTCAGCAGTTCTTGGGATCGTACACATAGCCAGGGACACAGGTCCAGACACCTGCAAGGTATGCAGGAGCATCAGCAGGTCTCTCTCCACAATTCTTGGGATCGTACACACAGCCCCCAGTCCAATACTATACTTCGTAGGGGCCTCAAGGTCAGCCTAGTCAGGTACCACAGGTGCAGAGCGTTCCTTGCTGTGACGGTGTTGCTGGTGCACACCGCCATGGTTGTGTCACTAGGCGTCCTGAGTACACTTCAGGGCAAGTGCTTCCATCCATTGTTCAGCAGGTGGCTGCTCCGACCATAGGGAGCCAGTTTGTTCAGAACATAGTCCAGCAGCCGCAACGTTACACGATCGATTTGATGGCTCCCCCGAACATCGACACCTCTGGTGCGGCAGTGGCGACGACACTTTCTCTTGGATGACAGGACCACACTACTTGCTACTCCTTTCATTGTACATATGGTTATTTTTTGCAGTTTTTCAGTGTTTGGCTCATCGAGACGGTCACCAGTCTTGTGGCGGGCAATCTGTAGCAGGGCTACAGTGTCACTTCACAGGACAAACAGACAGTTGGACAGTTAGTTACAGTTGGTCTGGTTCACACTGAACGGACCCTCTGGGCTGGGGGGTGACACGTGGCAGGGTACTGACGGTGGTCTAGTGGACATCGTGGCTAGGTCACCACCACCACTCAGTTTGGAGATAGACTTAGCTGACTGGACATTTATGAGCCGTTGGTGGCTCTTTATGGTTGTACATATGAGTAGTCGTTTTGGGCCATTAGGATTATCTTGTACGTAGTCGTTTAGAGTGAGTATATACACAGAGCACTTCTTCACCATCCTGGCACATCTGAGCCTCGACACCCCCATTGTACCTGTGAGTCCTGGGCTGGAGCTGAATGTGCTGCCACGCCAGAGTCTATGTCAGTCTTTGAGATAGTCGAGTCGTATGTTCTGGTCTGCTGTTATGTTTTTGTGAGCTCTGTTGATGTCTATTGTTTCCTTTCTGTTCAGTGTGTTTGAGTGAGATTGTCATGCACATTGCACTGAGGACCACCCACTGTAGAGAGGACGACACATTATCCGCGCTACAAGTTTATTTTTTTGCTAACGCGTAGAGCCCGCCATGCTCTGTACACATACATGCGGACTCCTGGACAAAGGAGGTTGTTTCACGCATGGCTCAGTCTACTTGGGCTTGGGCTAGACACTCTATGCAGTCAAGCCTATCTCGAGGATGCTCGGATGCGGATTACTCCCCATCCAAGCCTGCCTCAAAGATAGCACAGTTAGCTGCTACGGGAGCATCAGTTCTCTCTCGCTCCCCATGAGGATAGTCTTATGGAATGTACAGGGATTGAGGATAGTCTCATGGAATGTACACGGATTAGGTGGGCCCCAGTTTCAACGTCAGAGGGGCTGGCTTTGTCAAGACCTCCAGCGATGTCTTGTGGGAGGAGACATTGACCTTCTTATGCTACAGGAGCATCATCTGTGTGAGAGCCGCATTAGACGTTGTGGTCAGCTTTTGCGTGGACGATATGAGACTTGATGGTCAGCTGCATTTAGACCTTGAGGCATCCAGGGCGGGGTATGTATGACTATTGCGGATTCTTTGCACAGCAGGCCATTGTGGGCAGAGGGATTATTGTGCCAAGCAAGGCTCAGTGGATCACTATACAGGTTCATGGTTGCCTCGTGGGCAAGGTTGGATCAAAACGTACGTACTGATCCGTTCCGTACCGTACGGACGTTATGTACAGATCCGTACCGTACATAACGATCCGTACGCCGTTTTTTTTTTTTTTTTTTTTTTTTCCCGTGGTTGGTTTTGGGGGGGTGTGGGAAGCCCGTACAGTGCTGATTTAAAATAAAAATCCAAATCTCTTGCAATAGTTACACAGTATATGGTTGTCTTGTAAAACGTGTCTTTGAATGTCTCTATAAGTTGTTGGCTTCTCTCTTGTTTTTTATTGGAAATGTCTTAGAAAATTTAGTACTTTGCGGTTTTTTTACAAGAGTACGTATTTTTACGTACGTAAAAAATTTTCTTGTACGGAACAACGTACAATACGTACATATACGCCACGTACAGTACGTTTGGTACCACCTTGCTTGTGGGCTTCCTAAACATGTATGCGCCCAATGTGGCGAGTGCACGTGCAGAGTTTTGGTCTCAGATTGTTGAGTCTCTGCCGCAGGCAGAGCAATGATACATAGGGGGGGACTTCAACATGTTGGAGGAACCCTCTGACAGGATTGGCGGTAGCCATACTACTGTGCATGGAGTTGAGCTGGCAGCTTGGGAGAGGTTTTGTATGACTGCGGGTTTCAGATGTGTGGCAGCATTCCAACTTTGTGAGGCCCCCAGACAGCCTGGCCTTCTCTCGTTCGGACCGCAGAGTGGGAGGCTTGACTCTATCTCGGATAGATCGCTTCTACAGTAGTGACCACTTCTGTGACTTGGTGGGACAGTTGGCATTCTGGCAGGGACTTCCTTTTTGGACCATGCTTTAGTGATCCTTACAGTGACTGATAGGCAGAGGAGGGGGAGCACGATGCTTCGCATCCCAGAGAGGGTCTTGCTAGACTCGGCGCTTTGAGAGCGAGTGGAGGCTCTTTGGACAAAGAGCTTAGACATGCAGGATGCTCCTACTGACAGAGTGGCCTCAGGACTTGCTCAGCTTAGTCGACTCTTTCTTCAGGAATCTTGGGCTCGCCTGGCTGTAGCGAGAGAGGAGGAGCAACGTCTTCGACGAGGCGTTGCTTCCTTGCAGAGGATGCAAGAGCAGCATCCAGACAGTCCTTGGTTGGAGGAGCAGTTACAGCAGACTCGCCAGGAGCTCGTCAGCACAGAGGAGAGACGCCATGAGTTTGCTTTCCATCGACAAGCATCTCAGTGGACCTAGGTGGGTGACAGAGTGACAGGCGCTTTCTTTGACGCAGTGGGACCTCGGCATACGCATGCCAAGGTCAGTCAGTTGAGGAGGCCTGATGGGTCAGTTGCTTCAGAACCAGAGGACATGCGTTCAGTTTCTACTGACTTTTACCGTGATTTACTGTCTGCAGAGCCCTAGTCAGAGCGTCAGAACTGCAGAAAGCAGGTTTGGGCACAGATGCCTTGTCTTGTGACTGAGGAGACGTGTCAGAGGCTTGAGCTGCCTCTTCAGTTCAAGGAGCTGCACACGGCTCTTAGCGGACTCCCCTGGGGTAGCTGTCCAGGTGAGGATGGCTTGACTCCTAGCTTTTTATTGAGTACTGGGACTTGCTTGGCTCAGATCTCTATAGCGCTTTTCAGTACATCCTACACACAGGAGAGATGCCTGATAGCATAAGTGAGGGTCTGATTTACCTCATTATGAGCAAGGAGGGTATAGTGGGAGGGCCAGCATAAGTGAGTGGTGCAGTGAGAGAGAGGAGTGTTGGGAGCTCATTAGCGGCCTAACACTCTGGTTCACCTGGCGAGCCCGCTGTTTCCGCATCTTCGAGGCTCGCCCTGTACCACCAGCAGGGACTGTTCGGGATCTTTGGCTAGAGCTGGTCCATACTCTCAGAGGACAGTTCGAGAGACTCCAGCGTAGCTCTGACGGCATGCAGGAGTGCAGAGAGGCGTTCCTTCGACTTTGGCATCCTGGGCCTTTCTTCACCATGGTCCAGGGTGTGCTCAGATGGCACTACCGTCCACCTGTGTGGCTCTTCCCTCCTCCCATCTCTTGATTTAGCCTCATTGTACATATGCTGTTTTTTTATTGGGAGAGTCTCCCATCATGATTGTTGTAGCCCTCTCTTGCAGAGGTGGTTGTAGCCCCATGGGCAGTTTTCATTAACTAATAGAAGGATCTTTTTCTCGAAAAAAAAGAAAAGTATAGAGACCACCGATCCTCGTGCCAGATGATTCGCAATGAACCCTCAATCCCACATGATGTTGCTAGAGCAAAGCAGGCTATACCACCCATGCTAGTGGAGGCCATCTTTTCAACACTCTGCTGCAGTTAGACGACAAGAGCTTCCCCCATACAGACATAGAGCCTTCCAAGCATCCAGCTAGTTGTCTGAGGCAGGAGAGACTATATCACGGTAACCGCGTGTGGCATAGTGGTTTAGTCGCCCTTGTTTGGACATAGAACATCTACCACCCTTCATGTATGACCCCGACTCCCCCTGTATTCATTCACAAAACAAGGATAACCAGATCTACATCATGAACTGTAGTCAAGCGAGACAGCTTCATTCGCGGAAGATGTTGCGCTCTGGAGACCAGTCAATGACCATCTTGGAGGGGTGGATGCCCGCATGTGGGCAATTGGTTAACTTAGAGTATCAGCATACAGATTGGAAGTTGAGGCTAGAAGAGGTGGGCACATCTTCAAAGCAGATGGAATTCGTAGGCTATTTCAGAGGAGGATTATTTTCATCTAGTTTTGTTTAGTAACAAAGAAAGTGATTTAGTTTTTCCTTTTTCTGTTTATTGTGTCACTTGTTTTTGTATTTTTGAGAGTGTTTTATCCTCTCTTATAATTCGTAAGTTCAGACTATTTGACCTTATGAAGGTAGATTTCAGAGGAGGGAGACAGTGAGAGCACATTGTATGTATGCAGATGCAGAGCTCTACCTGTAGGGGAAGCAAAAATGCGTCATTATATGTTCAATCTTAGGACACACTCCATGGATGATGAGTCGAGAGACCAGCAACAGCTGGGTCACTTCTTACTTGAGATACAAAGACACAGAAAGTTACTCCTGAAGACACACCAAACCACCACACACCCCCCCCCCCCCCCCCCCCCTGTGACAACGAGGTGGGCTACATTATGTAGGTAGAGGTTGTTAGGACACACAAATGACCACGGGCATTAGGACATCACGCCTTGAGGCTACATCAGAGGGAGATGAGAGGGATCAGAGTCCACCAGGAGATGGACTAGAAAGGGTGGATCATGCATTCTCAGACCCCTCTGGATATCCTACACCCACACT
Source organism: Adiantum capillus-veneris (assembly GCF_014529385.1). NCBI lineage: Eukaryota > Viridiplantae > Streptophyta > Polypodiopsida > Polypodiales > Pteridaceae > Adiantum > Adiantum capillus-veneris. The sequence goes on from NC_140956.1 coordinate 121,864,786, forward strand.
TTGGTACCAGATGGATCTAGCTAGTTACATACATTTCATGGTACTCCATATGCATATAATGCCGCATTTTTGCTTCCCCTAGAGGTAGAGCTCGGTCCCTTCATCCCCCCATTTATTGTAATATTGTACCTTTTGTCTTTTTGTCTGAATAACCAAAAGACATTCATGTACGTTGATTTGTCTCAAAGGACAATTTTGGCCTCCAATAGACATTAATAAGTCTCACTTTCTTTTTCTTTTCTCCTTCACTGCGGAGTGTACTACTAGCAGGACTTGCCTGCATGTCAGACAATTTGGTCCCGTGTGAGGGCTAGTTGTGCAATTTAAAATGTGTTGCTGATGCTTCCTGCTACTAAGCAAGACTTTTCTAGTGCTGTTTTGGCTCTTTATACTCACTCCTTTTGCTTGGGAGAGGGTGGCTTCACATGTTATTCCTTATCCTGTTATCACTCCTTGTGGTGGAGGTAGTCATCACATCATGTCAAGTGACCCAAGTATGTGCCGCAGAAACTTCCGCTTTGAAATTTCAGCTTAAGGTTCTTTCTGTCAGCATTGCACTTCATAACTTCTTTCAACTTACCCAAAATCTCGGCAGAGAAATAAGGTGCAAGCATTATTCTCCCAAAAAGTTCCATCATTATCTAAACATGAAGCAGACCTCTTCCCATTTGACAACATTAAGGCCACGTTGAGACAATTAAAAGCTCTGGCAGGTAGTTCCAATTGGCCAATAAGGATATTTTTCAGAACCTTTCCTTACAGTTTATTTGTGTCACCAAATTGCAGTTGGAAAGATGGTCAGGCTAGCATGGAGAAATCTATTGAACTCTTTTATTGAGTTTCTGCGTAGAGGTCATTGTTGCTAATGTACTGAAAACGAATAGGCTGTTGCAACAATCAGTAACCATGAATTTTTTGCATATAATCAGACATAATATGATAAATGCATAAGAGCTGTCACAACGTGTGTATATTACCAGTTCAGTTAGGGCGTATACGTTGACAACAATTATATTTGCAAGACATAACCTTTTGAAGTCACGAATCATCTCAGGGCAGATCACTCTCTGACAGATTGACTCTTGGCTGATGTTTTGGACGTGTTCAGGCAAGAAGGTATGGACAATTTAGGCAACTTGGTGCAAGGAATGGAAATGCCGTTTGGGGTACAAAGTCAACAGGTATCTTCACAAATAGTACGAAAGAAAATAACTTGTGATTCAAACATTGTGTTTTTAGTTTGTTCTGCTGTGCATTTTATTTTTTGTGGTGTTACTAAGTAAAATTTCTCTCAATCTATGTAAAGATTGGGTTCCTCAGCAAAATTTCATCAATAATTTTAGAGGACTGTAGTGCGGATAATGTGTCGTGCTCTCTACAATGGGTGGTCCTCAGTGTGACAATCTCACTCAAACAAACTGAACAGAAAGGGAACAATAGCCATCAACAGAGCTCACAAAGACACAACAGCAGACCAGAACATATGACTCGACTATCTCAAAGACTGATACAGACTCTAGCGTGGCAGCACACTCAGCTCCAGCCCAAGACTCACAGGTACAATGGGGGTGTCGAGGCTCAGATGTGCAGGGATGGTGAAGATGTGCTCTGTGCATAGACATACTCTAGACCACTACGTACAAGATAATGCAACTGGCCCAAAACGACTACTCATATGTACAACCATAAAGAGCCACCAACGGCTCATAAATGTCCAGTGAGCTAAGTCTATCTCCAAACTGAGTGGTGGTGGTGACCTGGCCACGATGTCCACTAGACCACCGTCGGTACCCTGCCACGTGTCACCCCCCAGCCCAGAGGGTCCGTCCAGTGTGAACCAGACCAACTGTAACTAACTATCCAACTCCGTCCAGTGTGAACCAGACCAACTGTAACTAACTATCCAACTGTCTGTCTGTCCTATGAAGTGACACTGTAGCCCTGCTACAGGTTGCTCTCCACAAGAACACTCACCGTCTCGGTGAGAGGAAGACTGAAACTGTGAAAGAAAACTACTAGTATGTACAATGGTGAGCTCTTGAATCTGTCATCCAAGAGATAGAGTGGTGGCCACTGTTGCATCCGAAGTATCAGCCTCTGGAGGTGGAGCCATCAAATCGATTGTGGGGCCCTGCTGTATGTGAGCTCTCCTCTCAATAAGTGTGCTTCCTGGGAAATGACCAGCCACCTACTGCTGGGCAGATGGTAGCACCTGTCCTGTAGTGTACTGAGGATGTCGAGTAACACAGCCATGGCGATGCGCTCCAGCAACTCCGTCACAACAAGTCATATTTGCATCCGAGGCAATGGTGATGACTGAAACCCCTAAGGAGGATACTGTTGTTGTTGATTGTAGTACTGAATGGGAACTGGAGTCTGTAAGTAAAGTTCCATTAACTGTTGAGATTGACCCATTGCTGCATTCTGCACTGGTGTACCTGCTCCAGTCCACCCATATACCCATCATCGTAGGCTGTGTTGTCCTATTTTCATGTAAGAGCAATTCTCTAAATCCTTGTACTTGATTTTGAAGGTCACTAATCACTTGAGACTTTAACTTCAGGGCCTGTTAGAGTGCGAAAATAGTGGCATCCCTATCGGCGATGGCGCTCTCAGCAACCTTCAGAGCTCCCTCCATAGCTGCGTAAGTAGCTGCGTGACGCTGGTGTGTGGCTGCTAAACGCTCTGCTCCAAGCTCAATGGTGGCAATGGCTTGCCTAGACTCCTGCAATATATTCTCAGATAGTCGAAAAAATGATGTAGAGTCCGACTCTGTGGAAGGTTCTGTAACAGTGTCAGGGTGAGGAGAGCTGGCAGTGGTACAGCTGGTGGGGCTGCTCGTGGTGGACTTAACGCATGCCTCTCTGTCGGAGTAGAGATTGTGGGAGTGGATGCGGCAGGACTAGGCATAGGAGAAGAAGCAACTGCCACTGGGACGTGGGAGCTAGTCACTGTGGTAGGGGTAAAAATAGCAGCAGTAGAGAGAGTAACACACTCTGTAGAAGCCACAGCTGTGACATGCATAGTGTGATCTGCACCACCTGAACTTACCATCGAATCAGTAGCGACCGTATGCGAGGAACGTCGAACAGGTTGCTTCACTCGAAGCTGTTGGCTTTCCGAAACTGGCAGGGAGAGTAAAGACTGCACTATATCCTTCGCCACTTTTTCCTTTATCTTCTTCCTCTTGGTAACTGTAGGGTCAGCCTGAATGCTTACAGATTTTCTTTTCCCTTTCGAGGGTTCCTGTGGATCTTCAATATTTATGACCCATGCCAAAAGAGTTGCTGCAAAACATTTGAAACTTAACTACACAGATTGCACTTGGGCCCGAAATCTTTTAGCCCTAGATTGCAATGAGGTGAAGAGAATCTGGTGGAATCCACAAGGTATGGTGTGGATTAAACAGTAGAGGCCGTCGCAGTGGGAGAAGATAGTGGGAAGATCGCTTTTTTCTTTATCTTCTTTGGCTTCTCTAGCGAGAAAGTAATACCTGAAGATTGCCAGAATCCGTTTGTTCCTTTCATAGTTTGGGTGATCCGAACTGAGCAGTTCTTGACATGCTTGAATTGTGGCATCCTTGGACAGCTTAGAAAAAGTGCGTGTAGCCGGCTTCACAGATGGAAAGCTAGTCATTCCCATGGCATGGCCAAGCCTCTCAGCTGTCAACTTGTGGCCCCTTACTTTGGGAAAATCATTTAACATTTGATGTATCATCTCCACCGGAACAGTGTTAGGTAGATTGGCATCAGCCAATGCTGTGAGACCTAGAGTGCGCAGCTGAGCATTGGAAAATACCTCGCTCAAAGATGGTCGAGGCTGTTGTAAATAAAAATCCAAAGAGAACGCGGTGCGATTTTTGGATGTTGCAGGCCTCTTGATTATATGACTCATGAGTGGCTGTTTCCCTTTCTTTTGAGTTGTTCTTGTATGGTCCTCTTGATCACTCGAAGCATCTGACTCGGAGTGTGCTTCTGACTCAGAGGGAGAGTCTGCTTTGTAGCTTTCATCACTTGGATCGCTGGAAGTTATGTCATCCAAGCCGTGGCTACTGCTTGCTGACATCTCTTCACTCTCTGATTCCTCAGCCACAGCTTTCTTCTTTCGCATCAATTGTTTTTTGCTGCTACCACCTTCTGCTGTTTGTTTCTTGCTACTTCTTGCCATAGAAAGAGGTTGATGTAGGGAGCAGTAGATTCTATAGATACTTTTCAAATTCTATAGACACTTTTCTGAGTATTCTGGTTTCTGGTACGTTTCTGAGATTTGTGGTACGCTTTTGATCCAAAGGGAATAAGGCGAGGGGTGGGGTAGAAAGCTAAAGGAAATAAGGCGAGGGGTTGGTAGAAAGCCAACGTAAAGAAGGGAGAGGGTGGATAGGTGCGAAGGGCAGAGAGGGTAGGGGCCAGGTACAGAAAGGTAGAGGCTAGGGGGTGGTTATGGGTGAGGGGGTGGGTAGAGGGTAGGGGCGAGGGAGAGGGTAGAGAGTATGGGCGAGGGGGTGGTTAGAGGGTAGGGGCGAGGGGTGTAGGGTAGGGGCGAGGGAGTGGGTAGAGGGTAGGGGCGAGGGAGAGGGTAGAGAGTATGGGCGAGGGTGGTTAGAGGGTAGGGGCGAGGGGGTGGGTAGAGAGTAGGGGTGAGGGAGAGGGTATGGGCAAGGGGGTGTGTAGAGTGTAGGGGCGAGGAGGGTAGAGAGATAGGTCCAAGGAGAGAGTAGGGCGCAGATAACCGAGAAGAGAAAGATGCAGTGGGCAGATACAACAAGAAGACAAGTTTAGTTTCGCAAGCAAGTTTTGGAGTCCAAAGTACAGAACTCTAATGGCCCCTTTCTGCAGCTAGAATACTAGATGCACTGCTAATGGGACCAAAAGTTTTTTGACATATTCTTCACATAGACATTTTTGCATTGTGAGCCTCATCAAGTCCTTGATTACATATTGTTCCCTGTCTCAATCACCATCTAAGCAATTACACTTGTTCAAAGTGAACAAAACCACAACTTAAAACCACGACTTTTGAGACTCCCGAACTGGAAAGACCTTAGTACTTAACAGCAATTAACACTGAGGATAGAAACTATTAGAGGAGGAGTGATTGGACTGTAGAAGTTCACGACAATGGCCAATTGCCAAGACTTAGTGGAGAAAAGATATCTTAGAGGAAAGGCGGAAACTTACAGACATAGCAGAAACTGAGACAGTAACAGAACACCCGTTCTGATGGAAAGATAGTGGGGAGGAGAGAGATGGGACATAGAACCTACAGATGGCGGAATAGTTGCAGACCCTTTACTCACAGGAGTAATAGCACTTGATCCTGGAGCCATTTACCAGTGGCAAAGGAACGCCTTCCAAAATGACTAACTGGACAGCCCCCTGTGGAAAAATCTCCTGTACTCTGAAGGGCCCTTGCCAGGCTGGGATCAACTTCTTAGCTTTCTTCAGATACTTAGCTTGATAGAGTAGCACCAGCGAGCCCTGCATTATTTTCGGCCTACGGAGATGGCGATCATGCCACGCTTTGCGACGAGGCTGCTCGGCTTGGAGAGCATGTGAAGCTAATCTCTTTCTTTCTTCTAACATTGAGAGTCGTGAGAGGTTTGCTGAAGCACTCCCAGCTGTGACACGAACGCTTCCCACTCTTGTTGAACCTGAGTTGAACTCATATGGTGCAATTTTCTCTAAGCCAAAAGCTAACTAGAATGGGGTGTAGTTAGTGGTTGCCTTGAAGGAGGTGCGATAAGCCCAAACTGTGCCGAGGATAGCCTGAGCCCAAGAGGTTGGATGCAGATGACAAGCTTTCTTAAGAAGCGCGATTAGCACTTTGTTAGTGCTTTCAGCCTGTCCATTTTCTCTAGGATAGTAAGAGCAAGATTTGCGATGAAAAATCTTGTAATTCATGAGGAGAGTGGAGATTAAGTTGTTGACAAAATGACTACCTCGATCACTGGTGACTTCCAGAGGACACCCAAACCTGCAAAAAATATTTTCATACAAAAATTTTGCGACAGTGGCGGCTCTGCAGTCGATGGTAGCCACCACTTCGGCCCATTTCGTTGCATAATCTGTTGCTACCAAGAGATACTTACGATTGTCTGGTTGAGCAGATGGAGTAACTGGACCAACAAAGTCCAAACCCCATCTCTCAAAGGGCAACCACGCCATAGATACCTGGAGAGGGCGATTTGATTGCTTGCTAGGCTTAGGCGCACATCGCTGGCAGACATCACAAATCTTGACATGAGCAATAGCATCTCGAAATATATAGGGCCACCACAAGCCCGTCTGTAAGATTTTTTGTGTCGTGATGTGCCCTGGATACTGGCCACCAATAGGACCACTGTGTGCATCCTCTAGAATGTGGTGTACCTCATACGCACCTTCGCAGCGCAGCACACCATCTGGCCTTGATTTATAGAGTTGTCCACCAATCAAAGAGAACGGTCTAGATTTTAGCAAGAGTCTTCTTTTTTGCAAGGGAGAAGCATTCTCAGGATATAGGCCAGTAGAGAGTAGATGTAACACATCTCCATACCATTCTGGGGTTGTGTCCACCTTAACAAGATGACTATCAGGAAAATCATCATCAACCCCAGTATTGGGCTCACCTGTGTGTATGCGAGAAGATGGTCGGCCATGACGTGCCGCTTGCCTGGACTAAGAACTACTTCGAAGTCGAACTCTTGGAATATGAGTAGCCATCTCCACACTCTTCCTACAACTTGGGGTTTATTCAGAAGATAGCATAGCGCATGATGATCTGTGATGATAGTGAAGTGAACCCCTAACAAGTAATGACAAAACTTTTGTAAAGAATACACCATAGCCAACCCTTCCCTTTCTGTGGTGCTGTAGTTGCGCTCTGCTTTGGTGAGCAGGCAACTTGCATAGTGAACAGGGCGATCCAGGTTGTACTCTTTACTAGGCTGAGTCAACACAGCCCCCACAGCCAGCTGACTGTCATCCGTATGCACATGAAAAGGAAGAGACCAATCTGGAGCCACTAAAATAGGTGCTTCAGTGAGACGCTTTTTGAGGTATTCAAATACTTCAGCCTCAGGTTTTGACCATTTAAAGGGTACTGTAGCACTAATCAGTCGGGTCAATGGTTGAGCCACCTGTGCATACATCTGTATGAACCTACGATGATATCCTATGTGGCCTACAAAGCTCTGAACAACTTTCGGATTGATAGGAGGTGGTAACTTCAAGATTGCCACGATCTTCTCTAGGTCCGGTGCTAAACCTTTGGCAGACACCACATGGCCTAGAAGTGTGCTTTCAGTGACCAAAAAGTGACATTTGTTAGGATTGAGTTTTAGTCGTGCCTCTCTGCACCTGAGGACGACAGCAGAGAGTTGAGCGAGGTGTTCCTCTAAATTTTCCACTGGGGTTGAACATTGAGCACCTGAGAAGGTCGAAAAATCGTCCATGAAGATGCGAAGATGATCCGTAAACAGAGGACAAAAGATGAGATACACCGCTCGATTGAAAGAAGGTGGAGCGTTTTTCAACCCAAAAGACATTCTAGTGTAGATAAAAATACCCCAGGGAGTCACAAAGGCCGTTTTCAGCTGATCACCTGGATAAATGCCCAACTGATTGTATCCACTAAACCCATCCATGAAACTGTACAATACATTCCCTGCTACATCTTCGAGCACACGCTCAGTGAAAGGTGTTGGGAAACCATCTGGGATAGTTACCTTATTCAGAGCACGGTAATCTACGCACACACGGATTTTGTTGGACTGCTTCTTAGGCGCTATCACCATGGGTGATAACCACTCAGAGTGCTCCACAGGTACAATGATCCCTGCCTCTTGCATTTTTTCCAACTCTGACTTGACCGCCTCAACATACTTCGGGTTGAGCTTGTAAGCTCGGCCTCTTACAGGCTTAGCCCCTTCAACCAGAGGTATAGTGTGGACACCCAATTCTGGTGGGATCCCCTCCAAATCCTTGTAGGACCAAGCAAAAACATCTTTAAAAGAGTGTATGAAAGAGACTACATGATTGAGTAATGCGGGATGCTCCCATAACCAAGGTGCTAAGAGGACATGCTGAGGGTTGTCAGGGTCGCCCAGGTTGACTTTTTTTACAGGGTCAGGAGGTGTAACTATGGAGGGTACTTCAGCAGTTGAAACATGAGCTGCCTCTTGGAGCTTCGAGACATCATGTGCTGGCGTTTGATCGATTGGAAACTCTGCATACTCTTCTTGTAACCATCTAGGCGGAAGCTCATCGAAGGGTAAATCTTCAGACACAGACATAACCGGGTGTTTTAGAGTGGGCGGGGCATCCGACCTGGGAGATGTTAGAGGAAGGGGGGAATCATTGGCGAGTTGATGCAGAGGAGATTTTTTTCCCCTTCGGTGATATGTGATAGGTTCCCCGAGGCCGAGGGCTTCCATAGGAGGATCATCTGAATCTTGAGAATTTGGGGCTGGTCCACTTACTGCTTGGACTGGTCCACTGTTTGCTGTAGGACTACTGTCTAGTGTAGGACTTGTGACATCAGTGTCCGCCTAAGGAGTTGGAAGAGAGAGTGTTACCGGCACATGTGAGTTTTGAATAGAGACCATATAGCATGGCATCGAGGTGGTAGCTTCCAATCACTGCAGCAGGTCGTCGTCATATCCGTCAGGTGGGATGGGCTGCTCAGGGTCTGGGTTGGACTGTACTGACAATGAGCTGTGATGAACCACTGGATCCATACCTCCTTCGAGCCGAATTGGTTGCATGGGGGAGCCAGGAGTATGTATCCACATGGCGTCGTTGCCCCAATCATGAAGTGCCTTAGTATGCCTCAACCATGGTCGACCAATCAGCAAAGGAAATCCTTCCTCCACCTGAGGAAGACTGACCACCACAAAATCCAAGCTAAATGTGAAGTCTTGTATCATCAGAGGCACCTTCTCTACTATGCCCACAGGGTAGACTGTCCTCTGGTCTGCCAATGTAACAGGTAATTGAGCAGGGCGGGTAGGCTGCAGGCCTAAGGCCAACATAGTAAATTCTGGCATCAGATTGATCCCAGATCCACCATCCACTATGACGCCTGAGAATTGATGCCCAAGAATAGACACAGTGAGACAAGGACTTTTATAGTCGGTGAGGGGGGCAGCTGGATATGAAATCATGTAGGACTCCAAGGGCTGCACAGGTAGGTGGCGGCAATGGTCCCCCGTTGGATAAAAAAACCCAAGATGTAAAATGCCACTCAAGCATAAGATCCACTTGACAACCTAATAATGCTTAGACCCTGGGCTATGCATAAATATGCAGACCTGTGAGGCTGCAAATTGAATATCCGGCCTCGTGTTGCACACATAAATAAGGCACCGAATAGCCGTTTGGTAATGAGTGACATTGACAAGATCACCAGCATCATGAGACTGAATTTCAAACCTGTTTCCATGGGAGTGGCAATAGGTTTGCAATCCTCAAGTCCAAACTTACACAACAATGTCGCTATGTAACTTGTCTGACACAAAGCACAACCACCATCACACTGCTTAAATTGTATGCCCAAGTAATGATGCAACATCCCCAAATCTTTCATCTTGAAAGTGGCATTCAAATCAGCCTTAAATTTAGCAATATGTGCCTTATTTGGACCAATGATCAACAAATTATTCACATATAGAGCCATGATGAGAGGACATTGCCCTCATGCTTTACATACAATGTGCTTTCTGTTGGACTGTTACGAAAGCCTCGTTTGACCAAATGAGTGTCAGCTTTCTCATACCAAGCACGAGGAGATTGCTTCAACCCATACAAAGCTTTCTTACATTTGCACACTTTATCTTCTTGTCCTTAAATGACAAAACCACGAGGTTGCATTACATAAACTTCCTCAAATATGTTACCATTCAAGAAATAAATAACAATATTTGATTGATGTACATCCTATCCAAAATGACCTGCCAATGCACCTAAAAAACACACAGTAGTCATACGAGTAAAAGTATCTTCATAATCTATGCCTTTTTGCTATGCATAACCCTTTGCAACAAGCCAAGCCTTATAGCGATCAATCTCACCATCCGCCTTGCATTTCAACTTGTAAACCCACTTTGTACCAATGTCCTTTTTTCTAGGAGGAAAATTACATAAAGTCCATGTGTCATTTTCTATAAGAGCATCATATTCTCATTGCATGGCAGCCATCCATTTTTTTGAATTTATGCTTCATCAAAAGAGAGAGAATCCTCTACATCACATAAGTTAGAAACAACCTAAGCATAACAGTCTAATGCATAAGATGCATGGTAAGAACCTGAACAAGTACGACTAGACAAATCTACATCCAATTTACTATCATGCAAAGTATGCACCAACCGTTTTAGCATCCCTCTAGCCTACTCATTTCAACCCTTTTCTCATCAACTACATCATGTATATTTGCATCAGCAATAGGCTGATCTTTAACATTTTCAAAACCCCCATAGGTTGTACATTTGCCTCATTCAAATTTACATTCAAATTTCCACCACTGAAAAGAGGCAACAAATTGTCATAAATATCCTGTGAGCTTACATTCCTGTCTCTAGTACATGATGACAAGAAATGAACGTAATCTTCCACAAAGACAACATCCCATGAAACCAAGATACGCTTTCAATACTGTAACCAACAAAAATGCATTTGATAGTCTTATCGTCCAATTTTTTGCGCTGCATTTGTGGCACCAAAGCATAAGCCAAAAAACCAAAAACTCAGATATGATCAACAGATGGATTTCTATCATGCCATGCTTCATAAGGTTTGGTGCTGCTGAGTTGGCCAATGTTCTTCAAGAGTTTAGCCAATGTTCCTCATGATAGTACTCTTTTGGTATGGCTTTATGCCATATTTCATGCTTGTTGAGTGCTTGACACCCCTATAATTGTAATTCCAAGGGTGCCCAACCAAGGAGATCCCAATGCCTTACTAGAAAAATACACCATCTAATTCTGAGATGGAACTACCAAGTATCCTTCCACTGAACCTGCTTCCTCTTGCCCTTCTTTAGTGTTGGTGCCTGAGAAGTCCCAGTGCCAGCATTCTCCTTCTAGATAAGTTTGTAAATGGCCTCCTGCTCCAGCTGATCTCGCCTTTCAATGGACGAGTAAAACTCATAAGGCGTGAGAGGGTTGCAAGTTTTGGTGTCGGGATCATACATAGTGCGTTTTCCCTTTGTCAGACGGGTTCTGGCCAATTTGTGACAGTGCGAGGCAGTGTGGATCCATCCCTATGGAAGAGGCCATTCGTCTTGATTCAAGCTTCGAAGAGAATCTCAGCCATTTCTCTGTATTGTGGGCCTAGTCCTAGTTTTTATCCTTTTTAGGGATTTTTAAAGACTCCACAATCAGTTGTAGCAACTGATTTGTGATCTTTGTCAAACCTCGAGCTGGATCTTCCACTATCCCATACAAAGTTTGACCCTATGCATTTTGGCCTGCAATTCCATGGCATCATTCAACTTGAGGGCATCATTGATTAGTGTTTTTCAAGTTTTCCATTCCACAGTGGCCCTCTCATACCAATCCTGAAGGTCATTAGTGATACCAAAGTAAGTGAGCCGGTCCACTGGTTCAGGATGGTGGGGATACAAGACCAAAAAGAACCTGGCAGTTCAACTTCTTTAGCAGGCAATGCATACAGGAGAACTGGAGAATCAGACACAAACTCCAAAAAATTTAAAATGGTTTGGTTCTCCTACTGCATCATCTTTCTGGTAACCTGTACTAGCTGAAAAAGTCTTCGAAGAGCAATTGCCTGTTCCCCAACTGTCATTTGAGTCCGAGGTCCCTTGCTGCTAGAAGCCTGTTCTTCAATGATGGCCTGCACTCGCTGGTCTAAAACTCCTATGGCAATTTGCATCTAAAGTAAAACTTCTTTGAGCTGAGTTTTGACTTCCTTCATAAATTTGTAGGTTGGTCTGTTCCCAAAGAGAAAGTCCAACTCCAAAGCTAGGGAATGTTGTCTGTAGTAGACTGTTGTTGGCCAATGTGGATTGGCTATACTGTCATCAGGAGTTAGTGCCCACTCAGGTACCTTGTCCAGCAACTGGATTCTACTGGGATGCTCAGGCAATTGGCACACTCCTTGATTATGAAAGGCAGACAATTTCCAGTGCTGAACCATCACTCTAGCTCCCACATACAACATCTGAAATCATGCCAAATCAGAGATCAGAGTATCATCCTCCATATACATCCTTGTAATTGGAGCGTGTTGATGTCTCAATCTCTTATTCAATGTGATGAGCTGGAATGAATGTTGCTCATCACCCTTCAGGGACTCAGTCACAGCTTTGGCTTTTCCTTTACTGTCAACAAGGTGATGTGACTGGTGTACTAGATGGCCCTTCTCTCCACTGCTTGGCTGCTGATCCTCAGATCCTAGTTCCCTGACTGCTGGTTTGGCTTGTCTTTGTACTGGTTTGGCCAGTCTCTGTTGCGATGACGGCCCCATGTAGTAGTAGATCCACCAGCTCCAGATCTTGAAGGTGGAGAAGGAGGAAAGTCATCGTCTTCACCATCTGGCTTGTTGGCTTGGTTGTCCTCTTGTTCTTCATCCTTCTCCTCCTCCCTCTCAGAATCCTCATCAAGATTATTTTGTTTTTCAATGTAATCCATGATGGCTTGATTTGCCAATGCTGTATTGTATTCTAAGAGCTTATCTTGAAAATCACTTTGAATAGTCTCCATCAGGGCTTTCATTGTCCATATTCAGAGTGACATTGCTCTCTGGATTCAGAATATCAGCAAGGTTATTGTAGACATATCTCTCAGTCAAAGAAGCCTTGATTGCAGTATGAGCTGTCATCAGTTCTTGAGGTCTGTTCGCTTCATTCGGAGCAAATTCTAAAAGCGATCAGCATCTCTCAAAGCTGCTGCCTTGTCTTACTGAAGTTTTGGGAAGCGCCTTTTCCACCCACTTCTTCACCATGAATTCACCGGGTTGCTGAGGAAGCTTGGCAACCAGAGACTTGGTCTTAGTCATAAGCTCTGCAAAAGTCTCCTCTGGCTGGAGCACCATGTTGGCTAACTCATCCAACACCTTCTTCTGGTAGTCACCGGGCCTGAAAGCTGCACAGAACTGTTGCCTTAAGGCTGCCCAAGTTGCAAAATGGTTCTCTGCAAACTGGCTGTACCATTTGTCTGCTAAGCCATCCAGGGTGGATGGAAAGAGTACCAAGTAGGCATCTTGCGTTAAGACCACGACCCCTACAGAGAGATACAAATCTCCTTGCATGGTCGTCAGCACCTTCTAAAGAGAGTCCTTTGAATGTAGGGAACTTGATGTTTACCTTAGCCAAAACGCTAGCCAACGGCTCCATGGCCCCTTGCTGAGCCTATAGCTCAGTAGCCTGTAGCAGAATAGGAGAGAGCTTTATTGGAGAAGGAGATCTCGAAGATGTGGAAGCGGATGAAGGAATGGGTGATGTATGTGGAGGGATAGGTGATGAGGTTGATGGACTTCTACTCGGTACCAAAGGTCGTCTTCTGTTATAGTACTTCAAAGGGCTCAGTAGTGCGCTTTGACGCTCGACAGACCGCCTTGTATGTGTCATGCAGTGACAACCAATCCCACCAACCTTCGGGCAAGAAAACCTTGAACTGGCTGAAGACTGGTCTAGACTCTACTAGACCAGGCAAGTGACTAGACCAGGCTGGACCAGGGACGAGGAGGACTAGACCAAGGTCGAGGAGGTCTAGACAGGGACGAGGACAGGTTGGACCAGGGCGAGAGAGGACTAGACCAGTTGGACCAGGCTATAGGAGAACAGTGCAAGGCAAGGTCGGCGAAGCTAGGCAAGGTAGGCGAAGCTAGATAATCCTAACTAGCTTCAAGATTTGCACCTCACTGAGTGAGATTTCTATTGAGGTCCCACCGTGATCGCCAAAATGAGAGCACGTGTAGCGCGGATAATGTGTCGTGCTCTCTACAGTGGTTGGTCCTCAGTGCAATGTGCGTGACAATCTCACTCAAACAAACTAAATAGAAAGGGAACAATAGCCATCAACAGAGCTCACAAAGACACAACAGCAGACCAGAACATATGACTCGACTATCTCAAAGACTGATACAGACTCTGGCGTGGCAGCACACTCAGCTCCAGCCTAGGACTCACAGGTACAATGGGGGTGTCGAGGCTCAGATGTGCAGGGATGGTGAAGATGTGCTCTGTGCATAGACTCACTCTAGACCACTACGTACAAGATAATGCAACTGGCCCAAAACGACTACTCATATGTACAACCATAAAGAGCCACCAACAGCTCATAAATGTCCAGTCAGCTAAGTCTATCTCCAAACTGAGTGGTGGTGGTGACCTGGCCACGATGTCCACTAGACCACTGTTGGTACCCTGCCACGTGTCACCCCCCAGCCCAGAGGGTCCGTCCAGTGTGAACCAGACCAACTGTAACTAACTGTCCAACTGTCTGTCTGTCCTGTGAAGTGACACTGTAGCCCTGCTACAAGGACTCTCCACGGTGGATGCAGACAACCATGCCACGAGATTTGTCTCCCTCTGCAGAGGTCGTGGGCTCAACAGAGAGGACGCTTACCTAGTGCTCTTTCCTTCAACGTTGGATGGCTTAGCTGATAAATGGTACAGTCAATTTGCTGAGAACCATTTTACAACTTGGGCCACGTTACGAAGGCAGTTCTGTGAGGTTTTCAGACCAAGGGACTTCCAAGAAAAGATTTTGGATGAATTGGCCAACCTCATTCTACAGCGGCATGAGACTTTTATAGAACTCATGACAAGGACAAAGTCTCTAGTCGCAAAGCTTCCTCGACAACCAGGAGAATTCATGGTCAAGAAGTGGTTAGAGAAGGCTCTTCCTAAGACTTCTCAACAAAAACTCAGAGAGAGTCTTCGACCTGAAGCCACTCTAGAAGAATTTTTTGTTGCTGCTACTAGGATAGGGGGGGCCGAGAAGCTGTTCACCGAATCTCCTCAGGTACAGACTGCCTCAATATTTTTGGAAAGTCCCTCCAACCCTTTGACATTTTTACGCACGAATCTCGAAGCCCTAAAGTTACAACGCGCTCTTCAAGAGGAGAGATCATTTTCTCTTTGACAGAAGAAGCCTCCACATCAAAAACCTTTGGACCAGATCAAGCAGGAGCTGGAGGAGCTCAAGGCTCATCAGGAATCTAAGGCTATGATCTAGTGTAGCTCCTGCAGTTGGAGTGCTACTATCTGAAACAGCAGAGCCTCGCCCCTACGCTTCAACACGGCTTGTGGCTTCTGCATCCAATATGGTTTCTCCCTATGGCCATCCAAACCACATGCCTCCTATGTTGATAACCCCTCCTACTATGCAAGGTATGCAAAGCACCTTTCCATCTCAAAGTTTTTATAATGCTAGTGTCCCTTCGGGTCCTCAGAGCTTGTATGTCTCAGCTTCCACCCCCATGCAGCAAGAGCAGAGACCACCTCATTCCCCGCCTCGTCTGTCCAATCGCCCCATTTTGCGCTACAGGTGTGGGGACTATGGGCATTACCAATGGAAGTGTCCCTTGCCCGAAGGGTCTCCGCCTTGCCGTCATTGCCCTGAGGCTAAGGATCACTACAGTAAAGATTGTCCCAAGAAACGGGCATCCACCTCTTCGAACCTCTGTCAATACCAACAAGAGTTCACATTTCCGAAGGTCAACCTAATTGCGGTAACTCAACCGTCACCTGCTACACATGTGGTTATACCTAAGGATAGGGTGCAGCAAGTGGAGGAGCCATTTGGTGTCCTCACTAGGTCACAACGAGCAGCCGTAGGCCTCAGTCTTCTTGAAGGTCCGGCTCTTCCAATTCCTCCTCAAAAACCAAGTCCGTCTGCAACATTTGGCAAGCCACCCCTTGGTGCCAACAACAGACCGACTTTTATGTTATCTGATATTGATGGGGCCTTCTTGGAAGCACCAGTTGACATGCAGCAGAATCAAAGTACCAGAACACGCGACCGAAAGCGAGAAGCCTACAAAGGAAACTATCCTGAGGAACACCTTTTAGCAAGCCTCTCTTTATGACATGCTAAAGCTTGATGCAAATGTAACAAACTTGGACACCCCAAGTCAAGATTCTACTGCGACATAGCAGAGATTCACTTTAAAACAATTCACAAAAGACGACACAACCCGGCGTAGTTCCGTGCCAAGAGGTATTGACGCCCCTTTCGGTATTTCTTTTTATATTAATCTTGGTGCAAAGTACAAGGGAGTCTGCGGCGACTCACACTCAGACTCTGCGTCCAGATGCTCTGAGTAATGAGGCCCAACAAACTTATTTATTGTTACAAGGGATGCTCAAAAGCAGAGCCCCAAAATCTCATCCAAAAGCTTCTCAAAAATTAAAGCATAATGCCCAAAAGCTGCTGGCCAGCGTAATTTTTGGAAATCCGTACGGCTTATCAGCGCAAAAAGCGGAGCGTCCGTATTGTTGTCCATATGCGCTTGCCACGTCAACATGACAACGCGTTCTGCGATAGGATTTGCGGTGCATGTTCCACAGTTGCCATGTCAGCAGGGTTGTGTCTGTATCCGAGAGCACTACCACATCACCAGTTTGTGACATACCCCCCTCTTGAAAGAATTGTAAGCGCCCTCGATTACATCTGCAAAACAGACAGAGGCCATAAATTGTCTTAGTAGACACTGATTGTTAGTACCGACACACTAGACACAATGCATCTAGCACTTGTACAAATCAACAATCACATCACCGGACATCACATGACAAATCACATACAAATTCATTCCAACTCTCAGACCATGATTAATCGGCAACGTATTTAGTAATCGCATCTAGATCTAGTCGTGACCTCACAAATGCCCGATTAACTAATCCTTATTGCAATCATGTCTATAGAGATTTATGAGACCAAAATGCTGCAATCATTTCGTCTTTCAGTTCCTGGACTCAAACAAGTCAAGTACGAATCAATCATTTTCATTTTCATTTTTGGGAATTCCAGTTCATAAAGTCATATAGCAGAATAATGCCAGCCCATCAGTATGCCTGAAACCCAAAGGGACATCAGTGACTATTCATAATCGGGGTAATCCGTTGACAAAGGAGCGGAGCAACTCCCCTCTTGTGCAAACCCGCTACACTAGATTCACCTATGCTGAAACTGGGGTTCTATCGGAGTGGACTATGCTAAACCAAATGCTTCAAGGTAAAATTCCAAAATCTCACGAATATTTGCTAGGTCCTCCTCCATCCACTTCGCATCCAATGCAGGATAGTTCTTGAATTTAACCAAGAACCACCTAATCACTTTACCTTTAATCTTTCTGGAACATGTATCTCCTCGCTTTCCTCCAGTTTGGGTTGCTCATCTAGCTCCCCATCATCAGGCACATCACCTTTAAAAGGCCTCAATAGAATCACATGAAATGCATTGTGAATCTTCCAAGTATTGGGCAGCTTCAATCTAAAGGAGACATCATTTATCGTTTCTTTTATTTATCGTTTCTTTTATTTGGAAAGGGCCATAGACCTCATGTTAAGCTTTAGAAAAAGCCGCTCCTTTCCCTTTTTCTTTCTTAGACGTGCCTTCTCAAAACATAAGAGCACCCAATCGTCTTCCTTTAATTTCAAATCGTGACGGTGTCGATCTGTTGCCTTCTGTGTCTTTCCTAAGATTTCGCTAAAGCCTCCCGGACCTTGGCAAAAGCAGTGTCCAAGTCCCTCGTGTACTGGTCGGCTTCAAAAATCTTATCTTTCGGGCTAAGGAAGGGTGGAACCTTTGGAGCACCTTCAATGATCTCAAAATGGCGCCTTCCCTGTCGAACAGTGGATCGTGTTATTGTAGGCAAATTCCACCAAGGGCAAAATTTTTTCCCATTGAGTCTTCTGATGAGAAGAAACGTAAGACTTCAATAAATCTAGTACGACTGAATTTGCAATCTCAGATTGCCCGT
This sequence comes from Adiantum capillus-veneris, assembly GCF_014529385.1. Lineage (NCBI taxonomy): Eukaryota > Viridiplantae > Streptophyta > Polypodiopsida > Polypodiales > Pteridaceae > Adiantum > Adiantum capillus-veneris. The sequence goes on from NC_140956.1 coordinate 121,882,713, forward strand.
CTGTCTGCGGGTGGAAAGATGACGAGAACTGCAACCGTGTGCCAATGTTCTCCCAAATAGCCTTCCAAAACAAACTCATGAATCGGGGATCTCTGTCAGAGACTATTGTCTCAGGCATGCCATGTAATCCAAAAATCTTCGAGGCTCGCCCTGTACCACCAGCAGAGACTGTTCGGGATCTTTGGCTAGAGCTGGTCCATACTCTCAGAGGACAGTTCGAGAGGCTCCAGGGCAGTTCCGACCGCATGCCGGAGCGCAGAGAGGATTTCCTTCGACTCTTGCGTCCTCGGCCTTTCTTCACCATGGTCGAGGGTGTGCTTAGATGGCCGGCCTACCGTCCACCTGTGTGGCTTTTCCTTCCTCCCATCTCTTGATCTAGCCTCATTGTACATATGTTGTTTTTTCATTGGGAGAGTCTCCCCATCATGATTGTTGTAGCCCTCTCTTATAGAGGAGATTGTGCCCTATGGGCAGTTTCATTAACTAATAGAAGGATCTTTTTCTCGGGGAAAAAAAAAAGATATGTACATGGAACACTTGAAAGTAGTGCATGCTTGTCCGGGGGGGCACACTATGTGACGTGTTTTTGCAAACCTCGAAGACTTTTGAGGTGTGCTTTTTGACTTTACTCATATGCATGTACCAAGTGTACAAAGGTGGTGTGTACAAGTTGTCTCTACACGTGTGATTGTGTGGTTACCTCGATGTTTCCGTTTTTGTACTAAGAAGTGTGGTGACTTGAGAAAGTGACTAAGTACTTTAAAAACCATAAAAAGAAACTCAACTTTTCTCAGCATTTGGTTGTGATGGAAGTGAGAATTTCAATAAAGAAGAAGGAGCTCTATGTGTTGGCAGCCTCCATTGAGTGGTGAGGGGTCTTGTTGTCGAGGTATCCCTGTTGCTATGTGAGGGCCTCATGTTGTGCATTGAGGGTCTATCTCTCCTCAGAGGGCTGATGAAAGAGGTATTCTCTTTGCATAGTAACCCCTCTTCATCTTGGTTTAAGGTATGGAACCTATGTTGTGTATAACTCCCTGCAGTACTGCTAGGCGAGGGTAGGTATGTGCAGCAATACCTTGCTCCTACACACATGAAAGAACCAAGTTTTCCATCACTTTATTTGAATTTTTTTCTTGAACTTACTGTGTTTTTGAACTGGGTATGATTAGAATGGTCTTAAATTATGTCTATATGAGAGCTCATATGGAGTCCCTACTAGCAAGTGTAAGGGCAATTGAGATAAAGTGAAACCCTTGGCTTTTGTCATCAAAAGTGCAGAGATTTACATCTTTTTCCCTCATGTTTTTTCTTTGATTTTATTGGTTCCTTTGTTTTCTTGAGTGCAATTGACTGTCGTAGCGGTGTAGAGGGAAGTTAGGCAATGCTAGGCGAGCACAATTTCAGTAAAGGGTGCAGCTATTTGTGAGGAGAGGTCAGCTCATGTGGTTTCAAGGAAGCAATTCTCCCATTGTGCTGGTTTGAGGTGTTGGAGAGGCTAGTCCCTCCAATCATTCACAATTGGATTAGTATTAGGTGGCTTCGTATTGCAAGATGCTATGCGACGGAAATTAAAAATTAATAAAGAAACAGTTATACTATCATAGACTTGGGCACCCCAAGTCAAGAATCTGACACGACAAACGAGAATATCACTTAAAATACTTCACAACTTTTTCGCACTTAAAAATTGGAGTCAAGACGGCCCAGTGTAGTTCCGTGCCCAGAGGTATTGGCCCCAAAATCTTGTGCCCCTTTCAGTATTTAGTTTTATATTAATGCTTGAGCAGCAAGTACAACACCTCAAGGGGTACTCTACTCTGAGAATCTGCATCTAGATGCTCTGAAGAGTGAGGCCCCTCGGGCTTATTTATTCTTGTAAGGGATGCCAAACTCAAAAGCAACTAGCTCCAAAATCTGGCAGAAAAGCAGGCAGCGCAATTTGCGGAAATCCGCACAAGCTGCCACCTTACCATCTGTCAGTGCAAATTGCGAAAGGCCGTACTATCTGCCACGTCAGCATGTCAATGCAGTTTTCGAGATTTTGGCACGTCAGCCTCGATCCGTATAGTTTGCCCAGGTGATTCAAGCAAATGATTCACCTCGTTGCAAAAGAGTCGATGTTCGGCTCCATGCTTCCATATGCATGTTCTCGTTCCTAGTAGTTATTTGCACACAAATAGCAAGAGCTCCCAAAAACATTAATTCTGCACATACTAAAATTTTCTGCAAAAACCCTAATTTTGCAAAGTTGTTGGATATAAGATCTGATCGTATTAATGCATAGAACTTGCTGAGAGAATCAACTTTACCTTTTGTCGCCTATCCAAATTCTCAACCGTTGAAGAGATTTTCAAAGGTTTTTTGGCAAACTTCCCTGGCGAAAATTTGTCCTATTCTTCATTTTGTTCTTCAATTCCCATGCCAGATTTCAACTTTTCTTTGCCTTTCCGCTGAAAGGAGTTATCTGTGGCAGATTCTCCACGAGAACCCACGTGTAATCTAGGATTCTTTATGGCTTATGTCCTGTAAGACAAAGCAATGAAGACGGGAGTACGCTTGATGCGCGATGAAGTAAGGGTGGGAGTGGCTAATAAGTCCGGGGTCGGGACACGAAGATTTTCAAAGTGCCCAAGTGCTCTGTCTGCTCTTTGGTAGGACCAGTATGCTTTGAGAAAAGCACACGCCTGAAGCTGTGATACCACTGTCACAGACTTGGGCACCCCAAGTCGGAAATCTGACACGACACACGAGAGAATCACTTAAAATATTTCACAACTTTATCACACTTAAAAATTGGAGTCGACACAGCCAGCGTAGTTCCGTGCCCAAAGTTATTGGCCCCAAAATCTGGTGCCCCTTTCGGTATTTATGTTTATATTAATGCTTGAACAAAGTACAACACCCGAAGGTGTCCTCTGCTCTCAAACTCTGCGTCCAGATGCTCTGAAGAATGAGGCCCCTGGGGCTTATTTATTCTTACGAGAGATGCCCCAAAAGCAGTTAAACGCAAAAGGCAAAAGTCCCAAAAGCAACTGGCTTGTAGGAGTTTTGAAGCAGCCCCTTGGGATATTATTCTCATGTGGCTCTAGTTGCTCCTCATCAGTCCTACAGTTTGTCGTGTATTGCTGGTTATTCCTTCCAATGTTTTCGCTACTAGATGAGCCAGTATCTCACATTTTGCCGATTGGAGACACCTCTGACGTAGAATTCCTAGCTGTAGTGAAAGGGAAGAGCCTCCTTATAAATCAAAATTCCCGTCACTAGCAAAGTATTGTGATAAATTAGCACCTAAAAGATTTAGGCAATCAAAATCCAAGCATTGATAAACTAGTTGTGATTGTTGGGGTTCTGCAGTACCCTGTTGTATTGTTAGCTAAAGATTTATGCATTCAATTTTGTTCAATTATCTTTTGCAAGGGAAAAGAAGCTAGGAATTTTTCATTATAAAGCAGATGTATGTGTTTCGCGTGATATTTTGATTCGGTAAGGCATAATCTCTTCAGGGATTTCTCTTGCAGCTACAAGCTCTGCAGGAGAAAGTGCTAGAAATGGAGTCACGCCAAACACAAAGAGAGTTAGACTGGCAATCTCTTCTGATTGAAACAAAAAGGCTGGTGGATGAAGAGCGCGATTCAGCTGGGAGGAAATTGCAGCTGGCAATGGAGGCCAAGAATGCAGAGATTGAGCGGTTCAAGCTAGAAGTGGATGCTATTCTTGAAACTGCAATTCAGATGCGGAGAGCTCAGCTAAACAAGGCATAAAAGGATCTTTTGTGACTTCCACTGTATTTCCATGGATGATGAGGTTGAGTAATTGCTCTTTATCTTTTCACATTTGTGGATGTGCTTGTATTGTTGAATGTGGCACTTGCATTTTCTGGATTAAAAATATCAAAAGTAGAATTGCAATCCCACTATAGGAGAAGTTTAGACTTGAATAATTAAGTAAAGGAAGCTAAAGACCAAGCATTGCAGACTTATGTTTCTATTTCTTGAATCCTTGTGCTCAATGAAGCAGCATAGGAATGGAACAATCTTCCTTGCATATGGCTCCAAGTATATTGCCAATGTTGGGCCCATGATATATGAATGTATTTTGAAAAGAAAACTACCCACCTACTCAGATGAGCCCTTTGTGGAAGAGATTGAAGCACCTTGTTGAGGTAACCTTAGCATTATCAAACCCTAGGAGACCAGGTTTTTAATACATACTGTCAAAATTCTCCTTCAAAGCTTAAATCAGCTACTTCCAAGTTCCAATTTCTTTAAGGTAGCATTGCTTGCCTCATCTTTGTGATGTAAGTCTGACTCAATTTAGTAACTAAGAGGCGAGTCCCCCTTTGCATTTGGAAAATTAGGAATTTAAGGAGTTTAAAGTATTTTATTTATAATCCCACTCAAACGATTGAAAAAGGGAACTTGCTATAAATTGCATGGAAGGAGAATGTGTTGATGTAGGTTATAGAAAGGAAGAATTTCGATTGGCTCACCACATCTAAATCATCTTAACACTAGTTTGGTACCAAAATACAACACTTTCAGTGTCCTTTTTTAACAAATTTAGATTAAATGCTACATGCATCACACAATGTATTTAAGAAAACACTCTTGATATGCTTAAAAAAGTTAGCTAGAGGGTCTTTTAAAAATATAACCTTGCATTTTAGAAGCTATCATGATGAAGAACTATACTCATCAAGTGGACCCCGTAAGACTACAATTGATGATTTGAAAAAATTCACTTTATAAGCTCAAGAAAAATTGAAGAGGCCTCGTAGAAAGTTTTGCATGACTTTTCCATGATTGTGCTATAGATAATTGCAAGTTTCATGTGCAAAAAAGTTTACTTGAGAGTATATAAAATAATGGAAAGCTCTACGTGTTTGAGATGGCCATTTCAAGCGTACCATTGTATACAAAGAAAAATATGTTCATGTAGCTCTTTAGAAAGTGATACATTGCTTAACCTTTCCATTGAGGATTCACGGTGGCAAGTAAAAGGGCTTTGGCAAGCAACAATTATTAAATCGTTTTAAATATTCAAAATTGCGCATGAGAAAACATTGATATTTTAATTCTTGAGTCATACGCAAAACTTCAATAACTTCAAAATTTCCACGTAGATCAACTAAATGTGTCAAAGTACATGGTATAAACACAATGGGATATCTAGAACCTTGGTTTCAATGTTATTGTGGACTTCTCAAGATTTTTAGGATTTTTTGTTTAAAAAACATTTCAAAGATAGAGTTCAAGCAATGCAATTTAACGGAGTTAGGGACCCAAAAAAATACATAGTTTCTTGGTTTCAATATATAAATTCATTTGTAATTGTCAAGCTACACTAGAATAGCCCCAATTTCATGAGAGGACCTTTAGAAGGCCGAAATTGTGCCCTTAGTCAGCACGTGCTCAAGCATGAAATTATGTTTATAACTTCCAAGTGTCTTGGCAACTAGTCCTTGAAGGAATTCAATTGTTTTGTAACATCAAGTACTAACACTTGGATTTTAGAAAAATAAAAAGGGTCATCTTTACAAAAAGATAAAACAATTTTATGATTTTTTTTGGCAAAACAGTTTGAAATTATACTACAATTTACGACTTAGAACTTACCATAATTCTTTCCATAGATCTTGCATTTTTATATGGAGAAAAATCCAATGTTTTCTTTCCCTCATAATCGACCTATGGTAGAAGCAAGGTGTAAAAAACTTCTTCTAGCTTGATAAATAAATTGCCAAAATTTTGGTAGGAAAACGAGACTTTAGTATCTCGGGACAAGTGTCCAATTATAGGACTAGTGTTAATATAAACATAAAGGTTGAGTATCAAGTGTACTACTTTTAAAGGGATGTGTTGCGTTTATTTTGCTAAAATGAAACATATCTTGTGTGACCACTTTTTACCCTTATTTTCTTGATGCCACAAATGTCCCTATTGCAGAGGGACTCGGCTCTGATCCATAGTGGCAGGAAGGCTCATATATTCAAGGAAGCTATTTATATATCTGGGCTTGAAATCAAAAGAGTTGCTACAACTTTTGACCACGTAAATATATCGCATACATTAGCTCATCTCATGTGGCATACTTTTTGTACCTTAGGTCTAGTATAAATAGACCTAGGGCACTTTTACTCTTACGCCAATAATGTAGAAAGCATGCTATGCTCTAACAAGTATACTTTCACAATGGATCACAAAATTTCCAAAGAACAGCATTTATATAAACAAAACATGGGAAAACTTAATTACGGATTTTCTTAATTAGACTAATGTGAAACTTTAGCTTGTTATTATGTAAAATATGACTTGGGACTACTAAATTAGATGATTATAATCTTTGTGAGGTTGATCATGGTCCCATCTTTTCCATTGTGGAGTATGAAGAAGACCTTAATTATGACATTATAGTGGTTGAACCAATCATGAAGGAAATCAAAGGAAGCACGTGTCATGCCTAGGGTAAGACCAGGTAGGCCAAGGGCCAGGATAGACATGCGGCCAAGGGGTACTATATTTTAGCAGGCTATGAGTCTATATATAGCGAGGTTGGGTGGAGAGTTGCATGGTTCAAACCTCACATTGGTATCAAAACTCAGGGGCTCAAGCCGAGACTCGAGGTAGGTGGTGTGAAGGCTGCTAATGCACAACACCTCCCCCGGCTCGACCTACACAAAATCGACCAAGGGTGGGCTTGTCAGCTACATCCAGGCCTGTGGATGAAAGTTCGTTCTACAACGCTGCTCGAGAACCTTACCATGGCGATGTCTCTCTCTCTCTCTCTCTCTCTCTCTCTCTCTCTCTCTCTCTCTCTCTCTCTCTCTCTCTCTCTCTCTCTCTCTCTCTCTCTCTCTCTCGCTTCTGTGTGCAATTGCCATCACCGTAAAGGGGGTGGCCTTGAGTTAATACTCAAGGGGCACCACATCCTAAAAATTTTGACTCTTTTGGGGTGGCCAAGGGCCCATTTCCCCACAAGGCCTCAGGCACATCACTCAAATGGCAAAAGCCGCACTGCAAAAAACATTCAAATAGTACATCAAAAATTATAGAGATTGCATCTTTTAATTGGAGGTGCTCTTCGGTGCTCGCAAGCAACAAAGGCACGATTTTCTCTTTAGCAAGTTAAATTTTCTTGCTTTGGAGAGTTTTCCGAAGAACACTCATACACGAATACTTCAAGCCATTAAGAAGCTCGTATAGCTTCCAGTTGCTATCCAGAGAGGGTCGACATTGGCATCGGATTTGTTTTCGACAAGGTTACAGGCCAATATGGTAGAACCATAGGTTATGCTACGATCCAATATGGTAGAGCCACAAGTTATGCTACGGCATGCAAGAATCCCGTTTTATGGAGCAAGGCTCCGCATCCCATTACTATAAGACAATTTTCCCTTGAATTGGGCCATATGGGCTCCAAGATCGAGATGATTGATGGGATCAAACCAAAATTTTTGACGCTTATCAACATGTCTCACGGAAATGATGCAGGCAAGCAAGGTTACTTAGCAACAAAAGCACGTCAACCATGGCATGTCACTTGTACTGCAAAGATACTCGGCAAGGCTGATCATTAATTACAATTCTAAGAAGCGGGCAGGCATCTTTCTCTTCTAGTTCAAAGTTTTGGGGCATGGCTCCTAGACCAGTTTATTGAACCTGATGCAATCAAAAACGATCGTGCTCAACCCATTGTCAGCAAGATAGATCCAACGGGATTTCAAGGGTAAATGCCAACAGTATTGGGCAACCCAAGTACGCTTTGTCTACGCAATTACTATAGTTATTTTTATGCTTCTAATACGATTTCCACCTCAATGAGGTCGACAATTGACAGAGTTAATTTTCTTTTAACTCTGTTTAATATGGCAATGCCATAAGATGCACCACGATACATCAATTTTCAATAGGGAGCAAGGCTCCATACAAAGATGCTAAGAACCGGCTTGTGTATTACATCGGCTAGTATCTCTTTGATATGTCCTCTTTGTACTGTCAAGAGGATGGGAGAAACAAGGCTTCTTGGAGCACGGCTCCATATATATATGCATTGGGTGCATAATCACTCCAAAGAAATTACAGCTTGCCAGAGTGCAGAAGTACACAAAGTACATTAAAAGCACAATCATGCCACAGGATGCTATGACTTCCAATGCCAAGGGCGGTGGTCACAGAAAATTTTTAAGTACCTTAAATTTAAGTTTCATTTTTGAACTTATTCCATCTTGCAAGATTCGGCAATACCAATTTGACAAGAAAATGTTGCTTCAGTCAAGCAAAGTTAGTCATTTAGAGAAAGTTTGATAGCTATGTTTCCTAAGCTATTTACTATCACAATGTTGAGCAATCTCACGATTCTTAATAAGATGATGTATGCTTCGGCAAGGTCAATTCTCTATGCAAACTCGACAAGTTCGATTCTCTTTTGCTTTGACATTTGTGTGTCAACAGGAGCATCTATTAGCTATGAGCACTCATGATCAGTTAGGAAGCAAGGCTTCACTTTAGGACATACTGCGTAGAATTTTTGAAAGTTTGGAATATGCTATCAGCATAAAAACTTGGGAGAACTCTGCAACATGTCTGCCTGATTTGTTCATTAGAGATCATTAGGAACCAAGCCACAGGGCATGGAAGGTAAATTCGACAGCTCTAAATTTATCACATACGTGGCTATGAGCCAAATTCAAGAGAAGACAACTGGCATATGAGGTGTGACAAGGTTAGCCAATTTTAAGTTCTACTTGTTGTTATTTCGTGAAGATTTCATTTAAAAAAATATATTGTATTGTCCAAACCAAAGTGCTTTGATTGACATAGAGCGAAGCAAGGCTTCCATTCCGTGTCAAATTATTATCCATTGACTTGGGATCAAGGATAACGGCACACATGTATAGTAACTAGGTAATAAGAGGATATAAGCTCACAGTTTACGGTGATATATCCATGCTGGTACAACTCGTGCAAGGTACATATGCCATCGGCTCAAACTGTTGAGACCGTCATTATGGCCAAGGGCTTATCACAACCAAGGTCTTATCACACTATTTCTTTGATATGGATGTATGGCATGCCAGTATAGTGGGATTTATTATATTGAATCCTTATTTACAATTCCGCTATCACATTAGGTACTCTGTTCAGGAGGAATTGAGGCTGGTAGATTGGCTTGTATCATTGTATATGTCTACATCGACATACACTTTACATCATCTGTTCCATGCACAAGGTGCAGCCAATACAGATGACAGTTTCTGTGATAAGAAGTAGTCATGGCCTAACTATCAAAAGCAACTAACTTATGAGATGACATGAATAATCTAAGAGCACCTCAAAGTAGGGGATCTCTTGTTTGAAACCCCAAGGAAATTCAGTATGACTACCTTCTTGGGGGGGGTTAGACATCTTTCTCTTCTGTTCATACCGAGAGAAGATTATTTCAAGATCCATTTGTGAATATGATTCCAACTTCAGAAGATCTATTGCTTGTTACGGCAGTGATTATGTCTCTAGGAGTGGTATTTTCAAGGATATGACCTTTCTAATACACAATCACTCTATAGATGTTGAGGTCACGGTTTGATCTCATCACCATATTACTTTCAATGAAAGAAGTCTACAATCTACCAAGGGGTAGTGGACAAACTTTTTTCTAAGTTGATTCCAATCACTATTAGATACGGATGACTGTTTTGGTCACCGTTGCCTTTTAGTTTGAACATTTTTCATACAGGGTCTAAGCAAGGGGTTTGACATTCCATATTTTAACCAGGGGGTCTAGATTGCAAAGGCAATACCCACGGTTACGAGTGCCATATTGCTTGATTTTCACTAATCTTTCAATTAGTGTTACTAGGCCTTTTCAGGTGGGAGATTTGGTCATGTGCATTTCACTATGGTTAGTGAACGTTGTGTTCAACCTCCAAGTATGCACATGATTTGGTTTTCTTTCATTTTTGAATATGCTTCGATTGACATTTTTAAGTAGGATGTATAAGCTTCAATGTTGTCATCCATTTTGCTCTTCACATGTGACATCAAAAAAGGTTTCAATAGCTTCTACTTTTCCAAGAAGGGTTTTCAATGTAAAATCTTCTCCACTCATATCCCATTGTGCTTAGTGTGTATGTCTCTTTTGGAATTTTCTCCTTGACTTCAGCAGACTTAAAATACATACACTTTGAAACTTATGCTCATCTATACTAGCATGAGCGACACAACATATATATGCCCAACTCCCTAGCTTGAGAAGTGCCTCGAATAGCTCAAAATTTTATAACAGAAAAAGTATTACTTGTAGCTTTGGGACTAATGCCTTGCTCATTCATGGGCTTAGTTGTCTGACTTTGACTATTATGCCATGTATTTTCAATGTGCAATCTTGAACGTAGTGCTTGCTAGTAGCATTGGTATGTTGATTTCTGTTTCATTTTCTCCATATTGCTAAATGGGAAAAAAGAAGAGATGTGAGTTTTGCATGAGCATTTATCATGAAAGTTATGGGTGTACATGCATGGTTGATGAGTGCTCAAAGCCATATTTGGAGAATGAGGGCGACCTTACTGTGCCCCCTAGTTTTTTGTTTTGTTGCAAGCAGTCCTTCAATAGCACCTTTTGGTATCCTGTTTTTGTTTTACTTTGTTTTTCACTATCATGTGTCCATTTCTCTTTCCTCTTTCTATGTGCAAGCGGTTGAGAGGAAGGAGGAGAATATTTTTCAGTAATCTAACAAAACTGATTTCCACGAGAAACTACACATTGACTAACATACTTTCCATCATTTGTTTGTTAGACCATTTTAAGCACATTGTATCAGGAATAATTTCAGTGACCAAAAAATTATTGGATACATAGTAAAACTTGTCAATGTTACATGTATAGATAAATAACTTTAATGGATGGTTGTTTACACATGTAGCAAAGTTATGTTCTATTAATGAACAAGTTTATTGGTACCTAGATGTGATGGATTTTCACATTCTATTATGGTACAAATGAAAAGGTTGCTTTGCAATCTGTTAAAAACTAGACACGACACACCAGCCCATGTGAATGGATCAAGGCTAACAAAATAGTTGAAGCTGATATAATGTAATGCTACTTATGATAAGATAAATGATATAGGTAAGGCACTCGCGGCTGGAAAAAAGCCTTCACAGCCTAAATTTCTTGTGAGTATTAAACTTGTGAGGACCCCACCCTTGTCATGTGATTCAAACGCACCTCCAGCCACTCCCCTGAAGGTTATCTTTCTTCATTTTATCAAGAAAAAGTTACCGAATTTCACACATCAAACCCTAAACACACCCTGATTCCTTAAAGTTCTCTTCTCCTCTTCCACGTAGTTTTTTCCTCTACTGGCATGAACAATGTCACTTGATTCTTTACTTCTTTCCTGGTGAACCGTGAGCATAAACATTAGCTATAAGCACTGGTAAGTACGGTTATGGATATGCAGGTTCGAGTCTGGGTTTTTTTTTTAAATGCATGCACACTAGATGTTATGTGCCCTATTGTTTAGCAAAGGGTGATTTGGAGCGGCATGCACATTCAAGACATTAGTAGCTTCTAAAGCATTCCGCACTATATGTGCAATATCTTATGAGATTAATTGTAGATCTACCAAATCACCAATAGAGGTCATGGCTCGGTTTGGGTGCTCCTAGACCAGCTCCCTAAAGTTAACCAAGATAGTTGTTTCTAACATTGCTGATTAATCAACAATGTTGCAAGAAATGGTGATCCATGTTTACCAATCATTTAGAGGACTATCTGTAATTGATGGGGATACACATATTAGTAATGCCAATCATCCAGAGAGGATAGGCAGAGATTACAAGTGTTAATCATGTGCTAAAGGATATGCCAAGCGTGTACATTAGCACCAAGCAATCCAATTGAAAAAAGTTATCTTTCTAGTTGGAATTTGCTTACCATGAGACAAAGCGTCTTGCGACTAAGTTTAGCCTCTTCGTATATAAATCAGGTTATCACCCTTGAACACCAGTTATAGTGGGGTTGTTTACTGATGAAGAATGATATTAAGTCATGGACTTATACTTTACTGATGAGTTATGTCATCCAGTTACTTTCATGGAAAGTGAAAAGAGGTACGCTATTAAATACATCTTATTTGTGATAGCTTGTTTAGCATACTCGAGTTCTAAATAGAGTCTATACATTATGTTGGCGGATATGGGCCAGTTACACAAGACGGTTGCAAAGGGAAGACAATGTGGAAAAACAAGATGCTCTTCTTGATTTCATTGGACCTCCTACTGAATCATGTTTCGGTCAAATGGATAGTTGTATCCATTAAGGATGCCACTAAAGAAAACATTAGTGTTCTTATAAAGATATCACCATGTTTGTTTTCAAGGATGAAAACACTTCTCCAAGGGGCGAGTAATGCCATGCGTAGGGTAAGATCGGATAGGCCAAGGGCCAGGACGGACATGCGGTCAAGGATTCTATATTTTAGTAGGCTATGAGTCTATATATAGCGAGGTTAGGTGGAGAGTTGCATGGTCCAGTCCACAGTCCTCATAACACGGTTTTTGTATTGTTCTCTTTAGTTGATGCAAGTGGTTGCCAAGAACAGAGTTTACTTCTTTGATCATGTCTATAAACTTGTGGCTAGACATAGCTTACAAGAATTGATTTGCTATTTCCTCCTATTCCAATTATCATCTAATTGAAATGAAAAATGTCATGTGTGATGTCGTTCACTTGGGAAAAGTGTAAGCAAAATAACCCATAGTTATAAATGTGAGAACTAAGTGTGCTAATGAAGGAAAATATTGCATTGAAATTAAGATTCCACCACTCAAGAAGCATGTAAAAGGAAGGAACTGATTGAAACAAATTTGCCCAGTTATTTGAGAATGAGAGATGAACTTTACATAGAAGTAGTTGAATATTCGGTTTCTATTAAAGGCATTAATGTCTAAAATGACCTATGAAAAATATGTTTTGATTTTTTTTTACATATTATATGTTTATCCAATCATAATAACCTAGAGCAAAGTAGCTCGCAATATTTTAAGGAACCCAACTCCATATTGATTTTTTCCTTCCTTGAGTAATGGTAGATTATAAACATCTTTATTTTCTAGGTTCTATGCATTAAAAAATCAGTTGTAATAGGCTAGATCACAGTAGCATAATTTTACTAAGGAAACTAACTTCATATAGACTTCTTCACTTAGATGCTCCAAAGCATATGAAAGGTTAGGGTTAGGGTGGCATGATTAGGGTAGCATCCATAATAACTAATTACATAGAACAATTGGACAATGGACAAAGTAAATAACTAATAACAATATTTGATGATTTCAACAACACTATAAGTGTATACAATGAGACGTTACTTAAGTAGTAGCACCATATGGATAGGTGTATCTATCAAGGGTTACATAAGCATCTTTCTCAAGGATCAAGGGGTATCTGTCAAAGATGAAGACCAGTTCCACAGAATGGGGGTGACTAGAAATAGCTTTCGACTCTTGTGTAACTTACCATGCCATGTGTGCTAATCCATGTGCTCTCAATGCTCACAAAAATGATTACATTGTTGATTGTACAAGAGATAGTTCCCATAGAATTTGAGAGGTTTAGGCCAAAGGACAAAATCTCAATAATCCTCCCCTTGAACTTCGGACTATATTGAAGTAAGTTGGATCGAGAATCAATGCCACACATGCTAGTAGTTACACAAACTAAAAAGTGGTCTCAACTGATATGATGTCACACAAACTAAAGAATCCTCCCCTCAAACCAAAAAAAAAAAGGTGAAGACCATCTATATCCTCTATAACACATCAATAAAGTTACTATAATGATCAAAAGCAGTACAAACATGGAAACAATTCTCCTCCTTTTTAATTTTATCTTTGTCTTCGTCCTCTACAAGATTGACTTTGCCTTTGCCTCTATTACTGTTGCTACTTCTATGACATTTTTTTGGTGGATGACGTTGCATTTGCTACAAAACTTGTTCTTGTAGCGATCTTTACATAAATGCCCCAATTTGATGCACTCATAACACTTCTTGTTATTTTGTCCTACTAATAAAGATGCATTTCTAAATGATGATGCAATGAAAACTCTTCCATTGGTTGAAGTCTTCTTTGTTTGTTTTTTTCTCTTCTTCAATTAAAGCCTTGATAACATGTTGCAAAGAATGTGTTGGGTCCTTTTGTTTTAGCACTATGACAACGTTGTCAAATTTTTTTAGAAATAGTACTTAAGAGCACTATAATCTTATTTTCCTCAAGTATTTGACACTCAATGTAAGTTAATTGAGTAATGATACTTAATTAATCATTAACCTATTCACAAAGCTTGAAATGTCTTCTTCTTGATTCTTGTGAGTTTGTAAAAGTTCTTTTTAAGGCTTACTCTACTCTGTTTTTTATTTGACACCAAAAATCTTCTCTAAGGTTGTCCATGCTTGGATGGTCGTGGTACAATTATCAATGAAGTGCACATAATTATCATACAATAAAGTGATAATTATGTCAAGAGCTTGATTGTCTTTGGCTTGAACTTGGGCTTTCTAAGCTATGCTAAGTGTACCTTTAGCTATTGATGGCTTAGATACGTGTGGTTATACCAGTATCTAGTCTCTTTACATGTGCACTTGAATAAGTTATTAATGGTGTGAAAATTCCAGTGTCTAGCCTCTTTACAAGTGCACTTGAATAAGCTTATCCCTAAAGGTAGAAATAATTACATACAAGATTTTATTAAATTTAGAGTTCCTTGGAGGGAGTGAAATAGAGAGAGAGAGAGAGAGAGAGAGAGAGAGAGAGAGAGAGAGATAGATTTTATTATCATCCTTGGAGGTCAAATATGACCTATGGGACCAAAGTTACATGTGATGTAGTATGTGTATGGCTAATGAGTGACTCTCGATGCTCCAAATTGTGGTGATGAGAGTCGCAGTGGAGAGCCCACACTTTGGTTGGAAGAGGAAAGTGTGTAGCTCTAAGTCATGGCTGAGAATGTGAGACAAGCAAGTTCGGATGTGACCAAAAGCTGAGTACTCTAGTAGTGTGTGGTACTCAGACTCTCGAACTTGCAGTGAGCATAATGTGCACGATTGATTTGACTCTTCTCCATTGCCCCAACGCCTTGTCTCGCAAGAAGGAAACGGGAGCTAATCTGAATGGCTGGGATAGTGCATATCAATCGACAAGGGGATAGGCTCAAGCATGTAAGTGTGAGTACGGTTTCCTCTTTCAGCGAAGGACATGGTTTTGTAGTTGAGGTAAATATGGGTGTTGTAATGTATGAAACATGACCCACCGGATTCCTCCCAAGCCATAATACATTGGTGTTGTAGAAAAGCTTCATTCACTTGGGATTCAATTGAAGCATCATGTAGCAAGTGTAATGCATCCCATCTCCCAAACCACTTCTTTATGTCTTGCATCCATCCCGTGCTCAAGATCTTGCTTTTATGCGTCTTTTGAACTTCTTTCTTGCTTCCCATGCAATTGTAGGAAGTTGATGTGAGGGGTTTTGATGCATCTTTATCATGTACTCCACAACCCTTTCCATGCCCATAACCTCGATTGGAAGAGATTCCGACTCAAGAAGTAGAAGCATATATGGTGTTTGTGTCTTAACCTGGAGAAAGTTTGTAAGAAAACGCTTTTGGAAATTCTCAAACTCTTTCCAAGTAGACTTTGAGATGCTCACGTCCCACACTTCAACACCATAAAGAAGAACCGGTGTCATCAATGCATCAAAAAGGTACTTCTTGAGAATCCAACACTTGATGTTTCCCGCATTACACATGTTCTCAAATGCATAATATGCTCTCTTTCCCGCTTCCAAACGACGCATAGCACATTCATGCCACTTGTGATTGGATGGAACCTCAAGGCCAAGGTACTTAAAGCTCTCAACAACTTCAAGTCTCTCATGGTTTTACACAATGCATGGCTTCTCCTTATGGTTGGTTTCCATAAGCATAACCTTTGTTTTGGATTCATTCACAATTAGCCCACTATGCAAGCAAAAGTTTTCAAGGACAACCATAAGCTTTTCTGCATCTTCTAAAGTGTGTGCTAGAAGCATTACATCATCCGCATACAACAAAAGCATGATTATCGCATTGCATATAGTGACCTCTTCGATGCCTTCTTCTTGCATAAAGTCAAGTACCATTTGTTCCAATTGATCAATGCATAGACCAAATATTATTGGAGACAATAGACATCCTTGTTTAACCCCAATAGTGCTTATTGAAATTCCTCTTCCCAAGCACAATTGACATATCACCTTCTCATAGATTCTGGAAACCACAACCATAAAATCACTTGGTACTTGGAGTTGTTCCATCCTTCTCCACAAATTGTTATGTGGAATCATATCAAAGGCTTTCTTAAAGTCCATAAAATAGCAATACAATCGCTTGCCTTTCAACTGACTTTCCTCCATGAGAACACGAAGAGTGACAAGATGATCAATGGTGATATGGCATCGACAAAAACCCGCTTGCTCTTTTGCACGCTTCTCATTCGCTTCAGTCCAATCACTCAATTTCATCTCCATTATGCACCCAAACAACTTTGCAATAAGAGACCAAATCATTATAGTCCGGTAGTTGTTTACATTCTTTACATCCCCTCCTTTATGCAAAGGCTTGACCCAATTAGTACTCCAATCATAAGGCATATCATGTTGACGTGCAAGGTTGAACATATCACACATCCACTCATGGGTTTTATCTCCATTCCATTTGATCATCTCCGGCTTGATACCTTGAAGGTCTCCCGCTTTGTGAGTGGCCAATTTTTCAAGCCCACCGCATCCATTCTCAACATTAAAAAAAAGAGGGCATACATGGGATGAATCATAAAATGGCATTGTTTCAGCATTTGGTTGCTTATATAATTGCTTACGATGTGTATACATATCCACAAGACTCAAGTCACCAAAATTCTCAATCCGCTTGCCCCTCAAGTTTCTCCAGAATCTTCCACATGCATGTGCCTTTTCTTGGACTTGAAAAAGTTGTTGCTTTATTTCCCATCTTCTTCTCTTCTTTTGGATCAATGCCTTATATGTATGCAAATGACTTTGATAGTTGTCTTTGTCCATAGTTGCATCAAGCTTTATCAAGGACTTTCGAGCATCTTGACATTCTTCATCAAACCACCTTTTGCGTGATCTATCTTTGTTGATACAATGGATATGCTTTATGGCAAAGCATTCTTTGGCATAAGAATAAATAACTTTCTTTAAAGCTTCCCATTTAGTTTCCAATGGTGCATCATATTGAAGCTTTGTCATCCATAGCTTTTGCTCAACCATTTCAATGTACATTGGTGCCCATTTGAAATCCTTACATAGTGATATCTTCTCTTTCCTTTGGCTGAGATTATCATACTTAGTTGCTTCTCCACATTCAAGGTCAATACATAAGGTCCGATGGTCCAATTCCGGGTTCATTGGCCAAACATAAAACTCCTTATGCGGTACATGATGGCTTCGGAGAGTAAATATAGTCAATCACACTATCCCCATTATGTTTTCTACATGTAAATTTATTGGTTCCACTCCACAAAGATACACCATTGGCAATGAACATACCCGTGCTATTACACATGTGTAAAAGTAACTTTCCATAGTGATCCGGCTCTTTCTCATCCATTGAAGTACGTCATACAAGTGAACTTCCTCCAACTCCCTTGAAATGTATGGCATATCAAATTGTGGAGTATCATGTTGGAATGTTTTTGTGCAAGCATTCATATCCCCAAATACAATAACATCAACTTCGCCTTTGAAATAAGCAATGTCCTCTTCTAAATCCAAAAATGACTGATCTCTATCCATGCAAGCATAAAAGGGGGAATCATGATGAGGAATGTAACAACCGGCTACAAAAATGGGTGCTCTTTTTGGTGTCCTAAGTTTCAGCCATACATAACGTTTGTACTTGTCATCTTTCACAATTGATACAAAATCTTTCAACCCTTTCTTAACCATACATGCTATCCCTCCTTGCCCTCTTTGTTGCTTGAGATTCTTTGACCACATCAATGAATGTACATTGTAATCCTCCAAGCCGTTAATCCTTTGTGTGTCATGCTCCCAAGTTTCAACAAGAAGTACAACATCGGCTTTGTTTGTTAGTTCATCAATGTCAACCCCCGCATTCCATGGGTATCCATTACAATTCCAAAAGCATATTTTCAATGGTAACTCAGCCTCATGGGTCGCGCATCCCTATTTGCTCGAAAAACTTGCCTCCTCCTTGGGCATATTTTCTTCGTGAGAGATCTCCTTGTTTTTCTTCTTCTTTTCTTCATATGCCTTGTGACGCATATTTCGTTGCTTAATAGTGTGATCTTTACATACAAAATATTTTTTATCCCTCAAATAGATCCAACTATTATCAAGGATAATCTTTCGTTTGGTCTCATCTGGCATGGTGTATACAATTGGCTGTTCTCCCGAGCAAGGAGCTCCTTACTTAACCACTCTATGTGCTCCATAGACCATAAATTCGAACATGTCAAAGTGGGTTTTGAAGAAATCTTTGATAACAATGGTAAGAGAAAGAGGTGTCTCTAACTTCTCTTCGCGAATTCCATGAATAACAATGTTCTTGAAACGTCTCTCTCGTTCCTTCAACTCCTCCACATCCACATCCTCAACATTATTTGTTTAAGCCATAGTTGCATGAGAGAGGAATTAAGAACCACATTGCTACCACAGTCTTCTCTCTCTCTCTCTCTCTCTCTCTCTCTCTCTCTCTCTCTCTCTCTCTCTCACACACACACACACACACACACACACACACACACACACACACACATACGTAGCACACACGCACGCACACAAACATAAAGTAATTTCATTAATCTGGTTATTATAAAAGTGTAGGCTTTTACAAAAAGGGCAATTACAAAAAGGATGGGATGTCCATAGAGAAGACCTAGATTAGATCTTGGGTGTAATCTCCCATGATCATCGACAAATGAAACTTATATGTTCCCATGGATTGTCTTATCCCTACTTGCAATATATCCTCTTCCAAAGGAACAAACTTTTCTTCATATCTTGCTAGTTTCTACTTTAATCCAACATTCTCAGCTTCCAGTGCTTCGCATCGAGCGCACAATGATTGTGAAGTCTGGACCATGGGCTTGCAAGCTCTATGCCTTGGGTAGCCAATTGCTCAATGATTAATGTCTCTTCAAGGAGGCAAGTGAAGCCCTTCTTCCGCGGAGCCTCTCCTTCATTTGTCTCTTGAACGTCAACACGCTTTGTCGGCCATCCCTTGCCAACTCCTCTCAGGCTAGGTCAATTGTTCCATTCTACTTTGCATCCCCAAAACATAATAACAATAGCATTGTTTCACAAAGTAGATGGCTATCTAGTTGTTGTTTGAATTTTTTTGTAAACCTGTAAGAATCTGGCATGCATGTGTTGCACCAATCCCATGTATTGCTAGTTAGAGATATTCAAAGGACGGGACCCCTTCACGCTGTCGGAGGCTTTGAAAAGTGTGTGCCATACAAAACAATTTGGGCATAATTTCTTGCATTCCTTGTAGCTTAGTGGCTCTCCTTTGTTGTCTGATTCATCTTGTTGGGACTTGCCAAACCACTTAGATCGCCTTAAGCTATACAAATCTCCTCTTACTTGTAGATTTGTTGTGTTGGTTCATGGTTCAGGCAAGATCTTCATTTGCATTTTGATCATGTTGCGGTGGTGTGTCACCTTGCTCAAAAGGCATATCATTGTGTGAGTTGGGATGGTATGTCAACTGGCTGAGGCACATTTTCCATTTGCACATAGCAAGGAGCACACATTAGCCACATAAAATGCGCAAAAGACTTAAAGATTTAAATTGAGTGAGCTTGAAATTTTTGCAACAACTGAACTTGAAATAATTTATGGGTGATTCTTGAAAAAGACTTAAAGATTTAAATTGAGCAAGAATTGGACACTTTAATAATGGCAAAAAACTTATGAGTCATTGATCATTTAATCATCAATTGGCCGTAGACCAGAGTAGACCAGAGTAGGTTACAATATTATGAGTCATTGAACATTTAATCATCAATTGACCGTAGACCAGAGTAGGTTACGATATTATAGCCAACATTGTGGGCTCCATACATACAAAGTGATAAATCTCATGATTTTGGCCTATTTAAGGGATTCCTCTCTTTCCCTTGGGTGATATGTTGTAATACATTCGCAAAAAAGTTTGCTTTTAACGTTTAGGAGGCTGTGAAATTCAAAAAATCAAGCGTCTAAGATGTTGAAATTAGTGTTGCATGAAAACATACACAGCTTGGAGAAGACGATGGAATCTCAAGGCACACAACAGATTGTATTATTTAGTGTACAATGGAAAAATTAGATAGCCCTTAAGTGATGAGCGTATATACAATGCATGGGGAAAACCTCCTAGGGAGGGAAAAAATACCTCGCGGTCCTAAGTGTGTTCACACACATCACTACCGCGTGTATATGGTAACAAATCCCCCCTTGGAGTGATGCGATGAACAAGAGCTGACACATAGAGTATAGGGAAGTGCCATGCCCTAAGGACATGATCAGTCCACAAAGTGGAGTAATCTCAAAGCTTTGCAGAAAGCCTCAAACTTCTTACGAGACAATGTCTTTGTGAAAAGATCTGCTGATAGCCTCTCCCTGACATAGTGGTAATGCACCTCAATGTGTTTTGTGCGAGCATGAAAAATTGGGTTCCTCGCAATTGCCAATGTGCTCTGACTTTCAGTGTAGATAGTGTTTACAGTGTCCTGTCCAACACTCAAATCAGTCATAAGGCGTTTGAGCCATACACACACAACCATAGCTATGAAGATTGCCCTGTAATCAGTCTCACAATTGGAAGTGGCCACAATAGGTTGCTTCTTGCTAAACCATGAGATACATGAACTGTCGACATGAAACAAAAACCACTTGTGGACACTCGTGTGTCAAAACAACCAGTCCAATTTGAGTCCAAAAAAGCATGTAAATCTGGCCGCAATAATCCCCCCTTGGGATAAAATAATCCAAGATGTAAAGTGCCACTCAAGTAGCAAAAACTCCTCTTGACAGCCTGCCAATGCTTAGATCAAGGGCTATGCATGAATCTGCTGACTTGTGAGACTAAAAACTGAATATACGGCCTCGTGTGAGGCATCCAACAACAATTTTGCTAAAGAGTGACATCGGTAGCAGGATCACCAACATCATGTGAAGACTCAATTTCAAACATGTTTCCATGGGAGTGGCGATAGGTTTGTAATCCTCAAGTCCAAACTTACATATCAATGTCTCTATGTAACTTGTCTAACACAAGGCAATACCACCATCACACTGCTTAACTATATACGCAAGTAATGATGCAACAGCCCCAAATCTTTCATCTAGAAAGTAGCATTTGAATCAGCCTTAAATTCAACAATATGTCTCTCTTTTGGTCTAGTGATCAACAAATCATCCACATAGAGAACGACAATGAGAAGTACACCACCCTCACGCTTTACATACGATGTGCTTTCTGTTGGACTGTTACGAAAGCCTTGTTTGATCAAATGAGTGTCAGCCTTGTCATACCAAGAATGACGAGATTCCTTCAACCCATACAAAGCTTTCTTACATTTGCACACTTTATCCTCTTGTCCTTTCTTAACAAAACCTCAAGGTTATGTTACATAAACTTCCTCAAATATGTCACCATTCAAGAAAGCAGTAACAATGTCTGACTGATGTACATCCAACCAAAATGAGCTGCCAATGCACATAGACAATTCACAGTAGTCATACGACAAGTGGGAGCAAAAGTCTCTTTATAATCTATGCCTTTTTGTTGTGCATAACCCTTTGCAACAAGTCAAACCTTATAGCAATCAATCTCGCAATTCGGCTTACGTTTCAACTTGTAAACCCACTTCGTACCAGTGGCCTTTTTGCCAGGAGGCAAATCACATAAAGTCCATGTGTCATTTTCTATAAGTGCATCATATTCAAATTGCATGGCAGCCGTCCAATTTTTTGAATTCTCTGCTTCATCAAAAGGCAAAGGTTCCTCAACATCACATAAGCTAGACACAGCCAAAGCTTAACAATATGATGAATAAGATGCATGGCGAGAACCTGAACAAGTCCGACTATCAAAGGTGCATCCAATTTACTATCATGCAAAGTATGCACTAGCCATTTAGGCATACCTCTAGCCTGGTTACTCTCAGTCGTTTCCTCTTCAAGTACATCATGTACATCTGCATCAATAATAGGCTGATCTGTAACATTTTCAGAAACCCCATAGGCTGTACATTTGCCTCATTGAAATTTACGTTCGAACTTCCACCACTAAAAAGAGGTAACAAAGTGTCATAAATTTCTTATGAGCTTACATTACTATTTCTAGTACACGACAGCAAGGGCTGAACAGAATCCTCCACAAACACAACATCCCGTGAGACCAAGATACGCTTTGTTTGCGGATGATACAACATGTAACCTTTGCTTTTAGCACTGTAACCAAAAAAAATACATTTGACAGCCTTATCATTCAATTTTTTGCGTTGCGTTTGTGGTATCAAAGAATATGGTAAACAATCAAAAACTCGCATGTGCTCAATAGAAGGCTTTCTATCATGCCATGCTTCATATGGAGCCATAGACTGCAAAGCTTTTGTAGGACACCTGTTAACTACGTAAGTGGAACACATGATGGCCTTGAATGTAGCAAAGCTTGACTTTTGACTATACATCGTGTCATTTTCGTAAGTGACCTATTTTCCCTCTCAGCAACACCATTTTGTTGAGGCATATAAGACACTATACATTGGTATTTTATCCCACGACTAGCTAGAAATGCATTAAATTCATGAGACAAATACTCTCCCCCTTAATCAAAATGGAGGGTGCCCATAGTACATTTCGAGACATTTTCAGCCATAGCCAGAAATGGTTTGAAGCACATAAATACTTTAAACTTCGCTCCAAGCGGATATACCCATGCATGCATGGAGTAATCATCAATGAAAGTCACAAAGTGAAGGTAATTGCCCAAGGATGGAATTTGCATGGGCCCACAAACATCACTATGCACAAGCTGCAACCTGCATGTGGCCCTAACTGAACCATCCTTTGGAAACTTCAAACACTGCATCTTACCCAAAATACAGCCTTCACAAACATGTTTGGTAGGTGCTTCAAGAGGTGCCAAAGAAGCAACCATACCAGATTTTTGTAAACAACAAACTGGCAAAATTCATACACCCAAAACGTGCATGTCAAAGTTTTGCATCTAAAAAAGCCTTAGAATCCACAACTGCATTTGTAAAATTCTTCCCACACTTGTCATACAAAGTGAGCTTATACAGCCCACGACATAAAATGCCTGATGCAACAATCTCATCACCAAAACTGAGATCATGAAATGTACATCTGTCATCCACAAATTTCACAACAAGACCAAGTCTAGCAAGTGCACATACAGACAAAAGATTCTTCTTGATCCCAGGCACATAAAGTGCATGAACAAGTGTGAAAGAACTATCATTCGCAACAATCAGCACAGCCTTTCCAGCTCCCTTAATAGGATAGAGGCATTGTTGGCACACGTGACTGAATTCCCATGAGGGGCATCCTCGAGAGATGTAAACAAGTCATGATCAGAGGTAATGTGCTTTGTAGCACCATTGTCAAACTACCACACTTGAGCATCTGTAGAAACTAACAAACATGCATCATGGATAGTAGGATCATAAGTGCACTATGCACCAAAAGACTATTCTACATCAACATCAGCATCACAGTCTTCTTTCACAGAAGACTCAACGATAGCTGCATTTGTAGTGGAACCAGCCACTTTCTTCTTAGCCTCTTTGGCCATCAACTTAGGACACTTCTTGATCATTAGCTTTACAATAATGGCAACGCATCTTCTTTTTTCCCTTATCACCAAAATTCCCAAACAAATTGTTGCCATTAGAAACGTTAGAAACAAGTGATTTACCACTCGCAAAAGAACCATGAGAAGTGGCTACATTATTGTTACCACCTTTTCTTTGAGCAGCAATAAAGGCCTATTCAACTGCATGTTGTCTAGTCTTGTTTTTTCTAGAAAGTGACTCTTGTAATAGCAATGTGCACAATGAATCAATCTTGACAGCTATAAGATTTCATGGGTCATAAGTCTCTAAGTAGTAGCAAAAATCTCATAAGAATCTAGCAAGGTATCAAGGACAGTCTGCACAAGGGAACTGTCTGAAATGACTTCGCCTACAGAAATAAGTTGCTCATTGATATCCTTGACACTAGCAAGGAAATTTTCCATGTCATCTTCTTCATGCATAATCTTTGACTCTAGCTCTTTATGCAGCAATGCAATTTTTGCCTCATTACAACTTGCATAAAGACCGGCTAGAATATCCCAAGCCTGTTTTGTAGATTTTGATGAACGAATGAGGGGAGTAATAGTGCGCTTCACAGACAACACAATCAATGTATGAGCCTGCGCATCTTTTACATCCCAATGAGCTTGCTCAACCATAGGGAAAACAGCTCTGGCAGCATCAATCCTGCCATCAAAACCTGCAACATCCTCAACATCGCCTACATCCTGAGAACCAGGAGTACATCAATGCCTTGCACAATGTTCCAAAATCTCTTTGACACAAGGACATGTTGCATCATGTAAACCCACATAGGGTAATTGTCCCCATCTAATCTGTCCTCATCAGCAAACATCTTGAGCACATTTGTGTTGTTGTCGGCCATGGTGAATGCCTGCACCTGATGTAAAAACTACCCAAAAAGAGGAGAAACAAAGCAAGGAAAATATGTGCTATATAGCAAAAACCGTACAAGACTGTAAGGAACCTGTTATGCAGTAAATGGCACTGACAAAAATTATGGGTTTTGCAATGGCTATTCAACATCTTGGAAAATGATATCCTCTGTCACTTACTAACTCCATAGGACAACCAAACCGAGTCATGATATTATGATAAATAAACCTTGCCACACTAGCAATTGTATTGTCTTTTAATGCTACAGCCTCCACCCATTTAGTACAATAATCAGTAGCCACCAATATGTACTTGCATCCTCTGCTAGTAGTTGGCTTCACTGGTCCCACAAAATCTAGACCCCATTTCTGAAAAGGTTCTAGAGGCAAAATAGGATGATCATTCATTCTCTCTGTAGAATCAGATTGACCCGTCTTCTAACACACCACACAAATCTTAGCATAGTTGTGAGCATCTTTCAACACAGTGGGCCACCATAATCCTGCTTGTAAAATTTTCTTTCCTGTAATGTCTCCAGAAAAATGTCCTCCAGTAGCCCCAAAATGTGCTTCCTGTAAAACAACTGATTGTTCAAAATCAGGGACACATCTTCTAATGACTTGATCAACCTTTCTTATATAAAGCTCCAGCAATAACCAAGAAAGGTCTACTTTTTAGTGCAAACTTTCTTTTCTGATCTGTAGAAAAGTCTGATGACATTGTGCCATCCATCAAAAACACTAACATCTGATCATACCAATAATCAGAATTGACAGTTTGAACATCAAACAACTGATCATCAGGCAAATCATCAATAACACCTTTAGGCTTTTCACTTGTTTCAATCCGACTTAAATAATCTGCAATAGCATGCTCCTTGCCTGGTGTATGAATAATAACAAAATCAAATTCTTGCAATAATAACATCCATCTGGCAAATCTTCCTGTAAGCAATGGTTTTTTGATTAAGTAAAGCAAAGCTTGATGATCTACATGAAAGATCACCCTGTTGCACAACAAGTAATGCCTGAATTTGGTCAAAGCATACACCATGCCCAAAGCTTCCCTTTCAGTCACTGCGTAGTTTCTTTCAGCAGAGGTTAACACACGAGAAGCATAATATATAGGTCTGAACCATCCCCTGACACTTCTTGCATCAATACAGCTCCAGCAGCCACATCTGAAGCATCCACAAAAACATGAAAAGGTAAATTCCAATCAGGAGCCTATAGAATAGGAGTAACTGATATCATCTTCTTCAATAGTTGGAAGGATCTTTCCTGAACATCAGACCATACAAAAGGTACATGTTTCTTTGTCAAATGAGTAAGAGGCATGCATACATTGGCTAAATACCTAATATACCTGCTATGCCACTTAACCTGTCCAAAAAATCTACCCAACTCCTTAACATTTGTAGGAGCCTTTTCTGCCTTTATCACTTCAATCTTCTTATCATCAATGGACATCCCCTGATGAGATACCACATGACCCAATAGAATACCACTCTTTACTGCAATCACACTTTTGTAAGGATTGGGACACATTCTGAACATCCTACACCTTTCAAAGCATAACCTTAAATGGTGCAAATGTAAGTCCTTTTTTCCAAACACTGAAAAATCATCCACAAACACCCTCATGAAATCGTGCAAATAGGGCTCAAAAGTCTTATAAGGTGTATAATTGAAAGATGGTGGACCATTCTTTAGCCCAAAATTCATGACAGCATAAGCCCCCCATTCTATTATAAAAGCTGTTTTGTGCTTATCTTCCTCAGCCACCTGAATCTGGTTATACCTAGAAAACCCATCCAAAAAACTATACATTTCCTATCCAGCTACTGCATCCAAAATAGCATCACAAAAAGGCATAGGGAAAGGATCAGTAATAGTTGCTGCATTTAATTTCCTATAGTCCACACAAACTCTGATTTTCCCATTCTTTTTGGGAACCACAATAATAGAAGACAACCATGTGACTTCATGGATACGTTGTATAAACCCAACAGCTAATAACTTGTCAATTTCCTGTTTTACTTGAGCTGCAAAATTAGGGTTCATTCTGTACCTTTGTTGAACAATAGGTAATGCATCCTCCTTCAGATTAATATGATGTTGATGTAGATCAGGATCAATCCCTTTAAGATCAGAATAATCCCAAGCAAATACATCCTTAAACTCCTGTAATAATTGCAACAAGTCCTGTAAAAATTGACCATCCACATGTACACTGACCTTCACCATTTTAGGATCTTCTTCAGTGCCCAAATTAAGCTCCTTCAACTCATCCTGTTCAAATCTCTTGGATTGCCCAAACCTTTTATTGGACAACTTCTCCACCATATCTTTAGCCTCTTGTTCTTCCTGTAGACTTACCTCCTTAGATGTAGAAGCCAGACTATGATCCATCATCCTTAATACCTTAGCTCCCTGAATTTCTTGACCTGAAACGGGTGCTTCTTCCCCAAACTCTGATTCTTCATCCTTCTGCAATAAACCCTCAACATCCACCTCAAACACTGGTACAATTGTAGGGTTAGCCTGCAAGAATGCTTCTTCCTCATCATCCTCAACCTCATCTTCTAAGTTAATCGATTGGGCAAACATGGGTCTCTCCTTGCCTGAAATTTGCTTCCTCCCAAGCATAGGAATAGTAAGAACCAGCGGGATCATACCAAGATGTTGATCGCACAATGGCTTTTGCAAGGATCATACCAAGATGTTGAATAGTCATTGCAGTTCCCTCTTCTAGTGCCATATGTATAGGATTTGTCGTGCGGCATGATCTTGTAAATCTTGTGGCTGAGGGAAAGGTGGCATAACCAACTCTAGAGTGTGTGATCACTAGGAGAGTTGGAGTTGTCATTGAAGAGTTACTAAGTGGGCCATCCACTCAAACAACAAATTGAAGAGGCTCAAAAGTGGGAGCAACAGAGAGTTGTCTAGAAGGCCAAAGAAGTAGATGAATGGCAAGATAAGAGGACACTAGAGGCTCTAATCAACTGAGGATCTATAGAGGAGAATGCAAGAAAGGCAAGAATGTTTGGATGTTAGAGCCATTCAGTGGCTTTCTCCAAACCATTTAGAAGCTATGGAGAAGGAAATCCCACGTATGGAATTTGGGAAGGATAATGGTGGAATAGAAATCAAGAAACCAACAAAAGGCTTAGAGGAGAATCTGGAGAAAGAGGTACGACAAGTCAAGGTGGACTTGGCAGAAGCTGATAAACTGGATATGGGGAACAAAAAATCAGCAGCAACAATCTGAATCCCCACAAAAGGATTCATCAGTTAGGAGATACGATAGGCCAACAGAGGCATGGCATTGCGAGGATAGTTATATAGAGGGGAGATCATCTAGTTCAGATAGTAGTTCTAGGAATGAATAGGATCAGATATATGTGAAAGTTTGTGAGTGAATCAAGAAGCCGACTATTGAACTTGATAACATCAAAAGAATGTTACTTGAGGTTTCTAGTTTCATCAAAAAGTAAAGGAGGAAAGAATCAAATGCAATGGCAGTAGACTTGTCTGAAATTAAAGATGACAAAGTATCGGTCATCCAAATCGGCTACAAGATCGTAAAATAGATGGAACCAGAATCACAGGTGATTTTGGATGGCGGTGCTAGTGTCAACATTTTGTCCAAGGGTACAATAGGATATCATCTGATTGAGAGGGGGATTCAGCTAGCACAGATAATCCTCACAATGAATATGCAGTAGGCATACAAATAGAGAAAGGAGTTGAATCATTGGCTAAGTTGCATTTATATGCTCGTATATTCATATATATATGTGTGTGTGTGTGTGTGTGTGTGTGTGTGTGTGTGTGTGTGTGTGTGTGTGTGTGTGTGTGTGTGTGTGTGTGTGTGTGTGTGTGTGTGTGTGTGTGTGTGTGTGTGTGTGTGTGTGTGTGTACATTATAAAATGTTGTATATCCCTATTATATGTAAATGTTTATATAAACCATATTCGATTGAACTATAGTTCGATCTGAGTATACTTCAATTGAACTATAGTTATATTTAAATCGACTTTTTATATTAAAATGAAGGCATCGGTAATTTGAATGAATTGTCAAGGGCCACCCCATTTTGAGATTCAAATCACTTGTCAGCATTTCCTACATCCTCTCACATTTTTGTTGCTTAAGGTGATTTATAAACTCTTTATGTTCATCTATCAATTACAACTAACATTTTTTTTCTAACCGTATTGTTGTAGATCATAGTCTCACACTTTGAGGCTAGTTTATAGGTAAGTACCCTGCCTGTAATTTTGTAGACCACAACGTCACACTGTATGGAGGTTTTAGGGGTCCTAGTTGTGTAGACCTTTGCGTCACACTGTAGGGAGGTTAGAAAACTAGACACTTTGTCTTTGGATGTGGAGACAATCGTGTCACACTGTAGGGATGATTTAGGGAGTGTTAGATTCCTTGTCTCTAGCTGTGCAAACCATTGCCGCACTCCAAGGAGGGCTTAGATTTGAATAAATGCTCTATATCTTGCTGTGTAGAGCATCACTTTGCACTATAGAGAGGGATTTAAGTATGATAGACATACTTTTTGCACTGAAGTAATTGATCACTTGTCCAAAATAGCTCATTACAGACTCAATGAGGAATAGAGGATGTGCACAAATGCCACATTTTCCATGTTTGCACATGCATACACAACCCCACTTAAAGGGTTGCATAGTTAGTTGTACAATCGTATAAGCATGTTCTTGCATATGTGTGCTCATTAATGATAGATGGGTCAATTGTGCACATCTTCTATGTCTCATTGAATTTGTAACTGATCATTTTGGACAAGTGGCCTTATTCCAGTGTCCTGATAAGTGTGTGTATTTTTGCCTTGTCCCTAACTGTGCAAACCACCGTCTCGCACTACAGGGAGGGCTTATGTATAAATAACTCAATAAATAAATGCTCTATCTTTGGTTGTGCAGACCACTGTGTCCAAATGTGGAGAGGGCTTAAGGAGTAATGGAGACACTTATTTGCAGTGAAGTAACAGTCCATTACAGACTCGGTGAGAAGTAAAAGATGTGCACAACTTCTCACATATTTCGTATTCAAGCACATACACACACAAACCTAATTAAAGGGCTGCGTGACCACTTGTGCAACATTTTAAGCAAGTTTGTGTGTGTATGCTTAAATATGATAAATATGCACAATTAACAGATGTGCCAATTGTGCACATCTTATATTTCTCACTAAGTCTGCAATCAATCATTTTGGACAAGTGACCAACTACTTTACTCCAGAGTCCAAAGAAATGTATATGTTTGACTTATCCCTTTGGATATGCAGACCATCATGTCACAATGCATGGAGGGCCGTGGTTTTAATAGACACCTTGTCCCTGCCTGTGCAGACCTCCTTGTCGCAGTGTAGGGAGTGTTGCAGTCACTTTAGGCTTGCCATTTTAAACTACTTGCATAAATTTAAATCTTTCTATTTTCATGTTTGATGTCACATCAATTCACACTATTCACTGTTAGTTATTATGACATTTTTGTGCATTAATGTTTAGGTTTGCTTCTCTAATTTTGATTTCATATATTTAGTGTTTAATTTTCATGCCATATGCTCCGACACACACATCCTTTGATGTTTCCTCTAAACATCTAATCTCTAGTTTAATATTACAAAGACTTTGAAAGGCCCTATTTCTCACTTAACAAGAGTTCGTGAACTCTCAAGGGTACATTCTCATGAGTGTTTCCCTCAACAAGGCCAACATTGGGATCGGCCCCAAGTATGGCATTACCATTGAGGAGATTTTTGACATAGGTCTTTCTTTATGGAAAATAAAGATTCAACTCCTAATGATGTGGGAAGGCATCTGAAGGACCATTGCAAGTGACAAGCCTCAGCATGTTTGAGGTGATGCCTATTGACGTTCTCAACAAATTAACAAGAATGAGTCTGTCTTGGCCGTCATTGGTCTATGCTTAGCCAACAACCTTCTTCACCGTGTTGATCTCAACAAGATGGCAAAAGAAGTATGGAAAACTCTCAAAATTACGTTTGGAGGTAACATCAACAAATCCAAGTTGTTTCATAAGATGCAACTCTACATAATGTGATATCAATCAAAAACTCTTAAAAAGCATCTTGAGGCTTTTACTATTTGAACAATTAGCTACACTTAAGTCATTAGTTGATGATGATGATAAGAAGGCCATGCTTTTCAATAGTCTTACCAAAGAAGATAAGTTTGTAGAGACTTTCATAGCACTTGAAGTTGCAGAGAGATGACCTATGAAGAGATGACTGCCATTCTCTTAGATGAAGAAAGAAGGAAAGCAGCTGAGTTTTGACTCTTCTACAAAGGCCTTTTTCCCCAAAGGCAAAATTTACAAAGTATACCTTTTTCAAAGATTAGATCATGTAACTCAAGTTTGTGTCAAACGGCTGGAAAAGCAACAAGGTCAACATCATCCACAATTGGTTTCTACAAAGTATAAAGAAGAAGATCCTGTGGTGGCAGAGAAGGCATTGCAAGTACAAGTGCTTGAAGACTCGCCTATAGGGTTTGAGAGGATTAGTGAGTGTAGCAATCATGGTGTGTGTAATCAAAGAGAGAAGGGAAACTCAATGTAACATTTAGAATAACTCTTGATTATAGGCTTCACCGAGGGTGAGATAATGGCTACATCATGGGGTGAAACTTCATCTTATGCATCATCATCCTAGGTAGAAAGCTACACATGCTATCACATGGTTTATGTCACACACCCCATTGACTAGATAAGGGATGGTTCATACCACAAGATGGTGCAAAGGACAAAGCAAAAACTCTAAACAAACCTCCCCTTGGGATTTTGAATAATGACCAACTACATAGAGACCACTGTCATAATGGCCAATGGGAGTCACATAGACTGGTGTCACACTAACTTGTGCCACAAATGCTACAAATAATCTCAACAGATCATGGTATCACACAGACTAAAGATCCCTCCACTCGAACAGAGGCTAAGGATCACCCATATCCTTTATAGGTGTCATCGTCCCTTTATTTTAGCACCTTCCTTGATCCTTGTCTTCTTCTTCATCTACTACTAGATGTTGCTACCGTTGTAGCTTGTCCATTCTTTTCTTTGATAACTCCACCGTTTGTTTTCTTCTCCTTTGAAGATGTTTGACGTACATAAGTTATTATAGATGATATTGGCATAACAATGGCTTGAGAAGGGTCTTACCACCAAAATCATTTGGGCCAATGTCTTGTCCTCTCACACTAAGCATGCATAAAGTTCCAAACCAAAAATGATTAAAAGATCATGCATTTTATCGTGTTTACGATTATCACCACTACATATTGACTTCAATAGTGTGTGCATCATGTGTGAGTGCTTCATAGCAAAGGTGTTGCACACTGTGATCAAGTGATGCCCGATGCTTTGCAGATTTGTGTGAAGGCTCCCCTTGAATAGATGGTCGTGAAGGTGAGAGACCAAAGCTTTGTTGACTCATGATGGTTCTTTTACATGTAAGGTGTGAAAGCCCTCTTGTTTACTTAGTGCTCATGTCCTCCAATGGGAAATACTACTTGCTCCATTAGGTCTAAATGCACTTCTTAAAAATTTCTAGAATTTTAAGAACTTTAAATTTTTGTAGCACTAGTGTTTGTTTTGTTGAGCCTTGATATGTATCTCCTCAAAATCTAGATGCCAATGTTGCCAATTTTCGCCAGAGGCCCAAAACAACATGCATTGAATATGGAGAGTGCTATTGTGTTGCGAGCTTCATGTGTTGGTGTCCCAAATTTGCTCTTGATTCAATGCACCACTCTCTGTGTTAGAGACTTTGGATGGTGTTGACAAGCACTTGAAGCTTGAAGAGTCAAGCACCTCTTTGAAAGTGCTGCTAAAACTTGTTGAATTAAGCTGGTTGCCCCGATTGTACAGGACTCTAGTAGAAGAAAGATACCAAAGTTGAAAGTGATTGTTGCATGAATATGTTCTTGCTAAGACTAGGCATGTTGTTGTATAGGTTGAGAAGAGTGCACCTACGTATGCCACATTTGGACTTAGTACCTATAGATGACCACGATTAAGGTGTGTGTGGCAAGTGTTTCCGCTTCTATTGAGGGAAAGCATGAGTCTACAGGTGTTGAGGGGCTGCCCATTGAAAGCTTGCAGAACATGTGTTACCATATACATGTGGCAGTGATGTGTGTGAACACATTTAGGACCGCCGGGGCATTTTTTTCTCTCACCAAGTGGTCAAAATCAATAGACTCAAGATAAGCATACAATTTGCAATGGTTTTTACTTTTTTAGATAGACACATGTTTGTACAATGAAATACACCAAATTCTCCATAATAACATTTACTTATTTCATTGAAAAATGAAATTTAACAAGTCGATATGATGTTGCATGTCTTCAAGCAACGGGCTTACTAGCCCTATTAGGTACTAAATTTTCGGTGAAGTTTTCTTTTTAGATATTCAAACTTGTGGCCACTCTATGTGCCACTTCTATAGGATTTAATGAAGCAGATGTTGGGCAAGAGGAATGTTAAGATTTTATCCATCTCCGTGACCTTAGCTCATGCTTGATAGTCACTATGTTTTGGGTCATGTTGTAATGCTCAAGCATATTTAAACATGATACCTAATTTTAATAGTTAATTTCACTTATCATCGGCACATTCACAATGCATTTCAAATTAGTCTCTTATGACCCTTTCAAGGACCTCTACCTACACGTCACATCTATGAGGACATTTGCTATCCCTACTGGCAGGGACGTTACCAGAATGGGCACCATCCT
Organism: Adiantum capillus-veneris; assembly: GCF_014529385.1. NCBI lineage: Eukaryota > Viridiplantae > Streptophyta > Polypodiopsida > Polypodiales > Pteridaceae > Adiantum > Adiantum capillus-veneris. The sequence continues at coordinate 121,916,297 of NC_140956.1, forward strand.
ATTGTATGTGGTTAGCATTACAATTGGGACATTTGGCATGTAATGGTTAATTACGTTGTTGTCTTTTATTTTTACTAATAATGAGATTGATGTTGTGTAGATTGGGATTTTGAGAACTTAAGAGAAGGTGCCAAATAATATCTCTCAACCATTTTTATTTGTGCAATGTTTTAGTTATTTTTTTCATTTGATTTAATTGTATATATCTAGTGAGAACTCACCCAAGAAGTGATAAATGACCAGTCATGGACTAAAGTGTAAAGAGGGGCCTGAAATACTTGGCATCTAAAATAGGTTTCATAATAAAATTAAATAATGGAGTCCACAAGAGGTGTCGTAGTTTGAGTTGTGTGTTCAAAAATCATGTCTACATCTCCTTCTCTTACATGCTTTCACTTCTAGTCTATTCTATGTGTAAGTGTGTGTATGATGCCCTTGTCTAGTTATGTGTACTTGGGTTTTGAGAGAGATGGTGAGAAATTGATGGTTATGTGTGTGAAGAAACATTGAATAGTTCTAGCTACCGTTCACTCACGATCTCCCAACATTCATGCAATGAGTGTAAGCTAAAAGGCTTACCTCAACAAATGCCCTCGTAAGTTGAAGCTTATAGGAAATGCATGGAATCTTATCTAGGAGTCTAATATGGGTTACTTAGGGTAAATGCATATGGATCATAAGATGAATCTAATGCAAGAGGGTGGGCCTTACCACCAAAATTTAGGTTTGGGACAGTGTCTAAACCCATTACAATACATCCTTGTAGTAAACAACATTGACATCCCCTTCTTCTTCTTCTTCATTTTCTTCTTCCACGAGAAGTGCTTTTCCATTGGAATCTCTAGAATTCTTTGGGTTCTTTACATTATCTTTATCGCCTCCTCTTCCTCCTCCTTTGCTTGGTCTCCATCTTCTGCTACTCCTTGTATTATCTCCCTCCTCGGCAATAAGAAGCCCAAAATTTCCAAGGTGGCCATGCTTGGAGATGTTGGATTAATCCTTCTTGAGGCCTTTAACAAGTATGGTGCATCTTGGGGGCGTGAAGTTGTGTGGTTCAAGACCGGTGCCCTTCTCCTGGAGGAAGGATCAATTGAGTACTTTGGCACCACTATGGCAATCAACCTTACTATTGTTGTGATTACAAAGGTGGTCCTTGTTGGTGGTGCCAAATCCTATAAATACTCCCACTTATAGGGCTTTGATAGACTTCAACTTGGTGGACCCTTCCATCAGTTTTCTCTTGTGAAGGTGAAGGAGATTAAGAATGGAAAGCTGGCAATGTTCTTAGTGAATTCAATCAATGAATTTCCTTTTATGCTTGTGATGGGATTATACACTACCCTGGCTAAGGAAATAAAAGGCCATAGGTAAGACCTTCCCAATGAGAATCCCCACCTTTGTTGCCACCTCAAGCGGTTATTGGGTAAACCTAAACCCAAGGTTGGGGAATAAAACAAAAAATTTGTCTATGATAGTAGCTTGTTAGCAGCACCATGTTGTGAGAACACCCTAAAACTCATGGTTTTGATTCAAGGGGGAGATAGTTGTAAAAGCGCAAAGTTTGACTAAAGGAGGCAATTGTTGGGGTTTAGTCCAACTTGGACGGACTCAATGTGTGAACACCTTGTAAGTCTATTTAAATGAACACCTTGTAAGTCCATTTAAAGGTTATAAAATCTAGTAAATATCATTTTGGATATCTGCTGGCATTCTTATCTTCTTATCCTTCTTCTCACTTGTCTACTTTCAATCTCCATAGCCATGTCGGTTAAAGAAGCAATAGGCTTCCCTAGAATGAGAAGACTATGAGGTCATCCACACAAAAATTTAGAAACTTATGTAAGAACTCATTGAAGATCCTTATCATACATTGCTAAAAGGTTGTTGAAGCATTGCATACATTGAACGACAATACATGAAAGCTCCCTAGTAAGTCATAAATGTCTTTTGGTGATATCTTCAATTGATTATATACACTATAGCCATTCAAAAAGCTGTACATCTCATGTCCATCTATTTCATATAACATCATGTCTATAAAGGGTAGTGGAAATGGTATTTAATTGTCTGGGCATTTTCTTGTAGTAAACACAAACCTTGAGTTTTCCATTCTTCTTTGGAACTTCCACAATGGCGAATAGCTAGTCATCACTGCTTGCTAATCCAATGATGAAACACACGTTTAAAAGGTTGTCAATCTCTTCCTTGACCTTCTTTGCACAATTTGGGTTCATCTTGTACCTCTATAGTTGTACTAGCTGTGCATTTGGTTTTAGTGATATGTGATACTAGCAAAATTTTGGGTCCATGCCTTTTTAGATCCGTATGTTCTCGAGCAAAAACATCCCAATAGTTTTGAAATAGTTAACAACTAATTTAGAATTCCGCCCCCTTTTTGTCTCGCAAGGGATTCAACTTCTTTCTTTGTACAAATACCTATTGCATACTCAGTGTAAGGAGTATCTGTATTGGCTAAATCCTCATCTCCTTTAGATGGTACCCTATTGCATTTAGGTGCTTGCACATTCTACTACTTGTTTTATGTGTCCACCCCATCTAGTATGGTTCTCCTAGATGTTTGGCTTCCTCCCTCTTTTGAAGGCCTTCGGTCTATACTAACTGATCTTTCACCCTAATTTGACTTGATAAATTTATTCAGGTATTGTTGTTGTTGTTTCTCCACTCTCTGATGATCTAGAAGAACTACGTTTAGGTCTATTTTAGCTATAAAAAAGATATTCATTGATGCTAACATTTTTTCTATCTTTTTGGTCCCATACTTGCTGCATAACTCCTTTGGACACGTCACCCTTCTCCAGCTTTTGGTATTATTTGTCTTAACTTGTATTCTTCTGTTGGATCCTTGGATGGTCAATTTTTGGCCTACATAATCATGGATGGATCCTGCACTTCTTAGCCATGGCCTCCCCAAGAGCATGTTGTATGCACCTTGGACATCCAGAATTAGAAAGTTGGTTTTAAAGTTTTTTAATCCGATCCTAATCGGGAGGTTCTTGATCATGCCACTATCTTGGACAATTCTTTGGTATGCCATTCTCATTTTGTAAGGGGCAAGCTTTATCTCCTGAATCCCTAGTTTCTTGTTGACGTGCTTCACCAAAATGTTCACTCAAGTACCCCCATCTAGAATGACAAATGACAGTGTATCCCATTGCTTACTGACCTTGTAGTCAATCTGAATGACCGATACTTTGTCATTCTTGATTTTAGATCGATCTACCTATGTGTCCAACTCTCTCTTTCTTTGCCTTTTGATGAAATTGGAAACTTCAGGTAATATCCTTATGATATCATCGAGCTCAATAGTTAGCTTCTGGATTCTTTTACATACTTTGATATATATCTTATCTTGTTCGTTTTTAGAACTGCTATCTGAACTAGATGAACTTACCTCTAGAAAACTGTGTCTCTGCTAGACTCGTGCGTCTTCTAGTAGCTGATGGATCCTTTTGTAGAGATTTATATTGTTTCTACTATTGAATATTTTCTGTCCCTAGATCCTTTCTATCAGCTTCGCCAAGTCAATATTAACTTGGCATACTTCCTTCTTCTTAGGATGCTCCTTAGATTCTTTTATTGGTTTCTTAGTTGTTGATCCTCACTACTACTCCGTGTTCTCTCTAAAGTGTTGCCAATGGAAGGCTCCTCACTAGACTGCTGTGTTGTTACCAAATTTGAGGCAACATCCTCAAATGTGACTCTTTTGTACTCAAATGCTTTTATAGGCTTCTTATGCATCTCTGATTCAATAAAGATCATGTGTGAATTACAAATAATCTTATAAGATTTTGGGTGCCAGAGACGGTGGCCCATCTCTTAATCTACACTATATCCAACAAAGATGCACTTGTGTGACTTTGGATCAAGCTTCTTCCTAAGCTCCTAAGGTACATAAGCATATACCTCTCAACCAAAGACACATAAATGATCATAGTGTGGTTTCTTATTTGACCACAACTCCTAATGAATCTTGTTATTCAATGGTGTACTAGGCGATCTTTGATGATGTGAACTGCTGTCAAAACAACTTTAGTCCAAAAGCCTTGTGTCAAATTTCCATGGAAGGCATAGTTGTAACACCCTCTTGAATCATGTGTTTCATATGCTTAACTACTCCATTTTGTCACGTTTCCATAACATAGTAAACTACTACCAAATCCCTCTCTTTACCCAAAAGTCTATCATGTCTTTTCAAACATATTCCCCACCGTTATTAGTCCTCAAGTCTTTAAGCCTTTTGTCTGCTGCTGACTGATTTCCAACAAGTGCAAGGAATTTCTCAAATGTAGAGAATACCTCATCCTTATGTTTCAAAGGGTAAAACCACACCTTTTGAGTAAAGTCATAACTACCTCCCCCTTAGAGACTTGGTCGCCATAGGACCACATACGTCATTGTGTACAAGCTTTAGTGGTGCAACATGACTTATATTCAATAGCAAATGAATAGTCTTAGTTTGCTTGCCATAAATACAATGTTCATACATAGAAAAATCACTAATACTCATTGGAAAATAACCAAAACGTACTAGAGTTTTTATTCCCTTTTGGATCATGTGGCCTAAGTGGCTATACCATAACTCATAGATGACGGCTCAACTATAGGAATGAAATTGTCTTTTACAAAAGACACACGCATGGAGTACAAAATACCATGTTTTTAACCTTTGAGAACCACAAGAATTCCCTTGACAATCCATGAACTATTTGCAAACATAGTTGTGTATCCCAAGTCATTTAGTTGTCTAAAAGAGACTCAACTCTTAGATAACGTGGGAGAATTTCTCACATTCTTTAGCATCAATTCCATGCCACTTGAAAGTACCAATTTTATGTCTCCAATTCCAATGATCTTAAGCGCACAAGAATCAACGAACTTGACTAACATTGATAGTCCTTCGCATAATAGGAAAACCACTCCCTATGTAGTGTAACATGGACACTCACACCAGAATCTTTCATCCAATTGTATGCATAACTATCATCTTGTGTGACAAGGGCATCTGTAATAAAATTTAATGTAGAAAACATGATGTCTAAGGTATGAGTCCATTTAGAAACATCATGAGTCTTAGGAGACTATACAACGTGTTGGGTTAAAGGCCTGTGTGCCCGGTTGCCCGTTGTTCAGCCGCCCATGTAGAGCCATTCTTTTACTCATTCATAATAACTATACTCATAACTACACATTGTAGTGTGAGTACCGCCCCGCCACACACTGTGTCTATCTCCTTCTTCGTGCTGGCTCTCTGTGTGTGTGCTCTCCGATCCCAACAAGTGGTATCAGAGCTTGGTAGTGAGAGCATTGAGAGCTTCATCATCATTGTTGAGTGTGCTGGAAATTGCTGCTGTTTCATTGCCGTTTTTCGGTCTCGCGCACGCGCGCATTTCTAAAGAGCAGAAGGTTTTTCCGAGCTTGGCATTGGAAGGTTCAGTACTCCGCGAGTATTTTCAGCAGGTGTCCTGCAGTTTAACCCCCCTTTCGGAGCCATTCGTGCCATCAGAAATCCCATCCGAGCTACAGACTAGGAGCTATGTTTTTTAGCTCTCTTTGGTAGTTTTCTGCTGCCAGAGCTTCCATAGCCATTACAAGTGCCATTGCTGCAGTGTCTTCCACTTACGTGAGCCCACAGCTCATTTGAGAGTGTGTAGCCTCTTCTTGGAGTGGCCTCATACACACAGATAGAGTGGGAGTTTGGCGGCATTGTCTTCTTCGACTACAGGTACAAGTGCAGGTGCAGGTACAGGTTACAGGGAGCTTTGGATACAAGTTTCTTCTGTGGTTACAAAACATGTATTTTGACTGCGGGACAGCCATGTATATGGTTGTGGTTTGAGTGGGAGCTTCTACTTTTCTTGGCAGTCTATTTATGCGTGTTCTTGAGCTACAGGTTTACATTATCTATGTATGTTGATGGATGTGGATATGGCAGTTTGACAGACACTCTTTATGCATGATATTGTGGAGATTTGGTTCACTTATACATAGAGCGGGTTTGCTCTTGCTTGCAGTGTTGCGGTTTGAGTACAGACAGGTACTTGGTTGACAGTAGAGATTGGACTTCGTTGAGATTGTGCATTGGTTATATGCTCACTTGGATCCATTTATGCTCATAGATTTGTGTAAGCTTGGTCAGCTTATCTCTCTATTGTGGTTATTCAGACATGGAGTATGTTTATGCCTCTATGGATAGCTCATTGTTGATGCATTTTGTGGCATGGTTTGCGTAGGCCGGTTGAGTTACAGGTGTCACAGGTTTATGCATTTGGTTGTGGATTTCTACGTACGTTTTTTGACCATATTATAGGCTGATTTATACTCTATGCGTTTGCTCTTTGATTGAGCAGCAGGTGTTGTCAGATTTGCAGCACTACTTTGTTGTGGCAGTTTGTTGGTTGGTTACAGATTTCTGATTGTTGCATTCTTGTTGTAATGGGCACTAAAGAGGACACATTTTTCAATATTGAGAAGTTGGATGGTGCTAACTTTTCATATTGGAAAGATCAGATTTGGGATGTCTTGGTGTAGAAGAAACAGATTCGACCTCTAAAGTTGCAGGGAGTTAAGCCAGAGAACATGGAGAGGGATGATTGGGAGGAGTTGGATGAGATGTGCAGGTCTACCATTAGGCTTTCCCTTTCAAAGTCTGTTTATTACAATGTGAAAGGTGCACAGGGTGGAGCTTATGAGCTATGGCAGCGGATTTGCGATATGTATGATAAGCATTCGGCTGCTTCTATGGTGTATTGGATTAAAAAGCTTATTGATTTGCGAATGGAGGAAGGTGCTTCCATGAATGCGCATTTGAATGAGTTCAATACAATTTTCAGCCAACTTGCTACGCAGAAAATTACGTTTGAGGACAATGTAAAAGCTATGTTTTTACTTGTCACGTTGCCTGAGTCATGGGACACATTTAGGACAGCCATAAGTAACTCGGTTCCTGCGAATGAGTTGACAAGTGCTAATGTGGAGTCTAGTCATCTCACAGAAGAGATTAATCGAAAGAATAATGCAGGTAGTAAGTCTTGTAGTGCAATGGTTGTCAGAGGCAGGACTATGGACAAGTATAAGTCCAACAGGGGTAAATCTAGAAGCAAGTCCTGTGCAGGCACAAGTAAAAAGGATGTAGAATGTTTTCATTGTGGTAGAAAAGGCCATTTCAAAAAGGATTGCTACAAGTGGAAAAGGGAAAATGGAGATGGTAAGAAGAAAGACCATGATGCTAAGGACAAGCTTAAGTCCAATGTCAAGATTGAGGAGTTAAATGCAACACAGGGAGAGTGTAGCTCTCAAGATGACCATGTATGTGCTCCGACTAGTGCTACTAGTGAAGAGCTTGGTGATGTGTTGCTTGCATCCTATTTTGATGATGCTTTTCTTCTCACTCATGAGAGTAGTATGCCTATGGATTGGGTCATTGACAGTGGTGCTTCTTTTCACGTTACGCCTCATAGGTCGTGGTTTCATGACTATGATGCTTCGAGCACAGGTACCATCAGGATTGCCGATGGGCGTTCTATGAAGATTCATGGCATTGGGGATATTCATTTGGCTTTGCCAAACTCTACTACGTTTGTCTTGCATCGTGTGCGTCATGTGCCGGCTCTTGCAAAAATCTTGATTAGTGTGGGTCAGTTGGATTCACTTGGTTTCAATGTATCTTTTGGTGACGGAGGTTGGAAGCTCACTAAGGGCAGACTTGTTTTGGTTAAAGGTGCTAAGAGGAATACATTGTATTCCCTTTGTGTAGCTAGTGTGGTTGATCACATTGTGGGGATCACTGAGCAACCTCCTGCTTCTTTATGGCATCAGCGTTTGGGGCATATGTCACTGAAAGGTTTGAAGTTGTTGGCACGTGCGGATTACATTCCCGTTTCAGATTTTGGTGGTTTTGAGTTTTGTGAGCATTGCCTTTATGGCCGACATGCTCGGTCTTCTCATAAGAAGAGTGTTCCACACAGATCTTTGGAAAAGCTAACTTTGGTGCATAGTGATGTATGTGGGCCGATGCCCAATGCTTCTCTTGGAGGTGCTATGTACTTTGTTACGTTCATTGATGATGCTAGCAGGAAGGTATGTGCATACCCCATTCGTAAGAAGGATATGGTGTTTGATATATTTAAGCAATGGTTGGCTCTTGTTGAGAACCAATCAGGTTGTAAGTTGAAGTGCTTACGTACGGACAATGGGGGTGAATTTATGTCTCATGCTTTCACTACATTATGTGTTGAGAAGGGTATACGGCGTGAGCTTAGTGCTCCCTATACACCTCCTCAAAATGGTGTGGCAGAGCGCATGAACAGGACTATATAGGAGAAAGTCCGTAGTATGCTTTCTATGGCTGGTTTGTCAGATGGATTTTGGGCTGAAGCAGTTGCCACTTCTGTGCATTTGATAAATCGTTCACCTAGTGTTCCTTTGGGCTTCAAAGTGCCTGAAGAGGTATGGACACGTTTGCCACCTTCGTATGGTCACCTTCGTGTTTTTGGATGTGAAGCTTATGTACATGTACCTAAGGCAAAACGCAGCAAATTGGATCCAAAGAGCAAGAGATGTATCTTCTTGGGTTATGGTAGCTCTGGTGAGATGGGTTATCGATTGTGGGATCCTATTGACAGGAAGATTGTGCGCAACCATGATGTTGTTTTTCATGAGGACTCTATGTATAGAGCATCACCGCGAACGGTTGAGGTTCGGCGTGTGATATTTGAGGAGGATGTTCATCGGTATGATGGTCCCATGGCTGCTCGTGGGCAGCCCATTGACCCTCAGGTGGGAGATCATCCCTTGTTGGGAGATCATGTAGATCAGCCCTTGTTGGGAGATCATGTAGATGTGGGATAGCCAGATGCACCTCCTGCACAGTTTTTGAGGCGTTCAGAGTGGCGTGCAAGGCAACCTCAGCGTTTTGTGCCTTCTATGGATTATGTATTTTTGACTGATTGCGGGGAGCCATCATGTTATGATGAGGCCATGTCTAGTGTTGACAAGCTCAAGTGGGAGCAGGCTATGCAGTCAGAGATGGATTCATTGATCCAAAATGATACGTGGGAGCTTACTCCTTTGCCACAGGGTAAGAAGGCACTACCATGCAAGTGGGTTTACAAGATAAAATTGTGTTCAATGGATGCAAAGCCTAGGTACAAAGCAAGGCTTGTGGCTAAAGGATTCAAGCAACAGAAGGGCATTGATTTTGATGAGATCTTCTCCCCAGTGGTGAAGATGTCTACTTTGCGTATGTTGTTTGCTTTGGTAGCTACAGAAGACATGGAGTTGAAGCAAATGGATGTAAAGACAGCTTTCTTACATCCGGACTTGCACGAGGATTTGTACATGGAGCAACCAAGTGGGTTTGTTATTCATGGCTCAAAGAAGATGGTATGCCGGCTTCTTAAGACCTTGTATGGGCTGAAGCAATCACCTCGTGAATGGTATCGTAAGTTTGATGCATTCATGAGTTCATTGGGCTATGTACGCAGTTATGAGGACCCATGCCTCTATACTCGCAAGGCTGCAGATGGCAGTCTTATTGTTTTGGTTTTGTATGTGGATGACATGCTGATCGCAGGGAAGTGTATTTCTGATGTGAATGCCTTGAAACATAGGCTACATGAAACCTTTGCCATGAAGGATCTTGGGGATGCCAGTCATATTTTGGGTATGCGGATCACTCGTGATCGTTCTCGCAGGGTGCTCTTTCTTAGTCAGAAAGAGTACAATGACAGGGTGCTTGAGCGTTTTCATATGGAAGGGGGGAAGGCCATTAGTACCCCGTTGCCTCCATATGTAAAACTCAGCCATGATGACTGCCCTCATACAGATTTGGAGACTGCAGAGATGTCTCAGATTCCCTATGCGTCAGCTGTTGGTTCCTTGATGTATGCCATGGTGGCTACGCGTCCAGATCTTGCTCATGCAATTGGTGTGGTTAGCAGGTACATGTCTAACCCGGGCAAGCGTCATTGGGATGCAGTGAGAGGTATTCTCAGATACTTGAGAGGGACTTCAGAGTTGTCCCTATGTTATGGTGAGAAGGATATGTCTGTTTGCGGATATACAGATTCAGACTATGCAGGGTCAGTGGACTCGAGGAAGTCTACTAGTGGCTATGTGTTCACAGTTGCAGGTGGACCGGTTTCATGGGCATCACATTTACAGCCATGCGTTGCTTTGAGCACTACAGAGGCTGAATATATGGCTGCCCCACTGAGGCTGCCAAGGAGGCCATATGGCTCTCACGACTAGTGGGAGATCTTGGTATGGCTGGTGATGCTCCAATGCTACATTGTGATAGCCAGAGTGCCATAGCGTTGGCACGGAATCCTATCTTCCATGCGAAGACAAAGCACATTGAGGTGAGGTATCACTTCATACGAGAGGTGCTAGAGGACAAGCGCATAGAGCTTGTCAAGGTACACACTGACGATAACCCTGCTGACCTACTCACGAAGTCATTAGCCTCGCAGCGGTTTGCACACTATAGATCGCTGATGGGTATGGCTTGACTTCTTTTGCTGTACTTTGGCCACTTTAAAGGCACACTGCCTTTAAGTGGGAGATTGTTGGGTTAAAGGCCTGTGTGCCCGGCTACTCGTTGTTCAGCCGCCCATGTAGAGCCATTCTTTTACTCATTCATAATAACTATACTCATAACTACACATTGTAGTGTGAGTACCGCCCCGCCACACACTGTGTCTATCTCCTTCTTCGTGCTGGCTCTCTGTGTGTGTGCTCTCCGATCCCAACACATCGTTGATTTCCTCAAGCTTAGCCTTGCCCTTTGCATCACTGTCAGACTTCTTGTCTCTTTGTGCAGCACAACAATATTTCTTCATATGTCCTTTCTTATGGAAATAGTAGCGCTCAACATTATGCATGGAAACACGAGAATTATTGTAATCCTTCGACTTAGCATGATCATAATTGCGACCTCTCTCTTTGCAAAACTGTGCAGCATAAAGCATCACTAGACTTGGTAGGCTTAATAGATTTCCTACGAATCTCCTCATGAGAAAACTACCAATGACATTATTGTAGACAAGCTTGCCATTAGGTGCTAAATTGCTTAGGGTTGTACAAAATGTATCTCATAAGGAAGGTAAGGAACACAATAAGAAAATATACTGGACTTTATCATCGAATTTAAGTCCCTACAAACTCAATTGACTGAAAATGATATTAAATTCATTCAAGTGTCTTGACACACTACCACCTTCCTTCATACAAAGCTCATAAAGCTTTAGCATCAAGTAAATTTTGTTACTAGCAATCTTGCTCTCATAAGCCTTGCATAAGTTCTTTCATAAATCACGAGTGGTAGATTCATCCATAATAGTAAAGAACACTAACTCTGCAAGGTGTAAACACATGGTAGACCTTGCTTTTGCATTAATTGATTTCCACTAGCCATTTGTGTATCTAACACCCCTTGGTGTTCAAACAATGGCTCTAACAAGTTCTTCTGATCAACACATCCTGGATTTGCCCTTTTGAGATAGAGAAGTTTGTGCCATCAAAATTTGGGATGTTATGAATGTCCTTTTCAAAACTATCCAAGTGTCAAAACTATGGCAAAATCCTCAAAAAAATTCAACACAGTTTCCTTTGTAAATGGAGCAAAATCTCAAAATCAAATGAGTATAAAAGCGATCAAAAAATGTTGACAACACGCATAAAGAGTGTTTCTGGCTAGTGTGCATATAAAATTGATCAATCACTGACCAAAATCGATTGCCAATAGGGTGTCAATAGTAGCTAGTCCTCTCTATGTATGTCCTATGGCGAGGCCTTGTATAACGGTACTCCAACAACCTATATCAACGAAATGATATTAACATTTCAGAATCCCCTAGCTCAATAAAACCTCACCATGACCCTTCAAAGGCTCACCAAATGACTCGAGACTATGGTGAGCTCCACAATGACCATCTACTCATCAAGTCTCAAAAATGACCAAGAGCTATTGTAGATGCCAATGGAGCTCCACAAATGACGTACGATTGCAATATCCGTGAATCAATGTACATGAATGAATCAAGTCACTCCTATGTGAAGCATGATCTGCGCATAAACAATCGCTAGTAGAGATGCAAGCATTTTAAGTTAGTGCTCTCTTATAATATTACATCACTAGTTTCGAGAAAAAATGTAGGTAATTTGATAAAACTTGAAATATATAAATTAGGTTGGTGTGATAGATGTATTAAATATCATCCTTCAAGCTTTGGGTGATCTCACATAAAAGTTGAAATATAAAAATTCCTTTGTGCATTTAATTCTAAGTAATATATATAGCTGAACCAAAACCAACCAAGCATGAAATTCTCAAATTTTAGTAGAAAATTTTTGTCTTCTCTTCCTCTTAACGGGGTAGTGATTAACTTTAAAGCGGCACGATTGTAAGCTAAGATATATTTTTTTGCTCCCAAGAGTCCCAACACTCCCTCCTCCTCTCTAGGCAATGGTGGGAAGGAATCAAGGGTGTGCATCATTTTAGGTCCCGCGAGGTAAACTCAAGTTTGTATTTTGACGCCCCAAATTTACAAAATATTTCCCCGAATTTTGGATTACTAAATTTCACTAGTTTGCATATATGACATCAAGTCGATTTCCATATAATGCAAAACGGACGCATGAGTGAAGTGGTTAGGGCATTGGGCTCCTAAGGGTGATATCTCGAGTTCAAGTCGTGGAGGGTCGAGGATTGGTTGCATCCGAATTTACCTTTTCGTTTGAATTACAAATTTACCTTGAATTTACACAAACGCATCTGTTGGTCCTCGTGCCCCAAACCATTGATTTCCTCTCGACATGTAACTTAGGCTGGGTTTAAAGGGGGTGGTGGTAAAGAGAAGAGAAGTTGCACGAGTCCTAGTTCGCACGGGTTCATCCAACGAAAAAATCAAGTCCTGAAGAGAGCTTCTACCGCGCTCTTTTTCAACGCAAAACGTGGAGAGGAAAGGTCGAGCTCTGTTCAACGCCCCCACATGCAATAGCGTAACCACTGAAATATGCCCTATTGGACGATAGAAAAGTTCATATTATATTTGTAGCCTCCATATGGTGTGCAACCCAGCATCCATGTGGTGGGCGGGCTCTCGTCTGGAAGAATCCCAAGAGACCTTGACTATGTATCTCAAGGGGCTTGAATTCACTCCCCTAAATTTTTTGTAGGCCAAAAATACACTCTTTCTCTCTCACATTCGTTTTTTTTTTTGCACACCTCTGCATGTCGGAGGGGTTGAACCATAGCCCTCCCTACACCTCCCTCTTCTCAACCATTTAGTTGTTTGCTTACATGACAACTAGGAAGCATTTCCTCTATTTTGAAACTGCAGCCCTAATCTTTCTGTCAAACCCTTCATCGCCCTGTGTGGACGTTCCATGGAGGACACCCCTTCCCTGGTCCAGAGTCACAAGAAGAGGAAGAAGAAGTCCCACGGAGTAGATGAAAGTGTGCAGGTGAACCCGAAGAAGCTTGCCAAGGAGGTCGAAGAAGCCCATCGCCTCGAACGTCTTCTCTTTGGTAATTCTTCTAATCTTGACTTTGGGCATGAGAATGATGACGATCTTCTGGGCGAAGCTCTTCCAGGACAGGATTGTTTGGGCGAAGTCACCCAAGAAGAAGAGGAGCAGCAGAGAAAACCTGTATGGGAAGATGAAGAAGAAGGTGAAACAAAAGTTAACCTCTCGCATGTAAATCGTCTGAGAAAGCTTATCAAGGTGGGTGAAGATGGTGTTCTTTCTGGTCGTGAGTATGTTTCTAGGCTCAGAGCTTTACATGCAAAACTCAATCCCGGCAGTGACTGGGCTCTTTTACCTTCTGAAAGGAAGAAGCAGCGACAACGTAGATTAGCAGATTCTGATTCTGACAATGCATCTGATATTGATGATGAAGATGGTTATGATGACGATGTTTTACATGCCCTTCGAAGTGCTGATGATCTTGTCGTGAAAAATAAGAGCAAGCTCCCCTCAGGCTTACTTGGTGTATCCCGTTTGAGGGACGCTAATGCAGATGAGCCGTCAAATGGAGTCATTCACTCGGTTCAGTTTCACAGAAATGCACAAATTTTGCTCACAGCAGGCTATGACAAGCGCCTGCGATTTTTCCAAATTGATGGAAAAAGGAATCCGAAAGTACAAAGCATTTTCCTTGATGATTATCCTATTCTTAAAGCTGCGTTTGTGCCGGATGGATCACAGGTCATTGCTAGCGGCAGGAGGAGATTTTATTATGTGTATGATATGAATGCGGGAACGGTCGAAAAGATGGAGCCCCTTTTTGGAAGGGAAGAGAAAAGTCTAGAAAGCTTCGAGGTAGCGCCAGATGGCAAGACCATTGCATTTTTAGGGAATGAGGGGTACATCCTGCTGGCCTCTTCAAAGTCAAAGCAGTTAGTTGGCACTTTGAAAATGAATGGCTCTGTAAGGGCAGTGTCATTTGCAAAGGAGGGCCAGGAACTGTTGAGTTTGGGTGGAGATGGAGAAGTATACCATTGGGATGTGGGTTCAAGAAGATGCATCCACAGAGGAAGAGATGATGGGTGCGTCAAGGGCACCACACTCAGCGTTTCTCACGACAGTAGTCTTTTTGCCACAGGCTCCAACAGTGGTGTTGTGAACCTTTATGATAGACACAGCTTTACAAATGGAAAGCCCACACCTATTAAAAGTTTCATGAATCTGTTGACAGGCATTGATAGCTTGAAGTTCAATGCAGACTCTCAAATTCTAGCGATGACTTCAAAAATGAAGAAGAATGCAGTTAAATTGGTGCATCTTCCTTCAAATACCGTGTTCTCAAATTGGCCTACCATGAAGACGCCATTGCATTATGTGCATACACTGGACTTCAGCCCTGGTGGTGGGTATCTTGCTGCTGGTAATGCTGCAGGCAAGGTTCTCCTCTACAGACTGCAGCACTATGAGAGAGCATAGAGAATTTGGTCCGCTTTAAGAGAGCCCAGAGGAAGGAGTGGCTTGTGGATTTACGGGTACTTGTGCAGCTTTGTGCTAAAGAAGTATCTATAGTAAAACTGGGTATGAGGAATGCCGGCAGGCATGCTTCTGGCTTGGCTATGCCCTTCATTTCTCTTGGGCATTTTGATGCCTCTTACCCTTTCCTTGATTCATTGCTGCATGTCCTGCAAGCAAGGAGCTAACTATGGCTGAGCTGAACTTGATTCTTGAACCAGGCCTAGAGGCTTGTGTGTTTTGAGGGAGGAAAGGAGGCTATCTATTTGTCAACAATCAAAGTGTGAAGACAATTTCTCGGTTTGAAATGGCATGACTTAAGTCTCATATGCAAATAAGTCTCACTCAGTGGAAAATGCTGTCTTGTGCTATCCTTGCTTCGTTACGGATACCTGCTTGTAGCCCCATGAAGTTGTCCAAGAAGTCGTAGGCTTCTTTCCCTGGTACTCCTTTTTTGTAGGCTCTTATGTTGTGACCCATTCAGGTTTTTGGTTCTTTGGCAGAGAGAGTGATATGTTTTGTACAGAGCCTGGGGCATCTTCTTTGGAAAGTATATCATGACAAGCTTTTCTGTTTGGAATAGTGTCTCAAGTTTTGCGAGGTTGTGAGGTGAAGCACTGTCATTGCCTATTTTTATGACCGACTGCAGGGAAGATGGTTGCTCAGTTTGTAAACCAGTGCAGCTCTTTCTAAACTACACTGCTGCTCTTATGTGATGGCCCATACATGTTTTGGATTCTTGGCGGAAGAAGCTAGATTTTCTTTGCATGTTTTTATTTTTTTGGCAGAAAGAGATTTTTTCCATGTATGCTGGGCCGACTTGTTCTTTGGACAGTTAATGGACTTGGCCTTTGTCTGGAAATGTTTGGAATTTTGCGAAGTTGTAAGCCAAAGCTCCTTCATTGCCTCTCTTTTTGATCTAAACCTTGCTTAAGTGCTTTCTTTGAGTTCAGAAACACGGAGGGGGGCTTTTGTTAGATAATCTTTGCATGCGCGCAGGATCTCGTGCATCACATTTAGGACATCGTGATTGGTCTCTAGTACAGAGATTTCTTGTGTCCGTTGCTTGGAATTGCAGTTTTTAAAAAAGACGTGGCGTGGCTGGACTGAGACTGAGAAGAAAAGAGAAAATTCCAAATGGTGAAGTATTCTCTTTGGGATCACAACAGAGGTTTGCTCTATGAAGTCCTTGAAAGAGGATGTATGAGAGTCTTCGCATCCTTTTGTCTGGTGCTAGCATTATTTTCTACAGAGATATTGTAAATGCTACAATGGTTCCAATAAGTTTCTTTGTCATATAGGGTGATGTTGCTCCAGAAGTGGATCAAATTATTAGTTGGGTCTAGTAGAAAGGGAAGAAAGTGATTAGCCCTATTTGTGTTATCATCCCCACGCAAATGTGTGTTCAAGCACGGAGTAAGATGCTAGATAATGGGTTCCTTTTGGCATCCAAGTTAAGTTTTTGTCTTAAACCAAAGGAAGCCAGGGTACCTACTTATGTGAAAGTGCCAGGACTGTGGCCTACCAAAGCCAATGGCAGCTCTCTTGACAAGTAGACGATGACGCACATATGTAGCCTTACCAGCTAAGTTCCTCAAAATCCACTAATCGCATGTGGATGATCACAAACACAAGAAATCAATATGCCGAACTAATTGCCATGCTTGATATCTCAACTTGCCTTGGCTTAATGCTGTTTCTCAAATGCCATTGGTTACTCAAATCGTAGGGTTTGTTGGGAAACGATCTGATGTGCCTGGGTACACGGTTGGCTCTCCAATGTATGACTAACCTTATGATTAACTTTTATTATTCTATCTCACATTAGGTGATAAGGGAGCTACTACAGATTGTTGTTGTAGTGATTGCAAGCTGAGTTGTGCCATCTCTCTCTCTCTCTCTCTCTCTCTCCCCCCCCCCCCCCCCCCCCCCCCCCCTTGTGTTGTCCGTGGTTTTAATGCCTTGTGTTTGGAGCACCATGTTTAGAGACTGTGCACATATATTATTGTCTATCATTTGAATTTGTTACTTCCAGTTCATCATCTACTATATGAAATTTGTTTTGTTGTCTGAAGTCTATCCAACTATCATCTGGTCCCATGAGTCAGACTCCATCATCTGAACAATTGGAGTTTGAAGTCTCCGTCATCCAGAGATCTGGAGTTTGGTCAGTGCCTTTGAGTCTTAAACTCTGGAATAGCTATCAAAGCGTACTAGTTGATTCCATTTTGGCGATCACAATGGTGAGCTAAAGCCCTTGACATGAATCAATCTCCTAGTTAGAGCTCAGAGTGAGTCAATCATTCACAATGCTTGTACAATGCTCAACCTGAGGAAGGAGACCTACTATGACGTTTAGTGAAAATTAGGAAAACCAAAGGGAATCCAAGTATCATAGGTGGTGAGGAATGAAGAACATCTGAACACTCAGTGCATTCCTGCAAATGACATTCAGAAAGAGTTGAAAGACGCTCTCAGTCACACTGTTCCAATCATTCAGCAGAAAAGGGTAAGATCAGATTGACACGAACGATGCAGCCAAAAACAAGCAATAAACACTTTGAAATTACCAGTCTATGTTGGAATTAGTGCCTCTCACCTTAAAGTTAATCTTTCTAAAAATATTGGCTCCATCATTAGCCTTACTAGCATAGGTGATTACATTCTCAGATAAAACATGGCCGGGGAAAAGAAGCTGACATAGTCACAGAGATTGTTGACGACCACAATGAGAGATTGGAAGCAGACACTGGCCATCATGACAAACATAGACATTGGGAGAGAAAGCTAGATCACAATGATAAACCGAGACCTTGGGAAAGGGAAGAGGTGTAGTGATCCAAAAATAGCATTTTCCCTTTCAAAGGTAGTTGCATAGATGACCCAAACGTTCATATTGGGGCGTTTGAGCAATATGTCGAGTATGCCAATTTAAAGGATATAGATGATGACGATTGGGAAAATTAATTTTTACATAGTCTGAATATGCTACATGAAAATGGTACTATCATTATGCATTATGTAAGTTGAGGACATACAATAAGCTTAAGAAAGCCTTCTTGCTAGAATATAGTGAGAATTGAGGGATGATGATATCCTTTGTGAGTTGGATAAAATCAAGCAAGGTAAGCTTTTGGTTAAGAGTTATGTGGAGAAATTAAAGAATTGACCAGGCAACTGGACGAGCCATCCTCAAAGAAGCGTATGCACGCTTGGTTTCTAAGTGAATTTAGAAGCGAGAAGCTTATAGAATAGGAATTTAGAAGCGAGAAGCTTAGAGAATAGGAAGTGCCAACACCAACAACCAGAAATTTAATGATTTGGAACAAAGAGCTTTTAAATTGTAAGTCGAAGCTCCTTCATTGCCTCTCTTTTTGGCCAAAACTTTGCTTGAAGTGTTTTCTTTGAGTTTAGAAACATGGAGGGGGGCTTTTGTTATCATCTTTGCATGCATGCAAGATTTATGCATCACATTTGGGACATCGTGATTGGTCTCTAGTACAGAGATTTACCTGTGTCTATTGCTCGAGAAATGCAGTTTTTAGAAAGGACGTGGAGTGGCTGGACTTAAACTAAAAAGAAAAGGGAAAATTCCAAATGGTGAAGTATTCTCTTTGGGATCACAATAGATGGTTGCTCTATGAAGTCCTTGAAAGAGGATGTATGAGAGTCCTCACATCCTTTTGTCTGGTGCTAGCATTATTTTCTACAGAGATATTGTAAACGCTACAATTGTTCCAATTAGTTTCTTTGTCAAATTGGCCCTATTTGTGTTATCATCCCCATGCAAAGGGGTTTCTAGTCATTTTAGTGTGTGTGTGTCAGAATGTGTTTTCAAGCGCGAAGTGAGGTACTAGAGAATGGATTCCTTTTGGCATCCAAGTTGAGTTTTTGTCTTAAACCAAAGGAGGCGATGCATGTTAGGAAATAGGACGTAGGTAAGTAGATATTAGAGTAGCTTACTTAATGGAGAGAGAGAATATTTCACACACGATAGATTATAGAGTAGAGAAAGAGAGAGAGAGCACACACGATATACGTGGTTCACCCAATGTGGGCTATGTCCACGGGAAAGCAACACTCAATGGCTTCAATACTTCAAACAAAAACTAGGTTTCAAAGGGATAATACCCTTAATGGAGCTCCGGCTTTGCTTCACTCTCACCACCTCACATGCACCTTGCTTCATCCACTTCACAATGCGTTTTGTGTGTACAAGAGTCTCCATTTATAGGCCAAAAGGGATGCCCTCTCTCATAAGAGGTAGCCGTGCGTAGCGGCCCTTGTGTAGACAAGTCCAAGTTGGACTCTCCAATGCGCCCATGTGTGGCCGCCCTTGAGAAGACAAGGCAGCTTAAAAATCGGCCACCGGCGATTGAATCCGGCCACCGGCCATCGGTCATTGGTCAACCGACCGGCCATTTTTTGACCGCTGTCCGTCCATAATATTTCGACGAAAAAGGAATATTATGACGAGCTTAGTCTTGAGCAAAAGCTCAAAACTGAGTGTGAATTTTTGGTTTTCCTACGATTGATTTTTCTTACGCACGATGGCTTGTCCTCATAATGGAGGCCTTACAAATGTGCACTTTTAAGATTAAAAGTTATAAGGGGTAAATCATGCTTCATACTTAACAATCTCCCACTTGGAGGCTGATCTACACTTCAAATTTGTGACCGCTTTCTATCCTGGTGTCTTATCCTTGAATGCCGATTGAAGATGAACAAAAGCTCAACTTCTCCTTGTTGACCACCTTTCTTTGTAAACATGTCTGCATGATTCTCATTTGTGTGCACCTTTTCTTGCTTTAGTTGTCCCTCTTCCAAAAGAGTACGTATGAAGTGATATCTCACCTCAATGTGCTTTTTCCTTGAGTGAAAGACTAAATTCTTTGTAAGATGAATGGCGCTTTGACTGTCACTGTACAAGACACAATTGTCTTGCTTGTATTCAAGCTCCTCCAAGAATTTGTGGAGCCACATAATTTCTTTGCTGGCCTTCGTCATTGCTACATACTCTGTTTCCATGGTAGAAAGTGAGACCACTTTCTGCAGCTTTCAAACCCACCTTACTGCTGTGCCTCCAAGTGTGAAGACATAGCCAGTAGTGCTCCTTTGAGTATCTTTGTCACCTGCCATATCTGCATCAACATACCCTTGCAAGAAAATGTCACTGCCTCAAAAATAAAAAGCATTTTTTCCCTTTTAGATACCCAAGTATCCACTTCACCGCTTGCCAATGCTCTTTACCTAGATTGTTACCATATACATGTGATAGTGATGTGTGTGAACACACTAGGACCGCCGGGGCATTTTTTCCCTCTTTAGGAGGTTTTTCCCCCCGAGCATTGTATATACGTCCATCATTCTAGGGCTATCTATCTTTCCATTGCACACTAAGTAACACACTCTCCATTGTGTGCCTTGAGCTTCCTTCGTCTTCTTCAAGCTGTGTGTGTCTCTCTGCAACCCTAATTCCAACAATTGGTATTAGAGCAGGTTACGTCCTCCCGGGCTTAGTCGCTAGCTGCTCCAGCACACGCCTTCTCACTTTCTCCGATTTCAGTGAGCTTTGGCGAGCGTTTGCAGGTCGACAAATATTTCAGGAGAGCTCGTAGGGCCCAGCTTGCTCAGATTTCTGATTCGGGCTCATTTCGGCCTCCGTTTCCACTACAGGTAGGTTTGCACAGGCAATTTTGTCATTTTGTGTAGAAATTCTGTCAGTGCCGTTTTCTGCATAACAGGTGCCTTATAGTCTTCTATGGTTTGTGCTATATAGCACGTATTGTTCCTGTTCTGTTTCTCCTATTTTCAGGCAGTTTTCACATCAGGTGCAACATTTACCATGGCTGACAACAACAACACAAATGTGTTCAAGATGTTTGCTGCTAAGGACAGATTGGATGGGGACAATTACCCTATGTGGGCTTATATGATGCAACATGTTCTTGTGTCAAAGGGCGTATGGAACATTGTGCAGGGCATTGATGTACGTTCTGGTTCTGAGGATGTAGGTGATGTTGAGGATGTTGCAGGTCTTGCTTCAAGAATTGCTGCTATTAGAGTTGTTTTGCCTACGGCATAACAAGCTCGTTGGGATGTAAAGGATGCGCATGCTCATGAATTGATTGCGTTGTCTATGAAGTGCACCATTGTTCCTCACATCCGTTCAGCAAAATCTGCAAAACAGGCTTGGGATATTTTGGCTGGTCTTTATGCAAGTCCCAATGAGGCTAAAATTGCTTTGCTGCGTAAAGAGCTGGAGTCGAAGATTATGCATGAGGAAGATGATATGGACACTTTCCTTGCTAGTGTCAAGGATATCAATGAGCAACTTATTTCTGCAGGTGAAGTCATTTCAGACTGTTCCCTTGTGCAGACTGTTCTTGATGCCTTACCAGATTCTTACCAGACTTTTGCTAGTACTTGGAGACTTATGACCCAAGGAAATCCTGAAGTTGTCAAGTTTGATGCATTATGCACATTGCTGTTGCAAGAGTCACTTTCCAGAAAAAACAGGATAGGCAGCGTGCAGTTGAACAGGCTTTTATTGCTTCTCAAAGAAAGGGTGGTAACATCAATGCAGCCACTTCTTATGGTTCTGCTGCGAGTGGCAAAAATTATGTTCCTAATGCTTCTGCTGGCAGCAATTCGTATGGAAATTCTGGTGGTAAGGGCAAAAAGAAGATGTGCTGCCATTATTGTAAAGCTAATGATCACTTGATCAAGTCGTGTCCTAAGTTGAAGGCCAAAGAGACTAAGAAGAAAGAGGGTGGTTCCACTGCAAATGCTGGTTCCACTACAAATACAGCCATTGTTGAGTCTTCTGTAAAAGGAGATTGTAGTGCTGATGTTGATGCAGAATGGGCTTTTAGCGTAGAGTGCACTTACAATCCTGCTGTCCATGATGCATGCTTGTTAGTTGCTGCAAATTCACATGTGTGGCATTTCGACAGTGGTGCTACAAAGCACATTACCTCACATCGTGAATTGTTTACCTCTCTCGAGTTTGTCCCTCATGGGAATTCGGTCACTTGTGCCAACAATGCCTCTTATCCGGTTTAGGGAGTTGGAAAGATTGTACTTACTGCTGCAAATGGCAGTTCCTTCACACTTGTTGATGCACTTTATGTACCTGGGATCAAGAAGAATCTCTTGTCTGTATCCGCACTTGCTAGACTTGGACTTGTAGTCAAATTTGTGGATGACAAATGTACAGTTCATGATCTCAGTTTTGGTGATGAAATTGTTCCATCTGGCCTTTTGTGCCGTGGGTTGTATAAGCTCACTTTGTATGACAAGTGTGGACAAAATTTTACAAATGCTGTTGCAGATTCAAGGGCTATTTCAGATGCAAAACTTTGGCATGGATGTTTTGGTCATCTGAATTTTGCTGCTGGGTTTGCAAAAATCTGATATGGTTGCTTCTTTGCTGCCTCTTGAAGCACCTGTCAAACATGTTTGTAAAGGCTATATTTTGGGTAAGATGCAGTGTTCTAAGCTTCCAAAGGATGGTTCAGTTCGGGCCACATGCAGGTTGTAGCTTGTGCATAGTGATGTTTGTGGGCCCATGCAAACTCCGTCCTTGGGCAATTACCTTTACTTCGTGACTTTCATTGATGATTACTCCAGGCATGCATGGGTATTTCTGCTTAAAGCGAAGTCCGAAGTTTTTATGTGCTTCAAACAATTTCTCGCTATGGTTGAAAATGTCTCGAAATGTACTATGGGCACCCTCCGTTCCGATCGAGGGGGGGAGTATATGTCTCATGAATAAAATGCATTTCTGGCTAGTCGTGGGATAAAACACCAATGTACAGTGCCTTATACACCTCAGCAAAATGGTGTTGCTGAGAGGAAACACAGGTCACTGACGGAAATGACACGATGTATGGTCAAAAGGCAAGCTTTGCCGCATTCTTTTTGGCTTGAGGCCATCATGTGTGCCACTTATGTACTTAACAGGTGTCCTACGAAAGCTTTGCAGTCTATTACTCCATATGAAGCGTGGCATGATAGAAAGCCTTCTATTGAGCACATGCGTGTTTTTGACTGTTTGACATATGCTTTTTTGACATATGCTTTGGTGCCACAAACACAACGCAAAAAATTGGATGATAAGGCTATCAAATGTATTTTTGTTGGTTATAGTGCTGAAAGCAAAGGTTACAGGTTATATCATCCACAAATAAAGCGTATTCTGGTTTCACGGGATGTAGTGTTTGTGGAAGATTCTGTTCAGCCCTTGCTGTCATGTACTAGAGACAATAACGTAAGCTCACAGGACATTTATGACACTTTGTTGCCTCTTTTCAGTGGTGGAAATACGCATGTAATTTCCAATGAGGCAAATGTATAGCCTATGGGGGTTTCTAAAAATGTTACAGATCAGCCTATTACTGATGTAGATGTACATGATGTACTTGATGAGGAAAGGGCTGAAAATGAGCAGGCTAGAGGTATGCCAAAATGATTGGTGCACACTTTGCGTGACAGTAAATTGGATGCACCTTTGTCTAGTCGTACTCGTTTAGGCTCTCGCCATGCATTTTTGTCTAGTCGTACTCGTTTAGGCTCTCGCCATGCATCTTATGAATCAGATTGTTATGCTTTGGCTGTGTCTAGCTTACATGATGTTGAGGAGCCTCTGTCTTTTGATGAAGCACAGAATTCAGAAAATTGGATGGCTGCCATGCAATCAGAATATGATGCACTTAGAGAAAATGACACATGGAGTTTATGTGACTTGCCTCCTGGCAAAAAGGCCATTGGTATGAAGTGGGTTTACAAGTAACGCAAGCCGGATGGTGAGATTGATCACCATAAGGCTCGACTTGTTGCAAAGGGTTATGGACAACAAAAAGGCATAGATTATGAAGAGACTTTTGCTCCCACTTGTCGTATGACAACTGCGCGTTTTCTATTTGCATAGGCATCTCATTTTGGTTGGGATGTACATCAATCAGACATTGTTACTGCTTTCTTGAATGGTGACATATTTGAGGAAGTTTATGTAACACAGCCTCGCGGTTTTGTCATAAAAGGACAAGAGGACAAAGTGTGCAGATGTAAGAAGGCTTTATATGGGTTGAAGCAATCTCCTCGTGCTTGGTATGAGAAAGCTGACACTCATTTAGTTAAACGAGGATTTCGTAACTGTCCAACAAAAAGCACATTGTATGTAAAGCGTGAGGGTGATGTACTTCTCATTGTGGTTCTTTATGTCGATGATTTTCTAATCATTGGACCAAATGAGAGACATATTGCTGAATTTAAGGTTGATTTGAATGCTACTTTCAAGATGAAAGATTTGGGGCTGTTGCATCATTACTTGGGTATACGGTTTAAGCAATGTGATGGTGGTATTGCCTTGTGTCAGAATAGTTACATAGAGACATTGCTATGTCAGTTTGGACATGAGGATTGCAAACCTATTACCACTCCCATGGAAACAGGTTTGAAGTTGAGTCTACATGATGCTGGCTATCCTGCTGATGTCACTCTTTACCAAACTACTATTGGTTGCCTCATTTATGTATGCAACACGAGGCCGGATATTCAGTTTGCAGTCTCACAGGTCAACAGATTTATGCATAGCCCAGGGTGTAAGCATTGGCAGGCTATCAAGAGTATTTTCCGCTACCTTAGTGGCACTTTACATCTTGGCTTGTTTTATCCCAAGGGGGGATCATTGCCGCCAGACTTACATGCTTTTTTGGACTCAGATTGGGCTGGTTGTTTTGACACGCGAGTGTCCACAAGTGGTTTTTTTTTCATGCTTGGCCGTTCATGTATATCATGGTTGAGCAAGAAGCAACCTACTGTGGCCACTTCGAGTTGTGAGGCGAGTATATGACAGTCTTCACAGCTACAGTTGAGTGTGTATGGCTCAGACGCCTTATGGCTGATTTGGGTGTTGGACATGACACTGCCAACACTATCTACACTGACAGTCAGAGCGCATGGGCAGTTGCGAGGAACCCAGTTTTTCATGCTCTCACAAAGCACATTGAGGTGTATTACCACTATGTCAGGGAGAGGCTCTCAATAGGAGAGATCAACTTGGCTTATGTGCCAACACAGGACAACCTAGCAGATCTTTTCACAAAGGCATTGTCTCTGAGAAGCTTGAAGCTTTCCGCAAAGCTTTGGGCTTACTCCCCTTTGTGGACTGATCATGTCCTCAGGGCATGGTACTTCCCTTTACACATGTGCCAGCTCTCGTTCACCGCATCACTCCAGGGGGGATTTGTTACCATATACATGTGGTAGTGATGTGTGTGAACACACTAGGACCGCCGGGGCATTTTTTCCCTGTTTAGGAGGTTTTTCCCCCCGAGCATTGTATATATGCCCATCATTCTAGGACTATCTATCTTTCCATTGCACACTAAGTAACACACTCTCCATTGTGTGCCTTGAGCTTCCTTTGTCTTCTTCAAGCTGTGTGTGTCTCTCTGCAACCCTAATTCCAACATAGATTGTCTATGAATCTACTCACAACTCCCACTGCATGTGCTATGTCTAGCCTTGTCTAGACATAGCATACATTAGAGCCTACCGTTGCAATATATGAAACTTTAGACATATATGCTATCTCATCTTGTGTCTTTGGACACATATCCTTAGTTAGTTTAAAGTGACTAGCCAAAGGTGTAGAAACCAATTTTACATCTTGCATTGCAAACTTTTCTAGTATCTTCTTGATATAATCCTCTTGAGATAGCTTTACTGTCTTCTTCGTCGTGTTCTCATTAGGAAAGAAATGGACTCATTTTCGGGCCTTTTACGCTCTAGTGAGAGAATGCTCCTTAGCCAATAGGAAGAAGGCTAACGTTACGTTGAAAAAACCCTTTTTCTCATTTTGAAAATGTCCATGAAAATCATTTTGGTGAAATTGTCACTATCATCAGAAAAGTAAGACGCTTGGTAATGACATCTTGCTCAAGTGCCGAAATGCCTTTTTATGACCCGCTATTGCTATCCTATAAAGTGAAGTACTTGTACTTGTGCATCTCGCATAAGTATCAATCAGCTTTTTATGAAGTATTCGCAATTTAAATTCGAACAGATCATACTTGATAGTGATTGATAGGTACTATTTAAGACTATGAAGGAGTCAGAACCAAGCGAATAGAGGTCCTTGAGGGATCTCTGGGACCTCTATTCGCTTGGTTCTGACCTCATGAGGCCTTATGATTAAGATATAGCAATTTTTAAGCCCATGGATGCATTCAAAACGTCCAAAAACCTTAAGATAGCTCTTTAAAACACTGAAATCTGACGTCTCTAGCTCAAGATATAGCATTTTTAAGCATAGGGCATCATGAGGTTAGTACCAAGCGAATAGAGGCCCTTGAGACCCATATATGTGTACACACACACACACACACACACACACACACACACACACACACACACACATATATATATATATATATACACATATAAATACATATACATATATATGTGTGTGAATATATGTATACATATATAGTATGTATATGCATATGTATGTATAAATACATATACATATATATGTGTGTGAATATATGTATACATATATAGTATGTACATGTATATGTATGTATAAATACATATACATATATATGTGTGTGAATATATGTATACATATATAGTATGTATATGTATATATATATATACATACATATATATATATATATGTATATGTATATGTATATGTATATATATATATATACATATATGTATATATATATATATATATAATATATATATACATATATATATATATACATACATATATATATATATATATATGTATATGTATATGTATATGTGTCTAAGGGCCTCTATTCGCTTAATATTGACCTCATGATGTCCTATGCTTAAAAATGCTATATCTTGAGCTAGAGACGTTAGATTTAAGCATTTTAAAGAGCTATCTTAAGGTTTTTGGACGTTCCGGATGCATCCGTGGTATTATTTTTGTATTTTTAAAATAACTCTTATGTGTTTTCTCTCATCGCACATCACATCACTCATTAAGATTCACAGACATGGATTTTTGTGTACACTTAAGTTGGGCTCTTGAAAAGCATTTTGTACGAGCATGCATTTAAGTGATTGAGCAAACTTTACGTATGTACTATGAGAAATAAAATTCCCAAAAAAAACTTTTGCATTTTTTATAATTACCTCTCTCTATGCTGAGTTGGTGTTTCTTACAGGGCCCAAAATTGAGTCCAAGTTTCTCCTAATGTGATATCTTCATACGAAGTATCCGTTTTGCAGCACCTAAATCTTTCATTGCAAAAAAATTTAGACAACTCCTTTTTAGGTCTTTGATATCCTGCATGCTAGCACTTGCAATCAACAAGTCATCAACATACAACATTAGGATGATGAACTTTCCATCTCCGAAATTCTTTGTGTAGACGCAATGATCTGAGTTACATCTCCTGAATCCGTGATACAACATCCATCGATCGAACTTCAAGTACCACTGTCTTGATGCTTGCTTTAGACCATACAAGCTCTTCTTTAATCTGCAAACCATTTTCTCCTTACCCTTTACTTCATACCCCTTTGGTTGAAGCATGCAAACTTCCTCCTCCAAGTCACCACGAGGGAACACCGAATTTACATCCATTTACCGAAGATTTAAGTCATGAGCAGCCACAAGGCTTAAGACAAGCCTAATAGAGTTCATTTTTACAATAAGAAAAAATATTTCATTGAAGTCAATAACTTTTAAGAAAACCCATTTACCACAAACTTGGACTGTACCTTCTATTCCCATCTTCTTCTTCCTTCAATTTATACACCCATTTGTTCTGCAGTGCATACCTTTAGGTAACTCAACCAACTCCCATGTTTGGTTGAGATGTAACGAGTCCATGTCCACTTGCATGCTCTTCATCCATTCTTCTTTGGATTCGTGTTGCATAGCTGCTTCGTATGATTCCGACTCTCCAAAATCTGAGACCAAGAGATGGTTAAAGGAAGGAACGAACCTTTCTTGAGGTCTACTTGCTCTCGTAGATCTTTGGGACATAGGTTGAGGCTCCTCATTTGGTTGACATTGTTGCACGTTCTCACCATTGGCACTCCTTGAGTCTCACCATCCTTAAGCTCCATGTACTCATCACATGTATCTTTTGTTTGTTTTCTTTCCAAGTAATCTTTGTACATATTTTTTTTGTTGAAAATTACATCCCTACTTCTAAATGTTTTACTATCTTCAGGATTCCATAGGTGATACCCAAAGTCAGCTTCTCAATAGCCAATGAAGAAACACTTTTTGGACTTTGCATCTAGCTTTGACCTTAGGCTTCTATCTATGTGCATAAAAGCCTCGCACCTAAATACTTTGAGAAATGCATAAGTTACCAATTTACATGTCCATGTCTCTTTTGGAACCCCCCCATCCAATGCCGTTACACAGACGTACTTACTGCTTCTGCCCAAAGCTTAAGCAGTAGGCCTACATATAGACACATGCTTCGTGCTCGCTCCATGATTGTTCTGTTCATCCTTTCCAAAATACCATTTTGTTGAGGTGTCATTGGGGTTGTCCTTTGTTTTTGAATGCCATTGCTAGTATAAAAGCTTTTAAAAGCTTGGCTCAATATTCGCCTCCATTGTCGGATCTAAGACATTTAAGCTTGGTACCTGCTTCATTCTCCACAAAGGCTTTCTACATTTGAAATATTGAAAACACATTGG
The DNA here is from genome assembly GCF_014529385.1 of Adiantum capillus-veneris. Classification (NCBI taxonomy): domain Eukaryota; kingdom Viridiplantae; phylum Streptophyta; class Polypodiopsida; order Polypodiales; family Pteridaceae; genus Adiantum; species Adiantum capillus-veneris. The sequence goes on from NC_140956.1 coordinate 121,945,004, forward strand.
ATTTATTCTTCATTACATAAACCCATGTTTTTCTAGTTGTATCATCTATGAATGTTACATAGTACAATGAGCGACCAAGGGATGGTGTACTTGCAGGACCCCAAACATCAAAATGAACCAATTCAAGTTTTTTATTATTTCTTTTATTTATTGATTTTTGAAAATTTACCTTCTTTTGTTTACTGGAAACACAATTTTTTTTGAATTCTAAGTCCACTTCTTTCAAACCTGGTAGAAGCTTCTTCAATTGAAGGATTTGTATTCCTTTACCACTCATATGCCCAAGCCGGGTGCCACACCACAATGTCGACTTCTGTAGCTATTGTACAAGTTGAAGATTGCGTGTGACAGTATACAAGTAAAGTGTACCAACCTTTTCTCCTTTGGCAACCACCATAGATCCCTTTGAGATCTTCCAACGTTTATTTTTGAATGCAATGTTGTGACCTTCATCATCCATTTGTCCTGTAGAGATCAAATTTTTGCGAAGAGAGGGAACATGCCTAATATCTTTGAGCTTCCATTCATTTTCAGTTGTAATTTTGACACAAACTGTACCTTTATCAATAATTTCACAAGCTTCATTATCTCCCAAGTATACATACCCAAAATTACCTTTGGTGTACTCTTGGAAATGATACTTATGAGGTGTTGCATAGAATGAAGCCTCGGAGTCTACTATCCAAGAATTAGATACATTGTCTAATGAGAAAATTAGATGTCTTGCTCTACTTTACCTGCCACATTGGCCTCCGATGTTGGCTTGTTGTCTTGAGACTCCCACTCCTTCTTCTTCTTGGACCAACAATCCTTCTTGACATGGCCCTTCTTGCCACAGTTCCAACATTCAAGAACTGACTTTGTACGTGGCTTGCTCCGCCTTGAGCGATCACGACCCTTTTGATTTTTGAACCTCACCTTAGGCCTTCCTCTTGTTTCCACTGACAATGTAGTACTTGATGAATCACTTGTGCCTTTCCTTTGCATTTCCTCGCTCAGGAGAACACCCACAACATCATCAAACTTAAGAGTATTTGTGCCAGAGATAGGGTTACTTATAGCCATGAGAAGACTGTCTCAACTATCTGGTAGAAACGATAGTATAAGGAGAGCTTGCACTTCGTCATTGAAATTGACTCTCACCGATCAAAGTTGACTTATGTTGGTGTTAAACTTTTTAGGTGTTCTCTACAACTATCCATTCTTTGCCATTTTTAGATTGAACAAGCGCTTCATGAGAAATACCTTATTGGATGTCGATGGTTTCTCGTAGAGACCGTCAAGGGACTTCATCAAGTCCTCTGTGGTCTTCATCTCTGAAACATTGAAGGCCATTGTTGACACCAAGCTTAGCCGGATTGTTCCTAATGCCTTCCAATCAAGGACAATCTATGCTTCATCTGCCATTGTTGTGGGTTTCTTTGCAAGACCGCCTAGTGGCAAATAAAGGTCCTTCTGATAGAGATAGTTTTCAATCTGCATTTTCCAATGTTAGTAGTTTTTGCCGTTCAACTTCTTAACCTTTAGCTTACCTTCCTCCGTCATTACTTGCAATCAATTCAAGGAATCTTTTCCTTGAGACACTTTAGCTACGAGAAAACCTTGCTCTGATACCAATTGTGACGTAGCTAAGTAGATATTAAAGTAGCTTACTTAATGGAGAGAGATAATTTTTCGTACACGGCAGATTATAGAGTAGAGAGAGAGAGAGAGAGAGAGAGAGAGAGAGAGAGAGAGAGAGAGAGAGAGAGAGAGAGAGAGAGAGAGAGTACTCCCACCTTGCTTCACTCTCACCACCTCACATGCACCTTGCTTCATCAACTTCCCTTCCTTCAACCATCTCTTGGTCTTAGATTTTGGGAGAGCCGGAATCATACAAAGAAGCTATGCAACACGAATCACAAGAAGAATGGATGAAGAGCATGCAAGTGGAGATGTACTCTTTACATCCCTATTTGATGCTTAAGATTGTAGCTCCTACCATGATTGAATTAATTGGACTTTCCTTGCTTCTATTGCCCTTTTGAGATGTTCTAAAATTGAATACTTATTTTTAGGCACCAAATAATACATAAGTTAGGAATTGTGCATTCCTTTGAGATATTTGGCTTGAAAGAAACTACTAGATTGATCTAACTTCTTCCTGTAGAAGCTTTGGATAGTCCAAAAAGGTATCCTACTATAGATGATACCTTGGGATGGCTGGTTTTTCCAAAAGCTTCATATAGATGTCACAAAACATGTTCTTGTGTCAAAACTCTAAGGGAATTCATGGCTTTTGATTTTGACTTATAGATACATCTAGAACCCTATTCACCTAGGTGTTTTTCCTTCATTTGGTTCACAATCTTGTTAGGCAACACCTCTCCTAAACACTCATGATACTGCACTATAAAGATTCTTATAATGGTTGTGCTGGGTGAGAGAACCCTCATTATGGTATCTCCCTAAAGAGATGTGTATCTGGTAATTTTTGTTTAATACACCAACTGTTTTATACATTTTGGGATTTAAGTTCTTCCTCTAATAACTTTCAGGAAATGACATTAATTAACCTTTCTTGTTATCATCTATTGGAACAATACATTGTAAGCAGTGTAAAAGATGACACCCTTGAACAAACAGTGGAAGGTACAATGATCGAAAGCTCGATGGTTTGAGGTCACGAAGAACATTTGGAATTATAAGTGGCCTCAATTTATGAAGGTATTCCTATGGAAGGTGTTGTGGGGGGCTCTACCAACAGGTGTCAAGATTCAGGCATGTGGTATTGGGTCGGATAGATGTTCAGGGTGTAGATTGACTAGCAAAGATCTCGCCCATGTGTTCATAGAATGCCCGACAATCAAAGGCCTGGCAAGGAAGGTTTACAAATGGGTACAAAGAACGTGGAAGGTAGGGTTTTTAAAGAAGGATCTGTGCCTTGGTGGGCAACATTTTTGAAGTCCTACCCTTCTAATCTACACTCAAACTATCAGATAATATTTCTTTAGTAGTACGGGGAAGGCTAGGAACTACCATGTATTTGGTAACGAACTCTCTACGGCTAGCTTCTCAGACATTGTACAAGAAAATAAGGAGATAATTTATGTGTTAGGAAAAGGGAAAAACTTGGATGACTGGCATAGGGTGACTCTCGCCATCCAATCAATCCTTCATGTGTAAAGGGTCGGTAATAGTTTGTTACTAGGTTTTGATGCACAATTCGACTCATTTTGTCCTCTATTTGCACTATAAGCAGTACTACTCCATGGGCAATTTTGTCCTTTTGTGCAAAAAAATTGTCAACCCAATTTTTTCTAGAATAGATTTCTTACAACATGTTTGGGTTGTGCTATATAGCAAGTGTTAGTCCTACTTTAGTTTTCCTCTTTTGGGGCAATCTGTACATCAGATGTAGTCACTTACCATGGTTGACAACAAAACAGATTTTTTTCAAAATGTTTGTTGCTGAGGATAAATTGGATGGGATATTTACTCAATGTGAAGTTACATGATAATGCATGTTCTTTTTTCAAAGGACGATTGGAATGTTGTGTAAGGCATTGATGCATGTTCACCTTCTATGGATATAGGCTATGTTGACATGTTGCAAGTTCTAGCAGATCTATTACTGTTAGGGTTACTTTGTTTGCAACTGAGAAATCTTGTTGGGATGTTAAAGATGCATAGGCTCATGCATTGATTGCATTATCTATGAATCACACTATTACTCCTCAAATTTGTGTAGTAAAATAAGAAAACCAAGCTTGGGATACTTTAGCAAGTCTTTATGCAAGTTCCATCCCCCCCCCCCCCCCCCCCCCCACCCCCCCCCAAGGTTGTACCATCTACAAACAGAGTGTATCTTGGTTGCACAAGATGTATTATTCATGGAGCATTCCATTCAACCCTTCTTTTCATGGACTAGAGATAGTAATGTAAGCTCACATGACATTTATGACACTCTTGCCTCTTTTTAATGGTGGAAATTTGAATGTAAGTTCTAGTGAAGCAAGTGTATAGCCTATGGGGTTTTTAAAGAATGTCACATATCAACATACTACTGATGCAAATGTATATGATGTGATTGATGTGTAAAGGGATGAGAATGAAGAGGCTAGGGGTATGCCTAACTGGCCTGAACATAAATTGGCCTGAACATAGGATTACAGATTACATTAAAGGGGATTCCACAAGTGACAAAATCTTGAGTTCACTTGAGATGTAGCTTAAGCAACCATTGCTTGTCAAATGCTTGATGCAAACTAGAAGTACTATACACTTGTTGACCACTAACTAATACTACACCATATCCTTTTCAATGGAAAGTGGTAGGTGTGGCGGTTGGACTACCAAATGCTTGATTGTATGCAGTAGTAGTGGGGGAGCATTGTTCACCCCCTTCTGCACACGTGGGGGGTTGGATTACTTCATCTTCAAAAGTCATATCCAGATCCCTCTCGCTCAATGAACTAAGTACTTTCGGACCGACTTTAATTTTTCCTTCGGCACGTATTATCTTTGCCTCGAGCACCCATTCATGAAATTTTTCTATGATCCCTATGGGGGCTTTTTTGCAAGCTAGCACATTTCCAAGTATTTTGAACACATGTTCTTTTATCCTATGTGAATTCCTTTCACCATATTGCAAAGAGTTCTATGAGCATAAAAAAAATATCTATCAATATTATACCTCAAATTAGTTTCAATCTATACAAATTATTGCTACTCTATTTAAAAATCAAATAATCACCATTGCTTTCTTATTTAAAAATCAACAAACATTCACAATGTCCACAAACACAAGCATAAGAATTTCATAATGTATTGTTATTTACATCTTTATTTTTTAAAACTCTACACATGACAAAGAATCACATAATTTACATCTATATAGCCTTCAAGTGTGAGTAATCTCTTCATATAATAGGAAATCTCCTAAATCTACCTAAATGGCCTTCAGGTGGGAGTCAATCTCTACACGTGAAGTAATTTTTAGTTACTCTACCTAAATCACTTCCAAATGCGAGTCAAAATTTACACAAGGCAAGCGATCACTATCCTGCCTACAAAAATCACCTCCAGTGTGAGCATTACTCTAGACTTGGTAGAAAATCACTAGGTAAGTCTACCTAAGTTACTATTAAGTGTGAGCATGACTCTACACAAATAAGTAACTACTAATTTAAAGTAAATTAAAATACTTCTAAGTGTTATTTTTTTTACACATGGTAAGCATTTAGTAAATTCACTCTAATTAGTTTACTCTGCACAAAACATATTAACCAATTCATATAAATATCAAAATTTAAACTCAATTTAATATTTTTTTACTTTTATGAAAATAGCCTTTACTTCTAACTAAAAGCTCAATCAAAATATTTTTTTTTGGTTTCGGGTTTTAGAGTTCATCTTTAGGATGAAAAGGAAACTTGTCTAATATTGTTCATGTTAATATAGAACAATATATTTTGATCAAAATATTGTTCGATCAAACCACTAAGAAGTTAAACAATACGGTGATTTTGTTGTTGTGGCACCGTATTATATGTCCTTTTAGTTGATGGTGTTGTATGATATACCCGTTTAATGCATATTATATGTACCGCGTATAACATGCAATACAACTTAGCTGGTAGGCTATTCAAAGAATATTTAGCTACTTGAGTGACACTTTACATATTGGATTGCTTTATCGCAAAGGGGGATCATTTTAGGCTATCTAAAGGACCCTTTGCTACTTGAGTGGCACTTTACATCTTGGGTCGCTTTATCCCAAAGGGAGATCTTTGATTTTTTGGACTCAAATTGGGATGGTTGTTATGACATATGAGTGTCCACAAGTAGTTTATGTTTCATGCTCAGCAGTTCATGTGCATTATGGTTGTGCAAGAAGCAACCTACTGTGGACACATCTAGTCGTGAGGCCAAGTACAAGGTAGTCCTCACAAATACGGTTGAGTGTGTATGGATCAAATGCCTTATGGATGATTTGGGTGTTGGATAGAACACTACCAACATCATCTATACTGACACTTAGAGCACTTTGGTAGTTGTGAGCAACCCAATTTTTCATGCTTGCACAAAGGACATTGAGATGCATTATCATTATTTTAGGGAAAGACTCTCAAAAGGAGAGATCATCTTGGTTTATGTGCCCAATGCTCACACAAGTCAACCTTGTAGATGTTCTCACAAAGACATTGCCTTGTGAGAAGTTCAAAGCTTTTTGCAAAACTTTGGGCTTGCTTTTGTGTGGATTGATCATCTCCTTAGGCCATGGAACTTCCCTATACACTATGTGCTAGCTTTCGTTCACCACATCACTCTCGAGGTGCGGGAATTTTTACCATATCTGTGGTAGTGATGTGTATGAACGCACTTAGGAATGCCAAGGTGGTTTTTCCCTCACTAGAAGATCCCCCCCCCTTTCTTTTTGCATTGTATATACAACCATCACTCTAGGTTTATCTTATCTTTCTATCAATGCACTATACAATATACTCTTTATTGTGTGCCTTGAGATTCTTCATCTTTTGTGCGTCCTTGAAACCCTAATTCCAACAAGTTTTTCATGTCATTTTCTCCTCATGAACAATTTTGAAACTTGCTTTGTGATGAATAGTAATGAAGTGCCTCAGTATGCTTTCAATCAATTTCAAATTTGTTATTGTTTCTCTATTACAGTTTCCTAGCATTCCATCATTGGTTATGGTTCGTAATGGTTACGGATAAGGATTCCTTTCCCTTATGACTAAGCGATAGTTTTTTGGTTATAGTTCTGTGTTTTGACTCATTGGTTATGGTCTACAATGGTTATGGCCAAGGATACTTTTTGCAGTATCTTTTCATACTTTATCATTGATACTTATGGTTGATGGGAATGGGATCGTGCTAGCTAGGGTGGATGAAAGAGAAACATCATGCACACAAGTGAGTGTGTGTTGGCTAGATTATCACTCAAGCAAATTAGGTTCCAAGATCAATTAACTTGGACTCATACTTGAGTTGTTGCTAATCCATCACAAGCTCACCATTAACAAAAGAGATGTAATGCAAAATCGACTTATGTTTATTCATTCATGAAATGAGCTTTAAGTAGCTCTGCAACCTTACACCACTGCATGTGAGATAATTCCTTCTCTTCACTCCTTGACTCATATTCTAGAACAAATCTCATACTTTACAATCCTCCCCTTGAGGTTTGGGCTAGGAAGAATATGAAGAAACTGACATCTATGGCACACTCCAATTCATGAGAAAAAGAACATCTCCAATCCAGGAGACCATCCCCAATCCAAGAGACAAACTATCTCTAATCCAAAAGACACTCAACACCTCCCCTCAAATATATGTATAAAACTGAGACCAAGCTAGTCCAAGAGATCTCCAAACAAATGCAACTAAAGGGAAAAGGAAAAACAAAAAACTAGAGAATGTCATCGTAGACTAGAAGGCTATTGCCGCCTTCTTCTTCATCTTCATCTTTGTCTTCTTTTGCCAAATACACTTTGAGCCTTGGATTTTTGTTGCTGCTGCCTCTGTCCCTTTTGAAACACTTGGAAGGAATGTGAACCTTCTTCTTGCAAGTGGTGCAAGTCTTCGATGCTTGAGAGTCCTTTGCTATGTGCCCTTCTTTGCCACACTTAAAACAAGTTTTGTTACTAGAGCTAGCTACAAAATGTCCTCCCTCTGAAGTAGCATTCCTCCCTTGCTTCTTCTCCTCACACATTAAAAAGTTGATGACATCTTGAAAATCTGGTGTTGGATCCTTCTGTTCAATGATGGTCATGATCTGGTCAAAACTAGGTGGTAATGCTGCTAGAAGAACTACAATTATGTCCTCTTCTGGTACTACACTGTTTACATAAGCTAGTTGTGTCGTCATGCTTTTGAGGAGATTAACCAAGCTTGCAATATCTTTGCTATGTTTTATTTGTAATTTGTATAGATCTTTCTTTAAAATCACTTTGCTCTTATTTTTCCTAGCTCCAAATTTTTTTTTCTAGTGCTTCCAATGCAGGTGATGAGGTATCACTATCAACAATAAAGTTTACATAAGTGTCATGTAGTGCAGTGGTTATGATTCCTTATGCCTGCTCGTCCTTGGCTTGATTTTGTGCACTCATAGATCGTGTCAATACTTGTGCACCAGCAATAAATGTCGGATCAGTGAGGATTGGCTTGACTACTCCCCACAATTTCTTTTTCATTAAGTAGCCTTTCAACCTGGTTTGCCAAGTATGAAATCCCTCCCCGTTAAATTTCCCAAGCCCCTTCTCTTCCTTTGTGCTAATAGAAGGGGTCTTAGCTTAGGAGACTCTCCTAGCCAGTGTCTACCTCTTTACACAAGTATAAATACCCCTTGGGAGATGATAAGAAATTTATTTTGAGTTTTTGTGCTTGGTTGCAAAGTTTTAATATGTGTGTGTGTGTGTGTGTGTGTGAGAGAGAGAGAGAGAGAGAGAGAGAGAGAGAGAGAGAGAGAGAGAGAGAGAGAGAGAGAGAGAGAGAGAGAGAGAGAGAGAGTTTTAATTATTGTCCAGAGGTCATATATGACCCACGGGACCAAAACAAAACATTGCATATGTTCTTTCGGGGTGGAAGCATTAGATACATATCAATTAGGGACTGAGGGTCCATCGGGGGTAAAGGAAAAAGGAAAGGATAAGAACAAGAACAAAACCTAAGAGGAGTCAGGTGGAGGTGGAGCTGGCTTGGGAGTTCAAAAATCCTGAATGATGGCTTTATTGCCATGATAGACTACCCATTTACCTTGTTTATGAGCTTCATGATCTTTTTGAGCTCGCTTGCTTTATGCTTGAGTTGATTTGTAGTCAATTCCTCGGTGATCCAAAGATTTGTCCCCTTGAGGTGATAGGATTGACGTAACAACCTTGTATGTTCTTCTTTGTTCTTGAAAGTGAGGATGCATTGGCCAGGAGGCACAAGCCTATGTGTGTCATTGATTTAAGAGACAATGTCGGGCTCGATGTTGATTGGTTGAAGAATGTCATTGAGCTTGATGATGGATTCTTTGAGGATATCCTCCTCGGTTGAAGAATGTCATTGAGCTTGATGATGGATTCTTTGAGGATATCCTCCTCGGTGCACCATGGTGAGGAGAGTCCTCCAATCCTAATCTTGAGGGCAAGGGATTCTTGTATCCGTCATTCTTGTAAGGTTTCTTGTATTTTTCTGTCAATCTTCTTATGCCTTGCCTCATTGGCTTCTTTCTAATCTGTCTTGATAGTCTCAATGAGAGAATCGTCAGCTTCGAGTTTCTTTGTGAGAAAAGTTTCACTCTCCTTTGCCTTTGTATCCTTGAGCTTACTCAAGCGTTTCTTTAGTTCATCATTCTCCAAAACAAGTTCTTGGATCTGAGCCTCTAGGGCTGTGATCCTTGCATCTTGGTGAGAGGCGGGATCCTTCTTGGGCGCAACTGCCACATCAAGAGAACTCTTGCATGTGCCAGAAATCGGTGTGTTGAAGGAAGTCATGGTTGAAGAACTTTAGTTTTTTGTGCGAAAACCTTTGAGTTTGGGGCTAAGCTCTACTTTGTGAAAAACCTACTGTGAGACCCTACTCTGGTGGCCTTTCAAAGTGACCTTAATGCTAACTCAAGTTGAGCTCTACTCACTGGAATTGAGTGGGACGATTCCAGTAACTGGACAAAAGGGGGCGCGCCTTTTGCCGACCACGAGCACGGCCCTGCTGATCAGAGCGCAATACCAAGACAACAAAAATGACATCTGCTGTTTGAGTCGACCTGATGTCTTCTGAGGTCGAAAGGGCACCGTTTCTAAATTTGAAAGGGGCATGCAATATCGAAATATCACTGCCTAGAGATGAGATAGAGCTGGGCCTTAATGCCCCCCCATAGGGTCATTCCCTCACCCTGAGGGAGACTCCTGAAGATGGAAATCAAGGCTTGAGGCTAGGGTCACACACACACACACACACACACACACACACACACACACACACACACACACACACACACACACACACACACACACACACACACACACACACACACACACACACACACACACACACACACACACACACACACACACACACACACACACACAGAGAGAGAGAGAGAGAGAGAGAGAGAGAGAGAGAGAGAGAGAGAGAGAGAGAGAGAGAGAGAGAGAGAGAGAGAGAGAGAGAGAGAGAGAGAGAGAGAGAGAGAGAGAGAGAGAGAGAGAGAGAGAGTTCTTTTGTGAAGCTCCTCTTCACAAAAATCATTTTTATTGGCTGCTTGGAAATCTCGCCTTGAAGATACCTTTGAGTAGCTTCCTTGAAACTTTCAGATCCAATGGGTTTTCCTTTGAACTTTTGAGTCTTTTAAATTCCACTTGTTGAAGCTTGAAAGGTTTGAACCTTAATACCTTGAAGTTTTCTGCAGTGATTGGCTGCCAAGCAAAATCTCCTTGGGCAAGAAGCTTGAAGCTTTAGTGTTTTTCTACAGCTCATGGGATCATGCCCTTAAAGGGTCTCGGAGGCTTGAGGCCGCAACCTCATGGGGCTGAGCTCTTGAGGGAGGAGTTGGAGGTTGGATGCCTTTGGAGATCTTCGTGGGAAGGTGGCCGGTCGCCGATCAAAGGCTCATGGGCAGAGAGAGCAGGTGGGGTGGGATTGCTCAAGCATGCTCGTGCTCCAGCAATTAGCTGAGGACTGGAGAGCATTCAATAGTGTTGGAGAAGCTTGATGGTCACTAGTTGGTAGCGAGGCAAACTTATACAAGTAGGTATCGATTGTGATGCTGAACTGAGCGTGGAGCAAGAACGACGAGCTAGCAACAAAAAAGCAAGAAACATTAGCAGAGGTGATGATGGAGGAGTGCTTCAGGGCCGAACCCACTAGCTAGCATGACCACAAAGGTGGTTGAAGTAGCACCTAGAAAAATCTTTGCGTGATGATGTGGAAAATGAGGCAAATGCATCCGATGAGGATGATGCGTGCTGACGAGCACGTGCATTGGCAGCTCACTTTGGATGGGATGTACATCAATCAGACATTGTTATTGCTTTCTGGAATGGTGATATATTTGAGGAATTCTATGTAACACAGCCTTGCGGTTTTGTCAAGACAGGACAAGAAGATCTAAATTGCCTTATACTTTAGATGTTAAATGTTTTATACATGTTTAATGGCCGTATAATACGACGATAAAAATAAAACGGCCATATTATATGGTGACACATCACCAAAATTGGCCCTTTGTATTATTTCTTTGCACTTCAATCAAAGTTTTCTTCAATCAAAGAAAACTTTGATCAAAGTGTAGACAATATATCGGACCCCGTTGGTGCTCCCCCCCACATCATTTGACACAATCAAGTATCAAATTGTCTAGGGAAGGGAATTCTCTTACTCTCCCGGATTAAAATTAAAAAAACTAAAAGTTTTTTTTTTAAATTTAGGTTTTTTCTTTTAGATTTATGTTTAATAATTAGTTAAAATTTTCTTATTATAATTTATAGTAGAGGTTGTTTTTGTTTCTAATTTTTAGATTGAATTTTATTGAATAATTTTAAAAATTAGAAATGCATTGTTTTTGTGCTCCAGTTTTTTCACAATTAAAGAGAAAAATATTGATTTTGAAGGTGTCTGTCATTATGTTGGGGTATATACTCATACTTGAAGATGGATACACATCACAAATAGTGATTATTTACCTTTGTGCTAGAGTAAAAGTGTTTACTCCCACTAGGGATAATGATGATCATTTGTTTCACTTACATTAGGCAATAGATTTAAGGTCCCATTGCAAAAGGCAAAGCTAATATTTATAAAGTATAAATTACAGGCTTGGAGTATTTGCTTGAGAGATGTTAAACTTTACTCAAGTATGCACCTTCATGGGATATAAATTAATATTTATGTTATTTACTCAGATTTAAATTATAGTATTATGTTGTGCCTAAGCTTTCGTGTTATATATTCCATACCTTTATATAGGTTTGAATCATTCATTTTTGTTGTGTTTGAGTTTATCTTACACTTTAAAATGAATGTAGAATCAAGAATTTCTATGAGTCCTTATATTAGAGTGATGTACTCACACATGGCACAAGTTTGACCAAGTTTTTAATCGTTTTTTTTAATCATACCAAATGTTTACCTTGTACAGTTAGAAGTGCTTCAATTACAATAATGTTATCACCTTGTTGTGTTAGAGTAGTTGCTCACATTTCCAGGAATATTTTTAGGTAAAGTTTTTTGGATGTACTTGATGTTTATCTTGTACGATTAGGAGTGCTTCAGTTACAATAATGTTATCACCTTATTATGTTAGAATAGTTTCTCACAATTCAAGGAAGATATGCAACGATCAATACATATTTTTTTTACAAATGTGATTTATAAAGAATCATGATAATGTAGCTACAATTTAAAACTGATCATTTATTATTAATCTTGTTGTGTCGGAGCATTTAAGCTCACACCTCAAGATGACCCAGCGTGACAAAATATTTTTTAGGGGTATGATTCACAAAATTCATATCAAAGATCTAAACAGTGAATTATATTTTCCTTTTAAAGTGTGCTTACAATGGAAAATTGCTGCAAGATACGGTTGACTACTTACTTTCAATTTTTTGACATAATCAATAAACAAATGTGTACTTCAGGTGTGTGATTGATAGAAGGATCAACTTGCAAATTACCATTCTCTATCTTTTACTGATCTTTTTCGTGCAACATGGTTTGTGGTTATGAGTGGATGCGTGCATGAAATAGTGCTAGGATGAATTGTATCTCGCTTGAAGTACAAGTCTTGTCACCACGTGTTTGGTGGTAGTGCCACTAAGATCAAAGATCATTTTTTCAAAGTGCCAGGCAATATAGGACCTTGTAGTTTACCTCCACGAGACATCTATGAAAGATTTTTGGATTATGCATGAAAGGTAAAGACTATCCTTGAGAGTAAAAATAAAGGGTCATGCAAAACCGGTCATACTCTAGGAAGAACATATCCAATAGATGAAGACAAATCTATTGCAAACGAGGAGAGGGATCCACTGTGCACTGAGAATAGGGAGAAAAGTTTTCCTAACCTTTGTTCCCAGAGCGAATTGCATGGCACAACATCCTTTGAAGCAGGTTCATCTAGTCATACAACCAATTTAAAGAGAAATTGTACAGATAGTATTGGAAGAGAGATATCTACTGATCAAACACTCCATCAAGCTTTTGATAAACAATGGTTATACATGCTTCTTTGAGCACCACCAAAAAAGAATTTGTGATGAGCTAGATTAACGGCGGCGGTAAAGTTTGAGCAAGTTGAGATTGTCAAATCAATATATAGACAATGACATAAATAGCACTTAAATCAACTTCATTGATATAATGACAACTTGAACTTAAAGACAATACCCTAAATTATCACTTAAACCATGATGTGATACTTAAATTAACAACATTCAGACAATTTCAACCCAAAAAAGGATGCTTGTATTCATGATGTGATACTTAAATTAGCTTTTAATTAACAACATAATGACAATTTGAACCCAAAAAAGGACGCTTATATCCATTCATCTTTCAGTCATAGATCAGAAAAGGATACAATATTTACGCCAATTGTGTGGGCTCCATTTATAGATAGGGACAAATCAAGAGCTGAAGGTTGAGTTTGGGGATTTCTATCTTTGCTTAAATCTAGTGTTTTATATATATTTTTTAAAAAGACTTTTTGCGCAGGATCAGCTGGATCTTGCATGCAATTAAGCATGCATTTGAGAACCCAGCATAGAGAATATACGTTCGTGGCTTTAGAAAAGGGAGGAGGGTTGGTGGAGATGCACTTGGGGGTAGCCCAAGGGTAGTCTTAAATGTGATTGTTTCGACATTCCAAATATAGATCTGTTAGCTTTGGAAATGTCTCTATAGTTGGGAGCAAGATAGAAGTGCCCCAATCTGTAATGCCGTAATAAACACCTTGTTAACAAAATGCAGCATAATGTTGCAAGGGTGAAGGTCATTGTGCAAAAAATTATGGTGATGTAAATACTTAAAAGTTTGTAAAAGAGCATTGAGATATGTGAAATATTGTCTTGTAAGCACTCTATATTGTTAGCTATTTGCAAAAATTCCTTGATGGCAAGCTTGCTTCCATCGGAGTGAGATGCATGTATCCATTGCTCCACATGGCCACCATTCCAATATTTGAAAACAAGGATTGGCCGTGGGGAGTGTCACATGATGCCAAGTGGTATAATCATGCCTTGATGCTGAATCATGTCTTCCATGGCTTGTTGTGCTGCAGTTGTTCTGTGTGGCTAGATCTTGAATACTTTAGCTACATTCAAAAGGTTTGAGAAGGTAGGATGTAGTATAATAACTTTCTTCACTTGGGGCGCTTGCAAGTGGAAAACATGGTGGTCTTATATGAGATGCAACACTAGTGGATCATAGCTTTGGGCTAGTGCTCCCGCTTCTACATACCTACGCTATGTAGGAACGATGGCAGATTGAGCGATAGTTGACACTTCTTCCTTAGTGACTGGTTCGATAGGATCAACCACTCTTTGTCTTTTCCTAGGTCCTTCTACATTTGTTTTCCTTTTCATTTCTGTGTGCAATTGATGGACTAATACATCCATTCATGTACTATAGGGAGAGAGTAGGACTTCAGGGTTTTGTAAAGTATCAAAAGCAACCAATGATTGTCCCAAGGTTGGCTTGGTGGGTCCTCGCATTTGACCGCAAGTGAAAATTGCAATGTCAAATGATATTATGGGAATGATTGTTGTAATTTCTTAAAGTAATGTTTTGTCAAAGTATTAACAAAATCATTGAAAATTGAAGGCTTTGCAATTTCAGAACATAGTTGTAACTGCTTCTCTTCAACACCATGTAGATAATGAACAATAGCTTCAATGGTAGATTTTTGATAACTTCATGATAGCTTCATCTCTGACATGGATATTAAAACAAACAAAAAAAAGAGAGAGTAATTCAAAGATGTTTAAACATGTATACATGTTTCCTAATATCAATGTTGAATATTTAGACACATTAAGCTGATAGATAGACTTAAAGTTAAATATTTGCTGCACCAAATGAAATATATACATTTTTTTAATGAATACAATAGAAATTATCATCAATAAATGTGCAATCAATTTATCTATAGCGTAGTATAAGATAAAATTTTCAAAAAAAGTTCACTAGAAGTTTACGTTATGTAAAACTATCCCAATTGTGTGAGCTAACAACTCTAACACAAGATTGAACACTAGTAGACACAGAACACTAGAAGTTTACTTCATGTAAAAGTAGCCCACTAGACTACTAAAAGTGCACGTTACGTAAAAGTAGCCCAACCGTGTGAGCTAATAGCTTTAACACAAGAGAGTGGACACTACTATTTAAATGATTGAAAGATTGAACAATCAACATGGGCCATGTTGAAGTGTGAGAACAAAACACAACAGTCAATCCATTAGTGAACACATCTAGAAAAAGCTACCTATCATAGGAGCAAGTAGCACGTATAGAGTATATATTTTCTCACCTATTGTGAGTAGCAGACAGTGAATGAAAAGGGAAGCAAAGCTTCAACTTAGCACTCACTATTTTTTGTTGTCGTTTAGGTGAGTTGGATACATAAAATGAAAGCACAAAGAATATAGTGCAATAAAACATAGACAATAATACATTTGTAGATGAAGATAAAGTTAAGCTTAACTCTTCACTTTTCAAATGTGGAAATGTGTATACTTTATTTGTACTATAGTTTAGCTTTGTCTCTAATGTGTAAAGAAAACTAAACTTGATAGCGATGCTCTAGATATGTCCATATTTTTTGCCAACTTCCGAAGTGTGAGAAAACTCTCATGCACAATGCAAAGTGACAAACTCCTACCCCATATCTAAAGTGCGAGGAGGTAACCTCTACACATCATGAATGGGATTCTACACCCTCTATGACTCTCTCTGGAGTGTGATCGATAGGTCTACACAACCACGAGACAAAGTGCCAGTGTATATCTATTCCAGAAGTGTGACCCATAAATATACACAACCATGGAATAATCCCACGGACCTGCAAACTAATTTTGTGTGCGAGCAAGCCTCTAGCACGACACGAATTAGGAAAAAAAAAGTTATTGCAAAATAAATTTTACTTGCTCTCCTAGCTCTGGTTATTTTGCACGTGAAGAGCATTGTGCACTCTTTCGATCAAAGATGCGTATATATTATACAAACTTTGATCAAAGAAATCTTCGATCAAAGTGTTGGAAGTAGGACTACACAGAAACACACACAGCTTGGAGAAGACAAAGGAAGCTCAAGGCACACAATAGAGAGTAGTATTACTTAATGTAAAATGGAAAGATCAGGTAGCCCTAGAGTGATAGGCGTATATAAAATTCACGAGGGGAAAAACCTTCTATTGAGGGAAAAATGCTCCGATGGTCCTTAGTGTGTTCACACACATCACTACCACATGTATATGGTAACAAATCCTCTCTGGGAGTGATGTGGTGAACAATAGCTGGCACATAGTGTATATGGAAGTGCTATGCCTTGAGGACATGATCATTCCACAAAGGGGAGAAGCCCAAAGCTTGCAAAAAGGTTTGAACTTGTTACAAGATGATGCCCTTTGTGAAAAGATATGCAAGGTTGTCCTGTGTTGGCACATAATGTTGGGGTATAAAGCCCAATGTGGTCGCCTAGGTAAGTGGGCGGGCCGCCAGGTATGTACACATATTCTTTTGTAAAAACCTAATAAGAACTCACTATGCTCTACACATTACAGTAGAGCGAGTTCACCATATCATCGTGCTCTTCTTCTCGCACTCTCTCTCGCATCACACTTCCGCTCGTACTCCTTCAACTGGTATCAGATCTCAGATGGAGGCTCGGGGCAGCACTGCAGGAGGCTAGAGTCACCAACTCAGATTGGAGTGAAATTCGACAGGCGAAGACGAAGGCCCCAAATCTCGTGGGCGATCCCAAAGGGCTCGGTATTGTCAGAATTTCATTCTGAGGTCATCTCGGCCACCGTTCGGCTTCGACAAAGGTCTGCGCAGGCCATTTTCGACTACGTGGTCTCAGCGGGTGCAGATCCGACTCTGCAAATTTGGGGTTTTCGGCCTACGACTGCAGGTGCTGAGGATATCGACACTCCCAGAGTGTTGATTTGTGGCTGTCTACATATCGAAGGACGGCTCACAGTTCTTGGAGGCGTGTCACATACGACACGGGCGCATCTACACACAGACTGTAGGCGATATCCACTAGTTCATCAGGTAGCTTTTGTTTGCTGCTTGATATTCCAGATTTCTTCTTGACATTGCAGGTACTTCCACATGGGATGTATTGTCAGAGATGATGTATGTCTGTTGAGGGTTTGCTGGTTGTGAGTCACGCAGCAAACAACCGCCGCAGCGGTTACAGCATACAGTGGGAAATTTGTGGATGTATGACTTTGTGGGAAGTATATGTACTGTCAGATTTACTGCAGCCTTTGTTGAGGGTCGAGTGAGGTTTTATTGAGCTGGGGGGTTCTCGAATGTTGAGATCCTTTCGGTGATACAGGTCTTGGAGCGATCCCTCGAGCACCCTTAGATAGGCAGCTAGGATGTATTGACTGTGAGTTAGAGAGTTGGGATTGCATCTTTGCTTTACTGCCATTGAGGCATTGTCACAGCCTATGCTTACAGGACAGTGACAGGACAGTCAGAGACAGTACAGGTGCAGGACAGGTTTACCCACAGCTTACAGTGTTAGAGAGACAGTGGTTTTTTGAGCTGTTTTTTGGTCTGTTTTTAGTACACCAGAGCCATTTTACAAAGGAGACTCTGCCAAAATTTCTGCAGAATCTGAAGCTTTCTTGGTTCATTTGACAGGTTGATATTGGTTCAGAGGTCAGTTTACAGGGGAAACTCTGTCGAATTTTTCCCAGGAAAGTAAACTACTGTGAAGCGTAGCTATGGCTAGATCACAAGACACTGCTCTTTACAATATCAAGAAGCTGGATGGAACCAATTTCCCATTGTGGAAGTAGCAAATTTGGCACGTGTTGGTACAAAAGAAGCAGATAAAACCTATAAAGCTCAAGGGGATAAAACCAGAAGATATGGACGAAGATGAATGGAGCGAAATGGATGAATTGGCACTTTCTACCATTATGCTGACTTTGGCAGAAAGTGTTTACTTCAATGTAGCAGACGAGATGTCGGCTTATCAAGCATGGTTAAAGCTGAGTGATCTTTATGAGAAACAGAGTGCAGCTTCACAGGTATACTGGCTTAAGAAGCTTGTTGACTTGAAGATGAAAGAAGGGACACCTATGTCCAATCATCTGAATGAATTCAACACAATCTATAGTCAGTTGTCATCTCAAGGTGTCAAGTTTGATGAACCTGTTAGAGCTATGTTCCTGTTGATCACATTGCCGGAAAGTTGGGACACTTTTCGCACAGCTTTGAGTAATTCTGCACCTCCAGATGGTTTGAACATAGCAGGTGTAGAAGGAAGTCTGCTTACTGAAGAAACCAATAGAAAGACAATGGACAAAGGCAAAGGAACAGCCTTAGTTGTCTGGGGAAGGACCAAAGAAAAGTACAAAGGTGGAAAGAGGAATCAGTCTCGTAGCAAGTCCCGCAGTGCTAAAGGCAAGAGTGACATAGAATGCTACCATTGTGGCAAGAAGGGTCACATGAAAAGAGACTGCAGAGAATGGAAAGTAGAAAAAGGCAAAGAGAAAGCTGAAGACCATGGTGAGAAGAACAAGTCCTCAGTGAAGATTCAAGAAATAAATGTGACAAACACTGTTGCAGAGGATGACAGTCTAGTGTCAGGAGACATCTACTTCTTGAAGAATATAATGGACTCAGCTCTTCTTACAGCATCTGATGGAAATGCACTGAGTGACTGGATTATAGACTCAGAGGCATCACTTCATGTGTCTCCAAACAAGGAGTGGTTTACTTCTTATGTGACCACTAAAGATCATGTTCGGCTAGGCAATGGGCAGACATGTGAGATCTTAGGTGTTGGAGATGTTCAATTGAAGTTTCAGAATGGCTCTTCTTTCACGCTGAAGAATGTGAGACATGTTCCCGTAATTACAAAGAGCTTGATCAACACAGGTTTACTTGATGATGCTGGCTACGTCAGCACTTTTGGATAGAACATGTGGAAGATATCCAAGGGTTCTATGACAGTAGCACATGGAGTAAAGTCTGGAGGACTTTACATGATTTATGTATCAAATGTCTCTAAAAATGTAATCAATGTAACTGAGCAGATGAACGTTTCTTTGTGGCATAGCCGGTTAGGACATATGTCCAAGAAGGGAATGGAAATCTTGTCTCGTTCTGGTTATTTGCCTGGCTTTTCATTTAATGATTTTGAATTCTGTGAACATTGTCTGTATGGTAAGCAAACACAGAAGCCACATAAGCATAGAAGCAGTAGAAGAGATACACAGTTGGCACTTGTTCATAGTGATTTGTGTGGACCTATGCCTAACCTATCTCTAGGGGGAGCTTCTTACTTTATGACATTTATAGATGATTACTCGAGGAAAGTATGGTTTACTTTCTCAAGCACAAGGATGAAGCGTTTAGTGTTTTCAAAACGTTTGTGACACTTGTGGAGAATCATAGTGGCAAGAAGCTTAAATGCTTATGCACTGACAATGGTGGAGAGTATGTTTCAAAGGCCTTTCAGGACTTTTGTGAGTCAAAAGGTATAAATGTGAACTTACTGCTCCTTACAATCCTCCTCAAAATGGTGTTGCTGAGAGGATGAATAGGACCATACAAGAGAAGGTCAGAAGTATGTTTTCTAATGCACAACTGCCAAATAGGTTTTGGGCCGAAGCTGTATCAACAGCTGTTCATCTTGTAAATAGATCTCCTAGCAAGGTTTTGCAGAAGGATTCAGTGCCAGAGATGGTATGGTCAGGCAAAATGCCCTCATACAAGCATCTCAGAGTCTTTGGCTGTGAGGCATATACTCACGTTCCAAAGGAATTTAGGAACAAACTTGAGCCAAAGAGTAGAAAGTGCATCTTTCTAGGCTATGGTAATTCTGGTGAGATGGGGTACAGACTTTGGGATCCCAAATCCAGAAAGGTTGTCCGCAGCAATGATGTTCACTTTAATGAATCCAAATATCATTCTAAACCAGAGAGGGTTGAAGAGATTAGAAGAGTTGTCTTCCAAGAAGATGGACCTGCACGTGCAAGACAAAATGTCAGGGCTCAATAGGAGCAAGGAGAGGATAGAGTGGAACCACCGGTTGTGGCTGAGCCTGAGCCACCTATTGTGCGTAGATCTGGACGTATCACGCGACCTCCTGATAGGTTTGTTCCATCTATGAACTATGTCATGTTGACTGATTGCAATGAGCCTTCATGTTACAAGGAAGCAGTGCAAATGAAGGACTCCGGGAATTGGCAATTGGCCATGCAGTCAGAGATGACAGCTCTGCATAAAAACAAGACATGGAAGCTAGTTAAATTACCACAGGGCAAAAAGGCTCTACCTTGTAAATGGGTTTATAGGTATAAGATCACTGCTCATGATAGTCAGCCAAAGTACAAAGCAAGGCTTGTTGCCAAGGGCTTTAAGCAAGAACAAGGCATTGACTTTGATGAAGTCTTCTCTCCGGTGGTCAAGATGACTACATTGAGATGCTTTCTTGCATTGGTTGCCATATTAGATTTGGTGTTGCACCAAATGGATGTCAAGACAACGTTCTTGCATGGTGATTTAGATGTGGAAATTTACATGCAGCAGCCAGAAGGGTTTGTTGAGAAAGACAAGGAAGATTGGGTATGCCAGTTGTTAAAGAGTCTTTATGGCTTAAAACAATCACCGAGGGCATGGTACCATAAATTCCACAAGTTTATGCTTTCTCAAGGCTACAAACGTAGTGAGTTCGATCCCTGTCTATATACAA
The DNA here is from genome assembly GCF_014529385.1 of Adiantum capillus-veneris. Classification (NCBI taxonomy): domain Eukaryota; kingdom Viridiplantae; phylum Streptophyta; class Polypodiopsida; order Polypodiales; family Pteridaceae; genus Adiantum; species Adiantum capillus-veneris. The sequence goes on from NC_140956.1 coordinate 121,965,929, forward strand.
AGAAGGCTAAGGATGGCAGTTGGCTGATCCTTATTTTGTATGTGGATGACATGTTGATTGCTGGCAAGCACTTGGAAGAAATTTCAGCTTTGAAGTCAAAGATGGCAAAATCGTTTGACATGAAAGACATGGGTGAGGCAAGTCATATACTTGGTATGCGCATTGAGAGAGACAGATCAAAGAAGTTGATTTGGTTATCTCAAACAGAGTATATTGACAAGGTTTTGCAACGTTTCAATATGGAGAAGGGAAAGGCACTGAGTGTTCCATTGCCACCATATGTGAAACTTAGCAAACAAGATTGTCCTATGTCTGAGGAAGAACAGACTGAAATGGATAAGATTCCATATGCGTCTGCAGTGGGTAGTTTGATGTATGCAATGATTGCTACTCGCCCAGACATTGCATTTGCAGTGGGAGTAGTAAGTCGATACATGTGAAACCCAGGCAAGAAACATTGGGAGGCAGTGAAAGGAATATTGAGATACCTGAAAGCTACAAAGAGTATGCGTATATGCTATGGGAGTCAGGAGCTAAGTGTAAAGGGTTTTACAGACTCAGATTATGCAGGTGACTTAGACAACCGAAGGTCTACGTCAGGGTATGTCTTTACATTGGCTGGTGGAGCAGTATCATGGCGTTCTAGATTACAAGATTGTGTTACTCAGTCTACTACAGAGGCTGAATATGTTGCAGCATTAGAGGCATGCAAAGAATCAATTTGGCTTAATCGACTAGTAACAGATTTGGGAATCAAAGAAGAGATGCCTGTGTTATATTGTGATAGTCAAAGTGCTATACAATTGGCTCGCAATCCAGTTTATCACTCAAAGACAAAGCATGTGGATGTGAAGTATCATTTCATCAGGGAAATGCTCGAGGATAAGCAACTTCAGCTTGTCAAAGTTCACACAACAGAAAATCCTGCTGATCTACTTACAAAAGGACTTCCCTCAGAGAGCTTTGCGCATTTTCGCAAGCAGTTAGGTGTAGGGTAGTACATCACTTCTCTACATCTCTTGTATATTAGCTTGTATAGTAGCTTCTCTCACACTTAAAGTACCACATTGGACTTTAAGTGGGAGGTTGTTGGGGCATAAAGCCCAATGTGGTCGCCCAGGTAAGTGGGCGGGCCGCCAGGTATGTACACATATTCTTTTGTAAAAACCTAATAAGAACTCACTATGCTCTATACATTACAGTAGAGCGAGTTCACCATATCGTCGTGCTCTTCTTCTCGCACTCTCTCTCGCGTCGCACTTCCGCTCGTACTCCTTCACATAAGACAAGATGATCTCTCCTGCTGAGAGTCTCTCCTTGACATAGTGGTAATGCACCTCAATGTGATTTGTGCGAGCATGGAAAATTGGGTTCCTTAGAACTGCCAGTGCGCCCTGGCTATCATTGTAGATGATGTTGACTATGTCGTGTTCAACACACAAATCATCCATAAGTTGTCTAAGCCATACACACTCAATCGTAGCTATGAAGACTGCTCTCTACTTAGCTTCACAATTAGAAGTGGCCACAATAGGCTGCTTTTTTCTTAGCCATGATATGCATGAAATGCCGAGCATGAAACAGAAACCAGTTGTGGACACTCACATGTCAAAACAACCAGCCTAATCTGAGCCTGAAAAAGCATGTAAAACTGGCGGCAATGATCCACCTTGGGATAAAAAGATGTAAAGTTCCACTCAAGTAGCAAAGATCCTCTACTTGACATCTTGCCAATGCTTAGGCCCTAGGCTATGCATATATTTGCTGATCGCTTGTAGTTTCTAAATAAACTTGGATGGTAGATAATTAATGAAAGTAGGAATTAAGGTTGATAAATGAATGAACCTGGAAAATTACCAACTAGGAGTTAAAAAGGAATCTCGAGAGGTGATAGGGATAGCTTATTGCAAAACATAGATTGAACTAGGAGTTTTAAAGATTGTCTAGAAATGATCGGAAACCAAGATGGATCTTCTTGGGGTCAATTTGATTGAAAGGCATGCCCATTGAGAGGATTCTCTTGGGGAACTTGACGGAGATTGTACCTTTTCGGCTAGGACAGCGTAACCGGCAAGTTATTATACCTAGGTCATTCATGCCTGAGGGATAAGGGATGAATGGGGTTGTTTTATTTTTGCCCCTCCTGGTGAAGTACCCGTGGTATCTTATTGGAAATCGGCCATAATCCGGGTATGGCCTCATGCCAATAGTTGGATGAGAAGGTCATACTCAAGGAGGATGATGTGAATTTAATTAAGGAAATTTGTTCAACTTGGTTGCTTAAAAAGGAATTGGAAAGGCTAGGAATATAGGGGCTATCCAGTGCATCTGTCACCAGATGGTGCTATACCTCTCGAAATAAAATACTTAGGAAGGAATGATTAAATTACGTGATGAGCCTTTCCCAAACACTTAATTCTGGGAAATATTGTGAAGGTGTTGCCATTTAGATGGCTTGTAATCAATTATTTGAATGGGGAGGCAATATGAATTGGTTGAAACTAAATGTGTTTCCTGATTAGTTAGGAAACTAGTTACAAGCTAATTATAGGAGATAAAGGAAAGGAAATGAATTAAAAGTTTCCAAATAAAGATTTGGTGGGAACAACCAGATGAATTTCCCTGAACGAGGGTATTCAACAGATTGCATGCTGCTTGTTGTTTGATGATGTCTGATAGACTGCTGTCTTCCTCATTTTATAGTAGTTGAGTACTACCTCGGGACGGGATTTTCATGAAATGGTTCGGTGAGTGGGCGGATCCGGAGGGTCAGATGGCCGGATGTTGATTTAAAATTTTTATGTTAAACGTTAGGAATACGTGGGATAAAAATGGGTAATCGGGGGCGAACGAGACCAGGTAAGATTGCAAGATCCCTCTTCTTAGGGGAAAGTGATAACTGCCGTGCCTGCTTGTCAGGAAAAAGAGGTTATCGCCAGGAACCAAGGGAGAACCAGAAAGCAAGAGCAGGTCCTCAAGTTAAAGATCAAGAGAATCAAGACTAAGGACCACGATTTTGGGTACAGGAAGCTGTCAAGGACAGATTGATTATGAGAAGCGGGTAGAATAACTGAATGAAGGGATGTACCCCCTTGGGTTGGCATTCGAGATAGACCGGGAGTCCTGTCTGAGTGTCGGTCCCTAGTGGGAGGGATACCTGCAGATAGATCTACGTCATTCCCTGGACGACTGAGGGAGGTGAGTAGGGTCGAGTTTGGGTATGGCCCTCACACGTGGTATCAGAGCCTAATTTTGAATCTTTGATCTTGGAATTTAGAATTTTGGAATTTTGATTAATGCATGAGGGAAAAACAACTCAGTCTATTCTACACCCAAATTTCAATAATATATTACAAAACGAAGTCTTGATGTTCCAATAAATTATTCAAAAATTTTCAAGATGGCTTGGGATCTGCCAGAAGAAATTCAATGGATTATCTATGAGAGGATGGAAACTGTTACGCTAGAGCGAAGGCTTGCTATGCTGGAATATTTTAGGGAGCTCTTATTTCCAAAAACCTATACTTGTCCCTGGGATTTAAGCAAGTGAGAAGTGTGAGTAAAGTTGAAAATAAATGATATAGAAATTTGTAAAAGAATAGGTAATGCACTTGTGAGAAGACGCATGGAAGTGGCATAAATGAATGAAGACACATGCAGTTGTGCGAAGACACATGAAAGTGGCATGGATGAAACTTTTATTGAGCTTTACTTGTCATTCTCCCTTAAGCTTAGTAATAAGGAGCAAGATTGGGTAAGGTAGCTACCACATGAAGAATTAATTTTTGGGACATTGATTGGAAGATAATTTTGAGTAATAAAGAAGAAATCCAAGAAGTTCTTGTCATTAGCCACATATAAAGATATGAGTATATATAGCAAAACTCGTTTTGAAATTACTGATGGCTTGGAATATTCAAAAATACGAAGTTTATAGGATAGTCCTGAAAGAATGGGCTAGCTGAACCGGAGAACACGTTAGTCATGTTGAGACACCTTATCAAACTTTTATCTCCTAAGGAAAGTGCCATTTCTTCTAAGAAATGGAGAACATGTGGGTCGAATGGAGTTACATGGTTAACCCTATGGGGAAAGCGTACAACTATTGAATAATTTACGGATTGCAATGATGAGAGAAAGCTGGGATTGGGACCAAAGAGATATGGTATGGAACAATCTTATTTCCAGATTTTGAAAGAAAACTTCTACTTATAGCATCTCAAGACAAATAGAAAAACTCACAAGGAATCAAGATAGGAAAGTGCAATAGATAAGCTCATAAATATTATAGACATTTAAACTCCGAAGAAGAATAAGAAAACAAACTTAAGAGTTAGCCAAGAACTCAAAGTTGGAATTTTTACTCAAGACTATCATAGATAGAAGACCCTTTGTTGAAAGCACTAAATAGAGATGTCCTTAAAGAATTTAATTAAAGAGGAGAGACTGACATTTCAAGACAAGGAAGTACGAAAAATACTCAAATTCTTCAAAAAAGGGTTATTTCTTCAATTAAAGCCAAAAAGGATTACAAGGGAGGCAGGAAGTAATTACAAGAGGCAAGAAAGTTTACAACTCATGAAGATCCTCTAATATATGGTCACATAACCAAGTATCGCAAGCGCCGCACATGTTAGGACGCTCACCCTCTGGAATGGTTCTACGAGAAATAGATTGAGCAATTTTTGGGGGATAAACTACACAAGCAAGAACAACCTTGCGGAGAACCCAGGATCTCGTGTCCTTTTGACGCAGTAGTATCAAGAGCCAAGTCCCAGAACCTCTTTAACCATAGCAAGTCAGGTATTGTTGCAAAAATGGTCTCTACCCCAGAGAGTCACTCTTGTGAGATGTCGCCATGTCTTCCATATCATCTGGCCGACACAAGAATTTGGTTTGAGGAAAGAGGAGATCTTTGTATCGCTCTAAGAACTGTCTTTTAACTTCCTCATCTGCACTCTGCAAGTGAGAGATGCATACAAGAAGAACCAAGTCTTCTTGCCAAGATGCCATCAGATAAGAAAATGACTAAGTTACAAAAGAGTGAAGATCGCAAAAATAAGAGGATAACAAGTAGTGATAAAGAAGGGATTACTAGTAGCTTATAAAGAGGAAGTAGCGTATGGAGGAATCCACAAACGTGATGACTTATTCAAGAAGATAGTTTATTAAGACAGATTTTCCACGACTCCAATATTATATTAGCAGATTTTTGGGGATGAAGAAGTGTAAGAGAGAAGTCAAGTTGAAAGCATTAACAAAAAGTTAAGTCGCAAGACGTATCCAAGAAGATTCATCAATTACGTATTTTATTTGAGTTGAGGATAGCTCTTTCTTTTTTTTGTTGGGGAGAGATGCTGGCTTCAATAAACAAAGACCTCTTGACCAGCAGTCCCGTCCTCATCAAACCTGACTAATTTCACTCCTTAGCTCTTCTTTACTCGAGGAAGTTCAACAAGAAATTCAGGTAGACCTCTATTTTAGACCTCTTCTGCAAGAGATTCAAGCTCAGAACGCGAGGGAACACTTAACTAACTATAGCTTAGCAGATGGTCTTCTTGTTGAAGATGATGAAACAAGAAACAGAAGGAAGACAGCAACTCAGAGTAGGAAGAAGATGGAGAAGGAGAAGACACAGAGCTTGCGTACGAGATCTCTGTAGTCTCTCTCTCTGTATTAGAATAATAATGTATACAAACTCAGAGCTACAAAGCTTATATGAAACCCTAAGAGATAAGGTGTCCTTTCACACCGGATGTCCAGGGAGAAAAACCCAGTGGGAGAAAAGTGCCCCTGGTGAAGCGCGTATACACACTAACACTACTACATGTCTACAAATCCCCCTTGTAGTGATAGTGTGAATCCGTACAAGGTAGAAGATCATCATGTGTATGAGAGTAAGCCCAAAGCTTTTCGGAAAGCTTCAAACTTTTCTCGTGATAACGCCTTCGTAAATAGATCTGCAATGTTATCCTGTGTAGGACAGTAAGTTAGTGTGATCTCCCTTGCATGTAGCCTTTCCCTGACATAGTGGTAGTGAACCTCTATGTGCTTTGTTCTTGCATGAAATACTGGATTCCTTGCAACTGCCATAGCACTCTGACTGTCAGTGAAAATGGTAGTGGGTGCCTGTTGACACTCACAAAGATCTGCCAATAACCTGCGTATCTATACACAATCAACTGTTGCCGTGAAAGCTGCCCTGTACTCAGCTTCACAAGTTGATGTAGCCACTGTGGGTTGCTTCTTGCTTAGCCAGGATATACATGCATTTCCCAAGAAAAAACAATTGCCACTTGTGGAATGTCGTGTGTCAAAATCACTAGCCCAATCTGAATCGCTGTAACCAAGAAGCTGCATAGAACTGTGCTTTCCATACATATCCCCCCTTGGAAAGAACATGGCAAGATTAGGGGTACCTGAAAGGTAACGAAGTATGCACTTCACAGCCTGCCAATGATGCATACCTGGGCTGTGCATAAATCTGCTTGCTTGTGAAACCCCAAATTGAATGTCTGGACGAGTGTTGCCTGCCAAATATATCAAGCAACCAACGACTGCTGCATAAGTATGTACATCAAAAGGTTCTCCAGCATCATGCATGCTCAACTTTGATCCAGTTTCTACGGGTGTAGAGATTGGCTTACAATTTTGCATACCAAACTTGTCCAAAATTTTATGCAAATATTTTGCCTGCATCATGTATATGCCATCCTCTGATTGCACAAACTGAATACCCAAGTAATAATGTAGCAAACCAAGATCAGACATCTCAAAGGTTTTTCTCCAAGCATCTTTAAACGCTTCAACTTCATTTGCATTATTGCCTGTAAGAAGCATATCATCCACATAAAGTGTTAGCATAATGAGAAATCCATCTCTCTTTTTGACATACAAAGTACTTTCTGTTGGACTATTCTGAAATCCCTGGCCGATCAAATAAGTATGTATCTTCTCATACCATGCTCTTGGAGCCTGTTTGAGACCATACAAAGCTTTACGCAATCTACATACCTTTTGCTCTTGACCTTTTACAACAAAACCACTTGGTTGACTTACATAAACTTCTTCCTGCAAATCACCATTCAAAAAAGCAGTTTTGATATCCAACTGATGCACTTTCCAACCATGATGAGCAGCAATTGCAACTAGTGATCTAATTGTGGACGCACGAGAAGTAGGAGCAAAGGTTTCATCATAATCTATGCCTTTCTATTGCGCATAGCCTTTTGCCACAAGCCTTGCTTTGTACCTGTCAACAGTACCATCTTGTTTCCTTTTTACCTTAAAAACCCACTTTGTACCAATAGGCTTTTTACCTGTAGGCAAGTCCACTAGATCCCATGTATGATTCTTATGAATAGAATCAATTTCTTGCTGCATAGCATCTTTCCACTGAACACACTCTAAAGCTTGTTCAAATGAATCAGGCTCATCTGCATCACAAAGAGTGCTAAAGCAAGCCAAATCTACTTGCTCTCTGCCAAAAGTAGTACCGGCACGTGTTTTTCGTGGCAACGGTGCATCCAACTTGCTATCCTGCAAAGTTTTCTGAACCCATTTAGGCAAGGTTATTTCTTCCCTGAGAACTTCTTGCTCTTCACGCACAATTTTCTCTACATCATGAGGTGTCACATGCTGATCAAAAGATTGATCAAGATTATCAACCTGTTGTGATTCTTGATTCTCCACAAAAGAAGGAAGCAAACCTTCAAATACATCATGTGTCTGCATATGCGGTACATCAAAAGCAACCATAGGTTGAGCAGTAGTTTCTGCAAAAATTACATCACGACTTTCAAAAATCTTGTTTGTAGCAGGATTGTAAAGTCTATAACCTTTACTTCCACTACTGTACCCCACAAATATACATTTGATTGCCTTATCATCAAGCTTCCCACGTAACTGCTGAGGGATGTGAGCATAAGCAAGACAACCAAAAACACGAAGATAACTGATTGAAGGTTTTCTGTCATACCAAGCTTCATATGGAGTAATGGTCTTCAAGGCACGAGTAGGACACCTGTTCAAAACATGTGCTGCACAAGCAACTGCCTCCATCCATAGCTTATGAGGCAAACTCTTAGCCTTGAGCATACATCTAACCGTCTCCATTAAAGACCTGTTCTTCCTTCCTGCAACACCATTCTGTTGTGGTGTGTATGGCATAGTGCATTGGTGTTTAATGCCTTTCTTTCCCAAAAAATCCTTAAATGCACCTGACATGTATTCACCTCCTCGATCGGTACGAAGAGTATGTACTTTGCAACCTGTTTCATTTTCAACCATGGCGACATAATGTTGAAAAACTGCAAACACGTCTGACTTTGCTTTGAGTGGATACACCCAACAAAACCTGGAAAAGTCATCAATGAAGGTCACAAAATAAAGGCCGTTTCCCAAAGATGGCGTCCTCATAGGACCACATACATCACTGTGTACAAGCTGCAACTTTCGTGTCGCTCTAACTGAACCATCCTGCAAAAATGCAAATCTGTGCATCTTTCCAAGAACGCAACCTTCACATACATGTCTTGGTGGCATCTCCAATAAAGACAAATCATGCACCATATTATGACGTTGTGAAGTCATCAAACTGCCATAGCCAACATGCCCAAATCTAGCATGCCACAACTCAGCATCCTGCATGGCCTGAGTCTTTGTTTCTGCAATACATACCTGAATCTGCTTTTCATAATGATCTAGCACAAATAGTCCATTTTCCAGCATACCTGTAGTGATAAGAGAATAACCATTCTCTCGATCTCGTACAACACATCTGTCATCCTCAAAAATGACCCGAAAATGTGCGCTCCTTGCCGCACTGTCGAAGCAAGGGACTTGCCGATACACCGTGTGCGAGCCACAAATGTCTCCAAGCACACAACAAGCCTAAACTAGCAAGCTCAAGAGAGCAAAGGGTGTGTCACTCACCGCGCTATGCTCGCCTTCATGGTGGATTCCTCGCCGCGATGAAGAAGAAGCTGCAGTCGTGCCACGCTCAACCGCTTCGCCGCCGTCGTGCCTTCGTAATGCTCGATCGCACACACACTCTCCCTCTCTCTCTCTCTCTCTCACATACACACACACACAAGGAGGTGAAGAAGAAGAAGATGGAGATGGAGATGGAGCAAGAGCACTCTTCTATTGCACAAATGAGAGAATGAGAGAATTTTAGGTTTAGTTGGCTTTTATATGAGCTCACCCCATTCACACTTGGGCGCCCATGCTTAGCCAACTAATCCCTTGAATGTCCCAGTTAGAGTGCGCCTCTCATCGGCGATCACTCTACCTTTCCCTATTGGTCCGACAAGCCCGGTACCTGACTCTAAATAATACAACGTTTATAGATCATAGGGTGTCCGTGTGCCGTGAGGGTTAACATGCCCCCCTTCCTGATGTAGATTCCGTCCTCGGAAGCTATTGAGTTGAAGCTGGTTCATCGAGGTGGAAGAGCATTTGAGATGAATGTCCTTAGCCTTCTTCAGTCACTGCAAAGTCAAACAACATTGGCACAGTAATTGCATTCTCATAAGTGATTAAAAAGCATATGCAGTTTTAGGTAGACACATTGATTGGTAAAAAAAAAATTTCAAACAATTTGTTAGCAATGAACATTAAATTGCAATGTAATCAAATGCATAAACAGATGTAAAGGTAGAAAATTAAACAAGTCTAGGGTCGCTAATTTGACGGTCGAAAGGCACTAGAGATCGAATATTAATACCATGGGTAAGATTCTTAATTTTCAGTGGTCAATTAAGTTGTTTAATCGCGAGAGCCAAGTATTCATGTTCGAGGGCTGACTAGAGGCTATATCTAGAAGACCTTGTAGTTAAGATACCATAAAAGGAATTTCTCATGAAATCATCGCCTGACTGATTACTTTTTCTTTGACCCCCCAAAGTCTTTTCACATTGATTCAATTATGATGTGTGTGCTTATTTTGTATGCCTTGGGTTTTTTGCTTTTCAAGGAAAAGTGCCCACACTGGGAACCTCTAGGGCTCTAGTACCATAGGCAATACATGTGAGTGAAGTACCAATTTAAGCAGGGATTTCTCTTCCAGCTTAAAATTTTACATTGTGGCACTTTGATTTTTTGTTTGTTCATTTTCAGCATTTTAATTTTGTAACTTTGGGGGGTCATATAACATTGTTACCCTCCCCAGGCTCATCACATTAGTAAACTCCCTTTATAATACTTAAGCTAAAGGTCACTAGGGTTAAGCCCACTAGAAAGCCCTAGTACATTTCATACAATGCTGCCTAAATCGGATTAAGAACCTAAGTAACCATTGCTTATTAGGAAGGCATTCCCCATGGTATTAAGAGAAGATTTCTAATACCTAGCTTGGTCAAACTAGCTTAGTCGGACTGCTTGATTTTTAAACCTAGACAAGTGATTATGACAAAACATTACATTGAATTAAATGTTTGATACTAAGCAATGCGCTGAGTATTATGCTACCAATCACAATCAAAGCAGACAAACATGGATGTAAAAAGATAAGGGCAATGCTAATGGACATAAAACACCTGTTTGTGTTGATGGTCGCGCTTGATTTGAAGAGTGAGTCGAGATAAAGATTCCATGAAGGTCCAAATCCTACCAATAGCAACACGTTCTTGTACACACTATGAAACACAAACAATACCTCTAGGAGGCACATCAGTGGGAAAAGAGAACTTTGCTAATCACTCAACTCTAAAACAGAAACACTGCTATCGTACTAATCTTACCTACCCTCCATCACTCAAGTGATGAGGATCAAAGGTGTTTTATGGCACAGGTTTCTGTTTCACTGTACCAGATGTGACATGTGTAGGTCTGAGTCAATGTTTTGACTTTTATTGCGCATACTCGTTTGCTAATTGCTCTTGCTCTTTATTTTTTTATTTTTATTTTTGTGAGTATAAAGCTTTATATGTACATTCCCTAAGATCGGGAGATATAGAGGTCAGGGAGAAAGGTTGAGAGGGAAGCAAGTGAATGATGACTGTCCACAAACACTCCCCCCTTCCTTGGGTAGATCATACCGTTTGAAATGAGCTTGCCACCCTTTGAAACCAATTGTTCCAGTTGGTAATAGGTGAGGATTTTTTCCAGTAGTTTTTTATTACCCTAGGTGCCTCATCAAGCTGCAAGGGTGGTAAGGTACTCTCCCAGGATCGAACTTGAAGTGGTTCATTAGGTGATTCTTGAACACTGGGAGGTGTGGATTCTTTTGTAGCTTCATGGAGGTCCACTACTATAGATGGAGGCTGTGTAGAAGCTTTTACCTCTATGGATGTATTACATGAGGAGCTAGAAGCTTCATGGGACTCCCCCCTTCCTAAGCTAGGTGGAACAAATCGTTCTTTCTTTGGTACCCAAACTAGCTCGGGAGCGGGTGTGTAGCATTCTGTGATTTTTTTCTTTCCACGATCATTGATTCGTTTTGGAGCTACGGGATTGGGCTCACTTGGGTCAGGTGATAGGTAAGAGCACAATCTACGTTTTGGCACCCAGATTTGATCATTTCCTTGATAGTAGCCTTGGGCTTCCAATAGTCGTTTAGGGATCCATCGCAACATTTTCTTACTTTTCTTGGAGCGAGTGGTACGTTTCTTACAAGGCTTCTGTTTTTTAGCACTAGCTATGGTCACTAAAGAAGCTTTAGGGACCCACTTGTATGTTTTCTTCGTTACATTAGGATGAGTCTTGTGGGAAGCGATATGCATTGCTTGTAGCATATTTAAGGGTATAGGCATTTCATCCCCCTCAGGTGTTACCCAGGTCGTCCCCCTATTTCGCCAAGTGTCTATGGTTGCTGCTAGGTGGACCCAATCCACATTGTCCGACTCAGTCATCCCAGGTAGGATATCCATATAAGGAGAATCTTGGCCAATGTATGTATCCTTCTTACAAGTGTAACAATATTGTAGTGGGGCCGAGTGAACTGGGGTGTCAGAGCGATGATCAATAATGGTTTTACTCCCTAAGGGGTGTACCTTACCAGTCACCAAATCCACTCTAAGGACAGAGTCTTGGAATTGCAAATAGACATGATTTTTAGACCAATCATGAACCATTTGTGCTTCCCTCATGAATGGTCGTCCTAAAATCATTTCATATGACATAAGGTGTTTAGAGAAATCCATTACAATGAACGTATGTCGTACCTTGTGTCCTAGAACTTTGATCTTAAGATCCTTGAGCATCCCCATAGGTTTGGCTATGGTACCATTTGCCATTTTTACCACAATGTTAGTAACAATGAGGCGGGGTTTTCCCATGGATTCCCAACAATCTTTTGTAACGATGCTAACTCCCGCACCACCATCAAGAATTCCCTTTATAGTTAATCCCTTGGTAGTGATGGGTAGGGTCGCATTAGACTCGTCGCCTTCAAAATACTGCCCTAATTCGTTAATGGGTACCTCGATCACAGACTCGTGTCCATCTAAGTCAAGTGATTGCACATGATTTTCCTCATCAATCATAATCGAGTCAGGCCTATTTGGTTGCGCAAACTGCGGTAATCCCGTTCGTAGCTCTCCGTTAAGGAATGCTCGAAGTGCAAGAAATAACTCAGGATCTCCATACAGCTTTGCTATGATCGTGGTTCGGACCTCAGAAGACATGAAGTCCACTAGTTTGGCAACATTCATTGGCATTTTGCAGGGTGTAGGTCCTTGACTAGGAACTGGTGAGGATGGAATCTCATATTCCTCAATGGGATCAAGTATTCCTTCGTTAAACATCCTTTCCAACAAGAAGGGTGTATGCTCACTTTCTGATGTCCCGTCCTCACTCCCTTCTTGGATGATACTAGATATGGCTAACGGTCTATGGTTCATGTGGGGTGGATGAACTTGCGTGGGAAACACTGTGTCATGAATTTTGACATGCATGGGTTCTGGTTCTATTTTCCTTTGAGTTTCCTCCACTAAACCTCTTAGATGTTTCACCTGCTCAATCTCGTCTACTGGGTTTGGGTACGTCCCAATCTTCTTTTTACGATTCTTCCCTTTTTTCCCCTGCGGTTTATCTTGGGGGTCTTGGATTGGATTTGGAAACACTTGTGGTGTTTTCAGAGGCTCTTTATGGTTTTCTCTTATTCGGTTTTCATTTGGTTCCATGTTACGGTTTTCTTTGTCGGTCTTTCCCTTTGTGGTATTGGTTCTAGTCTCCATTGTGTCGATTGAATCTGAATCATCCTCGAGGTCATTCATATACACGGGGTCATCTCCTGTTCCTATGTTTGTTTTGGAACTTGGCTTTGAATTTCCCGTATTCTGCGACTTCTTCCTTCGTGTCTTCTTTTTCTTTGCTTGGATAACTGACGCGGTATCTCTCTCTTCGAGGATATGGCCTGGCCCTTGAAGCCTCGACCGTGTAATCGCATAAGCGGGTGCGATGGGTGGTATTGGCGATGTCACGCTAGCAATTTCGACCAAATTTAGGGGTGTGATTCTAGGCGCATTTGGGTTATAGGGACATTGGGCAATCAAGTGATCTATGCCACAACGATTACATGTGAGTATTGGCATTGCAGACGTGCTCCCTTGATTCGTTTGCATCTGTGCAGCATTCTTTTGCAGCCTAATAGGGCACTCCGCTGCCCGATGTGGTCCACCACACTCGTAGCATTGAAGAGGTGGCCTCCTAGCCTGGGTGTTGATATTTTGACCTCTGGATGCGAGAGCAGCAGCTTGATAAACCGGCTTGACTTGCCCCCAACAATCTTCCATGTAGTATATAGGACACTCTTCCAATGTATCAATTTCGTAGGCAATACTAGTGTCTATTTCCTCCTCACAGCCATCTGCATAAGCATTTGATGGCTCGCAACCCACTTGGTTCATAGGGGCGACTCTTGGATGCGGGGGCTGCAGTCCTAGCATAGGAGGTGGTAGCGGTGTAGCTTGTACAACATTTTGAGGTCTAGGGACCATGTGTTGCGGTAGTTGCTCAACAGGTGGAGCAGGCATCAATACAGGAGCTCGAGGTGCATCCGTCCAGGCTACAGGTGGTCTATTTGCCATAATGCGTTTGATCATTAAACAATCCTTAGCTTGGTGACCATACCTACCACATGCGTTGCAAGTTCCATTAAATTTTACTCTAAACGTAGGGCACTCACTAGTGCTATGTGGACCTAAGCAAATGGAACACCATTGTTGCTCCCTTCTTGGATACATGTGACTATTTTGAGGGGGTCGATTATCCTTAAGAGACTCTTGGATTGCCTTGGTGAGGTCTGTCAAGAATGTCTCAAATACCTTTGGCTCATTGGCAATGGGCTTTGCAGTCATGGGTTCATACTCAATGGCTTGTGAGCTAGTGGATCTCGTGTCAGTAGACACCCTCATGCCTGCTATCATCAAGTTGTCCTCTAATTGGATTGCATTGGCAGTGACATCTTCCCAGGTTGTGATACCTCTAATCACTAGTCCATTATAGATTCCTTCATTCCTCAACCCGCGGATGAATCGATCAAGCAGTTGGTTATTGTTGAAGCGCTCATTTACAGGGCAGTGAGAGTTTAAGTGCTTTAGACGACTAATGAAGTCCCTTACTGACTCTCCTTCCTTACGTTCGGCCTTCTGTAGCTGAGATGCTACACCCCAAAGCACACCTTCTCGTATGTACTCCTTTAGAAACAACCTTCGAAGGGTAGGGTAGATTGTTTTCTCGTCCACCCTTAGGGTTCTATACCAATCTCCAGCCTTCCCACTTAATGTCAAGCTTAAGGCATTGCACTTATGTAGTTCGTTGCGTTCCCCTAAGGAATCAGATACTTGTTCAAACACTTCAATGTGTTTCCTAGCATCTTCGTCCCCATTGAATTTTTGCGTGAGTTTGGCAATTTGTACTGCCTTACTTCTAGGCTCTCTATCAGATGCATGACGCATATTTTCCGCGATAGATCGACCTATGGTTTGAGCAAACGCTGCCAAGTCACCTATGTGAGGAGGTAGGGCCGGTGGAGGTACTCTTGGAATCATATGTGGGAGAGGGACGGGTACCGGTCTTGGCATATGTGTGGATGATGCAGGATATGGAACATAACTGGGCATAGGTCCACTCGGATAAGGGCTAGGGAGCGGCACTCGAGGAGCATGAACAAGTGGTACAATTGGAGGTGTGGGGGCCATGTGTGCATAAGGGGCTAGAGGCACATACGGTCGAGGCCCCATATTAGGTATTACGACACTAGGTAGTGGCACTGCGCTAACCGTAGATGTCATCGGTACATTCTCTGTCAGGCTTATCCCTGGAGTGAGCACTGTGTTTTCCTTAATAGAGGGTTGAGCCAAGTTAGGAAAGCTAAAGTTGTCGCTCGGAGGCTCAGATTGCATAGAGACCCCAGGTGAAATGACATAAGATGGGTCCATGGGGCTCATTAGAGGAGTCTCCATTTGTGATAGAGTAGGTTGTTGAGCCTTGCTCGTATCCAAAAATCTCATGGGGCCAGTTGAGAGTATATTTACCCCTCGGTTTTGCCTTTCTGATTGAATAATGCCATGGATAACATTACAGATCATTTTCTGTTGATCTTCGATGCTCGTGGCACTAGAGGTGGATTGTACAATCTCTATCCATCCTACATGGTAGGCGTGGCCAGAGTGTAGATCCGTCAACACCTCAGTGTGGAGGTCGTATGTCCAATGATCGTTAATGAACAATCCTTCTAGAGTCGACGTGTTAACGGTTTCTTGTGAGGTAGAAGCAATGTTGCTCCCCGTGGTTTTACTTGGCAGCAACGGTACTCTAGAGGGAACTTATGAAGGAGGTAGCTCAACAGGGCCTTCTTGGTAAGAAGTTGGCAGGATATCCACATGGACACTCTTTGGGGGTGTGGGGTCCACGTGCGATGTGAAAGGAGAGTCCATTTCCCCACCCCCTTCGTGTGCTTCATTTGCATCAGGTTTCGAGCGAGTAGCTCTACCTAATGTTTCCATGAAACGGCTAAACATACTAGTACTAGGCTGTGGAGCTTCGGGAGGTGCATGGCCTTCTCTCTCAGTGTTTTGGGTAGGGTATGCTTCCATGATTTCTGAGTCGGAGGAGGAATCACTAGCGGCTATTTTAGGGTCTTGGGTGGTGCTACCTTGTGTCCCCGCTGAGGGTCTAGAGCCTATCGTGAATGGGTAATGGGTGTCCGTATGAACAGAGGCACCCTCAATATGCTCGTGTTCTAGCACCCGCCCAGAGCGTAGGTTCATATGACTTGATCCACTAGAAGTGTCAGTGAGTGCCCGTGAAGGCTGCTCACCTAGTATTTTTGGGTGTTTTGCAACCCAAGTCTTCCCTTAATTTGACTTTTTGGTCCTTTTTTTCTGACCCGGCTATAGAATAGAGCGTATGATAGCTCAAAACGAGCGTCTCGGTCAGAGGGTCGTGCCGTGCTTTACAACCCTCCGTTTGGTCACTCTATGCCCTCGGAATCCCTAAAACTGTCAATTTCCAGTAGGGAACTAGGCCCAAACTAGAAAGTCTAAGGGTGCAAGTGGGAAGAGAAAGGAGGAGAGTGGAGGACTTGTCCCACATGCTCTCATTCCCTCTTGAGGGAGTAGGGTATATATATAAGAGTGAGTCTAGTATATATCATAGGACTGAGGCATGGGCCTGGGCCTGGGCTTGGGGGCTTGGGCTTGGGCTTGGGGAAATGATCCCGATCCCGATCTATCTTTTATACAAGCCAACCCGTCCGTTTTAAAACTCACGTTTTTTATTTTCAAAATTTTAACCGCCCACTCACTCGCGTTTTTATTTTCCGGATTTTTTTTTTCTTTGATGCAGAAAATGCAGAAATTGAAAACGCAGAAATTGAAATTGCAAAAATTGCAAAAATTGAAAAAACGCAAGAATTGCAGAAAATTGAAAAAACACAGAAAATGCAGAAATTGAAACTTGACAGAACCAGAAAATGCAGAAGATGCAAAATCGCAAGAAATGCTAGCTGTGCAGTGCAAACCAGAAAACGTAGAAAACGCAAAAAACAGAAATCTCCACACAACTACACACACTCATTCCCTGCCTTTCCTATGATAGAAATTGCACCACAAGAAAGCGTAAAGTGCTAACCGAGCTTAGTGTAGGGCATATCCCTGGCAGCGGCGCCAAAAATGTGCGCTCCTTGCCGCACTGTCGAAGCAAGGGACTTGCCGATACACCGTGTGCGAGCCACAAATGGCTCCAAGCACACAACAAGCCTAAACTAGCAAGCTCAAGAGAGCAAAGGGTGTGTCACTCACCGCGCTACGCTCGCCTTCGTGGTGGATTCCTCGCCGTGATGAAGAAGAAGCTGCAGTCGTGCCACGCTCAACCGCTTCGCCGCCGTCGTGCCTTCGTAATGCTCGATCGCACACACACTCTCCCTCTCTCTCTCTCTCTCACATACACACACACACACAAGGAGGTGAAGAAGAAGAAGATGGAGATGGAGATGGAGCAAGAGCACTCTTCTATTGCACAAATGAGAGAATGAGAGAATTTTAGGTTTAGTTGGCTTTTATATGAGCTCACCCCATTCACACTTGGGCGCCCATGCTTAGCCAACTAATCCCTTGAATGTCCCAGTTAGAGTGCGCCTCTCATCGGAGATCACTCTACCTTTCCCTATTGGTCCGACAAGCCCGGTACCTGACTCTAAATAATACAACGTTTATAGATCATAGGTGTCCGTGTGCCGTGAGGGTTAACAGAAGACCATTTTTTGCAAGAGAGGATACAGACAACAAATTCTTCTTGATCCCTTGAACATATAAGACATCTGGCAAGCATAAATCTGAACCATCTGAAATGGTAATCAAAATCTTACCAACGCCTTTGATTGGATAAGAAGCATTATTTGCACATGTCACCTTCTTTCCTGCTGGAGCTGCATCCAATGAACAAAACAAATCCTTCCTTGAAGTAATATGCCTGGATGCACCACTATCAAAGTACCAAATCATTTGTGTCTTGTCAACACTGTAAGCAGAAAAATCTGAACATACTACAAAAGCATAAGAATCCTGCACAAAGTTTGCAGACTCTTCTTTAGCTGTATAAGAATCACTAGAAGCTGAAACAACCAAACTTGACTCTTTTTTCTTTTCTTTAGCAATTCGCTTTTTACACTCACTAATGTAGTGACCAGGTTTCTTGCAGTAGTGACATATACCTTTCTTCTTGGACTTGTCGGAATCACCTTTAGACTTCTCTGAAGATTGTCCTACACTAAACTTGGAGTAATGAGCACTCTCTTTACCCTTGTTTTTGTTCTGTACAACAAGAGCATGATCCATACCATCCACCTGTAAAGACTTGTTCTTACGTGATTGATCCTCCTGCAATAGCAAAGCCACTAACTCTTCAAAATGAAGAGGCTCAGGATTAGCTCGCAAAGACAGAGTCAAAGAAGTCTGAAAAGTCAGATAAGATGGTGGTAGTGAATTGAGTGTTTTGGAAATCAAGTCCTTCTCTGGAATCACTTCATCAATGCTAAGCAATTTCTCTTTAAGATCCCTGATTTTTGTAAGATGCTCGACAATATCGTCACCTTCGTCCATCTGTATTTTGTCAAGTTGTTTCTTCAAAAACTCTATTCTGGCAGCATTTCTTCCTCCAAACATAGCTTGCAGAGTGTTCCAAGCATCCTCAGAAGTTCTGCAAGATCTTATATGTGGTGTAATTGTCCTCTTTATGGTTAAGGCAATCACGGCCATAGCTTGTGCATCTTTAGTATCCCATCTCTTTTGCTCTGGAGTGACTTGTGAGGGTCCTGCACCAACAGCTGCACTACGACCAGGCGTGGCAGGTGCAATGCTACCTGGACGAACTTCATCTCCAGATACATAATTCCACAATACTTTACCAACCAAAACATTTTTGGCCATAAAAGACCAAAGAGAATAGTTGGTACCATCCAATTTGTCTTCGGATGTAAACGCACCAAAAATCTCTTTCTCCGTAGATTGAGCCATACTGTGGATGCACACAAGAGAGCAAAAGAACCTCCAAGAGATTCACAAATCTCCTCTCCAATCCAAGCAAAACTCTACACAAAATCTCAGCACAAAGCTAAGACAAGCTGCTTCCCAAAAGAACTGTTTACCTGAAGAAAATCTGTCAAAAAGCACACCCTCTTGATCTAAACGCCTCCAAAAAGTAACTTCTGCTACGCTGCTCAGAACAAAATTCTGAGGGCTCAAACGGCTTCGAAAGGGGGGTAAAACCCCAAGTCGCCTGGTCAGAATACTCCCGGAACGTCGAGGATGCTCCCACGAGCAAATTTTCCGAAAACTGCCTGAAAACTGCGATTGCGCGCGCGGACGCGAAAACGCAAGTAGAGGCTCTGGAAATCACCTTGCTCCGATACCAATTGTTGAAGATGATGAAACAGGAAACAGAAGGAAGACAGCAACTCAGAGTAGGAAGAAGATGGAGAAGGAGAAGACACAGAGCTTGCGTACGAGATCTCTGTAGTCTCTCTCTTTGTATTAGAATAATAATGTATACAAACTCAGAGCTACAAAGCTTATATGAAACCCTAAGAGATAAGGTGTCCTTTCACACCGGATTTCCAAGGGGAAAAAACCAGTGGGAGAAAAGTGCCCCTGGTGAAGCGCGTATACACACTAACACTACTACATGTCTACACTTCTTTACTACCTGGAAAGCTTCAGCCCTACATATTCCTCAGATGAAGTGGGAATGTCTGAATATGGACTTTGTTACCAGTCTTCCAAAGACAACTGGAAACTATGATTCTATTTTTGTCAGGATGAAGTACCCCTGGTATCTTATTGGAAATCGACCATAATTGTTGGAATTAGGGTTGCAGAGAAACACACATAGCTTGGAGAAGACAAAGGAAGCTCAAGGCACACAATAGAGAGTATGTTACTTAGTGTGCAATGGAAAGATAGATAGCCCTAGAGTGATGGGCGTATATACAATGCACGGGGGAAAAAACCTCCTAAAGAGGGAAAAAATGCCCCGGCGGTCCTAGTGTGTTTACACACATCACTACCACGTGTATATGGTAACAAATCCCCCCTGGAGTGATGCGGTGAACGAGAGCTGGCACATGAGTAAAGGGAAGTGCCATGCCCTGAGGACAGGATCAGTCCACAAAGGGGAGTAAGCCCAAAGCTTTGCGGAAAGCTTCAAGCTTCTCACGAGACAATGCCTTTGTGAAAAGATCTGCAAGGTTGTCCTGTGTTGGCACATAAGCCAAGCTGATCTCTCCTGCTGAGAGCCTCTCCCTGACATAGTGGTAATGCACCTCAATGTGCTTTGTGCGAGCATGAAAAACTGGGTTCCTCGCAACTGCCAATGCACTCTGGCTGTCAGTGTAAATAGTGTTGGCAGTGTCCTGTCCAACACCCAAATCAGCCATAAGGCGTCTGAGCCATACACACTCAACCGTAGCTGTGAAGGCTGCCCTGTACTCAGCCTCACAACTCGAAGTGGCCACAGTAGGTTGCTTCTTGCTCAACCATGATATACATGAACTTCCAAGCATGAAACAAAAACCTGATGTGGACACTCGCGTGTCAAAACAACCAGCCCAATCTAAGTCCGAAAAAGCATGTAAGTTTGGTGGAAATGGCGGCAATGATCCCCCCTTGGGATAAAACAAGCCAAGATGTAAAGTGCCACTAAGGTAGCGGAAAATCCTCTTGACAGCCTGCCAATGCTTAGACCCTGGGCTATGCATAAATCTGCTGACCTGTGAGACTGCAAACTGAATATTCGGCCAAAGCATAACAATCTAATGCATAAGATGCACGGCGAGAGCCTGAACGAGTATGACTAGACAAAGGTGCATCCAATTTACTGTCACGCAAAGTGTGCACCAGCCATTTTGGCATACCTCTAGCCTGCTCATTTTCAGCCTTTTCCTCATCAAGTACATCATGTACATCTGCATCAGTAATAGGCTGATCTAAAACATTTTCAGAAACCTGAATAGGCTGTACATTTGCCTCGTTGGAACTTACATTCGTATTTCCACCACTGAAAAGAGGCAACAAAGTGTCATAAACGTCCTGTGAGCTTACATTACTGTCTCTAGTACATGACAGCAAGGGCTCAACAGAATCTTCCACAAACACTACATCCCGAGAAACCAGAATACGTTTTGTTTGCGGATGATACAACCTGTAACCTTTGCTTTCAGCACTATAACCAACAAAAATACATTTGACAGCCTTATCATCCAATTTTCTGTGCTGCACTTGTGGCACCAAAGCATATGCCAAACAGCCAAAAACACGCATGTGCTCAATAGAAGGATTTCTATCATGCCATGCTTCATATGGAGTAATAGACTGCAAAGCTTTCGTAGGACACGTGTTAAGTACATAAGTGGCACACATGATGGCCTCAAGCCAAAAAGAATGTGGTAAAGCTTGACTTTTGACCATACATCGTGCCATTTCTGTCAGTGACCTGTTTTTCCTCTCAGCAACACCATTTTGCTGAGGCGTATAAGGCACTGTACATTGGTGTTTTATCCCACGACTAGCCAGAAATGCATTAAATTCATGAGACATATACTCCCCCCATCGATCAGAACGGAGGGTGCCCATAGTACATTTTGAGACATTTTCAGCCATAGCCAGAAATTTTTTGAAGCACATAAAAACTTCGGACTTCGCTTTAAGCGGAAATACCCATGCATGCCTGGAGTAGTCATCAATGAAAGTCACGAAGTACAGGTAATTGCCCAAGGATGGAATTTGCATGGGCCCACAAACATCACTATGCACAAGCTACAACTTGCATGTGGCCCGAACTGAACCATCCTTTGGAAACTTAGAACGCTGCATCTTACCCAAAATACAGCCTTCACAAACATGTTTGACAGGTGCTTCAAGAGGCGGCAAAGAAGCAACCATATCAGATTTCTGCAAACGCAGCAAACTGGCAAAATTCAGATGACCAAAACGTGCATGCCAAAGTTTTTCATCTAAAATATCCCTTGAATCTGCAACCACATTTGCAAAATTTTGTCCACACTTGTCATACAAAGTGAGCTTATACAGCCCACGGCACAGAAGCCCAGATGCAACAATTTCATCACCAAAACTGAGATCATGAACTGTACATCTGTCATCCACAAATTTGACTACAAGTCCAAGTCTAGCAAGTGCGGATACAGACAAGAGATTCTTCTTGATCCCAGGTACATAGAGTGCATCAACAAGTGTGAAAGAACTTCCATTAGCAGCAGTAAGCACAATATTTCCAACTCCTTGAACTGGATAAGAGGCATTGTTGGCACAAGAGACTGATTCCCATGAGGGACAGACTCGAGAGAGGTAAACAATTCACGATGTGAGGTAATGTGCTTTGTAGCACCACTGTCGAAATACCACACATGTGAATCTGCAGCAACTGACAAGCATGCATCATGGACAGCAGGATTGTAAGTGCACTCTGCGCTAAAAGCCCATTCTGCATCAACATCAGCATTACAGTCTCCTTTCACAGAAGACTCAACAATGGCTGCATTTGTTGTGGAACCAGCATTTACAGTGGAACCACCCTCTTTCTTCTTAGCCTCTTTGGCCTTCAACTTAGGACACGACTTGATCAAGTGATCATTGGCTTTACAATAATGGCAACGCATCTTCTTTTTGCCCTTATCACCAGAATTACCAGAGGAAGTACTGCCAGCAGAAGCATTAGGAACATAATTTTTGCCACTCGCAGCAGAACCATAAGAAGTGGCTGCATTACTGTTACCACCCTTTCTTTGAGAAGCAATAAAAGCCTGTTCAACTGCACGCTGCCTAGTCCTGTTTTTTCTAGAAAGTGACTCTTGCTACAGCAATGTGCATAATGCATCAAAATTGACAACTTCAGGATTTCCTTGGGTCATCAGTCTCCAAGTACTAGCAAAAGTCTGGTAGGAATCTGGTAAGGCATCAAGAACAGTCTGCACAAGGGAACTGTCTGAAATGACTTCACCTGCAGAAATAAGTTGCTCATTGATATCCTTGACACTAGCAAGGAAAGTGTCCATATCATCTTCCTCATGCATAATCTTCGACTCCAGCTCTTTACGCAGCAAAGAAAATTTAGCCTCATTGCGGCTTGCATAAAGACCTGCTAGAATATCCCAAGCCTGTTTTGTAGATTTTGCTGAACGGATGTGAGGAACAATGGTGCGCTTCACAGACAACGCAATCAATGCATGAGCCTGCGCATCCTTAACATCCCAACAAGCTTGTTCTGCAGTAGGCAAAACAACTCTAACAGCTGCAATCCTTACAGCAAGACCTGCAACATCCTCAACATCGCCTACATCCTCAGAACCATGGCATACATCAATGCCCTGCACAATGTTCCAGACACCCTTTGACACAAGAACATGTTGCATCATATAAGCCCACATAGGGTAGTTGTCCCCATCCAACCTGTCCTCAGCAGCAAACATCTTGAACACATCTATGTTGTTGTTGTCAGCCATGGTAAATGCTGCACCTGATGTGAAAACTGCCCGAAAATAGGAGAAACGGAGCGGGAACAACCTGTGCTATATAGCACAAACCATAGAAGACTGTAAGGCACCTGTTATGCAGAAAATGGCACTGACAAAAATTTTGCACAAAATGACGAAATAGCCTGTGCAGTACTGCCTGTAGTGGAAACGGAGGCCGAAATGAGCCGTAATCAGAATTCTGAGCAGACCGATCTCTTCGAGCCCTCCCAAAATTTTTGTCGACCTCTGAACGCTTGCCAAAGCTCACTGAAATTGGAGAAAGTGAGCAGGCGTGTGCTGGAGCAGCTGGCGACTAAGCGCGGGAGGATGTGACCTGCTCTGATACCAATTGTTGGAATTAGGGTTGCAGAGAAACACACACAGCTTGGAGAAGACAAAGGAAGCTCAAGGCACACAATAGAGAGTATGTTACTTAGTGTGCAATGGAAAGATAGATAGCCCTAGAGTGATGGGCGTATATACAATGCACGGGGGAAAAAACCTCCTAAAGAGGGAAAAAATGCCCCGACGGTCCTAGTGTGTTCACACACATCACTACCACGTGTATATGGTAACAATAATCCGGGTATGGCCTGATGCCAATAGTTGGATGAGAAGGTCATACTCGGGGAGGATGATGTGATATTTAATTAAGAAAATTTATTCGACTTGGTTGCTTAAAAAGGAACTGGAAAGGCTAGGAATATGGGGGCTATCCAGTACATCTGTCACCAGATGGTGCTATACCTCTCGAAATAAAATACTTAGGAAGGAATGATTAAATTACTTGATGAGCCTTTCCCAAACACTTAATTCTGGGAAATATTGTGAAGGTGTTTCCATTTTGATGGCTTGTAATCGATTATCTTGGCCTGAATGGGGAGGCAAGATGAATTGGTTGAAACTAAATGTGTTGCCTGATTAGTTAGGAAACTAGTTACAAGCTAATTATAGGAGATAAAGGAAAGGAAATGATTTAAAAGTTTCTAAATAAAGATTTGGTGGGAACAACCAGATGAATTTCCCTGAACGAGGGTATGCAACAGATTGCATGCTACTTGTTGTTTGATGATGTCTGATAGACTGCTGTCTTCCTGATTTTATAGTAGTTGAGTACTACCTCGGGATGGGATTCTCATGAAATGGTTCGGTGGGTGGGCGGATCCGGAGGGTCAGATGGCCGGATGTTGATTTAAAATTTTTATGTTGAACGCTAGGACTACGTGGGATAAAAATGGGTAATCGGGGGTGAACGAGACCAGGTAGGATTGCAAGATCCCTCTTCTTAGGGGAAAGTGATAGTTGCCGTGCCTGCTTGTCAGGAAAAAGGGGTTATCGCCATGAACCAAGGGAGAACAAGAAAGAAAGAGAAGATCCTCAAGTTAAAGATCAAGAGAATCAATACTAAGGACCACGATTTTGGGTGTGAAAGCTGTCAAGGACAGATTGATTATGAGAAGCGCGTAGAATCGTTGAATGAAGGGATGTACCCCCTTGGGTTGACATTCGAGATAGACCGGAGTCCTGTCTGAGTGTCGGTCCCAAGTGGGAGGGATACCTGCAGATAGATCTACGTCATTCCCTGGAACGCTCTGGAGGACTGAGGGAGTCTGGGTATGGCCCTCACAAATGCGATGCTTCATATGGAGTCATAGACTGCAAAGCTTCATAGGACACTTGTTAAGCACATACATGGTGCAGATGATAGCCTTAAGCCAAAAAAAAGTGGCAAAGCTTGACTTTGACCATACCCCGTGCCATTTTTGTAAGTGGCATGCTTTTCTCTTAGCAACGCCATTTTGTTGAGGTGAATACGACACTAAAAATTGGTGTTTTATCCCATGACTAGCCAGAAATGCATTAAATTCATGAGACATAGTACAGTCAGAGAAATTTTCAGCCATAGACAGAAATTCATTGATCTGAATGGAGGGTGCCCATAGTCCATTCAGAGAATTTTCAGCCATAGCCAGAAATTGCTTGAATCACATAAACACTTTGGACTTGATTTTAAGAGGATATAACCCATGTCCTCTTGGAGTAATCATCAATGAAAGTCACAAAGTAAAGGTAATTGCCCAAAGATGAAGTTTGTATGGGCCCACAAACATCACTATGCACAAGCTGTAACCTTCATGTAGCCCTTGCTGAACCATCCTTTGGAAATTTTGAACACTACATTTTAACCCAAAATACAACCTTCAAAAACATGCTTCTAGGTGCTTCAAGAGGTCGCAAAGAAGAAACCATAGCAGATTTCATTAAACGAAGCAAATTGACAAAATTTAGATGCCCAAAACATGCCTGCCAAAGTTTTGCATGTGAAACAGCCTTTGAGTTCACAATTGCATTTGCAAAATTCTACCCACACTTGTTATACAAAGTGAGCTTAAACATCCCGCGGCATAAAATGCCAGATGCAACAATTTTATCACCAAAACTGAGATCATGAACTGTACATATGTCATCCACAAATGGTGATGCATTTCTTATCATCGTTGCTGATTACTAGTCGCCAAATGACACCCACATTGCTCAATTCAAGGCTGATTTGAATGCTAATTTCAAAATGAAAGACTTGGTGCTTTTGCATCATTACTTGGGCATACAATTAAGCAGTGTGATGGTGGTATTTCCATGTGTGAAACAGGCTACATAAAGACATTACTATGTAAGTTTGGACTTGAGGAATGTAAACCTATTGCTACTCCCATGGAAACAGGTTTGAAATTAAGTCTTCATGATACTAGTGATCTTGCCAATTTCACTCTTTATCATACTGACATTGGATGCCTTATTTATGTATGCAATATGAGGCCATATATTCAATTTCCAATCTCACAAGTTAGCAAATTTATGCATAGCCCAGGGTCTAAGCATTGGTAGGCTATCAGAAGGATCTTTGCTACATGAGTGGCACTTTACATCTTGGGTTGTTTTATCCCAAGGGGGGATCATTACTGCCAAATTCACATGATTTTTTGGACTCATATTGGGCTCGTTGTTATGACATGTGAGTGTCCACAAATGGTTTTTGTTACATGCTTGGCAGTTCATGCATATCATGGTTGAGCAAGAAGAAACCTATTGTGGACACTTCTATTTGTGAAGCGGAGTACGTGGGTCTTCACAGCTACGATTGAGTATGTATTGCTCAGACGTCTTATGCCTGATTTGGGTGTTGGACAAGGCATAGCCAACATCATCTACACCGATAGTCAAAACTCGCATTGGCAATTGCAAGGAACCCAATTTTTCATGCTCACACAAATCACATTGAGGTGCATTATCACTATGTCAGAGAGAGACTCTCAATAAAAGAGATCAGCTTGGCTTATGTGCTGACATAGGACAACCTTGAAGATCTGTTCACAAAGGCATTGCCTCATGAGAATTTTGAAGCATTACGCAAAGCTTTGGGCTTGCTTCCCTTTTTGGATTGATCATGCACTCAAGGCATGTCACTTCCCTATATACTATGTGCCAGTTCTTATTTGTTGCATCACGCCCAATGGGATTGTTACCATATTATATGGTAGTGATGTGTGTGAACACACTTAGAATCACTGAGAAATTCTTTCCCTCACTAGGAGGTCCCCCCCCCCCCCCCCCCCCCCCCCCTCGGTGCATTGTTATATGCCCATCATTCTAGGGTTAACTTATCTTTCCATTGTGCACTAGGGAAATACACTCTCTATTGTGTGCCTTGAGCTTCTTCATCTTCTCTAAGGTGTGTGTTTTTTCTTGCAACCCTATTTCCAACAATGTCCTCATCATCTCCCACATCATCTAAATGTTCAATTTCACATGATCCCAATTAGGAACATGTGAGTAGTTTGAGCACCTCCCTCAAAGGCCTTGCATACATGCTCTATAGAAGCATGAAAATTACCAACACCTAAGAAATTTTCCATTTTTCAAGGAGTACCCAAAGACAAATTGCAACCCACATGCATTGTACATAGGTTTATAGTCCCAATGGTTGCTTTGATCCATATCTCTTTCTTTTTCTGCCCCTCAAGGCTCGGCATGAGCTTGAGGCTATTTTGTATATTTCTTGTGGTTATATATTACAATCACTTACAAAAAAAGTTTTCAAAAAAGATGATCTAAAGGTTCCGAGGCTTTGGTTCTAACTCATAAGGGTGGATGCATGTGATGCATTTGATTTTTCCCTACTTTGAGTTTTTAATCTTTTTTATAATGGATACATTTTTGACGTTGTTGCTTTTCCTAATTTGTTTCTTCCTCTTAGATTTTGTGTGCTTACATTGATTTTTGCTCATCAAATTTGGAATTGCTTTTCGTTTTTAACTTTTGACCAATTAGGTTCCATGATGAATTAAATAGTACTTTGAAGACTCTTATGACTGTCATGATACTACTCTAGGAGTTTGTAGTGTTGGCTTGTCCTTTTGATTCATGAAAATATATTTTGTTAGTAAAAAGAGAGTGCAATGTTGGACATTCATGACTTTGATGGATTTTGAAAACAAAGGATGCCATATTTTAAGAGAGTTTTGATCATAATTAAAAT
This sequence comes from Adiantum capillus-veneris, assembly GCF_014529385.1. Taxonomy (NCBI): domain Eukaryota; kingdom Viridiplantae; phylum Streptophyta; class Polypodiopsida; order Polypodiales; family Pteridaceae; genus Adiantum; species Adiantum capillus-veneris. The sequence continues at coordinate 121,993,936 of NC_140956.1, forward strand.
TTAAAAAATGAAATTATGAAAAAACATTAAAAAAACATTGCAAGTGGTATAATAATGTCTTTCCCATTAAAAGGAGCAATGATGTTTAAATGGCAACACATACCTAGTTTGGAATAATTCTAGAAGAAGAATGAACTCATGTACGTAACCACACAACTTTTTAGGACAATAGAAAATTTGTTTTTTTAAGTATAACATGAATTACAACTAATAGGTGCTTTGACACTTGTAAAACGTATCTAAAGATTACAAATCTATTGTCGTGCTTTTATGAATACATGCAAGAATGCTATCATTGCTTAAAGTGGCATAACTTAGCTAGCCTTGAAACAAAGGCCTCATTCATCATTATAAACACTTGCATTGATGTATGATAATTGGAATGATTTCTCATTGTGACCATATTGTACATTATTGATTCAAATTTATAATCATTTTTGTGCAAAAATCTTCTTGTTTTTTTAAAGCCAATTGTCTTTTGAACATACCGTTCTTTTGTGTATAAGTATTATCTTTAACACAACACACACACACACACACACACACACACACATGCTGTTGTTTATACAGAGTTTTAACTCCTACTGGTATATATGAGTGGCTTGTTGCCACTTCCTAGGTATATATAAGCTGGTGACTAGTCCCAGTGACTAGTATTGGCCTGGGAAAGATCTTGTGATTAATGGTTTGAATTCACTAGGTAACTTTCCAATGTGGAAAATTAGTGGGTGGATTCTTAATGTATGGTACCTAACACTTTAGAAGGAGTTATGTGGGATAGTGGGGCTCAGTTGAATGGTCTGACTATGTATGTATAACCTTGTCTTCATCCGCATGATGACACGGTGGCACATTCCTGGCGGCGTCTGCTCTCTCTCTCTCTCTCTCTCTCTCTCTCTCTCTCTCTCTCTCTCTCTCTCTCTCTCTCTCTCTCTCTCTCTCTCTCTCTCTATGAGGCGACACCGAAGGCTCTTCTCCCTCATGAAGTTCGGACCCGCCATACTGTTGTGGAGGGGTTTTGGCTACTGGCACCCTCTCCTATAAAAGGTGAGCTTCCTTTGCTCACTTAGCATTGGTACCTATGTGCTTCTGTGGTGTGTGTGTGTGTGTACTAGTGAAGGGTTGCCTGTACCTTTGGATTCTGAGGGTTTGCCAGCAACAGTGTATATTGTTAGTGTGTTTGGCTCTATGGCAAAAGGAAAATATAAGCAAACTATTGTGGAGCTAGCTGCTTTGACACAATCTCAAGTGACTTAAGATACTGTTATGGAACTACTATCCGAGCTTCGTGGATGTGTTGTGATTCACTTTTGATATGGTAATAGAGCTCACGCATGTCCCGGCTATACTAAGTCGAAGTATGAATTTATGTTGCTATGTCATAACTAGCTTGCCTATGGCTTGCAACTTCCACTGGCCCTTTGGTATCTGCGACACTGGTTTTTTAATCTCCTTTTGAGCCCAAGGACTTCTTTCAGTATATGTCTATTGACCTGTTCACAGTCATGTATAGTAGCAGTAGTGAAACACATTGAATGGATGTATTCTTTCTTCAATGCAGGTTAATAGGTGTCCTTGAGACTTTTTATGGCTAAGAAAGTAATGCTAGAAGTCTTTTTAAAAGCATCAATGAGGAGGAACCATCTTACATAAAACTTGGTGGATGGCCCTATGTTATATGGTGGGTATTCGCTTACTTTTGAGAGGTTTTAGAATAAGCAAGCTTGGTCTATTTTAGTGAGGTAGCTGTCGCAATTATTTTTCTGATGAGGTGCCTTTAGGATTTGCTATTTTATTTATAGGATTGAGCTTGCTTTTGTTGCATAGATACGGTCATGAAATGAAGCTATGCCTATTGATTGCTGTGTGACAGATCTATGGCAAAGCTCTTGTGCAGAATATAAGCCTGATGTTTTTTATGACAATTGTAAATTTGAATACCTTAGACCTTTCTGTTAGCTCAAACATGAACTTCTATCTAAGGATTGGAGCTGTAAATTGGCACTTATAATTAGTCCTACCTTATAGCTACTCATGTGGCTGAATATGGTTGTGAATGGTTGGTTATATTTAAAGGAAAGTAAATATCTGTTGGATATGGTTCTTTGGGTGATACTAATAGTTGTAACCTTAATTGGTTTTTGGGTAGTGTCGTTGCTGACCTATTAGGCCTTACATGGTCGGTGTCATTGGTTTACTATATTCTTTTGAAGCTCAATGACTTCCTTAAATAGAGGTCTCCTGACATATCATAAAGCATGTATAGAGGTCTCCTAACGGTGCAATGCTAACTATATGTTGTGTTGTTTCCATGGGTGCAGGTGAGGGCTACCTTCTCAACTCTGGTTTTCAAAGTTCCTTGGCTTGAAGATGGCGGACTTATATATCTCCAGGCTCTTGATTCTCTCATACTTGTGTATAAAGACGTTTTTGTACTATGAATGGGATTTATACCGCCTTTTCATTTACATAGTTTCTAGTGTCTTTTGTAATTTGTAAGGATTCTTTGGAACACACACACACACACACACACACACACACACACACACACACACACACACACACACACACACACACACACACACACACACACATGTATGCACGTGTGTACATACACACACACACATGCATGCACGTGTATGTGCACATGCGTGCGCGCGCACACACACACACGCACACACAAACAAATCACCTTGCATGGAATAGACATTTCCTATCTTCTAAAAGACTTGGCTCCTTAAGTTTAAAACCCTACGAGGAACACATTTAAATGTCTTAAGAGATATCATGTTCTCATCATGGTCCACAATGTTTTCCCTCACTTGATCCTACCGACTCCTTTGCAAGGTTTGTTTCCATATCCAACAAGCAAGGATTGTGTTCAAACCATCATGCTTGAGATAGCCCATCTACTGTTTTAGTGTGGCTGTCACTTGAGTACAAAGGAGAGCATTTTATGCTCACTTGGGCCTACATTGCATAGTTTCTAGAACTTTGTGATTTTTTTCAAGAGAGCTACCTCTATGGAAGGCCCTTAGGATTTGGTAGCAGCTTCAAGGTGGTAATGATAGCACCATCGTCTTCTTGAGGGAGACTTTTTAACAAAATAGTAATAATAATGTTATCATTGACTATATTTGGTTCTCTACTGCTAAATTGAGAGGTGATAGATTTCAACAAATTATGTGATAGGAAAAAGCATCCCCCTCTTCATTTCCAACTTGAAAAACAAGGTGAAGAACACGGTGGCTTGTACAAAGTTAATTGAGGTTGGTTGAGTGTGGAATGGAAATATTGAAGGTGTTTATAGGGGATGATGATGTAAGTTGAGAAGTGATCTGCCCATTACATGAAGTTTGTTCTTGTTTCATAGGTAGAGATTGTGGTGCTAGCCCAGATGTGGTCTAGGGATAATCCATGGATAGTTGTAGCATCTTTTATTAATTGGTTGATGCCCCATTTGTTTAGTATGGAGGATAGACAATTGTATGAAGTATTGTGGGCATTAATGTCAATGTTAAAGTCACCCAAGATAACGATTGGAATTTTGTATCATGGTTTTTGAAAATTAGAGATAATGTATTGATCAAATTTGGAAGGGATGTTGTGAGGGAATTGTAAAGGGAAGCGACCTTAGTGGTTATGGTGTTAATAAATTTGATAGTTGTGTGTAATATCTCTACTCCTGGATGAGAGATACGGGCAATTTTTGAGTGGGAAAGATTTTGTCGGTGTGGAGTAGAGAGAGGCCCACGTTTGCATTGAATTAGTGTTGCAAGTAGCCTGCTATAGCATGTGGAAAATTATTTGTTAGTCTTTTTTCTTGCAAGCAGAGTGGCATATGATGCCATTAACGTGGAAATTGCTACAATCTTTGCAATGTGTTTGTTGAAAGACACAACATTTAGTGATTGGATGATGACACATGTGTTCCAGTAAGCTTCCAATGTTTTATGGGTGGAGATCTGTCAGGCCAAGGGAAAACCTAGGCGAGTAGGACTCGGGCCACAGGGCCAAGGGCCAGCCGGCTGCTAAAGGCGAATAGGGGGATTCTGTTACAGTGGCCAAGGGCTATATAAACGGGTGGTTGGGCGGAGAATCCTCATAACGCAGCTCCTGGGTCTTAGATTGGTATCAGAGCCTCAGGCTATTCTGGGAAAGAAGGAGGAGGGCATGGTCTTAGCATGCTCATGCAACATGGCGGGCATGGCTGCTTAGGCGGGAACGAAGTCGAGCAGGTTGGAGGACCGTGGGCAAGCGCCCTTAGTCGGGATGAGGATCGAGGTCGACTTCGGCAGAACCCTGCATGCGTAGGCTTGTCAGATGCGCAAGGCGAAGATCATGAGATCTCGTTGCTTGATGGTGGTGTGAGGAGCGTTGCAGAGCGCGAGCTCTCTCTTTTCCTCCTCTGCGCTGCTGCCCCCTGCCGCCATGGCTTTCAACCCCCTCATTCAGATTCGGCCGCCCTTTGGGCCTTGAGTAAATTGGCCATCCCCTTGAAAGGGGGCCTTTCCCACCCGCTGCCAACAAGCCAGTCCACCCACATGCACCACAAAAACAACCATATGCATTTGTGCGGGGATTGTGCGACCATGTGAGGATGGACGATCCTCAAGGGTGCAGGAATTAATCATGGACAGTCGATTTGGGAAAATCTACAGATGTCCAAACTTTCGAGTTGTTAAGTTTTCAATATTTAAGAAGGGTTTCACTGGATTTGGAATTGACATAGCAAGCAAAGTGCAAGACCCACCAAGCATACCATGCATGACAAGGTCGTAGTTTCAAGGATTATGCTTGTGGCAAAAAGATTTCGAGAGCAAAAGCAATTCCAACAAGGATTGATGAAGATAGTCGCGATGTTTGGCATGCTCGACTAAGAGTAGGAGCCTTCCAGTACTATGATGCCTTCACGGATTTTCGACATGATTCCAGGCACGACCTGCTCTATTTGCGGTGACACTACACAACGTCAGATGTTGCTAACAAGACCATCCAAAATACGACAACATGGTTCCATCGCTTGAAGAGGGCTTGTCTGCATTGGAACCTGTGATTGCTGACATCGGGCAAGTTATTGAGCAAGGCTACTCGGCAAAGATGATGTTGATGCTCGATTCGAGGTTCATGAAAGCTCGAGCATCCCGGACATGTGATCAACACGACAAGTTTATACAGGTAAATTATGAGGTAAGCACTCACTTTTACTTGTATTTATCAAACTACTCAAGTACCTGTTGAATAGTATAATATGCAAGGGCTATGAGTGATGCCGTGTAACCGCGCATGTACTAGACGTGTATATGCATCCACAAGAAAGGCTTGTCCGAAGCACGATTTTTCTCCATCATTAGTACGATCACGCATGCACGGCATGTCTTGAAAAATTATCGTGCTATGTCTAGGTCGGATGTTTTCAATCAATCCCGATTTGCATATACCTTTCTCATGCTTCCCTGGCCAGCTTGAATCAAGCATGGCTTGAGTATGACATGGTTCTGATGTTTCTAACAGCAAGGCTGTGTATTGCTTAGGAAACTCGAATCAAGCACGGCTTGAATCCCAACCACTTGGCTCCGAAGCACGGCTTCTCAGCGGTTGACTTTGATGCAAAAGCATAGCAAATTCGCAATGCTTTAGAATCTCAAGGAGATTGACACATTCTACAGCTCGACTTGATGCGGGGGAGCATGTTGCTTGGCATGGCCGACTTCATGTCACTGTTTCTGGAAGCGGACAGAGGATGTTTGCCACACAAGACTGGTTACTTTCAGTTGAAATCACTCGACAAGGTCGATGCTTTTTGTCATGATATCTGTGTCTCAACATCCGACTTCGTCGTCTAGTATCACAACATTCTTTATGCGAAGCAAGGCTTCAAGCCAGGTATATTGCACGGAAAATTTCCACGTTCGGCTTATGCTATGAGCATACAAACTTGGGAAGGATTTGGCAAAATGCTTCCAGCTTCTTTCATTACGTGACAGACGACCGTATATGATACAAGGGATGTATATTTACATCCAACAGCTCCCATCCGTGCAGCAGATATGGCTACGAGCCATTTTAAGCGAGTTTTGTTCCAAGGACTTTTGAGTCAACTGGTGACCGCAACGACCAGGTTAGCCAATTTTATGTTCTTATTATTTTTTCATGTTTACACTTTACTTGGCAACTACTGTCATTGTGCAAAGCAAAGTGCTTTGGCAATTTTACATGAAGCACGGCTTCTCCCTTGTGCCCAGGAACTGCCCAATGACTTGTCATCAAGGGCCGTGGCACACAAGTTTGCAAAAACTGGCAAAATAGGGAATATCACCTCACAGAATTCCTACCAGTTTAGATTGTGCAAGGCACTTATGGTTTTGGTTCTCATGCTTGAGACCATTATAGTAGCCAAGGGCTTACGTTCTTGCATGCAAGGCATGCTAAGCAGGTGGCATGGATTCCACCACTTTATGCATTATGCTTCCGCTATCACACTCGCAACTCTGTCAAGGACAGACTAAGTGATGGATTGTTGAACCTGATGGTTGGTTGCTATCAACACCCAACAACACTAAAAGGAACCTAAATCTAGGACTTATTTCACAGGCAAAGTGCCAATGCTAAGTCATTTTCATACAATCATGACCCTGCAAGGCAGGTAGATCAAGATGTGGTTGTGTTTTTCTATTACCTCTCTCAAAGAGAGAGTCATAGCAGAAACTTGTTGCATGCTTATAGGATACACTGCACGTTAGGCATAAGATGCACATGAGCATGGCAATCAACTATACACGTCATAGTCGTTCAGGGAAAGTTCCACAGCCCAGCATGCTCTTCTTCTCTCTTGTTCTCTCTCTTTTAGGGAATAATGAAAATCTTATAAGAAGCGTTTGATACGTGTTTTGCTCGTGAGTCAGCCTGAGCCAAGGTGCTCTACCTCTCAGCTAGAACGTGGCTAAGATGCTACTCAAATTAGTCTTCATCGGTTCGTCCATTGAACACTCATTTGCACAAGGGCTATGAGCCACACAGGCTACGAGCCATTCTCATGCCAAGGGTAAGACCCAACTATTGGCATTCTTTGGGTGATTGTTTTCAAGAGTGAACAGATCTACCCAGGGAAGTATACATCGACATTAATGGACGAGCAAGGGTCTTGTCATTCAGGATGTTTACAGTGTCATTTTTGCACTACACAGTAGCTGATCTCTACAAGGAAGTATAGATGCAGCAATCAGTTGAGACAGCATGGCTGTCCACGAGAGCTAGGTAGTTCACTTGTGTGGATTTCTTGCTCTCTCTATAGCACTACGGAGTGTCTATGGACATACTGTTTTGGGGTAAGACCCGACAGGTGATTGCTACATCACCCAACAGTATTAAAGATCACAGTTTGATCTGCATTGAGGATCACCAGTTGATCTCTCCTAGTTATACTTTCAAGGAAAGAATTCCACAATCTACCACACGATAGCGGATGAATTCGACTTTTCCAGTTGATTCCAATCATTATGTACACGGTTAACTATGTTGGTTACTGATGCCTGCTAGTTGAGCAGTTTCTACAGACGGTTTTACGAAGGGGTTTGACTACGTAGATGTTAACCAAAGGGGTTGGATTGCGCAGGCAACACCCACGGTTTCCAGTGCAAGTTGTATAAATACGCTTGAATTTTTCAAAGCCATGCCAAGGGCATGTTGGAACAGAGTATTTTGGACCGTAGCGTCCACTATACCTTATGCTGTTACGAACCTAGTTGTAGGGTTCGATTTGGCACATGTTGTCACATGGGATACAACATGGTCTAGGAACTCAAGGAGTTCAGTTTAGCCACTGTGGAGCATGATAATGAGGGTCCCTCTCACTCTTGTCACGGAGTGTTTGCAGTTACCTCCACACACAAGTACCAGCTCGTACTTGATGGATGTCGCTTTTCTTGATATCCTTGTTTGAGACATATTCCACATGTGGAGAATATGAGTCTCTTGGACTAACACTGGCGCCAACTTTTTACCAATGTGTCGCGACGAAGTCCCTAGGTGCTGGTCGCATCCATTGGTTCGACCATTTTAAGCACGTAATATCAGGAGCAATTTCAGTGGCCAAAAATTGTCGGGTACTAAGTACAAACTTGTTACGATTACAAGTGCTGTGAAACCACCTTAAGAGAGGGTCGTTTCTACATGTAGCTAAGTATGCTATGTGCATGAGAATGTCTCATGGTTGGTACCTAGGTGTGACTGGGTTGTCACATTCTGTTATGGTCCAACTTTTGTTGCAAAATATGCTATATTCATGAGAATGTCTCATGGTTGGTACCCAGGTGTGATCGGGTTGTCACATTCTATTATGGTCCAAATTTGTTGCAAGACTTTCACGTACGTACCATGGAAAGTCTCGTAATGGAATTGCGGTTCGGATATGTTTATGTTAAATGCATGCACACTAGGTGTTATGGGCCCTAGTGTTTAACACAAATTTATTCGGAGCAGCATGCAAATTCATGGACATTATTGTTTCTGTAATTTTTTGCACTGCCAGTGCAATCTCTCTTGCAGATTTAGTATGAGTTTACACCCTGCCATACAAGGTGATGGCTGAGTATGGGTGTTCGTGATTGGCTACTTGAAACTCCAATCTGCTTTCAACCTAGTTGGTTGTCTCCATTCCATATCGAGTATATGGCTGGATACTCAATGACTGAGTCATAGTTTGTCGTCAGTTGTAGGCGACTGTCTGTAAGTGGTTGGGGGAAAGCATCTCACTCTTATTGTTGCTATGCATCCCGCGTAGGATGGATAGCTTACAAGCATTCTATTTAGTACTAAAGGATATGCAAAGTGCATACGTTAGTAAAGCACGCTACAGGATATGCTAAGTGCATACGTTAGCAAGAAGTGAAACAACTAGATCGGTTACCTTTCTGGTTTGGAGTTTGCTTCATATGATGAAAGGATCCATTTGGCTTGTACTTGGAGGCAGTTTTATTTTACTAGCACAATTTTCCCAACTTTGATATGGGAAGGTTGAAGTATTTCAAGCATGTGTAGGTTTGTTGGGCCTTGAACGCGTGATAGTGCTGTGTATGCAAGGCCATGTGTTCGTATGTGTCTAGGATTGAATGCTAGGGTTTGCAATGTCAAGACTTGTGAACGGTGGATTGTTTGCACAGTAGCTGATTGTAGTGGGAATTGTGATCTTGACATTGTGTTCAAATAATTTTTCCCCACCTAAAACTCGTGCACAACATGCTCTCTTGGAGTCCATTCTCTCATGATGGTTGATGAGGATAGTGTTTGATTTTTCATAGCATTTTGTCTTTCCAATGATAGGTTTGCAAAATGAACTCAGACTATTATTTTGTTAAGTGTTTTTGTGAAATTTTTGTACTCACCTTCAGTGCCATTAACTAATCCATCGAGAATTTCTAAGTTTCCTGCACATAGCTCGACAACCATATTTGTTTTTAAGCTCAAAGTGTCATGCAACCCTCCAGCTAATTTGGGATCTGCTAGAATTTTTTATTTTTTTTGCATGAGTTGTTTCTTTATCGATGGCGATGAATGTGTGTGGTTATCCTTCTATTTGATTGAATACTTGAAGGTTGTGGGTGTTTCCTTGTCTTTGTTGGAGTAAAATAGATGAGAAACTTGAATTCTATTCGGAACAGGTCTATAGTAGTTTTTGTTAAGATAGTCTAGATCTTCAATGCTATGTTGCCCAACTCAAAGCCTGCTAAGGATATTTATGAATATTGGGTCGCTTTGTCGCATACGTATTGTGAGTTCATAGCACTTTGGATATGTGTGCCAATATGAAGGTGACACAATTTCTAATAGTGTTTTTCTTTTGGCAAAAATCCATGTATCTTTTACAGGACTTGCTTGACATAGATCATCACATAGAATGACATACAATCCAGCATGGTTTGTCGTGGACTCGCTTGATTGCACGTAAGCGCGAGTCAACCATTGAGAACAACATAGAGCCAATTAAAGAGACCTCAAAAACTACAATTTGTAAATCTTTGTAAAGGAGAGAAAGTGCATCCAATTTTTTGGTGCTTAAACTTGTTTGTGAAGATGGAACTTAAGGCAACTGGAGAGCAGAGTGGATAGTTGTGCCAACGATATTGAAAGCTGCCTTTCGTGTATAAGCCATTAGTAGTGCCATTGGAAAATTTGGATTTGGTGGCATTTTATGGTTATAGAATCTTCGCAATGCTTCTACTATCAATAGCAAGGTGTAATTTTTGTATGTTCTTGCTCCTCTATGAGGAATAAATGTATTGCTTTGTTAGGATGTATTCATTATTTGAGCATTACATCATCGAGTATGTGTCGTTGTTGGGGGTTAAGTTTCTCAATGTAAGCGTAGTAGTCATTATTTGTCATTGTGAGATACTTGAATTTATGTACATACTATTGTGTCTTAGAGTCTTGTGGCATGTGTAAGTCATTGAGAATATCTGCTTGATGTAATCTTGTGGATCATTGTCTGTTGTGCTAGTTGTGGTCAGAGAGAGGCTGTGTTGTTTTGTTAGTTTTTGTATTGGGGTGTTGTCTTTATTGAACTTTTTTCATTTGATTTTATGATTTGTGAATGTTCATCATATGTATCTCTCCATGAAGAGGATTCTTTTAGATGTTGGTTCTCATTTGTAGTCCAAGGGAGATATAACAAGCATTGTTCCCTGTAGTAGTCGTCTGGGCTTTTGAGAACATTATATTTCACAAATCGTATGATCTTACCCTTACGTAGTGTTTTGTATGTTCTTCCATCTTGCTTAATTGTTGATGCATATTCAACCAAACATAGATAGTGGAGGCTTTTTGGTCTTTCATCATATTTATCAAAAATAGTTTGAAAGAATATGTCTTTGCTTGATGGGTCAAGTTGTTGCAAGGAGGATTGGAGTTAGTATTTATGTACATGAAGTCACCAATTGCACTATGGAGTGGTAATGATAGTGCTATATAATTTGTTTGTTGCACATTGACTTGTTGTGTATTTAAAATAGTGTTGCCTACCTTGTGCAATCTCTCAATGGTTGTTGCATTATTGGCCACGCATATGTCAAATTGGGATTGTATTGCTTGGATTAGTGTACTGTCCATTTTTTTCATGTATGAAGTGCAATAGCTTGCTGCACCAGGTGCATTCAAAACAATTTGAATGTCAGTATTTGCATTCGATAGTGTTGCAATTGTGGTGTGAAATTGTTTGTGTGGATATCCTTTACATGTCGTTTTAGAAAGAGTGTTGCAGTGGAGAGTGTGCTGCTTATTGCCAAAGTGTATTCATTGAAAGGTATTTGTAAGGTTTGTAACCATTTATCGAAAGGAATGTCATCTTTTAAGTTAAGTGTATTAAGGTTGTTTTTAATTTGTTTGAAAGTCGTTTTGTTGCTAGGTCAATTTTGGTGCTTAATGGAGTGGGTCTCAAAATAATTGTGATAGGCATAGGAAATCTTGGAAAACCAAAGCGGCAAGATTTTCCTTTTTTAAGGCAAGTTTTTCTGTGGCGATGACGTATTGCTTGAAGGTCTAATGGGAGTCTAGAGCTGTTTGTAGTGATGTGTTTATCCACAAATGTAGTGATGCTTCTATCTTTTTCATGATCGAATTTTGGAGCTTCTTCAACCCACAAAAGGCCATGATCATCTTGACTACCACGGATTTGAAACTCTGCGAAGAAGTAGTCGGAAATTTTTCCATAGATTGTGCTATTGTTCAGAAGCGGTCTTTTCATGGATGTGAAGTGGTTAAGATAAAAGCGAGCTGTTGTTACTAGATCTGCATCGATAAGATGTCTATTGAAAGAGCTATCACTTTCATTGTGTTCTCGTTCAAGTGGAACTATTTGTTGCAATGCATTGACAATGGGTTTCCACCTTTTCTTGACTGAGGAAAATGTGACAAATAAAGTTGGTGGGCCCAATTGTCGAATCATGCCGAAAACATTCTTTTTTAATTTTTCTTTGTAGTCAGATGAAGTACAAAGTGCCTCAAAATCTCTATAGCCTAGTCATTATGATAGTAGCTTTTTGATGTTTGTGTCTTGACAAACTTGTGCAACGCACAATGTTGCTCCGTCTAGTTTTGCTTTGCGAAGGCGTATATAAATGGAGGATAGTATTTTCTGTGTCATGATCTTTACGAACTTGAAGAACAAAATCTCAATGTTGAGAGCGAAACATCTATCTTTGTGCATAAGCTCCCATTTAACTATTTTTGGTAATATTTTGACAAGTAATGATGATATTTCCTAGGCTCTCCAAAGAAGATTGTAGGAAATCTAAGCTCTTCACATAACTCATCAGTAAATAAGCCAAGCGACGTGTTGCGTTTTGATGGTGCTACATGTAGAATTTTGTCATAGTAATCAACTACTTCTTCAACGGTAGTGATGCTATGCAGCATAACATCAGTGTTAGTATTGTCATCATCCTCAATTTTATCCATGTTTGTTTGGAAGGAAATTGATATTTTTGAGATTTGTTGCAAGTGAGCAAGCCATTTTTTGTTTATGCTTATCTTCTCCTTTTTATACAAAGAGCTGTTAAGAAGAGCGTGCGTGGCTTTTAATGTAAGCAATGGTCTGAGTCCATATAAGTAGCAATGTGTAGCTACCAACACTGAAGCCTCATCTTCAATAAAGAGAGGGAGAACTTGTTGTGCTTTTTTAGTGTTTGCAAGAATGTTAACCACACTTCCACGCAAGCCATATTGAGCATCGTACGTTAGTTCATGAATCTTTGCAAACGGTATACGAATAGAGACAAGGCGTGCTTCGATAGAGCTGAGTTGCACGACTTGTGTTAAAGGCTCATTAAATCCTAACATGTGTAAGTTCTCGAATGGCAGTTTAGAACTATTTTTTTTGCGGTTGCACATACAACAATGGTACTTAGAATAGTCTCTCTTACATTTTCTATTTCTATTTTGTGAGTATATTGGATGGTGCATTTGTGTAACTTGTGAGCAGAAAAGAAAACGTCCACATTTTTCACATAAATAGGTAGGTGTGTCATTTAGTGCCTTCATTATTTTTTTCACAGTTTTGGATTCTTGATGTAGATGAACAAAATAATCTTGGTTTGATGGGGGATTTTGCGAAGAGTTTATATTTCTTAGTTGTTTTAATTTTGTTGTAATTGCAGTGTGTGTATGCTCACAAAGTGGTTGCTTTTTAAGAAATAATCTTACGATTTTGCTTGCTGGTTTGTTTTGATTTTGTCGCCACAAGTGCATTAACATATCACAATCTTTGGTTGTCCAACGAATGACCTTACATTGTGAATGTGAAGTTGTGAAAGTATAATATATTAAACCCATAGTTGATGTATCTATAGTTATAAGGCCTTATTGAAATTTAATAAGTGATGTCCCAAATATTTTCTCTTTTGTTTTTCCAGTTGTAGCAGTATGAAGCATGAGAACAAGGGCTTTTTTGAATTTATGGGTAAAAATATTAATGACCTCCATTGTTAGACTCATTGATGTACTACAAGTTTTGTACAAAGAAATGAGCCTCGCAGTATTTTCTCTTAATGATTGTAGTTGTGATGTAAAGAATAGTGGGCCAATAGGTTGTGTTACGGACTTTGTCAAGCAATTCTCAGATAGGGATCCCAAAATGTCAGTTCTTAATGTTTCGATATTTACACTTGTTTGAAATATATTATGGAGTGCTAAAAATAGTTGTTGATTGGAAGGATTTGTTTGCATAAAAACTGCATCGATGTGTATATCTCTTGGAATGTTCAAATTAAGAGCATTATCCATGAGTACTTGTGTATATGTAAGGGCATGCATGTTTGTGTTGCGTGCAGATAAGAGGGAGAGAGTGAGGTGGAGAGTAAATGTGAGAGAGATATATATATATATATATATATATATATATATATATATATATATATATATATATATATATATATATATATATATATATATATATATATATATATAGAGAGAGAGAGAGAGAGAGAGAGGGTTTTCTTTCTTGTGTCTCTGTGTGTGTGTCTATTTCTATGTGTTTGAGGTTTAAAAAAAAAGTTAAACGTCTGACACAAATTATTGTGATAGTTTGTAACAAAGAGAGAGAGAATTGTTGTGTTTTTTCAAGTTCTTCTAGGATTATTCATGTGTGTGAAAAAAGGTGTGTTTTGTGTGTGTGTGTGTATAGACAAAGAAATTATGGTGTGCTTAAGAGATAAAGAGAGAAGACAATGACAATGAAATTCTTCAAAATCTTGATTATAAACACAAAGGCTACAATACTTTAGCACGCAACCAAAATTATGGATACACACGCTAGAAAGTAGTGAGGATGATGAGCATGTAGCTCCAATTCAAAGATGTAGATACAAGAAGCATTCAGATATAGATAGGTAGAGATTATAAGGAATAATCCAAAACACTAAGGTTCAGGCTCATATGTGACTACATGGATGCTTGCATTAATTTTGAAGCAACCGACACGTGATCTTGCTGTCAAAGTATCTCGTGCCTCAAGGACGGAGTCGAGGGGTAAATCACGTTGAAGCTTCTATCCAATGCAAGTATCAAATCTACTATTGTGCCAACAAGATGCACATCAAAAACCTTCTTGTCTTTATTTGTGATACGTGCTTCCAACTTTGCAGTTGTGATTATAGTGGTGCTGCTATTGCACAATTGGCAACAAGGTCCTTCGCTACTCCTATACACTTTTGTGGACCTACACTTCGTACAGTGCTTCTCCACTAACACACTGTTGACATTCACAAACCGAAGGGTTCCAAAAACCTACAAAAGCACACTTCGTTAGAAAATAGGAGAAATGGTATGCAATTGATCACTTCTTCTTATGCAATGTCACCTCACGATTGTAGCCCAAGCTTTCAGTTTGAACACCACACACTATAAACCGACACCAAAATTGTAATATCCACTATAGATTGCAAGTGTTTGGTTTACCGAGGATTGGACCAATATTCCTTGCGACGCACATTATAAGCCCATTTCTAATCATTTCCTCAAGCAATTCTTGGCATTTGTTCTTACGAGAGTTGACAAAACTCACCTACAAGGGAGCATCCAAAATTGGCACAAATTTAGAGAGAGTAACCACCAAGTATAATTCAACTCAATAACAAAGGCAAAAAAAGCAAGGTGGATGAAATCTTACAATCGCTCTATCCGATCGAAGAGGGCCATTAGCAACCAAAAGATCACTAATAGGTCCAACAAATCTTGACTATGAGTTGTGCTTTTGTAAAATAACAAAAACAATAGTGGCTAATCCAGGGCATCCACTAGAAGGTTGTTGTGCACTTACGTCATCAAGAAATACACGTATCTTGCATTCAAAGGAGAAGGTAAGAGCTGGGAAAGGTTGACCAAGAGTCAATATAGTTATGGCATCAATGTACAATGAGTACAATGTAGAGCCTCCATCTGTTTGATTTTTGTTCTTGACAATTGGGCTATCGCTAAGAACAAAGTCACCTGGGTGAAGCTTATTAATATAGAGCTCTATGTATGGATCATTAATCACCACTGTAATGGTGTTGTTGCATTTTATATCAACTAGGTAAAACTTTAGGAAGCGGTTGTATCTTTGATTGATCAAGCCCAATTTTGTAGGTACCATAGACATTCAATACCTTACACTCAATACAAAATTGTCGACTTGAATCAGAGATATCAGCAATCAAGAATTGGGTCTAAGCATGTATTGGTAGTACAATTATTTCACTTTTTGTGGTACCACCAAGAGACTACTTTGTAAAGGAATTTGTGATAAATTCAGAAAAGAAAAGGGGAATTCTAAAATGTTAATGGCCTTAGTAGTTGGAAGGGGCCATTGATTGTAGGGAGGGACGACTCAGTCATCATTTCAAGGTATGCATGATGTGACTTGTCATAGGACGACGTCGACGCCAACTTTTGACAAATTCTTCCCGCGTGCCAGGTGATCTCTTTTAGCTTCAAAATAAACGCTCGTCTCATTTACTCTCGCCTCTGTTTTTTCGGACTCAGAAGGTAAACCCTACTGCTGTTTTGAACTACTGAGGTTTGCAGACATCTCATTCACTCTTGCCTCTTCTCTGCCAAACTGAGAAGGTTAACCCTATTGCCATTTTGAACTGCTGAGTTTTCCATTTTTGCATGTGCCCTTTTTTTGCTTCTTTTAAAGTGAAGCTTTGCATGCATCATGAGTACTGTAGCACTTGGAGCTATATGCATGCACTAGTCTTTCTCCTTGTGCTCATAAGACATGCATCCTTTCCATAAACACAGGTCGCCTATCGTGCTCATAAACAATTTTGAATTGCTGAGGCTTATGTCATGTTTTGCCTGTCTGCTTTACTGAAGTCAAGCTTTGCATGCATCATATAGTAGCACTTGGAGGTGTAGGCATTATTATTTCTCTGCGTGCTCATAAGCTCATCCTTTTTACTATACAGTCAAGCTGTAGGCTGCAAGATGAAGTCACCTGCATGAGGTTTACCAATGCACAAGATCGAGAAAGGTACAATGTTTGAACGTGAACTTCAAGATCAAACTCCTCCAACCAATGAGCTCGCGACGCGAAGTAGTCCATCAAAAGTGGAGGTAAAGGCTATGCCTGGCACTCTGGAATGTGTTGCATCCAACTCCAACAAAGTCATTGAAATGTATGCATGTGTATGTTTTGCATTGTTTTTTTCAATTGCTTCAGTGTTTGCAAAGCTAGGCTTTCAACAAGCTCTATTTTTTGGTGCTTGCAGCATTGGAGTACCCACGACTGTCAAGATTTTACTTCTTGATTGAGGAACTGCATGAGAAGTACGAGATTAGCCTAGAGGGAAGCTGCCTAAAGAGCTCACAAATAAAGATATCCCCGTTGAGGAGTGGATGAGTGTCTTCAAGTGCCTGCACAAGAAAACCACAAAGCTATTTCTCAACCATGTGAGGGACGAGTTCGTTGATGAGTGCCGGCTTTTGTACTAGAAGGTATATCAAGCAACCCCATCCAATGGTGAGCTGCTAGTAAAATTTGTACGGGGTTTCGTGTATGAGAGGTGTCCAACAGCAGCAAGTGATCCGACTGGACATCAGATTGCATGGGCAAGGTTTGGTGGCAGTGTCCTTGAAAATTGCAAGATGCAAAAAGGGTGTTTGGAGCGAAAGATCAACAAGTTCCGCACCGATTATGGCTTGACAAGTGTCATTCAAATAGAAGCATCTATCTGTGACGATGCCTTGTCATCAATACCAACAATTTCAGCAAGCAAGCTGCAACCATTTCAAGCAGTAGAGACGCCAATGTATATTTAGTTGGTGCTTAGCATGGCGGAGGGACTTAGTGGCTAGGAGAATGAGCAAAAAAGGATGTTGGGGGAGGTGAAAGTGCAGGTGTAGGAAAAGAGGGACCTGTGGCTTAGAAATGAAGGGCATTTTTTTGCTTACAGTGACTTCTACAGGGAATTGGACCAACTAAACAAGGAGCTGAAGGTGCTCAAGACCTCACCCGATTCAAATCCATGGGAGGTAGACTGCAAAGAGGTAGAGGTCACAACTATCACCACGATGCTGCCCAAGACCTCACCCGATTCAAATCCACGGGAGGTAGACTGCAAAGAGGTAGAGGTCACAACTATCACCAAGATGCTATCCAAGGCAACTGCCACTACTAATTCAGGGCAGCTTAAAGAAGATTTGGACTCCTTGCAGGTCAGCTTGCTACTAAAAGTGCCTAGAAGTGCTTTGTGACAAATTCAAACTGCTCAATAGATAAGGAGAATGTGTTGACCAAGTGGTTGGGACTTCAGACTAGAAGTGTTGCATGTTATGAAGTGCTTTGAGATAGGTCTAAATTTCTTACTTGGAGTAGGAAGTAGGTTAGAAAAACCTTCATAGTGCTCACAAGTGCCTAGAAAGTGCTAATAAATGCCTTAAAAGCACCTAAAAGTGCTTTGAAGTTCTCAATGGTGCCTACAAGTGCTCAATGTTGCTTAATAGGTGGTCGCAAAGTGATTTGAAATGCTTTATGGTGCAAAGAAAGTGGTAACAAGGTGGTTTGAAAGTGCTCTACAATACTGAATGGTGCTGAGAAAGTACTTTAAAGTGCTTTCGAGGAACCAATTTGCAATCTGGAGCACATTAACTGCTCACAAGGAGTAAAAGTGGTGACTAGGTGGTAAAAAAGTGCTTTGAAGTGCTTACTGTTGATCAACAGGTGGTCAAAAAGTGATTTGAAATGCTTTTTGGTGCCAAGAAAGTGGTAACCAGGTGCTTTGAAAGTGCTTTGAAGAAAGTGTTGATCAATAGCTGGTCAAAAAGTGATTTGAAATGATTTTTGGTGCCAAGAAAGTGGTAACCAGGTGCTTTGAAAGTGCTTTGAAGTGCATACTATTGATGAATAGGTGGTCAAAAAGTGATTTGAAATGATTTTTGGTGCCAAGAAAGTGGTAACCAGGTGCCAATAAAGTGCTCTGAGGGTGCTTTGAAAGTGGTAACTAGGTGCTTAGAAAGTGGTGACCAGGTGGCTAGAAAGTGCTCTGAAGTGCTCAATGGTGCTCAATAGGTCATTAAAAGTGCTAAACAAGTTGTTAGAAAGAGCTAAAAAATGTCTAGAAAGCATTTTGATAAGATTTTCCAAGCATTTTTTAATTTGGTTTGAATTCTTTAGAAGAAGTTGAATAGAAGCATTCAAGCTTGTGCACTTAAGTCCATTCAAGCATGAGATGATCTTACTCTCCGCTGTTGTTTATGATATGGTTGGCTTAGAAGCCTTGACGTCTCGAAGAGCATTTATGGATACAACCATCCAATATATCCAAGAAAAAGGGTAGAGGCATCATTGTCCCTTCACTGCCGACTAAAGCCACTGTTTTGAAACCATTTGTGTGTATTGGGGGTGACTGTGTTGCATGTGGGAAACCCTTCTCAGCTAACCACATGGTAGGGTTCTTCTTGCTAGAACGTCAACCCATTTTTCTTTCCAATTCTATGTGGCACTATGGCAGAGTGCACTCACCCATTGTGCACAGTAAAGATTTTAGAAATTGCCAAGTGCTCGGCACTCGGAATTGAGTACACAGAGCCGGAGGGTGGGTTCACTATAATCAACTTAAATCCACTTGTCATGAGATAAGTCCCTTAACATGATTTTTTTATTCACAGAAACCAATGCTAACAAAATTTCTCGCCTGCTTGAGCTTGACAAGAACAATACAGAAGTGCTTGAACTTGACAAGAACAACATAGAGCTATTTGAGGGTTTTCAGCATGGCAAGGCTATTGTAAAAAGTGGGGATAGAGTGGAGGACCCCGAGGCTGAACCCTTCGTGGTTGAGAACCATGGCAAGGAAACCATTGGACATGACTCTAGCAAGCTCTCAACCGACAACTAGGAAGGTAATGAAGTGCATATATGTAGTGTTTCATTTTTGTTCGAGCAGATTTTGGTTTTTTTCCCCTAGACCTTATTGTGATCCCAAAGGATAAAGTGGAGGACGCAGAAGATGTGGAGACATTACTAGTAATTGAAAATACCCTGAGGAAGAAACACAAGTGACAATAAGAGGAAGGAGTGCATCATCCAGATCCAAAGAAAAGTACTAATCAAGACCCCCCCAAAACCCGCGCACATCAAAAAATTTAAGTTCCATGTGCTTTTTGTGCTATTTAATTATTTTGCATATAAGATATATTTTTTGTCTCATGGTGTCAATCTTCACTAAATTTAATGGGTGTGGTTTTTTGGGTGCTATAGTAAAAATACAAGTGATTGGTAATGTTGGGCACCATCATTGTGCTCAAGAAGACATGGGGCACTTTGATCGGGAGACACAGCTAGTAACTCAATTTTGTGTCCCTCACCTTTCAGAGGATAATAGGCCTGCCTTGATCATTAATATTAATGATTTGCTTATTGTCACTCACGACAAGAGAGAGGGACCAAGGCCGCCTAACGTGGACATGCTGCACTTTTGGAAGGTGAAGCAGGACAACAATCTGAACCACTATGTGCACCATTTTGTAGAGTGGTTTGTTCTTGGGGCTAGCCAGATTGTTGAAGTGTATGTCTGGAACACAAGCCCTTACCAAGACCTAGAAAAGAGGTTAGAATTGTGCTTGCCTCAGGCCCATAGGTGCTTGAATGGGTGGATTGCAAAGGAGGCATGCACTAGAAGCTCATGGCTTGACGAGCAAGGGGAACATATGCTCTTTCTAGTCTTGGAAACTTTTTGGAATGAGTTACCACAATTCAACAAAAATAACACCCTCCTGCTAGATGACAAATATCCCAGGTGCTGCTTGAACGACGAAGACTCCTATGTTATCTTGCCTTCTTTAGAGGACCAGACGGAAGACCAATGGGAGAGGTTTATGCATCATGAAGTTTTGCCATTTGTCTATGAGTGGAAAAAAAATGATAATCAATCAGAGTTGATCACTGCTTGTAAACTCGATGCTAGAAGAAGAGGGTGGCAGACTCTTCAAAAAGCTGAATCTGTGAGGGAAAATTTATCAAGCTGCAAAGGCAAAGTGCTGCCTCCACCACCTCCACAACCACGTTATAAAAAGCTGCCTTCTGATCTCGGGTCTCAACAAAAATCTTAAGAGTTGTGTACCTGTGATCATGTATGTAGATACCCATGATGAGTTTGATAGTGTAACTCATGATGAGGACTTCTTTTATTTTCTAAGATGAAGAAAAAACCGACATTATATTACGGATTTCAATACCAATTTCTAATGTAGAAACATGATTTGCTATTCAATTGACCATTTTGTTGTGCGCCTTGTAAGATGTCTTATTATAAGCTGATTTTAAATTGTTTTAGTAGTTTTTCTTAGGGCCTTTGTAGAAGATAAATATGAGTGGTTAGTGGGCAGAAGTGCAAGCTATACCACTTGTGAACTGTGGACCACATGCAAGTGGTTGAAAGCCATTTGCATTATGTAAACTGGTAGCCACTAGCAAGTGGTTAAGAACCACTTGCAAAGGCCTTCTAGACCACTTTCTAGGTTTTCTATTCCACTTGCAACCACTTTGAAAGTGGTTCTGAACCACTTGCTAATGGTTAAGATAGCACTTGCCAATGGCTCTAAACCTTTTTCTAGTGGTTAAGATAGCACTTGAAAGTGGTTTTGTACCACTTCCAGTGGTTAAGAACCTCTTGCCAGTGGTTCAAAACCACTTACATTGGTTAAGATAGCCTTTTGCGAGTGGTTAAGATAGCACTTTCTAGTGGTTCAAAACCACTTGCTAGTGGTTTAGATAGCACTTGCCGGTGGTTCTGAACCACTTGCCAGTGGTTAGGATCCACTTGCCATGGTTAGGAACCACTTGCCAGTTGTTAAGATAGCAATTGCCAGTGGTTTAAATAGCACTTGCTAGTGGTTCAAAACCAATTGCAAGTGGTTAAGATAGCATTGATAGTGGTTCAGAACCACTTGCTAGTGGTTTAGATAGCACTTGCAGGTGGTCTATGAGATTGACACTACGCATTCAAACAAGTGGTTCTAAAGAACTTGCAAAGGCCTTCTAGATCACTTGCTAGGTCTTCTCCTCCACTTGCAAGTGATTTGAAAGTGTTCTGAACCACTTGCTAGTGGTGTAGATAGCACTTGTAGGTGGTCAATGATATCGAAACTACATATATAAGGGTGTCTTGACAACTTTTGGGTGGCTTAAATGGCTTGATATTTTTGTAAAATCTGGTTGAAGGTAGTTTAAAGCACTTGCAAGTGGATGGCAAGTTGTAAGCTACATGTACTTGAAAGAATAAAAAAGTGTCAGAAATGCTTCAACTTTTGGATGAGGAACATATACAAGAAAGTGGTACCCAATTATACTTTATGAGGTTAATGTGTTTTAAATTGGCTTGCTATTAGAGGGCATGCTAATGTAGATGTGCTCATACATGGTATCACTCAAAGTGTAGACATTAGGCTCATTTCTCTTAGGATACAAGGGGAACTTAAGGCAGTGAACTAGGTGCGAGTACATGGAAGTAGGAGGCCTATCATCTAATAACACATATCGATCGGAGCATCCCTTGACTTCATTGTAAAAGAGCCCCTCAACATAAAAGGAGTTCTTATTTATCAGATTGTGCCACGCATCCTTCTGAGTCACGGTGGATAGCCTCTTCTCCGTGCAACACCTCAATATATAAAAATCAGAGTCTTCCTCCTCAGCGTTGACTGCAAAGTTAACTTCAACTCGTAAGGCATCACTCAAATCATCATGATGGCCAGCATATATAGGTGCATCAATCTCCTCTTCACTTAAAACATCTTCATCTATGTCAGCCTCAGTTGGTATGATCCTCAAGTACTGCCGTGCTTCTATGTGAGCTTTGTTTGCGCATCTTCTCCATTGACCATGCACACAAGCATGACAAAAGCAGGACAGATTTATACACCTGAGTGCAGTCATATCTGTTGAAGAGAAACCATACACACAATGCATCAAACGTGATCCACTAATTTTCTTACAATCCCACTCTATATCTCTTAGCACATTACCCACCTTGATTTCCCAGGAGACCCTATTGACCTTGTTCTCGCGGATGACCAACAATATTTCCTATTGTTCATTAGGGTGAGGTAATTGACCACTGTTGTTGCATTATACGGGGGTGTCCATCCACCTTCAATTGCTCATGGGTTAATGCCCTCTTTATGACTGTGCCAGCACCATCATGTTCACCTTTTCCATGACTTAACCCAAAATACTTGTGCATTATCTCAAGCCCATATCGTGCTTTGAATTGTGATGCTGCACCATCAGACCATACCCAGTGTCGCTTTAAACAAACACCCTAGTCCTTCAACCACTGGTCATGCAAAAAAAAAGCAGTGTTGAATGAACAATGTGTCATGCACATTGTCATCGGATATATAAAAATGGAGAATTTTAATAATGATGCCCATTGTTGAGCGCACATAGCAGATGTGGACCAAAATGCTCACCTGACTAGAATACTAGTGCATGGATTAGATCTCATTTTGAATTTTAAAACTATATTTTTTTGCAAAGTCCACGACAGAGACAATGACATCACTTGGAAAACTTTGTAGACACTCTTTGAATTGGTTGGCCTGCCATCTGTAGATGTAGTTATGTTTGATAAATTTGGTCAGCTTGTCTTTCATGAATGAAATGAAAGTGGAGCACCAACACCCAATCTGTTGAATAACAAGATCTTTCCTTTTGTGGTGCTGGCCATCTTCATGTATAGATTGTGACTCCACACCAACAAAAACCTTTGCAGCCACCTAAAAGTTGTCATTGTGTACTTCAAGAGGACAACATCTGAGTTGTTTAGCACTGCATTGATTGCATTTTCCCATCAAGCAGATGTGTAAATGAAACATGGAATTTTTTGGTTTAGGACACAAAAAGGACTCCCATAGTGTTGTGAGGCTCTCAAATGTTGACTTTGCAGCCACACATATACTGCCACTTATTGTAGGGTCACAAACATCACAAGGACAATGATAAGATTCTCCATGTACTCCAAACCTACCTTGATGCATTTTGTTGAAAGCATCTTTCAAGTAGACAACTTGCACATCATATTCGCAGCAGCAGGTATTGAGGTCCCACAATTTTTGAACAAAAAAGGGCTTCAAATTCTCAAAGCATCTTAGCAAAATGCGCACCATTGGATGCATTTCTTGAAACCGCTTGTAAAATTCCACTTGCACAAAAAAGCAGGCAATAAAGAGATAATGTGAAAACAAATAACCAAAATGGCTATGGTACGATCACCTACAGCTTATAACACCCACTCTCGTGCTTGTGAAAGCACATAAGAGGAACATTTAGCACTAAGAAGTTGTTTTGCATGTTTGAAAGGGGCTTTAAACTTCTTGAAACCACCTAAAGCACTTTAAACCACCTGAAGGTGATCGAAAAATGTCATCAAGCCACTTTCAAGTGGTTTGTTTACCACTTTCAATCACCTTCAGGTATCTTCCAAGTGCTTACATAGGTTCTCACTTAAGAACTTTAAACCACATATAGGTGATTGAAAGTGGTCATTTAACCATTTTCAAGTGGTTTGTTTACCACTTTCAATCACCTTTAGTTGTCAAGAGGAACATTTCCCACTTAGAAGTGGGTTTTCATGTTTGAAAGTGGCTTTGAACTACTTGAAACCACTTGAAGCACTTAAAACCACCTTAGGGTGATTGAAAAAGTTCATCAAACCACTTTCAATCACTTTCAAGTGGTTTGATGACCACTTTCAATCACTTTCAAGTGGTTTGAAATCTTCCAAGTGCTTACATGGGTTCTCACCTGAGCACTCGGCAGATTTCAAACCACCTGAAGCACTTAAAACCACCTGAGTGTGATTGAAAAGGGTCATCAAACCACTTTCTATCATCTTCAGGGGGTTTGAAATCTTCAAGGTTCTCACCCAAGCACTTGGTAGATTTCAAACCACATGAAGCACTTAAAACTACCTAAAACGATTGAAAATGTTCATTAAGTGCGTTGTTTTTCACTTTCAATTACCTTCAGGTGGTTTGAAAACTTTCAAGTGCTTACATAGGTGCTGCTCACCTAAGCACTTGTTAGATTGCAACTGGTTTTTTAAATACTTCAAAGTGGTGACAAACTATTTTAGCACTTTGCAAAGTACAAGCTTCCACCCTAAGGGGGTTGAAAGCAATATTTTAGGTACTTTAACTGCTTTGCAAAGTACTTGAAGGGGGATTCAACCACTTTTCAATTGCTTTCTCAGTTCTCAAAGTTTTTTTACAATTTGATAGTGGTTCTGACAGCTTGAAAGTGGTGAACAGTGGTCACTATACTACTTGACATTGGTTTTTTACAGTTTGATTGTGGTTGTGACAGCTTGACAGTGGTGAACATTGGTCAATATACTACTTGGAAGTGGTTGATAATACCTGAGGTTGATCCAACAAATGCAATGGATGCATAAGAACAGCCTTTCTGTCGATACGCTGTCAGGAGTTTTTTGGAGCAAGGGATTGCGCATATGTACATATACATGCATGGTGCATCAAATAAAGGATTGCCCAATTTTCATAGCCAGGTGGTTACGTGGGGCCCACATGTGTACAGGTAGGACAGCATGTACATAGTGCATCGATTTTCACTATTACCAGTACCAGTGTGTTTTTTCTACAATAATGAGGAGTTTATAGCGCGTAAAACTTCTCGAGGAAGCTATTCGCGGGCCGACGACGTGAGGTCAGCAGGTGCGTCAGATGGCATCTAGTGGCATCAGGAGGGCGAACGAGGTCAATATTTGCACGCGGATGAGGACCGACACAACGTGGGTGTTTTTTGGTGAGAGTTATGCAGAAAGGTCATCATTAGGACCACTTTTTGGGGCCACTTCACGTGGTGGCGAGATGCATTATTGGAAAAAAGCTGAGTGCCAGGTGTGCGAATGATGCAAAAAGGTGACAACTATGCACTGCGAGGTCAGTTTTTGGCCTGTTCGGGGTCCGTTTGCGGTCATCTAAAAGGCCACGGGTGCCCAACTAATAAATCTAAGTGTGGGAACTGAAAAAACTGAGAGAAGGCCAGAAAAAACGTGGAGAAGAGAGGAGGAACAACTGCAGGTGTGTTTTTTGGGTTTTTGGAGCCTGTTTTGGCCGTAAACTGCTCATCCGAGGTCGGATTTGAGCACTTTGACATTGTAGACTGGGGTTTTGGGCCGTTCCGGACGCGATGGCGCTGTCCATTTTGCCAAATGTCTCACTCTTTTCCTGCTGTTTTTCTGTGTAAGTTTCTCCTATGAGCGAAGTTTCTGCTCTAGTTTGTGATTGTATCTGGCTTATTTTACCCATATTGTGTGAGCTGTTTGCCCCATCGGTGTTGGCCCAAGCTCAATTGTATCTAAACATCAGAAATTCTCCTCTTTTGAGCTGAGTTTTTTGGGTGTGTGTGTGTGTGTGTGTGTGTGTGTGTCTGTGTGGAGTGGGCAAGTGGATAGTTTCTCTCCTCTCACTCCAGAGGTGTGTTCCCTGTCTCGGCCAGGTGTGTTGTCTAAGCCGAGTGGTGCCCCATAGTGTGTGTGTGTATCTTCCCAAGAGTGTGTGTCGGGTCGTTATAGAGGCGCTGTGTGTGTTTTCATCCCGCTCACATTCTTTTGGTGCCCCCACTGAGGATCTTCTTCGAGTACCTTCTGCTTCGAGCTTCAAGCTTCGAGATTCGGGATTACAGGTTGCAGATTACAGGTTACAGGTTACAGGGACAGGTACAGGTACAGGTGATTCACACAGTTACAGGTAGCTGGAGTACAATGATATACTAGCAGTGATGTCACTTGCAGTTGTTGTGGATATGCATCACTTGACGCCTGTTTGAGCGCATTGTCTTCTTGATTGTACGTTACTTGTGGAAACTGCCATTGTACGCATTTGTGGAGCCATACTTGGTTGTATTTGGCAGTCCCAACCATTTCTGAGACTTGGTCTGGAAGATAGTCATTTCTGAGACTTGACTATACGCGATTTGCATTAGCCTTCGTGTGAGGGTTGATAGCGTGAGGTTTTTATTGAGCTGGGGGATTCTCAAATGTGGAGATCCTTTCGGTGATACAGGTAGCTGGAGCACCCTTTTTGTGACCTCGCCATAGGCTATGTACTAGTGATTCCTATTTGATGCTCGGGTTCTATTGCTGACAGTTTATGCATACATATATGGTCTATATTTGGGTTCACACTGCTCTACTTCTGGGGAAACTTTGCCAAAATTTTTTCGAGTTGTGATGGCTGGTTTTTTTGTCTTTTGAGCCATTTATGCTGTTATGCTGCTGAAATTTTGGCAAAATCAGAGGATAAGACAGGTGTGCTTTCTCGGGAGCTGCATGGTTGACTTTAATGGATGATCAAAATGGCCCTCAATTCACTCCTTTTCATTTAACTCAAAGAATTCAGGTTAATGTTCATGTGTCCAGGAAGATCTTTTTCCAGCAGCGCATAGTCTTTATGTTTGGGCCAAGAAGATTGAGAGAGATCCTGGAATGTCCTTTGCCTGTTGTAATTCCGATGATCAACTATGAAAACTCATTTGATGTGCATGTGTTTGTTCTCATCTAAAGCTGAGCTCCATTGAGGTTTCTGGGGATTGGGTAGTAAAAAGTTTTGGGTTCTTGCACGTGTGTTCGAAGGGGTTCTCAAAGCATCATAATTTGGGTAGCCATGGCTTTCTCTTATCCCGAGTTTCATGGAAGAAGTGATGAAGATGTGGAGGACTTTCTGGAAAAGATGGAGGTTGCCTGCATTAGCAACCAGATTCATGACCCTACGCAAATGTTACGCCTTCTCCAAATTTGTTTGAAGAGTGATGCACGAGCTTGGTCCAAAGCATTTGAAGAGGAGTTGCGTATGGCTGATCCACCGATAAGATTGAGTTGGGACAATCTAAGGCATGGATTGGAAGTGGAGTTTGTGAAGATGGAAGATCCTGACAAAGTGTGGCAAGAAGTACAGGCTTTGGTGCAGAAGGAAGGTGAGCCAGTAGATGCGTACATACGTAAGTTTTCATTGGCATGGGAGCGAATGTGCAAGGCTTTAGCACCACAGGTACCCCCGCCTGACATGATGAAGAAGGACAGGTTCTTGGCTGGTCTTTGGGAGAATATACGTTGGAGAGTGGAGCTAAAGAAGCCTAGGACGTATGAAGATGCACTAGAGGTAGCAAGGAACAAAGAGTGGAAGCTAAGGAAAATGAGTCAGTTAGGGGTGGAGTCTTTGCCCATGAGGTCTGAATTTCAGCCTATGGACTCTTTACAAGGTCGTATGTCAGGGGTTCATCATGAACCAGTGGTTCCTGTTACTACTCAGGTTATGCCAGCAGTGGTCACTACAGCAGTGCAAGATGATGGGCTAAGGCAAGACATGAGGCAAATGGTAGATTTGATGAAGAATCTCAGCCTAAACATGCTAGGTCAAGTGGGAAATAATCGAGGTCGAGGGCGGTTTGCAAATCAGCCAGGAGGTGAAGAAAGGCCTAGGAATGGTGTTGGATAAAGCAATGGTAGGTTTTGGAGGCAGACGCCCACATGTTACAATTGTGGAGAGTTGGGTCATATCAGCCCGCAATGTGATAAGCCACCAAGGATGGGGGGAGACATGTATCCATTGCCAAGACAGGTGCTAACTAGGTCAAATGATTATGGCATCGAAATTAAGGGAGACGAAGGAACCAGTGGACTGACCCAGGAGGAAAAGGGAAAGACAAAAGTGCTAAGTGTAGTCACCTTGGAGAAGGCATCAAAGCTAGAGGATACATTAGTGATGCCTATTGGGAAGAGGACCACAGAGGAAAAGGAAGGAAGAAGTGCCCCAGGTCCTAGTAAGAAGAAAGGAAAGAGCCATGAAGGCGAGGATGTCAAGGCCAAGAGGAAAAGGAGAGCTCGTCGAAAGTTTCATGTTTCAGATTTTCCACTAGGGGATGGGCAATTAAGCTATGACTTGAAGGAGGATCTGACGAGCAGGAAGGCAGATGTTACTTTTGGGCAGCTTATAGAGATGGTGCCTAAGCTAAAGCGACAGTGGAAGAGGATGGTTAACCCAATGGAGAAAGAGCCAGAGAGAGGTTCAGTGAAGGTGTTGGCAATGGACGAGCTACCAGACATTTGTCCAATAGTAGATGTGTGGCATAAAAGGAAAAATTTGGGACAAGGTTATGTGGATGGCGGAGCCCAAATATGCGTCATAACACACTCATGCGTTGAGAAGATGGGTCTCACAGTGGCTGGGGTGTCAGGTTTTCGGATCAGATTGGCAAACCATCAAAAAGTAAAATGCTTGGGTGTTGTAAAGAGCTTAGAAGTGGAGGCATATGATGCAAAGGCAGTGGTTGATTTTCATGTGATGCCAGCAGGGTTGGGAGCATATCCTATTATACTGGGCAGACCATGGTTACGTGCAGTGGGAGCTGTTCAAGATTGGCGACATGGTACGATTAGCCTCTATGGAAAGACAGGTACCAAGAAGCTTTATAATATGGACACAAGGAAACGATTAGAGGAGCTTTATGAAGATGAGGATGAGTCTAGTGATGAAGACTCTTCCACGGTGACAGATGAGGATAGTGATAGCACTACCAGCAGTGATGAGGATGTTGATGTTGCATTTCTTTTGATGGACAAAGAAATCCAAGAGATTGGTTTAGTCGCATTTGCGAAGGAAGTTGAAGATGAAAGTGAAGGGCCTTATGAAGTGATTGAAGGGCTGATGCAAACCAAAGTTGAGTTGTCAAAGAAGCAGGAATTAATGACGCAAATGATTAGTGGAGACCTCTCAGCTATGGAGAAGGATATATATTTGCATATGCTGGCTAGTTTTCCTGATTTGTTCATTACTTCATATGAAGAGATCAGAGGGTTCAAGGGTGAAGAGATGCATATAGAGCTGAATGAAGGTGCTAAGCCAGTGCGGCAAAGGCTAAGAAGGATGGGTCAAGAGCAAATGGAAGCCTTGCGGGTAGAGGTGGACAAGTTATTGAAGGCAGGGTTCATAGTTCCAGTGGAGACCACAGAATGGGTGAGTCCAGTTGTAGTCAGTCCAAAGAAGGATGGGAAGTGGAGAATTTGTGTGGATTTTAAACCCTTAAACGCAGCCACTAAGAAGAACCCATATCCTCTTCCATTCATCGATCAGATCTTGGATTCAGTGGCAGGTTATGAGAGGTACAGTGTGTGTGATGGTTTTTCAGGCTATTTTCAATTGAAGATTGCTCTTAAAGACCGCACAAAGACAACTTTCATTACGCCATGGGGCTGCTATTGCTACACAGTATTGCCATTTGGGTTGTCAAATGGACCTTCCTTCTATCAAGAGAGAGCAAATTGGGTGTTGGAACCATTCATTGGTAGTTGTGTTAAAGCTTTTATGGATGACTTCTGTGTCTATAGCAGTAGGGCTGAACACCATGAGAAGCTGCAGATGGTATTCGCTCGATATGATGAATGTGGAGGACAACTAAATCCAAAGAAATGTCATCTAGCACAGCCAAGGGTGAAGCTATTGGGCCATATGGTGTCAGAAAATGGCATTGAGGCTGATCCAGATAAGGTGAAGTCTATTATTCTTCTTCCATCACCTATGAGTACGAAGCAATTGGCAACCTTTATACACAAAGTGAAGTACATGGCACGGTTTATTCCATTGTCTTCGCAGCTTCTTTATCCATTACAGCAAGTGGCAAAGCATGATCCATTGCAATGGGATGACAAGTGTGAAGAAGTGTTTCAAGAGGTGAAAGAGGTGTTAGGGGGGTTGTCAGCCATGCAGGCTCCTGATTGGGAGAAAGTTTTTTATGTAAATCCATCAGTAGGGGATGATGCCATTGGAGCCATGCTATTGCAAAAGGGGAAGGGCAGCCATTATATGAGGCCAGTGTATTGTGCAAGCCGAGTGAAGTTGGTAGCGGAGAGAAAGTTATCGGAAGTAGAGCTAGTGATGGCTAGTGTAATATTTGCTTGTCGACGATTTCGTCATTACTTGCTACCACGGCCTTTTGTTTTCTTGACGAGTTATGCCTTTTTGCCACAGTTAATTAATGGTATTAACATGTCAAATGTGGTGAAGAAATGGGTAATTGAGCTGCAAGAGTTTGAGTTCTCTTTTCTAGTGGAAGATAGTACAAGGGCTACCCTAGCTGATTTGTTGACCTACAAGGAGAATCCCCTTATTGTTAAGGAAGAGGTGGTGAGAAAGGTAGTTGAAGAAGTGCCACAGATCAGCAATGCACATGTGTTGTTCTTTGATGGTTCATACAGAAAGAGCCATGATGCAGCTTCAGGGGGTATAGCACTTTATGATCCAGAGGGGAAGCTAGTATGCAAGAGAGGGTTCAAATTGGATGCTCATAGTAACAATGAGGCTGAATATGCTACATTGGAAGCCGGATTACACATTTGTTTGAAGCATGGGGTTCGAAGGTTGAGCATAAAAGGTGATGCCTTGTTAGTGGTGAAGCAAGTGTTGGGTGTGTGGAAGAGCAAGAACACCTCATTGAAGGAAATGTGCTTCAGAATTAAAGGCCTGTTAAAAAAGTTTGAAGCATGGAGTATCAGACACATTGAACGTGCTCTAAATGGAGAGGCACATGAAGCAGCTCAAGGCATGATTGGGGAGCTATTTGTGTTGAGGACCACTTTACCTCTTTATCATGGCCGGGAAAGTTTGGCTCAAGAAGAGGAGTTTTTGCTAACAGGAATCATTCCAAAGGAGATTCAGAAGTCTAAGAAGTATGGCTTTGTGCGTAGAGCATACAGGTACAAATTGATTGGTGATGTCTTATACATGAAAGGGGCTGATCTCGTGTTGAGACGTGTACCTTGGCGGGAGGAGCTTTACAGAGTGTTGGAAGAGAATCACGAAGGCGCATGTGGTGGCCATTTTGCTCTAAAGATCACCTTGCATAAGATTTTGCAAGAGGGGTATGTATGGCCTAGTTTGCACAAGGATGTTCACCATTGGTGTAGGTCTTGCAATAGGTGTCAAGCATTTGGGAAGAGAGTGTTGAAGCCAGAGCTACGAAAAACCATTATGGCGTTTGATGTGTTTGAAAAGTGGGGAATTGATGCAATAGGCCCGTTACCTATCACAAGCAGGGGCAAAAGCTATATTTTGACGGCAGTGGACTATCTCTCTAGATGGGCAGAGGCTATAGCAGTAAAACAGATCACTGCAAAGGATGTGGCAAAATTTGTGTATGATGAAATATGTTGCAAGTTTGGGGTGCCACTGGAGTTACTTTCAGATAAGGGGCCTGGCTTTAGAGCTAAACTGCTAGATTTTTTATGTGCAAAGATGAAGATTAGGCACCAGCATACCACTCCTTATTACCCGCAGTGTAATGGCTTGAATGAAAGATTCAATGGTGAGTTGGTACAGATTCTTTCAAAAGTGACAGAGCACCAAGGAAAGAATTGGGATTTAGAATTGCCTAGTGCATTATGGGCTTACCGTACTTCGGTGAAGACAGGTACAGGGTTTACTCCATTTCATTTGGTGTATGGAAAGGAAGCACTATTGCCTGTGGAGGTAGAGTTGCCTGCGGTCAAGATGTTAGAGAAGTTGCTTGGGCCGCCTAGTGATGCATTCAAAGAGAGGCTCTTGCAGTTACAAGAGGTCCAGTTGGATAGGATGAGCGCATTGGAGCATTATGGGCAGATGCAGGATAAGGCTTTGACAAAGATAAATGAAAAGGTCAAAAGTAAGGGTATCAAGAAACATGACTTGGTTTTGCGCTACAACAGTAAGCTGGACAACACCTTCCAAAAGAAGTTTCAAATTAAGTGGGAAGGCCCTTTCAAGGTAGTAGAGTGTTTTCCAAATGGCACATATCAGCTGGCTAACCTGGATGGTGTTCTACATAAGTCAAGGGTAAATGGATTGCGTCTTAAATTGTATCATGCTAGATTGATGATGGTGGAGCAAGATGAACTGTCTGTGGAGCAAGCAATGTTGGTGAAGGATGAGGAGACATGTGATGCGGCGAGTCTCATATCGCTCTTTGCTGCTGCTGATCATGAATGATCTAGCAGGCTAGGGGATGGGCAAATTATGTCAGGAGTTTTTTGGAGCAAGGGATTGCGCATATGTACATATACATGCATGGTGCATCAAATAAAGGATTGCCCAATTTTCATAGCCAGGTGGTTACGTGGGGCCCACATGTGTACAGGTAGGACAGCATGTACATAGTGCATCGATTTTCACTATTACCAGTACCAGTGTGTTTTTTCTACAATAATGAGGAGTTTATAGCGCGTAAAACTTCTCGAGGAAGCTATTCGCGGGCCGACGACGTGAGGTCAGCAGGTGCGTCAGATGGCATCTAGTGGCGTCAGGAGGGCGAACGAGGTCAATATTTGCACGCGGATGAGGACCGACACAACGTGGGTGTTTTTTGGTGAGAGTTATGCAGAAAGGTCATCATTAGGACCACTTTTTGGGGCCACTTCACGTGGTGGCGAGATGCATTATTGGAAAAAAGCTGAGTGCCAGGTGTGCGAATGATGCAAAAAGGTGACAACTATGCACTGCGAGGTCAGTTTTTGGCCTGTTCGGGGTCCGTTTGCGGTCATCTAAAAGGCCACGGGTGCCCAACTAATAAATCTAAGTGTGGGAACTGAAAAAACTGAGAGAAGACCAGAAAAAACGTGGAGAAGAGAGGAGGAACAACTGCAGGTGTGTTTTTTGGGTTTTTGGAGCCTGTTTTGGCCGTAAACTGCTCATCCGAGGTCGGATTTGAGCACTTTGACATTGTAGACTGGGGTTTTGGGCCGTTCCGGACGCGATGGCGCTGTCCATTTTGCCAAATGTCTCACTCTTTTCCTGCTGTTTTTCTGTGTAAGTTTCTCCTATGAGCGAAGTTTCTGCTCTAGTTTGTGATTGTATCTGGCTTATTTTACCCATATTGTGTGAGCTGTTTGCCCCATCGGTGTTGGCCCAAGCTCAATTGTATCTAAACATCAGAAATTCTCCTCTTTTGAGCTGAGTTTTTTGGGTGTGTGTGTGTGTGTGTGTGTGTGTGTGTGTGTGTGTGTGTCTGTGTGGAGTGGGCAAGTGGATAGTTTCTCTCCTCTCACTCCAGAGGTGTGTTCCCTGTCTCGGCCAGGTGTGTTGTCTAAGCCGAGTGGTGCCCCATAGTGTGTGTGTGTATCTTCCCAAGAGTGTGTGTCGGGTCGTTATAGAGGCGCTGTGTGTGTTTTCATCCCGCTCACAACGCCTTTGGCATATGTCCTTCTTGTTTAGAGAGACTTGGGTCTCTGCTGTCCAGAAACCAAACATAACCTCCTTAATGTCCTCTCTGATGTCTGTAGAACAATGAGCTTTCCATTGACATGCTAAGATTGGAAAAGGACTATTCTCATCCTCTAAATGGAGTCGTGCATTCACAAAACCAATGTTTCTTTTGCGTATGCCCAAAAACTTTGCAAGTGCTCTCTTCGTAAAGGGACATGCATGTACTTCGTCCCTCAAATTAATGCATGCCATCATTGTTGCCCTCTTGAAAAGCATTTCCGCGGTTGAGTGCACGACCTTGACTTCTGACAAGGT
Organism: Adiantum capillus-veneris; assembly: GCF_014529385.1. Lineage (NCBI taxonomy): Eukaryota > Viridiplantae > Streptophyta > Polypodiopsida > Polypodiales > Pteridaceae > Adiantum > Adiantum capillus-veneris. The sequence goes on from NC_140956.1 coordinate 122,027,977, forward strand.
CTCAAAAGAGATAAAGTACAAGGTTCAAGAAGAAGACAACAATGAGATTTTGGCAAAAAATAATGACATGTCCAAAGATGGAACAGTGCTTCCGCTTGTTAGCTACATGGTGAACTATATGTGCACGTCTGTCGCACGTGTCAATGCAAGGAACTTGCCAATACACAGTGTGTGAGCCACAGATGGCTCCAAGCATGTAACTAGCCTAAACTAGTAGGCTCAAAGAAGACGATGGCATGTCACTCACTGCTCTATGCTTGCTATCGTGGAGGATTCCTCGCCGCGAAGAAGAGGAGACGCGGCTACGCCGAGCTTAACCGCCTCGCCGCCATCGTGCCGCCATAATTCTCGATCGCACTCTCTCTCTCTCTCTCTCTCTCTCTCTCTCTCTCTCTCTCTCTCTCTCACGCATACACACACACACAGACAAGGAGATGATGAAGAAGAAGATGGAGATGGAGCAAGAGCACTCTTCAGTTGCACAAATGAGAGAATGAGTGAATTTTAGGTTTAGTTGACTTTTATATGAGCTCGCCCCATTCACACTTGGGCACCCATGCTTAGCCAACTAATCCCTTGAATGTTCTAGTTAGAGTGCGCCTCTCATCGGCGATCACTCTTACCCTTTTTCTATTGGACCGACAAGCCCGGTACCTGACTCTACCAAATAAATAATACAACGCCCATTGTAGGTGATAGGAATGTGCGTGAGGGTTAACACTATCTCAAATGCATGCTAAGTGATTGGTACAAGCGTTTAGTTTTCAGGCCCCTGAAGATAAAGTAGATATTAAAGCACGAGTCAAAATGTACAACTCGTCGAGAACATGAGGAATAGCTACAATTGAGAATGCAAGGACTCTCTCTCTCTCTCTCTCTCTCTCTCTCTCTCCCCCCCCTTCCTGCAACACAATATTTTCACAACTAACACCTCTTGCTCCCCAAATATTGAGCTCATGCTCAATCACAAAAGCATAAAACTTGGCCAAATGGGTGGTCTATCATCATTGTAGAACTCTTTTTAGGGAGAATAGGAGCCCAACATTCAATATTGACACATTAGTGTCTATGCTCTAACCTCTTAGCAAAACCTTAACATATAGCTCTCCAAGAAAGAATCCAATGTATCTTGGGCATGACATAAATGCTCAAAACTAGATATCGTGGTCATGTAATTTGGCAAACAGAGGGAAAAGAATCAACAAGGAAACAAGCAATCAAGTAGACAAACACTTACCCACACCACAACACACACAACAAGCCACACACTTCACACAACACATGCACAACACACAAACCAAGTAAAAAAATGCAAGCATGCAATAGATAGGGACAACAAACAGATAACAACGAAAGCAAAACATCTTGTCATGAAGTGTAGCATACGACGACAATGGAAGCTCCTTTCATCTTTCCTTATGATGCTCACCATTTCAAATTTTTACTCTTGCCACAACCATGGGACCTCTCATGTGCCCAACACATACATATGACTCATGCTTGGTTTAGGGAAATACAAAAACTCATGAAAAAAATGGCACACTTATTGAGATGGTCGATCCAGTGTTTACGAGTTGAGCTAAATCACATGGACACATATACACCAGGACTTTAAAAAATTGACGTGAAGGGCTTGCCTGACACATACTCGATTCAAAAGAAGCTTGACAAAATGCACCCCTCCTGACTCAATTCGAAAGTAGCTTGACAAAATGCAGCTTTATGCAATGCAATACAAGCAAGAGGCATAGGGAGAACGGATTGTTCTCATGAGCTGTAAAGAGATAAGCTCATATTTTAGCAACTTATACACTTTTGGTTTCTCTGCTGGTCCGGGCCGTACTATGGATTTTGACCCCAACAACACATCATCCAAATTGTTCAGGCTGAAACCCTTCCATAAGGCCCAACTGGCAGTAGAGTAGAGCCATCACCTACACTTATGGTTTCTCTGCTGGTTCAGGCCGTGCGATAGATTTTGACCCCTACAACACATCATCCAAACTGTTCAGGCTGAAACCCTTTCGTAAGGCCCAATTGGCAATAGACTAGAGCCAGCACCTAAGCTCAACCATAGGCAGATAATTGGAGATCACCAATGTGAGTGAAGCTATTTCTGCAACCTTGCACAAGGTGTAAAGGATAGGCGCATCAAGAGGCACCCGGCATGGAGTTGAGGGCAAGCCAACAAGCACGGAGGATTGAGGGTTGGAGGAAAAGGCGACCTTGCCGTGACTCACAATGTCAAAGAAGCACGCAGAGTAAGCATGAAGAACTGTAAAGATTATGAATGAGCATTTGAATCGAGTAATGAGCATAACATATATCATAAAGAAGAAACACAATAACATCCAGTGAAAATGTCTAGACCTTTACAATAGCTCACACTGGTCAAAGTGCATGCTCTCAGCCTCCGTAAATTCATCACTACTCACGTATCACACCTCGGCACCAACATCAAGAGGACTAGCAGCATGCCGTTTAGAAGCCATCATCACAAACTTTACAAACATAAAATCTCTCAAGTTTGCATAGCAGGTTTACACAAAAAAAGGAAGCAGCTGTGGCACTTATATAGAGGAGTTATACATAATTCAAAAGTCGCATACTACAATAAAACTTGGCTTTTCATAGCATTTTGAAAATTCCCAATGCCATCACCAGTACAACACATTCAAGACAGATGATCCAAAAGGCTACATATCATCACCTTTACGCTATTGCATTCAATGCATTACAAATCCTAGCCTTGAAACTCTCCAATCGGACTGTGGAGAGTGCATGAAAAAAAACCAGTACAACACATTCAAGACAATCCAAACGCCTACATATCATCACCAACACACTATTGCATTCAATGAATTACAAATCCTAGCCGCCTTGAAACTCTCCAATCGGACTATGGAGTTTGCATGCAAAAATTCACGCTTTCATTCACTCCTTCACAAATTCCAAAAGCATCACGCCCTACTCTGACCCATATGTGGTTAGAAATTTCTCACCCGAACCTGCTCTCTACAATTGAGCAGAAGACTTTGACCTATGCATAGCCAGAAAGTCACTAGTTCCTGCCGCAGATAGAGCCTTTCTAGTCTCCCAAGGAGAAAGTCAAATCACCTAATAAGGTAGTAAAACAATGCAACAAAACCATAAACTGACGAAAAAAATTAAACTTGATCTGAAAGAGAATGCTTGAGACGAGACTCACTAGGGCGGAGTTCTCCACTTAGAGAGAGTGGCCCTTCAGGCGCCCCTTGCGGTACAGTGTTCGAAGCACCTCTTCAATGCATCGCATGTGCACAACCATGCTATAAGCATGCGCCCGCCTTCAAGCGGTAGCTAGAAAACATCCATCGCCATGCTCTCAAAAAGAAGTGATGCCCTCCTCAGCCTCCTGTGCACTGACCCCATCACCCCTTCAATGTGCCGCATGGCATGCGCAGCCTCCATATCCAAGCTACAGAACCGCCTGTCTTCATGCCACACCAAGAAAAGACCTAGCTTAATGAATCTCCTCACTTTCAAGCATAAAGTCCACGTGTCCTGCGTCCATTCAACTCGCATCTACGGTCCACGATTTGCGCTAGAAATCCACCCATCCCACTATGGCCTTCTTCAAGCCAAAAAAAGAAGAAAAGTGATCCTCGAAGTTGTCATAAAATATAATATCTAACTTTACCAAATGATTTCTCATATTAAACTGATCATTTAATATGGGAAGGTAAAAGGGGAACAAGAGTTAGAATATAGATATGTGCTTCTAGAACTATCTCAACAGGGGACCAAAAGGAGAAATGGTTGCATCTAAATAGGGGTCCAAAAGGAGATGGTCTACCAAAGAGCAATGTGCAATAAGTTCTTCTAGACTTATCTCAGCAGGCGACCAAGAGAAGAGATGGTTACATCTCAATAGGGGTCCAATAGGAGGTAGTCTATCAAAGAGCAACGTGCATATAATGGAGCTTCAAAGACCTTAGGGTTAACTTCATTAAAGACCTCCAAAGGTTAGTGCTAAAAGTCCTTAGACCTTAGGCAAGCTAGGGCTATGCTTGAGGTGGGAACCCGACCCAAGCTTGAGGTGCTTGTCATGCTTGGTGACTAAGGTGCTTGAGGTGCTTGTCATGCTTGATGAGTAAGGTGCTTGAGGTGCTTTTCGTGCTTGCTGACTAAGGTGCTTGCAGTGCTTGTCATGCTTGATGAGAAAGGTGCTTGAGAAGATTCCCATGCATGGGGGATAAGGTGTTTGAGTCAAAAAGAGACCCTACAAAGGAGGGGGAAAGCCCCAAAGCTAGGGGAATCTTTGACTTAACCTCCCACTCACCCAAAGGGCTCCCTCTTTTCAAGGGGCACATGGACACATGTCAAGCTCTCCCTATGCTTAGTCACATGGTGTGCTTGAATCCTATTGGCTTGGCTAAAGAGGGGTCCAATGAGCTTCTAGTTCAATTTAACAAATATCTAGATATTTTCAAGTTCTCTCTCTCAAAGAGGTAAGGAGGACACTTGTCCTAATGCTACCCATGTTGCTTGAAGAAATGCATTGTGCATGTGATTGGCTAGGCTTAGAGGGGTCCAATGAGCTTCAAGCTTGAGCTACAAGAAGCGGTCGACCAAAGCAAGCAAGGGGTGTCCTTAGGGGTATACACTCTCTCACACACTCATTTTTTACACATTCTCACTTGGTGAAAGTGGAAGAACTCCATCTCCTTCTCCAAGCTTGTTGAGAAGTTGAGAGTCTACACCAACACTCTTGGCTATGGAATGCAAATCCAACCAAGAGCCATGCTTCAATGCTTAAGCTTGCCATCTTCTCCATCTTCATTACTATGCTATTATGTATGCTAGCAAGAAGAGTGATGATAAGTGAGGAACTATTTCTTTCTCCTATGAATGATTCTTCTTCCTCTTCCCTACCCTCATTCCCTACCCTCATTCCCCGCTAGCTCTCTCCACCTTCAAAGGTGTTTGAGGCCTTGGGACTGAGGCCGGGGATGGTTAATTCTTTTACAAATTTTATGTTATGCACGTGATGCATGAAGCTTTCCATCTTTATAGCATCACCAAGGTCACAAGGAACACAAAGATTGTATTATACCAAGTCTCTCTTTATGGGAGAATCTATAATACAAAAGCCTATTGGAGGGGAGACCGGCTCCACATAAATCCGGTCCTCAACTGTTGGCAAGTTCTCTAATTCTCTCTCTCTCTCTCTCTCTCTCTCTCTCTCTCTCTCTCTCTCGCAAAAGTATTGTTCATGCCAAGTTAATTAAGTATAATGGTTATGTTGCTACCGCTAATTAAGTTTACCCTCTATATTCTCAAAGTAGTCTCATAAAAATGCTCACTTTAATTCTCTTAATTCCGCTATTCTCAAAGTTCATGGGTCATTTCCATTACAAAAGTCTTTGCCTTAGTGCCAAAAATATCCCAACATGTCTTATAGTCATTGAATGCTAATGAAATCTTTGCTAGGTCTTCATCTTGCTGACTCTTGCCTTCTCGCTACATTGAGTACATCATTTCTTGCAATTTGAGTGATTTTCTTTTGTGTTTAATCTCTTCTAGTGTGGCCGGCGGCCTTCGATCGCCTCCCTCCCTCTCTCTCTCTCTCTCTCTCTCTCTCTCTCTCTCTCTCTCTCTCTCTCTCTCTTTGTGCGTTGTTGTGCTGTCGCAGCTTGCAGGAGACACTCGCGAGGAAGAGCAACTTTTGATGCGTGCTAAGGGGGGGGGGACTCCGGAATCCTTCCCCCCATTATATATGTATAGATAGATACCCCTCTAATTTGTGAAAATTCCCAAAATACCCTTGAAATTTCAAAAATTCCCAAAATACCCCTGTATCTATTTTAGTTGGATTGTTCAAGATTTTCTAATCTTCATTCCTTTTTGCCAATTGAGGTCCGTTTTTGAGTGCTAATTTGTCGCAAATTACCTCACAAAAAAGGCAATTATGTCTTAATATAATGAGCGATTCATCTCCAAAGCTTGCAAAATAAACTCAAATTCTAGTTTTAGCATCTTGTATTGATAGACAATCGGTTTTCTTTTGAAAAGCTACAAATTTTTGTATCTTTGGAGAAATTTAATCTCACAACCAAGGGTATCTTGGGAAGTTTCAAAAATTTGAAGGGCATCTTTGGAAATTTATGACAAAATATTGGCGGTATTTTAGAAATTTTTAAAATTGAGGGGTATTTTCACAAATAGGAGGAGTATTTTGATAATTTTCCCCAAATATTTTTCTATAATCAAAATGTGTGCTGAACTCTCTCTCTCTGTCTCTCACAGTGTTTGAGTCCGTGACACGTGTAGGGAGGGGGTTGCACTCCCTCCCCCCATTATATTAGTTGGATTGTTCAAGATTTTCTAATCTTCATTCCTTTTTTCCAATTAAGGTCCTTTTTGAGTGCTCAACATGTAATTTGCCGCAAATTACCTCACAGAAAAGGCAATTATGTTTAAATATAGTGAGCGATTCATCTCCAAACCTTACATAATCAACTTAAATTCTAGTTTTAGCATCTTGTATTGATAGACAATCAGTTTTCTTATGAAAATCTACAAATTTTTATATCTATAAAGAAATTTAATCTCACAACCAAGGGTATTTTGGAAAGTTCCAAAAATTTGAAGGGCATTTTGGGAATTTATGATAAAATGTTGGGGGTATTTTAGAATTTTTTTAAATTTGAGGGGTATTTGGAGAATTTCCACAAATAAGAGGGGTACTTTGGTAATTTTCCCAATATTTTTCTATAATCAAAATGCGTGCCCCTCTCTCTCTCTCTCTCTCTCTCTCCGCGACGCGTGGCAGGGAGGGGGGCTTGGAATCCCTCCCCCCATTATATATGTATAGAGAGATACCCCTCTAATTTGTGAAAATTCCCAAAATACCTTTGAAATTTCAAAAATTCCCAAAATGCCCCTGTATCTATTCTAGTTGGATTGTTCAAGATCTTCTAATCTTCATTCCTTTTTGCCAATTGAGGTCCGTTTTTGAGTGCTCAACATGTAATTTGTAGCAAATTACTTCACATTAAAGGAAATTGTGTCTAAATATAATGATCGATTCATCTCCAAAGCTTACATAATCAACTCAAATTCTAGTTTTAGCATCTTGTATTGATAGACAATCAGTTTTCTTATGAAAATCTACAATTTTTTATATCTATGGAAAAATTTAATCTCACAACCAAGGGTATTTTTGGTAGTTTCAAAAATTTGAAGGGCATTTTGGGAATTTATGACAAAATATTGAGGGTATTTTATAAATTTTTTAATATGAGGTATATTTTGGGAATTTCCACAAATAAGAGGAGTATTTTGGTAATTTTCTCCAAACATTTCTATATAATCAAAATGCGTGTCTCTCTCTCTCTCTCTCTCTCTCTCTCTCTCTCTCTCTCTCTCTCATGGTGCACACATGGCACCGTTCGGCCATGCGTCCGGTAGAAAAGCGCCCTCCACGTCGGAAGGTCCCGCCATGCCTCTATCTTGCAAGCAACGAGTGTTGAACGTCGTCAATGTAATGGATTCATACGGTTGTTGGTATCCCTAGATGACTAATTGCATGCATTGCATGGATTGGACATTTGACAGGTCCAACTCTTCGGGTATGTTTTGATTGTCCCACCCTTCCCTTGAATAGATCAAAACTGAATTGAGTTATTAGGGCTGATCTGTTGAAGCTCGAGATAGAGAGAACATGAATTCGCCAATCGCTACTCCCTTTAGAGTCGAAGTCTATACTTTTATCGTAGTCATTCTATACACATTCTCAAGGATGAGTTTGTTGGTCAATAACAATATATGGATGCATGTCCCGCCCATGACATATATACAAGTTGCCATCGACCATATTTGCTGCTAGAAATACCACCTATGTATATTGTTTTTTTTTTTTTTTTGTAAAACTCACAATTTTTGAGTGAATTGTATTAAGCACATCATAAAATTACAAAACAATCTCAAGCTAAGGCCGAGCCTTGAGGTGTTGAGGATTACAAGATGGATGTCAAACGCCTCTTATCGAGGCTTATCATCATCGGCTTAACAAAGTAGGTGCACTATAGTTCTTGCCTATGTATATTGTCTTTAAATGCACAAAAAACACATATTCTTCTTTCTTTTGCAAAACTTTAACTATTTCCATGTTTATGTCGTGGTTATCTTTGTTGTTTAAAAACATGGAAATAGGCCCTGCCAATTTAATTGGCTTTGGGGTTATTAGAAGGTATCTTAGAAGATACCGTTTGGGAAAGTGAAGGAAAAAAAAAAAAAGGAGGAAGGCGCGTGGAGGGGAGGTATTTTTTGGAACCACAAGTCAAAGTAGGTCTGGCAAATCAAGGGGAGACTCTCCCATGCCTTTGGAATAGCAAGTAACACAAGCAAGTAAGTAACACAAGCATGTGTGGAGGTTTCCATATTTACGTAGTGGTGATCTTTGTTATTAAGAAAAAACGCAATAGTAAGTGGAAACAAAAATAAACTTGGCAAATCCATGCAAAATGAGAAAGTTGCTCCAAAGGAATCGTTGTCATCATGTGGAATGAGGGAGAGCAAATAGTTTTAAGTAGATGTTGCAATAGACTCGATGAGCTTTGTTATTGGATCAAGGGATGAACTATTGATGAGATAGAGCAAATTGGGCCGTCCTAGGCATGTGTCACACTCAGGTAGCCAAAGGCTGGCCATGCCAAGGTGGCAGGCTCTCATTTGCGATGGAAAAAGGAAAATATGGCCTATCGCTTTTGCAAGAGGGGCGGGCAAGAGAGCCTGGCCAACTTGTGAGGGAAACGGCCAACTGCAAAAAGTACGTGCGTGAAAGCAGTTTAGAGGATTTGAGCCCTGCTCGTCAATCTGATTCGTGAACGCTCTACCACTTGGCTACAACTGGTTTGCTGGAAATCGTGGACGTGGTGCAACTTATAACCCAATGTGACTGCGTTTGTCTGGCCACCTTCCAAAAAGTGGTGTGGCCACCTGCCCCAATGTGACAGGGGCCTTAGGCCATTCGCCCTCACTTTACTCCTAGGTCAAGTACCAATCTGATGGTTGGTCTTGCCTTGTGATATCCGTGTCCGTCCTTGAGCCACAAAACCCCCTCAACCACCCATGCCTGTTAAATATTGGCAAAGGGATAGAAGTAGTGTGTGTGACTTGGGGTAAAAGTGGTGTGTTGATGAGAAGAATCTAGAAATGTTAGTATAAAGAGGATTAAGGCAAAAAGAGTGATGGTTTGAAAAAGAAAAGGAAAATTTAAAAGAATGCTTTAATCTTTCCTCTTCTCTAAACTTTAAAGCCATGCCTAGGCCTAGGTACAGGTTTGCGATTACTATAATGGGCTTTTGGGCTCGCTTCACTGATGGTAATTTTATGGGAACTTGTGTGAGTGTAGTCCAGCTTTGCTCATGAAGTACATTGTATAGCCAGCGTTTGTCAACAAGGGCACCTGGATAAAGTGCAAAAAAGGGAGTGGTTTAGGTTTGAAAAGGCTTCACATGAGTAAGCTTTCCAAAGGACTAGTCGATTTGTATGAGCAATCATACAACCAACCAACCAAACGAGAGAGAGAGAGAGAGAGAGAGAGAGAGAGAGACATGGGGTTTGGGGGTGCAAATTGTAGAATCGAATCTTCAACAGAAAGGTATGAGAGACTAGTGTTCCAGGACTTTCCATATTGTAATGGGAAAGGTGGTGATGTGAATACTCAATGTTGCTGCACTTTACTTTCCATATTGTAATGGGAAAGGTGGTGATGTGAATACTCAATGTTGCTGCTAAAGTGCAAAGTCCTGGAACACTAGTCTCTCATACCTTTCTGTTGAAGATTCGATTCTACAATTTGCACCCCCAAACCCCATGTCTCTCTCTCTCTCTCTCTCTCTCTCTCTCTCTCTCTCTCTTTATATATATATATATATATATATATATAAATAATATATGTATATGTATATGTGTGTGCTTGCGTGTGTGTGTGTGTGTGTGTGTAAATTAACATAATATGACTGAAGGGGGAGTTCTTTACACGTGTCAAAATCTGCGAGATAAAGATTAAACTCCAAAACTGAGAGAAGCTCCTATGCACGCGATAAAGAAGGAGAGAGAAAAGAGAGAGAGATCGCCATATATATATATATATGTGTGTGTGTGTGTGTGTGTGTGTGTGTGTGTACAACAAACACACACACACACACACATATGACACGAGTGCACCCCTACTTCACCAACTTGATCTCACATCTGATACTCTCTTCAGTCTGTGTCACCTCTAATATCAACACTAGATCCCCACTCAACCGATTCTCTGACATTTATAGACACACCCCCGACACATACACATACACAAAGAACTAAACAACATGCCATAAGTGTAAGGCATTGTCTTTTAAAGTAATATGAATTTTAAATAATTATAAGTCTTGGGAGATTATTGGAATAAAATTTTAATTATAGAGGTGATCTATTGTTTATATCCTCATGCATCTTCAAGATTTTAATTATTTCTCATAAAGAAGATCTCGTGTGTGTGTGTGTGTGTGTGTGTGTGTGTGTGTCTCCTAATTAAGAAAACAGAGGAGCTTAACTCGAAGCAAGTACTTTATTCTATTTCCATTTGTGCATGACACACCCACATTTTGGAAACGCTTGTTATCAGGCTATGGTCCCTATAGGATTAAATATTAGCTTGTCTTGAAGATAAATTAACATAAACCCTAAGACATGGATACTCACAAGTATTGGACAAATGCGGAGAGTTATGGACCCATATCTACCAAATAAATATTTTCTAAGCTAGTTATATAATAAGTCTTCACAAAAAGAGGGCAAAGATTTTATCCACAAAGCACTCTAGGTAATATATGCAAATGGGTTGGGATCTCACAAAGCTTCAACACAAGAATCTAGTAGTAAATGTGTGTGTGTGTGTGGGGGGGGGGGGGGGGGTTGTTTTGTCTTGGCGGGGTGTCTTAAGGTCATTCCATTGAATTTTGACACCTTCTTTGGTGCTTGTTTTAAGTGTAACATTTTGAGCACTTTGCTAGATCATGTCCTCCTGCCTTGGACGAGTTAGTTGGTGAAAAGTTTACTCCTACGATGTTTTAGAAGGATATTGAAGCAAGGACTTTTCAATGAATATTAATGAAAAGGCACAAGAAGAACGGCAGCCTAATGCAAGCACGGAAACCATAGAGAATTAGGAGAAACCCACCAAAGCCCTTCATAGCAGTCGAAAGGAGACCTCTAGTTACCGTGTCACAATTTCATTTCTCAAAACTACTCAAATTTTTGTCAAACAAATAGGTTGCAAATGTATCATACCTTATGTCTAGTCCATTGGTCACAAGTACATAGATTCACCAATTTAGGTAGTATACAAATTTCATCATGGTGTCAATTTGCCCATTTAAAAGTTATCAACTTAGTTAGTGCAGATCTGCCAATTTAGATAGCACCAATGAAAAATCACGGGTTTGAGCAGTGCTATCATAAATGCGGATATATCAAACTAAGCAACATTCATGCAAACTCTTTGATTCAGGTAGCGTGACCATACATGTAGATCTATTGGTTTAAGATTTGCTAGTTTAGGTAGGACAACCATAGAAATAATTTCACCAATTTAAGCAATATTAATGCATATTTTCCAATTTGGGTAGCACATCCTATTGGTGTTGATTCAACGATTTACACAACACCAATTACAAATTATACTACAATAAAATGGCCACCACTAATATTAGTATGATTTTGTTAACCTGGATTTATGATGGAAATGATTTGGATTTCAGTTTATGATGAGGATATGATGATCACTATTTATGGGTTTTGACTTGGTATTGACTGATCTTGGATATTGAATGATGATTGTGACCAATGGTATTTCAATACATCATGATATGATACACATTGCTTATTGTAGTGGTATGGGACACTAAAATATGTAGTATGTGGGCAACTAAATGCATGAGCAATTAGATTGTTGAATTTTGTAAGAATTTATTTTGATACATTATGTTTATGATATGTAGCTTTTACCTCTAATTTCAATGAACCCAAGAGATTGGACTTATATAAAAAAAAAGGAGTGCCACTTGTGAGTGGTCAATCTAGGAAAAACCCTATTTACAACTTGCTTAAGGTAAGTATGACCCCCCTTTTTAAGTTTATATGGTCTTCATTTTGAAAATATTTTTCCCTTGTTATTATATAACAATTGGAATCAAGTGACCTTACACACCAAGATGAATCAAAAGAGAGAATCCTTCTGCAATAAAAAAATTATTTTACATTTCAAGAAGAAACAAGATGGTTATGTTTTGAAAATCATGTAATAGACAAAAATTCGTTTTGGATAAACAACCTGGACACGATATAAAGAGGTGTTAGTATTTATTGTATCTATACAACTACTGTCTCACAAGTTGAAGAACAAGGATCTTGCTCACTTGGGTAGCCATTCTTTTGAGATTCAATAGCTCCCTTCCTATGTCCTCCCCCGGTTTACACACCCCTCCCTTATTTTTAAGTTTAGGGGGCTAATTATTAGGGACCTACCCCTAACTTATACACTTTTATAGCCTTACAAAAGAAAAAACCCCCTCCCTTCGGGTTATGACTTGTTGGATCTTAACATAGTAACTAGGGATATTAGTTCTTAATGGAGATGTATTTAATGGTATTTATTTTGGTACATTTAAAAGTTATCTATTATATGGATGATAGGTGGGAATTAGCCTAAACCATTAAATTATCTAATGGTGGATATTAGACACTCATGGATAAACTGTCTATTTATAAACTATGTCTCTATACTTGTGATACTTTGAGAATTCATAAATAGGATCAGATGGGCTATTGACGGACCCACGTGGGGGGCCGTAGCCTTTGCCCCCATTTAGTGCTACAATTATCCTCTCTCCTCTTCTCTCTCATGGTATGTGTAGAACTCCACACTATGAGATGCACATACATGTGCTCCTATGCTCTCTATCTCTCTCCAATTTTGTATCGCATCTGATTGTGTATATGAGAAATTCACCAGATATGCACGATTGTCAATTACATTGCCAATAGGCCATATTATTTTCTGTATTCATAGGGACTCTATGTATATCTATTGTAATGAAGACCGAGTGGGTAGATTTGATAGTGGCACAAAAATGGTAGCCACTTATCGATTAATTGAGCATGGGAGGCACCCACACAAAGAAGAACAAAAAGGTGGTAATGCCTATGAGGAAGTAGATAGTGTGGAAAAAGGTTTTAGAGTAGAAAAGTGCACAAGGGACCTGATGATTACCATGTTAAGGGGGAGACCTATTGTTTATAATAAGGTAGGGTATTTCTGGGAGGAGTGGGTTTGGTACAGGGCCACAAACACCATTATGGTGTTGCGGAGCCCTAAGGGCACCTCTTGCATTTTGAAGAAAATGAAAGAGCATTATAGTCCGCTTGAATTTTTGCATTACCTTGCAATAGAAGTGCATGGCTAGTTGTATAACCAGCTAATTGTGGAGGATTGGGTCCTTTACTCTTGCTACCACATGAGTTAATTTTGATAGTATAGAGATCAAAAGAAAATGGCTAAATGAATATAACAACTAGAGTTCCCTTGTACTATGCAGTGTTATAAGTAATATATGTAGTCGACTGCTTGCAAGTTTGTCAATATATGTGTTGTAGTGGTGTGCATGAACACACTTAGGAGCGTCGAAACACTTTTTCCCACTAGGAGGTTTTTCCTCGTGCATTATATGTACAGCCATCAATCTAGGGCTAGCTTATCTTTTATTTGCACACTAAGAAGTATACTCTTTGTTTTGTGCCTTGATAGTCTTCATCTTTTTGAAGTTGTGTGCACATCCATGCAACCCTAATTCCAAAAATGGATATCAGAGCAGGTCATGTCCTTGTGGTATTATCGCCAACACCCATTCCCTCATTACTAGCAAATTACTATGAGCTTTGACAAATGTTAGCAAGTCGACAAATGCTTCAAGCAAGCTCATAGAGATGGGTGTGCTCAAATTTTCCATTTGGGCTCATTTTGTCCTCTATTTGTAATATAAGCAGTACTACATAGGCAATTTTTTCCTTTTGTAGAAAAAACTTGTCAGCCCAATTTTTTGTAGAGCAGGTTTTTTAGAGTCCTCTTTGGGTTGTCATGTATAGCACATGTTAGTCCTAATTTTTTTTCCTCTTTTGGGGCAATTCTTACATCAGGTGTAGTCACTCACCATGGTTAACAAAACAAATGTTTTCAAAATATTTGTTGTTGAGGATAAATTGGATGGGATACTTACCCAATGTGAACTTACATGATAATGCATGTTCTTTTTTCAAAGGCGATTGGAATGTTGTGTAAGGCATTGATGTATGTCCAACTTCTATGAATATAGGCTACATTGACATTGTTGCAGGTTTTCTAGGAGATCTATTACATGCATAGGCTCATGCATTGAATGCATTATCTATAAAGAACACTATTGACTCCTCACATTCTCTTAGTAAAATAAGCAAAACAAAGCTTGGGATACTTTGGGAGGTCTTTATGCAAGCCGCAATGAGGCAAAATTTGCATTGCTTTGTAAAGAGTTGGAGTCTAATATTATGCAAATGGAAGATGACATGGACATTTTTCTTGCTAGTATCAAGGATATCAATGAGAATATCATTTTTGCGAGTGAAGTCATTTATGACAGTTCAATTGTACAAATTTTTCTAGATGCATTGTCAAACTCTTAACAGATTTTTGCAAGTACTTGGAGACTTTTGACCCAAGGAAACCCTCAAGCTATCAAGATTGATGCATTATGCACATTGCAATTAAGAGGAGTCACTTTCAAGAAAGAATAGGATTAAACAGTGTGCAGTTGACCATGCTTTTTTTGTTGCTCAAAGAGAATTGGTAGCAACAATTCATTCACCTCTCATGGTTCTTCTATGAGTAGAAGATCATACGTGTCTAGTATTTTTGTTGGAAGCAACTCGTCTGAGAATTTTCGTGAAAAAGGCAAGAGAAGACATGCTGCCATTTTTGCAAAGCAAGAACAAAGAGGTTGGACCTTCTATCATTACAGCTATTGTAGAACCTTCTTTAATGGAGATTGTGATGATGATATATATGCAAAATGGGCATTCAATGAAGAGTGTTCTTATGTTCCTTATGTCCATGATGTATGTATGTCACTTGTTGCAAAGTCACAGGTTTGCTACTTTGAAAACAATTCTTCAAAGCACATTACTTCATATCATGACTTATTTACCTCTCTTGTGGTTGTCCCTCATGGGAATACACTCACTTGTGCCAACAATGCCACTTATCCGGTCAAGGGATTTGGAAAGATGGTGCTAATTGCTACGAGTTTTTGGAATCAGGGTTGCAAACATACATGCATAGCTTGGAGAAGATGAAGAAGCTCAAGGCACACAACAAAGAGTATATTGCTTAGTATGCAAATAAAAAGATAAGATACCCCTAGAGTGATCGACATATATACATTGCATGAGGACAAAAACCTCCAAGTAAGGAAAAAAGTGCCTCGACGGTCCTAAGTGTGTTCACACACATCACTATCATATATATGGTAACACGAATGCCAATTCTTTTACACTTGTTGATACACTTTATGTACTAGGGGACAAAAAGAAACTTTTCTCTATATTTGCACTTCCAAGACTTGGTCTTGTTGCTAAATTTATGGATGACATATGTATAGTTCATGATCTCAATTCTACTGATGAAATATTTGCATGTGGAATTTTGTGTGGTGGGCTTTGTATGACAAGTGTGGGTAGAATTTTGTGTTGGAATTAGGGTTGCGGGAAAACACACATAGCTTGGAGAAGATGAAGGAAGCTCAAGGCACACAACAGAGAGTGTATTATTTAGTGTGCAACGGAAAGATAGATAGACCTAGAGTGATGGACGTATATACAATGCACGGGGGAAAAAAACTCCTAGTGAGGGAAAAATGCCTCGACGGTTCTAAGTGTGTTCACACACATCACTACCACATGTATGGTAACAAATCCCCCTTGGAGTGATGCGGTGAAGGAGAGCTTCCACTTGGAGTAAAGGGAAGTGCCATGCCATGAGGACATGATCAACCCACAAAGGGGAGTAAGCCCAAAGATTTGTGGAAAGCTTTGAACTTCTCATGAGATAGAGCCTTTGTGAAAAGATCTGCAAGATTGTCCTATGTTCGCACATAAGCCAAGCTGATCTCTCCTATTGAGAGCCTCTCCTTGACATAGTGGTAATGCACCTCAATGTGCTTTGTGCAAGCATGAAAAACTGGGTTCCTTGCAACTACCAATGTGCTCTAACTGTCAGTGTAGATAGTGTTGGCAGTGTCCTGTCCAACACCCAAATCAGCCATAAGGCATCTAAGCCATACACATTCAACCGTAGTTGTGAAGACTGCCATGTACTCACTGCTCAGTCTCACAACTAGAAGTGGCCACAATAGGTTGCTTCTTGCTCAACCATGATATACATGAACTGCCAAGCATGAAACAAATACCACTTGTGGACACTCGCGTGTCAAAACAACCAGCCCAATCTGAGTCCGAAAAAGCATGTAAGTCTGGCGGTAATGATCCCCCCTTGGGATAAAACAAGCCAAGATGTAAAGTGCCACTACGGTAGCGGAAAATCTTCTTGACAGCCTGCCAATGCTTAGACCCTGGGCTATGCATAAATCTGCTGACCTGTGAGACTGCAAATTGAATATCTGGCCTCGTGTTGCATACATAAATGAGGTAGCCAACAGCAGTTTGGTAAAGAGTGAGTAATGATGCAACAACCCCAAATCTTTCATCTTGAAAGTAGCATTCAAATCAGCCTTAAATTCAGCAATATGTCTCTCATTTTGTCCAGTGATCAGCAAATCGTCGACATAAAAAACCACAATGAGAAGTACATCACCCTCATGCTTTACATACAATGTGCTTTCTGTTGGACTATTACGAAAGCCTCATTTGACCAAATCAGTGTCAGCTTTCTCATACCAAGCACAAGGAGATTGCTTCAACCCATACAAAGCCTTCTTACATCTGCACACTTTGTCCTCTTGTCCTTTTTGTTGGGGTATAGGCGCTTGTGCCTTGCCCAGCCGCCCAGAGTCTGGGCGCCCACTGACTTGTATACCTTATACATAGCATAAGTGTATAGGGGGCTGCTCACTCTTTAGAGTCTCCCCACCCATATGTGTGTCGTGTGTCTCCTTCTCTCTCTCACTCTCCGTCTGTGGTGCTCCCCGATCCCCTTCACTTTTATGACAAAACCGCGAGGCTATGTTACATAAACTTCCTCAAATATGTCATCATTCAAGAAAGCTGTAACAATGTCTGATTGATGTACATCCCAACCAAAATGAGCTGCCAATGCACATAGAGAACACACAGTAGTCATATGATAAGTGGGAGCAAAAGTCACTTCATAATCTATGCATTTTTTATGTGCATACCCCTTTGCAACAAGTCGAGCCTTATGGCGATTGATCTTACCATCCAGCTTGCGTTCAACTTGTAAACCCACTTCGTACCAATGGCCTTTTTGCCAGGAGACAAATCACATAAAGTCCATGTGTCATTTTTTTATAAGTGCATCATATTCTGATTGCATGGCAGCCATCCAATTATCTGAATTCTGTGCTTCATCAAAAGATAGAGGCTCCTCAACATCATGTAAGCTCCTCATCAAGTACATCATGTACATCTGCATCAGTAATAGGCTGATCTGTAATATTTTCAAAAACCCCCATAGGCTATACATTTGCCTCATTGGAACTTACATTTGTATTTCCACCACTGAAAAGAGGTAACAAAGTGTCATAAACGTCCTGTGAGCTTACATTACTGTCTCTAGTACATGACAGCAAGGGCTGAACAGAATCTTCCACAAACACTACATCCCGTGAAACCAGAATACGTTTTTTTTGCGGATGATACAACCTATAACCTTTGCTTTTAGCACTATAACCTACCAAAATACATTTGACAGCCTTATCATCCAATTTTCTGCGCTATGTTTGTGGCACCAAAGCATATGCGAAACAGCCAAAAACACGCATGTGCTCAATAGAAGGCTTTCTATCATGCCATCATTCATATGGAGTAATAGACTGCAAAGCTTTCGTAGGACACCTATTTAGTACATAATAGGCACACATGATGGCCTCAAGCCAAAAAGCATGCGGCAAAGCTTGACTTTTGACCATATATCGTGCCATTTCCGTAAGTGACCTGTTTTTCCTCTTAGCAACACCATTTTGCTGAGGTGTATAAGGCAATGTGCATTGGTGTTTTATCCCATGACTAGCCAGAAATGCATTGAATTCATGAGACATATACTCCCCCCCTGGATCGGAACGGAGGGTGTCCATAGTACATTTCGAGACATTTTCAGCCATAGCTAGAAATTTTTTGAAGCACATAAAAACTTCGAACTTCGCTTTAAGTGGAAATACCCATGCATGCCTGGAGTAATCATCAATGAAAGTCATGAAGTAAAGGTAATTTGCCCAAGGACGGAGTTTGCATGGGCCCACAAACATCACTATGCACAAGCTGCAACCTGAATGTGGCCCGAACTGAACCATCCTTTGAAAACTTAGAATGCTGCATCTTACCGAAAATACAGCCTTCACAAACATGTTTGATAGGTGCTTCAAGAGGTGGCAAAGAAGCAACCATATCAAATTTTTGCAAACGTAGCAAACTGGCAAAATTTAGATGACCAAAACGTGCATGCCAAAGTTTCACATCTGAAATTGCCCTTGAATCTGCAACAGTATTTGCAAAATTTTGTCCACACTTGTCATACAAAGTGAGCTTATACAGCCCACGGCACAAAAGGCCAGATGCAACAATTTCATCACCAAAAATGAATTGTACATCTGTCATCCACAAATTTGACTACAAGTCCAAGTCTAGCAAGTGCGGATACAAATAAGAGATTCTTCTTGATCCCAGGTATATAAAGTGCATCAACAAGTGTGAAGGAATTGTCATTGGCAGCATTAAGCACAATCTTTCCAACTCCCTGAACCGGATAAGAGGCATTGTTTGCACAAGTGACTGAATTCCCATGAGGGACAGACTCGACAGAGGTGAACAATTCACGATGTGAGGTAATGTGCTTTGTAGCACCATTGTCGAATACCACAAATGTGAATCTGCAGCAACTGGCAAGCATGCATCATGGATAGCAGGATTGTAAGTGCACTCTGCACTAAAAGCCCATTCTGCATCAACATCAGCATTACAGTCTCCTTTCACAGAAGACTCAACAATTGCTGCATTTGTAGTGGAACCAGTGTTTGTAGTGGAACCACCCACTTTCTTCTTAGCCTCTTTGGCATTCAACTTAGGAAACGACTTGATCAAGTGATCATTAGCTTTACAATAATGGCAACGCATCTTCTTTTTGCCCTTATCACCAGAATTGCCAGACGAAGTGCTGCCAGCAAAAGCAATGGGAACAGAAGTTTTGCCACTCGCAGCAGAACCATAAGAAGTGGCTACATTGTTGTTACCACCCTTTCTTTGAGAAGCAATAAAAGCCTGTTCAACTGCATGCTGTCTAGTCCTGTTTTTTCTAGAAAGTGACTCTTACAACAGCAATGTGCATAATGCATCAAACTTGACAACTTCTGGATTTCCTTGGGTCATAAGTCTCCAAGTACTAGCAAAAGTCTGGTAAGAATCTGGTAAGGCATCAAGGACAGACTGCACAAGGGAACTGTCTGAAATGACTTCACCTGCAGAAATAAGTTTCTCATTGATATCCTTGACACTAACAAGGAAAGTGTCCATATCATCTTCCTCATGCATAATCTTCGACTCCAGCTCTTTACACCGCAAAGAAATTTTAGCCTCATTGCGACTTGCATAAAGACCAGCCAAAATATCCCAAGCCTGTTTTGCAAATTTTGCTGAATAGATGTGAGGAATAATGGTGCGCTTCACAGACAACGCAATCAATGCATGAGCCTACGCATCCTTTACATCCCAACGAGCTTGTTCTACCGTAGGCAAAACAATTCTAATAGCAGCAATCCTTGCAGCAAGACCCGCAACATCCTCAACATCACCTACATCCTCAGAACCAGGACGTACATCAATGCCATGCACAATATTCCAGACGCCCTTTGACACAAGAAGATGTTGAAGGAGTACGAGCGGAAGTGCGACGCGAGAGAGAGTGCGAGAAGAAGAGCACGACGATATGGTGAACTCGCTCTACTGTAATGTGTAGAGCATAGTGAGTTCTTATTAGGTTTTTACAAAAGAATATGTGTACATACTGGCGGCCCGCCCACTTACCTGGGCGACCACATTGGGCTTTATACCCCAACAACCTCCCACTTAAAGTCCAATGTGGTACTTTAAGTGTGAGAGAAGCTACTATACAAGCTAATATACAAGAGATGTAGAGAAGTGATGTACTACCCTACACCTAACTGCTTGCGAAAATGCGCAAAGCTCTCTGAGGGAAGTCCTTTTGTAAGTAGATCAGCAGGATTTTTTGTGGTGTGAACTTTGACAATCTGAAGTTGCTTATCCTCGACCATTTCCCTGATGAAATGATACTTCACATCCACATGCTTTGTCTTTGAGTGATAAACTGGATTGCGAGCCAATTGTATAGCACTTTGACTATCACAATATAACATAGGCATCTCTTCTTTGATTCCCAAATCTGTTACTAGTCGATTAAGCCAAATTGATTCTTTGCATGCCTCTGATGCTGCAACATATTCAGCCTCTGTAGTAGACTGAGTAACACAATCTTGTAATCTAGAACGCCATGATACTGCTCCACCAGCCAATGTAAAGACATACCCTGACGTAGACCTTCGGTTGTCTAAGTCACCTGCATAATCTGAGTCTGTAAAACCCTTTACACTTAGCTCCTGACTCCCATAGCATATACGCATACTCTTTGTAGCTTTCAGGTATCTCAATATTCCTTTCACTGCCTCCCAATGTTTCTTGCCTGGGTTTGACATGTATCGACTTACTACTCCCACTGCAAATGCAATGTCTGGGCGAGTAGCAATCATTGCATACATCAAACTACCCACTGCAGACGCATATGGAATCTTATCCATTTCAGCTTGTTCTTCCTCAGACACAGGACAATCTTGTTTGCTAAGTTTCACATATGGTGGCAATGGAACACTCAATGCCTTTCCCTTCTCCATATTGAAACGTTGCAAAACCTTGTCAATATACTCTGTTTGAGATAACCAAATCAACTTCTTTGATCTGTCTCTCTCAATGCGCATACCAAGTATATGACTGGCCTCACCCATGTCTTTCATGTCAAACGATTTTGCCATCTTTGACTTCAAAGCTGAAATTTCTTCCGAGTGCTTGCAAGCAATCAACATGTCATCCACATACAAAATAAGGATCAACCAACTACCATCCTTAGCCTTCTTTGTATATAGACAGTGATCGAACTCACTACGTTTGTAGCCTTGAGAAAGCATAAACTTGTGGAATTTATGGTACCATGCCCTCGGTGATTGTTTTAAGCCATAAAGACTCTTTAACAGCTGGCATACCCAATCTTCCTTGCCTTTCTCAACAAACCCTTTTGGCTGCTGCATGTAAATTTCCACATCTAAATCACCATGCAAGAACGCTGTCTTGACATCCATTTGGTGCAACACCAAATCTAATATGGCAGCCAATGCAAGAAAGCATCTCAATGTAGTCATCTTGATCACCGCCGAGAGAAGACTTCATCAAAGTCAATGCCTTGTTCTTGTTTAAAGCCCTTGGCAACAAGACTTGCTTTGTACTTTGGCTGACTATCATGAGCGGTTATCTTATACCTGTAAACCCATTTACAAGGTAGAGCCTTTTTGCCCTATGGTAATTTAACTAGCTTCCATGTCTTGTTTTTATTCCATGTCTTGTTACATTGATTACATTTTTAGAGACATTTGATACATAAATCATGTAAAGTCCTCCAGACTTTACTCCATGTGCTACTGTCATAGAACCCTTGGATATCTTCCACATGTTCTATCCAAAAGTGCTGACGTAGCCAGCATCATCAAGTAAACCTGTGCTGATCAAGCTCTTTGTAATTGCGGGAACATGTCTCACATTCTTCAGCGTGAAAGAAGAGCCATTCTGAAACTTCAATAGAACATCTCCAACACCTAAGATCTCACATGTCTGCCCATTGCCTAGCCGAACATGATCTTTAGTGGTCACATAAGAGGTAAACCACTCCTTGTTTGGAGACACATGAAGTGATGCCCCTGAGTCTATAATCCAGTCACTCAGTGCATTTCCATCAGATGCTGTAAGAAGAGCTGAGTCCATTGTATTCTTCAAGAAGTAGATGTCTCCTGACACTAGACTGTCATCCTCTGCAACAGTGTTTGTCACATTTATTTCTTGAATCTTCAGTGAGGACTTGTTCTTCTCACCATGGTCTTCAGCTTTCTCTTTGCCTTTTCCTGCTTTCCATTCTCTACAGTCTCTTTTCATGTGACCCTTCTTGCCACAATGGTAGCATTATATGTCACTCTTGCCTTTAGCACTGCGGGACTTGCTACGAGACTGATTCCTCTTTCCACCTTTGTACTTTTCTTTGGTCCTTCCCCTAACAACTAAGGCTGTTCCTTTGCCTTTGTCCATTGTCTTTCTATTGGTTTCTTCAGTAAGCAGACTTCCTTCTACACCTGCTATGTTCAAACCATCTAGAGGTGAAGAATTACTCAAAGCTGTGTGAAAAGTGTCCCAACTTTCCGGCAATGTGATCAACAGGAACATAGCTCTACCAGGTTCATCAAACTTGACACCTTGAGCTGACAACTGACTGTAGATTGTGTTGAATTCATTCAGATGATTGGACATAGGTGTCCCTTCTTTCATCTTCAAGTCAATAAGCTTCTTAAGCCAGTATACCTGTGAAGCTGCACTCTGCTTCTCATAAAGATCACTCAGCTTTAACCATGCTTGATAAGCTGACATCTCATCTGCTACATTGAAGTAAACGCTTTCTGCCAAAGTCAGCATAATGGTAGAAAGTGCCAATTCATCCATTTCGCTCCATTCACCTTCGTCCATATCTTCTGGTTTTATCCCCTTGAGAGCTTTATAGGTTTTATCTGCTTCTTTTGTACCAACACGTGCCAAATCTGCTTCTTCCACAATGGGAAATTGGTTCCATCCATCTTCTTGATATTGTAAAGAGCAGTGTCTTGTGATCCAGCCATAGCTATGCTTCATAGTAGTTTACTTTTCTGGGAAAAATTCGGCAGAGTTTCCCCTATAAACTGACCTCTGAACCAATATCAACCTGTCAAATGAACCAAGAAAGCTTCAGATTCTGCAGAAATTTTGGCAGAGTCTCCTTTGTAAAATGGCTCTGGCGTACTCAAAAACATTGTCTCTCTGACACTGTAAGCTGTGGGTAAACCTGTCCTGCACCTGTACTGTCTCTCACTGTCCTATAAGCATACACTGCGACAATGCCTCAACGGCAGTAAGGCAAAGATGCAATCCCAACTGTCTAACTCACAGTCAATACATCCTAGCTGCCTATCTAAGGGTGCTCGAGGGATCGCTCCAAGACCTGTATCAACGAAAGGATCTCAACATTCGAGAATCCCCCAGCTAAATACAACCTCACTCGACCCTCAACAAAGGTTGCAGTAAATCTGACAGTACATAGACTTCCCACAAATTCATACATCCACAAATTTCCCACTGTATGTTGTAACCGCTGCGGCGGTTGTTTGCTGCGTGACTCACAGCAAGCAAACCCTCAACAGACATACATCATCTCTGACAATACATCCCATGTGGAAGTACCTGCAATGTCAGGATGAAATCTGGAATATCAAGCAACAAACACAAGCTACCTGATGAACTAGTGGATGTCGCCTATAGTCTGTGTGTAGATGCGCCCATGTCGTATGTGGCACGCCTCCAACAACTATGAGCCGTCCTTCGATGTGTAGACAGCCACAAATCAACACTCTGGGAGTGTCGATATCCTCAGCACCTGCAGTCGTAGGCCAAAAACCCCAAATTTGCAGAGTCGAATCTGCACCCGCTGAGACCACGTAGTCGAAAATGGCCTACACAGAACTTTGTCGAAGCCGAACGGTGACCGAGATGACCTCAGAATGAAATTCTGAGCACACCAATCGCTACGGGCCTTCCCACAAGATTTGGGGTTGTGTCTTTGCCTGTCGAATTTCACTCCAATCTGAGCTGGTGACTCTAGCCTCCTGTAGTGCTGCCCCGAGCCTCGATCTGAGCTCTGATACCAGTTGAAGGAGTACGAGCGGAAGTGCGACGCGAGAGAGAGTGCGAGAAGAAGAGCACGACGATATGGTGAACTCGCTCTACTGTAATGTGTAGAGCATAGTGAGTTCTTATTAGGTTTTTACAAAAGAATATGTGTACATACCTGGCGGCCCACCCACTTACCTGGGCGACCACATTGGGCTTTATACCCCAACACATGTTGCATCATGTAAGCCCACATAGGGTAATTGTCCCCATCTAACTTGCCCTCAGCAGCAAACATCTTGAACACATATGTGTTGTTGTCAGCCATGGTAAATGCTGCACCTAATGTGAAAACTGCCCGAAAAGAGGAGAAATGAAGCGGGAACAGCACGTGCTATATAGCACAAACCGTAGAAGACTATAAGGCACCTGTTATGCAGAAAATGGCACTGACAAAAATTCTGCACAAAATGATGAAATAGCCTGTGCAGACTTGCATGTAGTGGAAATGAAGGCCGAAATGAGCTCGAATCAAAAATCTGAGCAGACTAAGCTCAACAAGCTCTCCCAAAATATTTGTTGACCTACGAACGCTCGCCAAAGCTCACTGAAATCGGAGAAAGTAAGCAAGCTTGTGCTGGAGCAGTTGGCGACTACGCCCGAGAGGACGCAACCTGCTTTGATACCAATTGTTGGAATTAGGGTTGCAGAGAAACACACACAGCTTGGAGAAGACGAAGGAAGCTCAAGGCACACAATAGAGAGTGTGTTACTTAGTGTGCAATGGAAAGATAGATAGCCCTAGAGTGATGGGCGTATATACAAAGCTTGGGGGAAAAAAAATCCTAAAGAGGGAAAAAATGCCTCGGCGGTCCTAATGTGTTCACACACATCACTACCACGTGTATATGGTAACATGACCCTCATTTTGTCACACGAGGCTTTTGTAACAGTCCAACAGAAAGCACATTGTATGTAAAGTGTGAGGGTGATGTACTTCTCATTGTGGTTCTCTATGTGGATGATCACAGGACAAAATGAGAGAGATATTGCTGCCTTTACGGCTAATTTGAATGCTACTTTCAAGATAAAATATTTGGGGTTGTTTCATCATTACTTTGATATACAGTTGAAGCAGTGCGGTGGTGGTATTGCCTTGTGTTAGAAAATTTACATAGAGACAGTACTATGTAAGCTTGGACTTGAGGATTGCAAACCTATTGCCACTCCGTGGAAATAGGTTTCAAATTGAGTCTTCATGATGCTGGCGATCCTGGTGATGACTTGGGCATACAATTTAAGCAGTGTGATGGTGGTATTGCCTTGTGTCAGAAAAGTTACATAGAGACATTGCTATGTAAGTTTGGACTTGAGGATTGCAAACCTATTGCCACTCCCATGGAAACATGTTTGAAGTTGAGTCTACATGATGCTGGCGATCCTGCTGATGTCACTCTTTACCAAACTGCTGTTGGCTGCCTCATTTATGTATGCAACATGAGGCCGGATATTTAGTTTGCAATCTAATAGGTCAGCAGATTTATGCATAGCCCTGGGTCTAAGCATTGGCAAGCAGTCAAGAGGATTTTCCGCTACCTTAGTGGCACTTTACATCTTGGCTTGTTTTATCCCAAGGGGGGATCATTGCCGCCAGATTTACATGCTTTTTTGGACTCAGATTGGGCTGGTTGTTTTGACACGCGAGTGTCCACAAGTGGTTTTTGTTTCCTGCTTGGCAGTTCATGTATTTCATGGTTGAGCAAGAAGCAACCTACTGTGGCCACTTCGATGAGTACATAGCAGTCTTCACAACTACGGTTGAGTGTGTATGGCTTAGACGCCTTATGGCTGATTTGGGTGTTGGACATGACACTGCCAACATTATCTACACTGACAGTCAAGAGCGCATTGGTAGTTGCGAGGAACCTAGTTTTTCATGCTTGCACAAAGCACATTGAGGTGCATTACCACTATGTCAAGGAGAGGCTCTCAACAGGAGAGATCAGCTTGGCTTATGTGCGAACATAGGACAATCTTGCAGATCTTTTCACAAAGGCTCTGTCTCATGAGAAGTTCAAATCTTTCCACAAATCTTTGGGCTTACTCCCCTTTGTGGATTGATCATGTCCTCATGGCATGGCACTTCCCTTTACTCATGTGCCAGCTCTCGTTCACCGCATCACTCCAAGGGGGATTTGTTACCATATATATGTGGTAGTGATGTGTGTGAACACACTACGACCGCCGAGGCATTTTTCCCCTCTTTAGGAGGTTTTTTCCCCCGAGAATTGTATATACGTCCATCACTCTAGGGCTATCTATCTTTCCATTGCACACTAAGTAACAAACTCTCTATGTGTGCCTTGAGCTTCCATCGTCTTCTCCAAGCTGTGTGTGTTTCTCTGCAACCCTAATTCCAACAGGTCAGCCTTCTCATACCAAGTACAAGGAGATTGCTTCAACCCCTACAAAGCTTTGTTACATTTGCACACTTTATTCTCTTGTCCTTTTCTTGACAAAACCGTGAGGCTTCATAACATAAACTTCGTCAAATATGTCACCATTCAAGAAAGCAGTAACAATGTTTGATTGATATACACCCAACCAAAATGATCTTCCAATGCACATAGAAAATGCACAGTAGTCATGAGACAAGTGGGAGCAAAAGTCTCTCATAATCTATGCCTTTTTGTTGTGCATAACCCTTTGCAACAAGTCGAGCCTTACAGCGATCAATCTCACCATCCGGCTTGCGTTTCAACTTGTAAACCCACTTCATACCAATGGCCTTTTCTATAGGAGGAAAATCATATAAAGTCCATGTGTCATTTTCTATAAGTGCATCATATTCTGATTGCATGGCAACCATCCAATTTTTTGAATTCTGTGCTTTATCAAAAGACAGAGGTTCCTCAACATCATGCATGCTAGACACATCCTAAGCATAACAGTCTGATGCATAAGATGCATGACGATCCTGAATGAGTGCAACTAGACAAATGTTTATCCAATTTATTATCACGCAATGTGAGCACCAACCATTTTGGCATAGCACCAACCATTTTGGAATACCTATAGCCTGCTCATTTTCAGCCCTTTCCTCATCAAGTACATCATGTACATCTACATCAGTACTAGGCTGATCTGTAACATTTTCAAAAATCCCCATAGGTTGTACATTTTTCTCAATTGAAATTTACATTCAAACTTCCACCACTGAAAAGGGGCAACAAAGTGTCATAAATGTCATGTGAGCTTACATTACTGTCTCTAGTACATGACAACAAGGGCTGAACATAATCTTCCACAAACACAACATCCTGTGAAACTGAAATACGCTTTGTTTGTGGATGATACAACCTATAATCTTTGCTTTCAGCACTATAACCAACAAAAATATATTTGACAGCCTTATCATCCAATTTTCTGTGTTGTGCTTTTGGCACCAAAGCATATTCTTCCAAACAACCAAAAATATGGATGTGCTCAATAGAAGGATTTCTATCATGCCATGCTTCATATGGAGTAATAGACTGCAAAGCTTTCATAGTTCGCCTATTAAGTACATAAGTGGTACACATGATGGCCTCAAGCGAAAACAAAATGCGGCAAGGCTTGAATTTTGACCATACATCGTGCCATTTTCGTAAGTGACCTGTTTTTCCTCTCAGCAACACCATTTTTCTGAGGTGTATAACGATTTGTACATTGGTGTTTTATCCCACGACTAGCCAGAAATGCATTAAATTCATGAGACATATACTCCCCCCCTGGGTCGAAACGGAAGCTACCCATAGTATATTTCAAGACATTTTCAGCCATAGCCAAAAATTGTTTGAAGCACATAAATACTTTGGACTTCGCTTTAAGAGGATATACCCATGCATGCCTGGAGTACCATCAATAAAATTCATGAAGTAAAGGTAATTGCCCAAGGACAGAGTTTGCATGGGCCCACAAACATCACAATGCACAAGATGCAACCTGCATGTGGCCCTAACTGAACCATCCTTTGAAAAGGCTTAGAACGCTGTATTTTACCCAAAATACAGCCTTCATAGACATGTTTGATAAGTGCTTCAAAAGGCGTCCAAGAAGCAACCAAACGCAACAAACTAGCAAAATTCAGATGATCAAAACGTGCATGCCAAAGTTTTGCATCTAAACTAGCCTTTGAATCCACCGTTGCATTTGCAAAAGTTTGCTCACACTTGTCATACAAAGTGAGCTTATACAGCCCACAGAATAAAATGCCAAATGCAACAATTTTATCACCAAAATTGAGATCATGTATTGTACATCTGTTATCCACAAATTTGATTACAAGACCAAGTCTAGCAAGTGCATATACACACAAAATATTATTTTGATCCCAGGTACATAAAGTGCATCAACAAGTGGAAAAGAACTGCCACTTGCAGCAGTAAGCACAATCTTTCCAACTCCCTGAACCGGATAAGAGGCATTGTTGGCACAAGCATTAGGGGAATTTTGAGGTCACTTTTGTGCCCTGTAAGAATATGTAGAGAGAGAATATATACTTTATTTAAAAAATAGTGAAATGTTTGTAAAAAGGTGAGTTTGCATCCTTTTTACCTCCGCGGAAACATGTCATTGTCAAATCTTTCTAGGATCTTTAGTATTCTAAAAAATACTCCCTCCAAAACTAACGAAAACGTCAGTTTTGGCCCAAAATTCAAAATTTCACTTGCTGAAACAAACCTTTTCTATGTCGTCTTCTTCCTCGTATCTGCAGAGCTTTTCTCTATAGTATTATCTCTAACAAATATTGTTAATAGACTTCCATGGAGAAGAGAAGCTTATACCATCTACACATTGAGCTAAATGAAGAATATTGTCCAGTGCGCAAGAGAAACAAATGTGCAGAGGTGTCCTCGTCCATATTTGAAGCAATGCGGCAAGATTAAAAAAAACACATTGATCTCTGGATTGATGGAAGATTGTATCCAGTGGACCCAATGACAAAGAGAACTCCCCCATTATCAAATTGTTCATCTTTGATAAAATTTGTGGGTGATGGTCAAAGAGGGTTGCTGGGTTATACACAGAGTCTTGCGGTAGAGAGAGATATTCTTAAGTTAGAAGATCATTTGGCCAAACAAATGATAAATACTCTTAAACAACAGCTTGAGGAATGTAAAGAGAGCAACGAAAAGCTACAAACTCAGCTCAAACAAGCTAGAAGAAAGAATACAATGTTAGGAAACAGACAAAGAGAAAAGAAGTCAAAGAACATTGAAGCCTTGAGACGTGGTGGAGGAGGTTGCAGCAGGAGAATCAGAGCAGCAAGGTATATATGCTTATTTTATATTGTTAAGTTGCTACTATTCTTTGTTAATATGCTTAGGTTACTTTTCTTTGTTAATATGCGTAGGTTACTTTTCTTTGTTAGGTTGTTAATCTTTTTGTTAGGTTGTTATTAAGACCCTATTGCAGCTGTTCTTTATTAAATTATTTAATTTAGTTGATCACTGTTTGTTTATTTTGTTGGTGTCATTTGGACAAGATCAATAATCAGTTAATTTTGTACCTTTTGATTTAGGACTTTGCTACAACCAAACTCTGCATCAAACATGGAAATGGCAGCTAAACATTATTGTGATGTTTTACCTCCCAAGGTTGCCAAAAAGATTTTCACAGAGAAGAAGTTTAACAAGGGAAAGGAGCAGTGCATTGAGGGATTTTTGTAGAGCTCTTGCTTGGACAAGGAGGATGTGCAATATACTATGGATAAGGTAGGCATTAGCAGAGATGGTTATAGCAAGCTGTTTAGAAATGTGAACTCAAGGTTAAAGCAATGTAAAGTCAGGTCCTCTTTGCTTCCAAAGCCATCCATTGTGCAGCAGGCAAGGAAAAAGATCAATGAGAGGATAATGGAGATGTTGGGTGAGCCTCACCACATTCATGGTACCTATCATGGTAAAAAGAGGGATCTTCAATTTGACGAGTTCAATAATATTTTCCTTGACTTGAAGACACTTCAGAAGGAAATGATCAGATTCTATGAGCTGGAGCATACAGAAGCAAATGGTGTTGTCAGTTTTGTGATAAAGCTTGATGAATGCGAGATTGTTAAGAACAGAAAAATTGAGAGGATTTCCATAACTTTAATGAACAGAGCATTGAAACCGAAGGATACCAAGTACTTCAGCATGCAATCGGAGAAGAATGTCTAGTGGCTAGGTGCTTTTGAAGTAGAGAGTGAAGACTTTGATGTTCTGGATTGGGTTTTCCATCAAACAACAATACCCGAAGTCATTAATGCACAAGAATTAGGGGAAGAGCTTGAAGTTGAAGGGTTTGGAAGTTACAGGGTGGAATGGCACATGGGAGGAGACCTTAAAACCCTTAAATGTATGTACAATGTCTCCAAAGGAGCTATGGCAAAGAGCCCTTGTCTGTATTGTATGGCATCAACAAAAGAATGTAATCCTGCAAATTGGAACAAAGCACCCAATAGGCATACTCAAGATCCAAACTTCAAAGCAGTTTTAAATATTCCACTTGCTAATGTCCACATATGCACTCTGCATGCTCTTTGCAGAATTGTGGAGAAAATTGTACATTTGTATGTGGGGTTTGCCTGGAAGTTACAGCCAAAAGCAGCTAGAGATGCTGCAATGAAATGTATTGAAAGGGTTTTATCAATAAGGTTAAGATTGAAACAGACCTGAAGAGATCTTCAAATGGAAACAATGTGCCTAGAAAGGTCTTTGTTGGTGGTGTGAAGGCCAGAGCTTTCCTAGGGTTTCATGGCAAACTAGGAAAGGTAAATGCCAAGAAGGGTTCATCCAATGTGAAGTATAACCAGTGGAAAGCTCTCCACAATGCCATCAAAGATCATGGTCTTGAAGGTACATCAAGAAATGAGGTCCCATAGGATGTGGGCAAGCACATAGGATGCCATTGTGGCAAAATAACCAGCTCTAGAACCAATAAGTCCAGGGAAGAATCCAAAAATTCTGATGGCTTCCTCCTTTTCCACCAATATTAACTTCTCTAACCCTGGAGGAAGCTGATATGAACCAACAACCTTTGCAAGTGCTTTAATTGCAAGCATTGGCAGCAATGGTTCTCTTGTAAACTTGTTATGGAATATAATGACAGTCTCTTTGTTGAGCTTCCCAATAAAGTGTCCCAAGCTCTGGTTCCTTCCTAAATTTAATGGTCTGGAACCCTTCCCCCTGCCAAGGAATTTGTCTATGTCTAGTATTTCAATCTGCAAAAATATGTCTTGGTTAATTGTTTGGCACATTAATTAGACAAAGCAAAATGGTCATAAACATACCTTAGGAGACTCATCCTCCTCAAAAAAGGCAGGTTCCCATATATTAATGGATCTAGTTGCCCTTACTTCATAATCTCTGGTCTTTTCCTCTCCCATATGCTCTATTTTAAGCCTTTTTTGGATCTCATTGAACTCCTCTTCAAAACGTACACCCTGTTGCTCATATCTCAGAACAATGTCCTACACAAGCTTTCCAACACTTGAGCTGTCAATAAAATTTTCTGCCTCTGTGTCCAAGACTGCTAAGGGGCAAGAAGAGTAATCAATGAATCCTATGTCATTACATCCCCACTCAGCCAAAACTTCCCTTAGATCAAAAAGATGCTGAATGTCATTCAGCAAAACATATTCCTTTTTGTTAACTTTGTATGTGGAAAATGTTGTTGTGCAATGCAAAGGATCAACATCTTCATCCTCAATGTCAACATTCTCCACTTTAGTGATGTTTTCTGCTTTAAATTTTGCAATGTCCAGCATCTCAATGCTTTGTAGTTTCTCTTCCTCTTCATGGAACTCCATCTCCCTCTCCTCTTCCTCCTCTTCCTCCTGGTCCTCCTCAGCCTGAGAAATCTGCTTTGGAATCTGTTTGCCCTCTGGTGTTGGGAGTACACTGAAGAAAATGATAAGTCCAAGGTCATACTCTACCAACTGGCAATGCATATTACCATGAAATTTGCAAGGCTTTATGATCTTTTTCCAGTCTGGATGAAGGCTTGAACACTTCTTTGCAATACCTGTCCTTGCCAAGATACCTGCTTTGCATATATCAAGAAAATGAACAAGATTATCAAGCATGTGATCTTTGGTCAATGCTGTATATATCTCTATCAATTCACTAATTTGTGTGGAGAAGCCATCCACAAGTAGTTGAAGCTCAAAGGCATCATTAAAAATCTCTTTGACACTTTGAAATCTTGCAAGTTCATTAACTTTGTAAAGAAAAGACATCAGCCTCTCATCAGCGGTCTCTTGCATATCCTCTGTATCCATTAGGACAATCCACAAATGTCTGAGAAAGAGAAAAGAGAAGTCCATCAAGACATTAAGAAGTAGACATGACATTAAGAAATATATTTCTTCTATGACTAAAATATATCAATAAACTACCCTTCCTTAATAATGCAAAAAACTAATAATGGTTTACAAACAAGTATGCAAGTTGTAAATCTAAGCAAGCAAGAAAGAATTACAACAAATTGTGTCACTTGCTATGCGAGCTGTGAGGGTGAGGAGAGAGTTGGCACTCAATAAATTCGTTTACGGCATGTCACTGGGTAAGCGGTCGACACCTTCAAAATTTGCGCACGGGGTGTCGCGGGGTGTCGCTTGGAGGCTTTATTTCTAGCCTTGTGAAGGACAATGAGCGGAAAAGTGGGTTGGGTAGGTTGTTTATATGGCCAAAAATGCCGCCTCGGGGGGTGTGCCAAGCGGTTTCCGCCTCTAAGTTTGTGCCCAACGGCTAGTATGCGCCTAGGGAGTTGTGAACCTAGGGAGTTGCGCATAGCGCCCTATACAAGCCCAAGAAGCACTCAAATCGAGAACATTCTTGCCCAATTTTTCCCGATTCTTGCTGCGCTATTATCCGATTCTTGCGGCACTTTCACAACCCAATTTTACCCGCACTTGGAACAATTGTCACCCCGTCACCCCGTGCGCGATCTTTGTATGTGTGAACTTTTTCCTCGCTTTGCTATTTCGCCTACGGGGTGTCACTCGGTCGCGAGCCGCTTGGAAGGTGAAAACTTCCAATGCTATGGTTATCCCGCACGGGGTGTCATAATAGGAAAAAAATGTTTGTTGTTTGTTGTGCAACAATCATTCCTATTCCTTTTGAAGATGGCAAGGACCAAGAAGAACAATCGTCACCCCGTCACCCCGTGCGCGATCTTTGTATGTGTGAACTTTTTCCTCGCTTTGCTATTTCACCTACGGGGTGTCACTCGGTCGCGAGCCGCTTGGAAGGTGGAAACTTCCAATGCTATGGTTATCCCGCACGGGGTGTCATAATAGGAAAAAAATGTTTGTTGTTTGTTACTAATGTTTGTTGTTTGTTGTGCAACAATCATTCCTATTCCTTTTGAAGATGGCAAGGACCAAGAAGACTGCAAGGAAAGTTGATGAGCCTCTATCCAAAGATGAAGAAGAGATTCCTAAGCCTAGCAAAGCTTCAACTAGTACTTTACCAAACCAACCATCCACTTCTAAAGATCCTGGCAAACCAACCTCTGCTGGCACAAAGAAGACCAAATCTCAGAGGAAGGATTCTTCTCTACCCGACCCTAAAACAAGCAAAAGGGAAGATACACATCAGAGGAAAGCTTCCAAGCCTGTGCAGCTTAAGCCTCTCCTTACAAAGAGAAAGTTCAAGCAGGGGGTCAAATGTCTAAGAGAGATAAGGAAGGCCATAAAGGCCATCAATCTTGCAATTCCCAAACTGCCCTTCCAGAGACTGTGCAGACAAGTTGTAGAGGAGTATAAGATTTCCATGAGGTGGACTAGTACTGCATTGGCATGTATCCAGGAGGCTTCTGAGGACTTTATGATTGAGATTTTCCAAGATGCCTATATTTGTGCAGCTCATGCCCATAGGGTTACTCTGATGGACACTCTTAGGAGGCTGACATACAGGTTTTCAAAAATTTTGGAGCCTGTCCCTATGCATGATATAAAGGAATTCAATATTCTCAACATTCCTCCATGGAGGAAGCCCAAGGAGCCTGAAGTAGGAGTTTTTGATATTACTGAAGAAGAGGAAAAGGAAAGGAAGAAGAGAGCCAAGTAAGACAAGGAAATTGCAGAGAGAAAGGAGCTTGACCTGTTGGAACCTTAGCCAGTGCCCCTCTTGAGGAGTGTCAATCCTACTGGTTTTGTTGTCACTCTATTCAGTGGGGAGGATCCTAGGGAGGATTACAATTCAATTGACTCTGAGACCTTGGAAATTCTCAAGGACTGGACCAAGGAGATGAATTCTCCACTCCTTATCACATGCCTTAGGTTGTTTTTGTTTTCCTCTGTATTTTTGTTTATAGCAAGAACTCTTTATATAACAAGAACTCTTTACCAGGTTAATGATGCATTCATATGAGCCAGACCTTCAACAAAAGGTGGAGATTTTAGACCCTGCTATCTCCCAATTTCTTAGGACAGAGACAAACATTAGAGAGCTCACAAAGTGGTTGACTCATGTGGACTTGGAAATCTGTGAATTTTTCTTGATTCCTTATCATGAGAGGTAAGTTTTCTACCTACACCTTGTGAAGAGAATTTGCTAATTCACGTTAGAAGGCTAACTGAGGCTATAGCTCACATTGGAGTTTAATTGCAATTGATATTGTGAAAATAAAATGCTACTTTGTCAATTCTCTTACTGGAGTACATGGTCAAGCAAAACTGTAAGTATAGCAGCAGACACATTTTGTAAACCATAAGCACATACTTTTAGTAAAGCAGAACCTCATTTATAAAGAATTTTGGATAGTGCTACTATAAGATTTATAGATGCTGAATGACATCCATTTTGTAGTGGTGAAGGTTGGAATTCTTTATGCTTTGTTCACTTCAATGGATTATCCTCAAAGATTTTTTCCCAAAAATACATGTAATGAATTGCAGGTTCCAATCCAGCCTGAAAGCCATTCATGTGGATGGAGGGTATTGACAAATGCCAAGCTCCTCTTGGACTTCATATACTGCAATGACAATCAGGATATAGAAGTATAGCATATTTCATATTTGCCAGCTGTATTTTTTCTCATTTTATTATTCCTAAAACTTGCTTTCTATTGCCTTGTATAGATCAACAGAGAGTGCTATGGTTGACAAGAGCAAGGATTATCAAGTATATGATTGAAGAAAATGGAGAACTGCAAGAGGTATTTGAAGATGATGATGTTGAAGAGAAGGGGAAAGCAAAGCTGGAAGATGAAGAAGAGAGTGGTGAGCAGGAAAAGGCAAGTGAAGAGATGGATGATAAGAGAAAGAGGAAGTAGCCTTCAAGCCCTCCAGTCAAGCCCACTTCAAAAAGAAAATCTCCCAGGACAAAAGAGCCCACTTCAAAAAGAAAATCTCTTGCAAAAGCACCAACCCCATTAAGGAAGTCCCCTAGGGACAGGAAAACTCCTGCCAAAAAACTATTCTAGCTTATTGTAGCCCACTTGTATCAAGCTTCTCAGTTCTCTATTGTATCCAATTGTCTATTCTATAGCCCACTTGTAACCAATTGGCCCTTGTATGGACCCTTGTATGTAAGTGCAAATATTTGAAATTGAATACTTGTTTTATGACTCTGTTACAAAATCAAATCATTGGATGTTTGAAAAAGTTGCATTTCAATAACAAAATAAAGATCCTTTTAAATCATGTGATACAAAATAAGATCCTTGTAGGTCATGTGATACAAAATAAGATCCTCGCAGGGCATGTGTTACAAAATTGCCTTGAAGGATGTTTAAGGCACCAAATGTACAATGCCATCCAAGATGTCCTTGCACTGTAGCCTGTTTTCATTCCTTTTTGATACCTACAAAAACAGTCAAAGTTAAATAAAGAACCAATAAGAGAACAAGAGACTTTTAGGCATAATAGTTACCTTTCTACCATTTACTTGAAAGCAGAATGTTGTGGGCAGTTCAATTTCATCATTTTGCAGGTCCAATCTCAATTGTTGTAAGCTACACATGCCTCTTATCTTTACAATTGACAGATGCTCATTGTTTACCCATATATCAATGTCTTCTATTGGGCTGTCAATGAAGTCCTCCATGTCTTGATCAAGTGGAGTTAGCTGACCACCAACATAGTGCCATCTTCAGTAATAAAATGACATAATGAAGTTTTGTGTCCCTATCATGTATTTGCAAGCAATTGAGCCAGCTTGCACATAACAAGTGATTCCATTCACTGTTTTGGTGTTCCAACCCTCATCCACAAATTCAAGTACATTTGCTGAGTCTAAAGTCTTCACTGAAAACATTGTTCTAGATTTTCTGACTTCAGCATTAGAGAACAAGTCTATAGAAACTACAATGGGCATGAATATAGAAATTCTACTCTGTCCATTTTGATTAGTCGTGTTGTAAGTGATAATGGCTTCAATGGAAGTTCTTGGTCGTTTTGATCGTGATGAAGATTCCATGGTGAAAAAAGAAATGAGCAGAGAAGTCTAGTCTGAGTTCAAGAGAAGAATAAGCAGAATGTGCAAAAAACGGTTCAAAACTGGAAAAGATCATGAGATATAATCCAAACGTTGTTTTATGATGGCAACGTGCAAAATGAAAACAATATAATATGAGAAGTACGTCTTTCTAAAAGCGACAGCTATTAAATGCCTTTGCACTTTTACTTGTTTACATTGCTATTTACCAGCTCAAAGTTGCGGTAAAGATAGACTATTTGCTTTTTTTGTGAGTTTTCAAAAATAGAGGTTCCGTAACGGAAGCTCTTCAACCATTGGTTTATACCACTCTCTCTCTACACGCTAAAAGGCACAAAAATGACCTCAAAATTCCCCTAATGTAACTGAATTCCCATGAGGGGCAGACTCAAGAGAGGTAAATAAATCACGATGTGAGGTAATCTGCTTTGTAGCACCACTGTCAAAATACCACACATGTGAATCTGTAGCAACTGACATGCATGCATAATGGACAATAGGATTATAAGTGCACTTTGCACTAAAAGCCCATTCTGCATCAACATCAACATCACAGTCTCCTTTCACAGAAGACTCAACAATAGCTGCATTTGTAGTGGAACCATCATTGATAGTGGAGCACCCTCTTGCTTCTTAGCCTCTTTGGCCTTCAACTTAGGAAACTGCTTGATTAAGTGATATTAGCTTTACAATAATGGCAACGCATCTTCTTTTTACCCTTATCACCAGAATTTCTAGACGAATTTCTTCCATCAGAATCAGTAGGAGCATGCGATTTCCACTCGCAGCAGAAGAACCATGAGAAGTGGCTGCATTACTGTTACCACCTTTCTTTGAGTAGTAATAAAGGCCTATCGAACTGCACGCTATCTCGTCTTGTTTTTTCTGGAAAGCGACTCTTGAAACAACAATGTGCATAATGCATCAAACTTGACAACTTCAAGATTCCCTTGGGTCATAAGTCTCCAAGTACTAGCAAAAGTCTGGTAAGAATTTGGCAAGGCACATCAAGAACAGTGTGCACAAGGGAAATATTTGAAATGACTTCACCTGCAGAATAAGTTGCTCATTGATATCCTTGACACCAGCAACAAGGAAAGTTTCCATAATTCATATCATCTTCCTCATGCATAATCTTCCACTCCAGGTCTTTACACAACAATGCAATTTTTGCCTCATTGTGACTTGCATAAAGACCAGCCAGAATATCCCAAGCCTTTTTTGCAGATTTCACTGAAGAAATGGGAGGAGTAATAGTGCACTTCATAGAAAACGCAATTAAATAGTG
The DNA here is from genome assembly GCF_014529385.1 of Adiantum capillus-veneris. NCBI lineage: Eukaryota > Viridiplantae > Streptophyta > Polypodiopsida > Polypodiales > Pteridaceae > Adiantum > Adiantum capillus-veneris. The sequence continues at coordinate 122,066,002 of NC_140956.1, forward strand.
TAAGTAGAAGCTCTCTCTCTCTCTCTATTAACCCTCACGGCTCACGGACACCATATCACCTACGATGGACGTTGTATTATTTACTCGGTAGAGTCAGGTACTGGGCTTGTCGGTCCAATAGGAAAAGGGTAAGAGTGATCATCGATGAGAGGTGCACACTAACTGGAACATTCAAGGGATTAGTTGGCTAAGCATGGGCGCCCAAGTGTGAATGGGGAGATCTCATATAAAAGTCAACTAAACCAAAAATTCACTCATTCTCTCATTTGTGCAATTGAAGAGTGCTCTTGCTCCATCTCCATCTTCTTCTTCTTCATCTCCTTGTGTGTGTGTGTATACAAGAGAGAGAGAGAGAGAGAGTGAGAGTGAGAGTGTGTGTGATCGAGCATTGCGACGGCACGATGGCGGCGAGGCGGTTGAGTGCGGCGTAGCAGCGTCTCCCTCTTCTTTGCGGCAAGGAATCCTCCACGACGGCAGCGTAGAGCGGTGAGTGACACACCATCGCCATCTTTGAGCTTACTAGTTTAGGCTTGTTGTGTACTTGGAGCCATTTGTGGCTCGCACACAGTGTATCGGCAAGTTCCTTGCATTGACACGTTGTCGTGCTGTGACACGTACATAGTGGGAAAGCATGCTACAAGAGTTATCTTGTTACTTTTTAGATACATAGTTATATTTTCTATAATGTACATATGCATATTTAAGTATAATAATATTCTTTCTATCTCATCCTATTATTTATCTCAAGGGTAACCTATTCTTACTTTACCATCAGAAAATACTATGGAAAAAGCGTCAATAGCTCCGCCTCTTTAACTTGGGGCAAAAAGAATTTCTACTATCTCATTATCATCTCACACCCTAGCTAGATCCTATATCTAGGGTAAACTCCAATATATATATATTCTATGTATTTCTTATATTTTTCTTATATTTCTTTTTAAATAGCTACTAGGAGGGAATCAAATCCTACTAGGACACTAGGTGGCATGATTTCAAAGATACACTGATTTTAATGCATTATTGCAAGCATGATTACAAAAATTTGTCAAGGAGCAATGTCATGCTTTCATATGGCATGAGGTGTCCTTTGGAATCAAATGAAAGTCTAAGCTAAGGGGACCACAAGAAGACTTTTGCTGCCAGAAATGGACCCTATTTTGATTATTTTTTTACACAAGGTTCCAATCCGAATTGGAAAATGCACATAAAAAGGAAGTCGTAGGTAATGAGCTGAAGTTTTTGCCCATATTTTTACTTTTGTATTTGGAGCCACGGTTGAGGAGATATGATCAAAATACTGGACCCCAGTCTGTCCACATCATGTAGGGACAGCTCATTTCCAACTTTTCCAATTTCTATTCACACTGGCTCTTCTCTTCTTGTGTAAACCCTTGGGGGTTCCCTTCTCCTATAAAATGGGACCTCTTCGTCCTTGAAAACAACTCAAGAATTCAAGCCATTGATGAGAGGAATTCATGAGGGAGTGAGTAGTAATGCCATAGCCATTAACAGAAGCCTAAGCCAACACTTTCTCCTAGAAGAAGACTAGCCATTCTTGCAACAAGCTAACCTTGGAAGATCAAATCTAATCAAATAAGGTCTTGCACTTGGTGTATCAATCAAAGTGGAATTATCCACTCTTCTTCTCTCTCCACCAATAATGGTGCCGAAGGGTTTGTCAAGTAAGATGTGTTCTACATTGATGTTTTCTTGATTTCTTGTTGTTTTCTTTTTCATCTCTAATCCAACTATATATATATGTATCTAATCTCATATCCTTAACCAAACCTATCTCTGCCATTCTTAGTAATTCATCCTCTCTACAAATTCTAGGTTCTCCTTGCTACAAGTACATCTCTCCCCGCAGTATCCTTATTGCCTACGGGCAAGAATAGGGCTTGGGAGGGAAACTTCTCATCTCTTCACTTCTCTCATATCTACATTTCTCACATAATATCCTAGATGAATAATCCACATGATGATAATTTCTATCGCTTTGACTCTGTACGATCTATTAGAATTAACGTATGGATTAGCCCTAAAATACATTTTCAACAACGTATAGTGTTTCTCTTTGGCCCAGAAAGGATCAATGAAATACTTCTATCACCGGATCCTTTCATACTACCCATGATACGATATGACCATAGCCTTGATGTTTTCATCTTTGTGTTATTTTGACATTCTCTTTTGTGTTCTTTCTTTGTGCGTGTGAGTGCAAAAGAGAAAGAGTGGGGCTTCTTTGATTGCACTTCTTTCCAAACCCTAGTCTTCATGGCATCTATGGTTTAACTCCTTCATATAGTTTTTGTTGAGTTCTCTCACAAACTCTCACAGCCATAAGCCCGGTGCTTTCCTGGCAAGACCGCAAATTTCTCGACAATGTGCGACATACGCGCACATTTTTGGCACCGTGGGGAATGCCATACACTAAGCTTGAATGGCACTCTGTGCTTCTTTTGTGGTGCAATTTCAATTGTAGGAAAGGTAAGGAAGGAGGGTGTGTGTGTTGAGAAGAAGGATTTTGTGTTACTACTATGTATTTTTTTTGTTAATGGAGGTTTCAAAGGTAGTGTGTTTTTTCTCTGTGTAAGGTGTTAGTATTAAAGTTGTTAGTTCTGTGTAATGTAATGTACAGTAAGTAGGAAGTAGATCTGTGAGAGCTAATAGAGTGTGTTAGTGTGTAACAATAGGTGTATTAGTTGAAGTAGGTAGGTAGAGTGTGTGTGTGTGCTCTCGCACAGGCCGCGGCGACCTTATCCTTTTAAAAAAATAAAAAATTAAAAAAATTAAAAAAGTTAAAATAAAGGTAGGACTGGGATCGGGAATATCTCCTAGACCCAATCCTAGACCCAAGCCCAAGCTCACACTCAAGCTTAGGCATCTATCGCCCTTTAAAATTGTGAATTTTAGCTTCACACGTATCTAAAAATCGATTTTTTGAGGACCAATGGAGCTTCAGGTGACCGAACGTTGTGCTGTAAAGCACACCGCGACCCTCTGAGTGATATGCTCATTTTAAGCTATTACACAGATTAATAAAAAAATCAGTCATTCAAAAACATTAAAAAACATTAAAAACGTAAAAAACACGAGTGAAAAGGGACGCTTAAAAAAGTAAGCTGTTAATCTTAGAGGTTATTTGTCGACGCTTGTAGGGTGTCAAAGGCACATGTATCTGCGCTCTGGTCGTGTGCTAGAGATGGAGCAACTATAGAGAATTTCGACTTACGCGAGTTCTCATTATCCACCTACCTTAGGTTCCGGGCCCTCGGCGGGGACCCAAGGTAGTACAAACCAAGATCCGAACATAGCGGCTAGTGACTCTTCCTTTGACTACGACGTCATGGAGGGTTTCCCAATGCCTAATCCCGATAGCTCAAGCCAAGACATGCATGCCATGGATCCACAGTCCGGGCCGAGCGTGCTTAGTCGCTTGAAGGAAACTTTTAGTAGAGCCACTCGCTCCGAACATGGAGCTAATGATGTAAATGAGGGGGGTGGGGAAGTAAATTCTCCATTCATGACCATCTTAGACTCTATGCCCTTAGAGAATGTGCACGTAAATACTTCACTTACTGCACCTCCTGACTCTTCAAAGCTATTCTCCTCCGAGGTCATATTACCCGATGGTAGAAGCCTTGCCGAAGTGCAAAAGGTTGAGCGATATATCCTTGCAGCAAGGGAAAAGGAAATCGAGAGTTTATGCAAGGCGGACCAACAAAGAGAGTTAAAAGCGAAAGCCCCTAGGTCAATATCCTTGCTAGGAGAGTAATCGAGTGCTCCTGACTTAGCAACTGCTCAAGGCCAATCCCAAGAAAGCAACATTGCATCTAGCTCAAAGGACACCCCTAGCACCTCAATCCTAGATGGAGTGTTCTTAAATGAGAACTAGTACGAACTACAAACAGAAACCCTAACTGACCTATACACAGGTCACACCTATCACGTGGGTTGGTTAGATATCCTACAATCCACAATGGGTGCTACTAGTGTGGAGGATCAACAACAAAGATTTTGTGAGGTCATCCATAGGGTCATTGAGTTAGAGAGACAGAACAAGGGGATCAACATGCCTTCAACGGGTTTCATGAGATTCTTAGATACAGGAAAGGCTAAACAACCGACCTTATCGCAAATGGAGACTCCCTCGGTAAGTCCGATGGATCCTCCATATGTTGTTCCTCCAGGGGTCTCAGTGCAATCTGAGCCCACAAGTGATAGCTTCACCTTTCCAAGTCTAGCTCATCTTTCCCTTGACGACACCACAGCTACCATGCCTACCCCAATGATGGGCATGCCGAGAAACACGCCATGGACCTCATTTGTTAGTAAAGCACCACTACATGGTAGCTCAATGCCTGCAACAGTACCTACAAGTGTGTACCAATCATATGCACCTATGGGTCATCGCACTCATGTAGTCCCTACTCCTCCCATTGTTTCAACAACCTATGCTCCACAACCACAACACCCAAGTTCTTATTTCCATGGGACTATACCGGCTAGCATTAGCATGTCACATCCAACGTCTGCTATGCCTAGGGCCACACATATGAACTTTGGGCCACCACATGGCACAACATCGTACCCACCGTGGAACCCAAGGGCTTCCTATGCGCCAAGCCCAATGCCAATACCTACTCCACATGTAGTCTCTGGAGCGCCTTCACCCATGGTGCCTGCTCACTTAGGTGACTTGGCAACATTTGCTCAAGCTATTGGTCGATCTATTGCTGAGAATATGCGTAACACGCCCGATAGAGAGCCTAGAAGTAAGGTAGTACAAATAGCCAAGCTCACACAAAAATTTAGTGGAGACGGGGATGTGAGAAAGCATATCGAAGTGTCTGAACAAATATGCGATTCTCTAGGAGAACACAATGACCTGCATAAGAGTAATGATTTAAGCCTAACCTTAAGTGGGAAGGTAGGGGATTGGTACAAAACCCTAAGGGTGGAAGAAAAAACAATTTACCGTACTCTTAGGAGATTGTTCTTGAAAGAATACATACGAGAGGGAGTACTTTGGGGTGTAGCCTCTCAGCTCCAGAAAGCCCAACGAGAGGAAGGAGAGTCGGTGAGAGAATTTATTAGTCGCTTAAAGCATTTGAATTCTCGTTGTAATCCAAATGAACGCTTCAACAATAACCAATTTCTTGATAGATTCATTAGGGGATTACGACATGAGGATATCTACAATGGCCTAGTCATTAGAGGTATCACCACTTGGGAAGCAGTCACCACCAATGCGATCCAACTGGAGGATAATCTAATGATTCAAGGAGAAAGAGTGTTTGTTGAGCCTAAATCTATTAGCTTGCAAGCATCAGGGCATCAGCCAATGACCCTAAAGCCTATTGCTAAGGAGCCAAAGATATCTGAGATGACTTTAGCAGATCTCACCAAGGCTATTCAAGAGAGTCTCAGAGACAATCATGCTCCGCAAAACAATCATATGTATCCAAGAAGGGAGCAAAAATGATGCTCAGTATGCTATGGACTGCATAGTACCAGTAAATGCTCTACTTTTAGAGTAAAATTCAATGGGAACTGCAATGCATGTGGGAGGTATGGTCATCAAGCTAAGGATTGCATAGTATTTAAGCGCGCGATGGCCAATAGACCAACCTTAGCATGGACAGACACACCTCGAGTGCCTGCATTGATGCCGGCCCCACCTCTTGAACAAACAGCACAAGACATGGTCCCTAGGGCCCAAAATGTTGTTCAAACAACACCCTTACCACCTCCAGTGCTAGGACCGCAACCACCATATCCGAGAATCACTTTTGTGAATCAAGTGAGTTGTGAGTCATCTATTGCTTGTTTGAAAGGTTGTGAGGAAGATATAGATCCTAATATTGCCTATGGGATGGATGTGCTTGAAGAAAGTCCACAGTACTACATGGAGGACTATTGGGGACAAGTCAAACCTGTATATCAAGTAGTTGCTCTTGTTGCAAGAGGCCAAAATATCAATTACACTGCTAAGAGACCAACTCTTCAATGCTATGAGTGTGGAGGTCCACACCGTGTAGCCGAGTGTCCTATTAGGCTACAAAAGAACACCACACTAATGCAAACCAATCAAGCGAGCACGTCTACAATGCCGATACTCATGTGTAATTGATGTGGCATAGATCATTTGAATGCCCAATGTCCAAATAATCCAAATGCATCGAAGATCATGCCATTAAACTTGATTGAAGTTACCGAGGGGCCATCACAAAGTACACCTGTGGTACCAGTAAATGTACTCACACGATCGATGCTCCAAAAACAAAATTATATTCTTGAGGAAAGAGACACGGCATCATTAAAAGAAGAAAACCCGAAGGAAGAGATCGCAAAAAGCAGCGAAGTCCGCCGACCCCAGTTCAAAGACCAACATAGGGATTGGTGACGACCTCGTATATATGAACGACGTTGAAGAGGATTCTGATTCAAGTGAAACCATGGAGACCAAAACGACCACTAAGATAGAAACCAACAAGGAAGATCTTCATGAGCCACAATGGCCAGGATCCAAGAAGAAGATAGGAACTTATCCAAACCCTACAGAGGAGATTGAGCGAGTCAAGCAATTAAGGAGTTTGGTAGAAGATACCCAACGGGATCTAGGACCAGCACCTAGGCAGATCCAGATTATAGACACCGTGTTCCCTACGCAACAACAACCTCACCAAGTCCATAGACCCTTAGCCATACCTAGTGTCATCCAAGAAGAAAGTGACTTAAAGTCATGGGAAAGTGGGCGTAGTCACTTCTTGATGGAAATAATGTTTACAGAGGGATTACCTGATCCTATAGAAGAAATGGAGATCCCATCTTCCCCACGTCAAGGGACTGAAGTCCAAAAGGTGCTGTTAAACATTGCCAAATTGATGGATTTCATATCTTCAGAAGTTAGAACCACCATCATGTCCAAACTGTATAAAGACCCTGAGCTAGTCTCAGCTCTTCGAGCCTTCCTCAATGTAGAGCTGAAGTTTGGGCTACCACAATTTTCCTAGATGGATGGAGCTGGGGAGATGCCAATAGAGGAGGAACACTTAGATCCACAACCCAATCTAGATGAGAACCTTGTTATAGAAATACCTGTTAACAAGTTGGGACAATACTTTGAGGGTGATGAATCCAATGCGACCATACCAATCACTACTAAGGGATTAACTGTGAAGGGAATCCTTGATGGTGGCGTTGGGGTTAGCATTGTGATTAAAAATTGCTGGGAAACTATGGGAAGACCTCACCTTGCAACCACAACCATAGTAGTGAAGATGGCCAATGGGTCTATTGTTAAATCTATTGGGATGCTAGAAGATCTCAAGATCAAGGTCTTTGGACATAAAATAAGGATTACCTTCATTGTTATGGATTTCTCCAAACACACTATGGCATCGGAGATGATCTTAGGACGTCCTTTCATGAGGGAAGCAAAAATGATGCATGACAGGTCTAAAAACCATGTTTACCTGCAATTCCAAGGTTCTGTCTTTCGAGTGGATCTTGTAACTGGTCGAGCACATCCCCTAGGAAATAGCTTTATAATTGATCATAGATCTGACACCACAGTTCACTCGGCCCCATTGCAATATTGTTACACGTGTAAAGCGGACACTGATGTTGGGAAAGATTCTCCTTATAAGGATGTACTACCTGGGATGACTGAGTTGGACAATGTGGATTGGGTCCACCTAGTAGTAACCATAGACACTTGGGAAAACAGGGGGACAACCTGGGTAACACCTGAGGGGGATGAAATGCCACCACTCATACCCTTAAATATGCTAGAAGCAATGCATATAGCTTCTGACAAGACTCATCCTAATATAATGAAGAAAACATACAAGTGGGTCCCTAAAGCTTCTTTAGCGACCATAGCTAGTGCTAAAAAACAGAAGCCTTGTAAGAAACGTCCCACTCGCTCCAAGAAATATAAGGAAACGTGGCGTTGGATTCCTAAACAACTATTGGAAGCCCAAGGCTACTATCAAGGAAATGATCAAATCTAGGTGCCAAAACGTAGATTGTGTTCTTACCTGTCACCTGACCCATGTCAGCCCAATCCTATAGCTCCAAAAGGAATTGACGATCGTGGAAAGAAAAAATCCACAGAATGCTACACACCCGCTTCAGAGCTAGTTTGGGTACCGAAGAAAGAACGATTTGTTCCACCTAGCTCAGGAAGGGGGGAGTCCCATGAAGCTTCTAGCTCCTCATGTAATGCATCCATAGAAGTAAAAGCTTCTCCATATCCTCCACCTACAATAGTGGACCTCCATAAATTCCACACCTCCCAGTGTTCAAGAATCACCTGATGAACCACTTCAAGTTCGATCCTAGGAGAGTACCTTACCACCCTTGCAACTCGACAAGGCACCTAAGGTAATAGAAAACTACTGACAAAAATCCTCACCTATTACCAACTGGAACAATTGGTTTCAAAGGATGACGAGCACATTTCAAACGGTATGATCTACCCAAGGAAGGGGGGAAGTGTTTGCTGACATCCATCATTCACTTGCTTCCCTTTCAACCTTCCTCCCTGACCTCTCAATCTCCCAATCTTAGGGAATGTATATATAAAGACTTATACTCACAAAAAACAAAAATAATAAAGAGCAAGAGCAATTAGCAAACGAGTATGCACAATAAAAGTCAAAACATTGACCCAAACCTACACATTCACATCCGGTACACTGAAACAGAAACCTATGTCATCAAACACCTTTGATCCTTAGCACTCGAGTGATGGAGGGTAGGTAAGATTAGTAGGATAGGAGTGTTTCTGTTTTAGAGTTGAGTGATTACCAAAGTTCTTTTTTCCCAGTGATGTGTCTCCTAGAGGTATTTTTGTGTTTCATAGTGTGTACAAGAACATGTTGATGTTGTTAGGATTTGGACCTTCATGGGATCTTTCTCTCTTTCACACTTCAAATCAAGCATGACCATCAACACAAACATATGTTTCTTGTCCATTAGCATTACCTCTTATCTTTTTGCACCCATGTTTGTCTGCTTTAATTGGGATTGATAGCATAATATCCAGCACATTTGCTTAGTATCAAACATTTAATTCAATGTAATTTTTTGTCATAATCACTTGTTTAGGTTTAAAAATCAAGCAGTCTGACTAAGCTAGTTTGACCAAGCTAGGTGTTAGAGATCTTCTCTTAATACCATGGGGAATGCCTTCCTAATAATCAATGGTTACTTAGGTTCTTAATCCGATTTAGGCAGCATTGTGAGAAATGTACTAGGGCTTTCTAGTGGGCTTAGTCCCTCTTGACCTTTAGCTTAAGTATTATAAAGGGAGTTTACTAGTGTGATGAGCCTGGGAAGGGTAACAGTGTTATATGACCCCCCAAAGTTACAAAATTAAAATGCTGAAAACGAACAAACAAAAAATCAAAGTGCCACAATGTAAAATCTTAAGCTGGAAGAGAAATCTCAGCTTGATTTGGTACTTCACTCACATGTATCGCCTATGGTACTAGAGCCCTAGAGGTTCCCAATGTGGGCGCTTTTCCTTGAAAAGCAAAAAACCCAAGGCATACAAAATAAGCACACACATCAAAAATTGAATCACTGTGAAAAGACTTTGGGGGGTCAAAGAAAAGGTAATCAGTCAGGCGATGATTTCATGAGAAATTCCTCTTATTGTAGCTTAACTACAAGGTCTTCTAGGTATAGCCTCTAGTCAGCCCTCGAACATGAAATACTCGGCTCTCGCGATTAAACAACTTAATTGACCAGAGAAAATTAAGAAGCTTACCCATGGTATTAATAGTCAATCTTTAGTGTCTTTCGACTGTTGAATTAGCGACCCTGAACTTGTTTAGTTTTTTACCTTCCCAACTGTTTATGTGTTTGATTATATTGCAATTTAATGTTTATTTCTGACAATGGTTTAAAATTCTGTTACCAATCACATTGTCTGCCTACAACTGCATATGCCTTCTAATTCTATATGAGAATGCAATTACTGTGCCAATGTTATTTGATTTTGTAGTGACTGAAGAAGGCTAAGTACATTCATCTCAAATGCTCTTCCACCTCGACGAACGAGCTTCAAATCAATAGCTTTCGAGGAAGGAATCTACATCAAGAAGGGGGCCATGTTAACCCTCACGGCTCACGGACACCATATCACCTACGAGGGACGTATTATTTACTTGGTAGAGTCAGGTATCGAGCTTGTCGGTCCAATAAGAAAAGGGTAAGAGTGATCGTCGATGAGAGACGCACTCTAACTGGAACATTCAAGGGATTAGTTGGTTAAGCATGGATGCCCCAAGTGTGAATGGGGCAAGCTCATATAAAAGTCAACTAAACCTAAAATCCACTCATTCTCTCATTTGTGCAATTGAAGAGTGCTCTTGCTCCATCTCCATCTTCTTCTTCTTCATCTCCTTGTGTGTGTGTATGTAAGAGAGAGAGAGAGAGAGAGAGAGAGAGAGAGAGAGAGAGAGTGAGAGTGTGTACAATCGAGCATTGCGGCATCACGACGGCGGCGAGGTGATTGAGCGCAGCGTAGCGGTGTCTCCCTCTTCTTCGTGGCGAGGAATCCTCCACGACGACAAGCGTAGAGCGGTGAGCGACACACCATCGCCATCTTTGAGCTTACTAGTTTAGGCTTGTTGTGTGCTTGGAGCCATTTGTGGCTCGCACACAATGTATCGACAAGTTTCTTGCATTGACACGTGCGACATACGCACGCTCTCTCTCTCTCTCTCTCTCTCTCTCTTTGCTCTAAACGCTAATCTCTTAGCCCTTGCATCCATTCCGCATTGTGCACTCATCAGCACTACCTTTTTCATTGCTTCATTTCAAAGGTGTCTTCCTCAGGTCTTCATACTCAAACCTTAAGGGGGATATTGTTAGAGATGGGCGATGGCCTATTACTCTTACCTTCTAATTGAACCTCTAATTTATATGAGATGATTTGATTACCAGTGACCATGATATATCCAACATGAGTCATTAGAGTATTTACCATGAGGTAGCTATATGCATAAAATAGGTAATCTAAGCATCTTTCCTTGTCAAATAGAAACCTTACAAGAGAAAGGCAAGTTTTCTAAGTGGGATAGCTAGCTAATGTCACCTCAAGTGTTAGCCTGGATTCTCCCTCTCTTGTATATGATAAGCCCTATTTCATCACTTTTCAAGCTATGCTATCTTTCTTTTCATTTCATTATGAACGAGCCATTGTTGTTTTCTCCTTATCCCACCCGTCAACCTTTCAAAAATACTTATAGGACTTGTGTCCAAAAGTTATTTATTAAACCCCTCGACACACACAATACACAACACCATGAATTTAAACCCCCTTTTCTTTTTTTCTTTCATAAGCCTCTAACATTTTTAAAACCCACCATTGTGAGTAGAGATGTTGCAATAACTCACCAAAGAATGTACAACAAACCTCAAGCAATACATATGCCTTGAGGGGACAACTTTTCCAAAAAGGGCTCCCTGTTTCTTCCTTATCCCAACATATCCAATTGATCACTTCTTCCTTATCCAACCTACTTTTTCCTTAGAAGACACCTCTTGAGAAACCAATGCAACTTAGTGCATGTTTCTATTCTTGTCTTGCTTAGATAACCCTACTCTTGACCCTATTAAATATACAAGTTCATTGCTTTCACGCACGGTATCTTGGAATTGAGTGACCACACACTTTCTCTCAAAGACCCAAAGGTTCCATGCCTTCCAAACCTAATTTAGATAGCAAAATCCGGTTATCTGGCCAATTGAGCTCTGTCTTGACGATAGGCATTGGCCAATTGCATATGACTTCTAAGACTCTTCTAATCAAGAGCTTCTTATTCATATTCAAACTGTATTGCACCACCAGATGGAAGTTGTCAACATCCCAAAAATGGGCAAACTTGGAGATCTCTTTGTTGTTCGCCTTTCTATCATTTTCTCTCCAAAAGGTATTCAAGGATCCTCCTCCTAGCTTGGAGAGCTAAGGGAAGGAGTGCAGGATGGAGCACCTGCAGCCCCCCCCCCCCCGTTCCAAAGATCACGCCACTTTGTTGCACTTTCTTAGGAACTCCCATGTGTCCCTAGCTTTAAAGAACTCTAGCTTGGAGCTAGAATTTTGTCATGCACCTTAGCCTTTTTCCATTGTCCTCTTGCAAGCAAAGTTGACCTTTGTCCACCATATCCCAAGCCACGATCATCCATTCGTGCCTTTGATTTGTTAAGAGACTATAAGCTTTGCACAAGGCTTTTGTGTGTAGCACAGAGTCCAGGATTCCAATACCACCTTGGTCCTTCACAGTGCCACCCATTCCCACTTCCCTCATTTCCATAGAGTTGTGTCCTTTGTGTTATTTTTCTATAGGAACTGTTTGAGGGGTTTCATAAATTCTTTTCACTTGCATTTGGCCATTTTCAAAATTGGTGAAACAAAGGATATGTATGGAATCATGAAGGAGTTGAGCAGAATCACTCTACTATGGAGAAGGTAAAGCCCGGCTTCGTAATAATCATGAGCCACATTAAAAGAAGGCAAGTTTCTTCAGTGAGCCACCTCAATGTATTCATCATCCAAAATAGACATTAAGACTCTTATAAATATGCTTTAAAATTGGAGAAGAAGTTTGATGACAAATTGGGCACATTTACCATATCATTCAAAGCTTCACTTTTCCCACATCAATCTTGGGAAAAGTAAAATAGTCACCAACATGATGAACTTATGAAGAGATAGACTACTAGTGCTCCATTTTTTGAGAAATGTGAAACATGTGAGAGGATGATTTGCTATGACCCTTCCACTCACTCTTAGCGCTGGCCTCAAGCTCTTGTGAAGTAGGACGTGCAATCACAATATGTGAGAGAGAGAGAGAGAGAGAGAGAGAGTAGCAATAACTCTATGACTCTAGAATAACATAATATAAAAATGGACAATGAAACTAAGGCTACTTTTTAAAAAAAATTATTAGAGAGTACAAGAACTTTGAAACACACACACACACACCCTATGTACAACGGCCTCACAAGTAGGGACGCACACACCCGCATATGGGAACAGTCCCTAAGGACTTAGAACATATCTTTAGGTCGCCAAGGGAATATTGAACCCAAGATATAACTTTTATGCATGTAAGGGCCTTAGAAACATGGAAATGAAGGTAGGTTGTTGATACATCATGCAAGCGTTTTGTCAAAGTTGAGAGATCTCTTAGAGGCTTCCGACACACTTTGCCCCCTCCCTCAAGAGCAGGGATACTCGCAGGAGGGTGTGATATTGGGTAGAGAGTCGGTGTCTTTGGGTGAGCGGGGTGCATAAGGATTGGTCAGCAACACTAGGGGGGTGGGGATTGCCCCGAATCTGCACATGCCTCTTCTGCTTGCCTACGATTTTTGGAACTGGGGGTGGGATGGCAGTCTTGGTAAAGAAGGGGCTGGCTTCTCTACCAAGTTAAGGTTCTTTGTGTTCTTCAAAGAGGGAGCGATTGCATAAGGTCAGAGTCCTTCTAAGTACCCAATGCCCATGACTTGTCTCCTTTCACAAGAAGATTTAGAAATTTTCTCATGTAGGAAAACAGAGTCTTTTTCAGTGTTTTTCATACGATGCATAACATCATGAGCTTCTGCTCGAGAGGCACCACATACCTAGCTAGGTACGATTGAGGGCAAGCCCCCCCCCCCCCCCCCCCCCCCCCCCCCCCGGGCCGGTGGTCCCCTGCCCCCAATCATACTGTGGGGGGGACCGGTGGTCCCTTGCCCTCAATCCTACATAGCTAGGTATGCAGTGCCTCCCTCACAGAAGCTCATGAAAGTCACAATGTGGGAATGATTGAGAGCGTTTGTCCAAAACTTCTTGTGTTTTACGTATCGGATATGTATGGTCTTTTGATGCAATCGGATCAGTGTTGGAGTTGCATGGAAGTGGTGGTATAGCTTCTCATGCATGGTGTAGTCTTCCTTTGAGGACCCAAATATACGTTGCTGGCTTTTCATTTACAACGAAGATGTAACCATTTTGGTTAAATCTTTTTAATTTCTTTTACCACTCGGACTTCCAAAACACATCTCACACCCACAAGGGGGAACTACTTCCCCAATGGAGAAGTTGGTAACACCCGTCGAGCACAACCAATGAGCCTCGAACCCTCAATCTTGGGGTTACATCGATGCTTTTCCATACATCCATCACTTGGCGCAATGAATAATTATCGTCGGTGTAAAGTAGACCGATCAAGGGCCCTTTGTAAGGTAGGGGCGATGCCTCTGTCCTACTACCAATATTATGTAAAAATTTGAAGAACATGGAAAGGAAAAGAAGGCATGTAAGGCATGGACAATATGCACCATGAAATAGATGGAAACCAATAGAATTGGCCTTCTACAATGCTAAATATATCATTCCAAAAGTGATAACCTTTCTGAAATGGAGACCCCACAGAAAAAGGGGCCTTTTCAAGTTTTGTGTTTAGAATAAGCTAGGAATACAATGAAGACTAAGAAAAGACAACTGAAGAACAAGTGTAGTAGCCCTTACAAAGTTAGGAGAGAAAGAGAGAGGTCAAGGGCTGTATGGAGGAGAGATTTTATCCAAAGCATCGACAACGCCTCTCATCTTGGGGCGGTGGTCGGGGGAATGGGATGTGCATGTTATTGCAAGGTGAAGGGTTTCCATCATCTGTTTTTGTACATGGGAACTGTCTAAAAGCAATGTTGGGTCCAAGATTTGAGTGGGCACCTTTTCCTCCTTTGTCAAGACTCTCCCCAACCATGTCACTAGCTCCTCCCCATATGTCGCCAATTGAAATGCGGGCGATCGTCCTGTAAGTAACTCCATTAGCACCACTCCGTATGCATACACATCCCACTTTTGTGCCGGCTTCCCCTCCAAATGGCACTCTGGAGCCCTATACAATGCACTACTTGAACTTTGTGCCCTTGCATGCCATGTTGTTGTTGCTGATGAAGCCCCTAATGTAGTACTACCACTTGGCAATGTCATTATTGATGATGATGATGCTCCAATGCCAATGGCACCCATGCTCGGATGGCGGTCGTGGGTCGCCCCGCCCGCTATGCTTGCCAATCTTGCCAGACCAAAGTCTGCAATGTGTGCTTCCATATGCATGTCCAGTAATATCTTTGAGGCCTTGATATCTCCATGGACATACTTGCGGGGACTACATTCATGAATAAAAGCCAAGCCTACCGCCGCTCCTTTTGCAATTTTGAACCTCTCTGTCCATGTTAGAGCACGGGAGGGGGACTGTGAAGTACCTGCAAGCATACATAGCAACCAGTTATATTAAGAAAATATACTCAGACTCACATACAAGTGTGTGCAAAACAACTAGACACACACACGTGCATTTAGAAGGGAAGCTTGTCATGTTTTATTAATTACACCACAGTTTTAGAGGGGATCTATCATTGAAATCGGGGTCGCATGTTGGCGAAGATCACAACCATTGATCCCGAATGTGAACTTGATGTAAAGTAGGTGCGAATGTCAACTCTAGATGTGACCTCTAGAAGCTATCTGCACTAGATTTTGGTGTTGTGAACTAGACCTAAACTCGAAGTGAACTCCGTGTGAGCTTAATCGCGGATGGACATGAATTACTCAATATAATATGCTACCATTTCTCTTGCATAACAAAACGCATGCACAAGTGTAACAATAAGACATTTGCTTCGAAACGAGGGCATGAGATCAAACCTTGTCCAACCCATATTTTTTCCCCCAAGTGGGCCGAACGGTCCAAAAATTAACAATAATCTGGAACTGTAGATCCTCTCCAAAAAAGGAGGTGTCAAATATTGTTGTGCCCCCTCCCCCCAAAACTCTGCACACACACAACACAAAGATAATAGAGTCTAGAACCTGTGCCCCACCCCAATGCATTGGTTTACCAAAATGGTGACTTTGGTTTTAAAATCCAAATTGTACACTGAGATGATTAGTATACAGCTTAAGGGCACATCAAAGACTGGGTAACAATATGCAATATGTGCTATCGACCCGACTGCCTAAGCTTTATTCCATTCCTTCTGGGTCGCAATTTACAAGAGTCGGTCTCACTATGTCCCTTAAAACTAATAATTGTACAAATACTCCTCCTTTGCTTGGTATTAAGAGTCCCAACCAAACACTGAGGCTTCTGCTATTAATGGCAGGCCAAAAGAGCACACTTAAATCGTTCTCGGATATCAGGTTAAAATTTGAAGCATTTGCTGGTATTTACACTAAACCTTGTAGCATTTGCTGGTATTTACACTCAAACTTGTAAAACCTTACTGGTCTTTACTACGGCAAGCTCGAATATAGTTGGAATTTGCAATGAAAACAACACTAAACCCCAGTTTTTGCAAACATGTCGTCTAGACATCCCACATTACTATAGTCTATGCCAAAGCTGTGGAATCCAATCAAAAGAAGGTATAACGCCACTTGACAATTAGCAAAAAATAGTATAAATTAACCAGACTAGTTTGTAGGTGCCTTCTTCGACTACCCCCCCCCCCCCCTTTTCTCTCTCTCTCTCTCTCTCTCTCTCTCTCTCTCTCTCTCTCATGCAGAAGAGTTTGACACGTGGGAGGAGGGGGCTCCCGCAGTCCCCTCCCCCCCCTTTATATAAGTACTAGTACCGCCCGCTGTCTTCGGTGGCCTCTCTCTCTCTCTCTCTCTCTCTCTCTCTCGTGCACAGGGACTTCTCACTTTTGGAGTTTAGCCTTCATGTCGTAGATTTTGACACGCGTAAAGGGCTCCCTCTCTTGCCATTTTATGTTAGTTTAGAAGATAATGATAGATAGATAGATAGATAGATATAGAGTATAGATATACATAGATATACAAAGTGATGAAAGAGCTTGACAATCTAGTGATGCCAATCTGTGATTCGGAGTTGGACTGGAATGCCTGGAAATGGCCCGGAAGCAGTCTCTTATGGAAACCCCGTACTAAAAGCATTGACAATGATGCAAAAGAAGAATTGGTCTAGCCCTCTTAACAAGCTATGGAAAAAGCAATGGCCGGAGGAAAGGTGGGAGCATGTAATGGAGAACATATGGAAGCCAAAGGTTCCACAACACATGAAGGTTTTCTTTATGGAAGGTTATGTGGGGTGCTCTACCGACGGGGGTGAAGATTCAGGAGAGAGGGATTGGGTCAGATCGATGCTTGGGGTGCAGGTTGGCTAGTGAAGATCTAGCCCACCTATTCATGGACTGCCCAACTATCAAAGGCCTCGCAGGGAAAATATGCAAGTGGGTCTAAAGAACATGGAAAATTAGCTTTTTCAAGACTGACCTATTCCTTGGAGGTAAGAATTCAGGTAGTCCTGCACTCCTCGTTAGCACTTAGATCGTGAAATACTTCTTCTTACATAATATATGGCAGACAAGGAACTGCCGTGTGTTTGAAGGAGGTTTTGAGGTGGCAAGCTTCGCAAAAATTATACAAGAAAGCAAAGTGCTAATATGGACACTCGAGGCGCAAGCAACACTCGAAGGATTGGTCTAGGACTACGTGTGCCTTGTTGTCAGCAGATGGAATGCCTAGGATGGAGGCAAATCTTGGTCATCGGTAAATAAAAGATCTCAGAATGTCAAGATTATGGACCTTGTGTATCAAGGAGGAGAGGGCGGGTTGGTAGGGGTGGCTGCCTTGATAGCCGATGTAAGTATGGTCCATGGATGATGTCATGGCTTAACAAGAGCATGACAAGACCTTGTAATTTTTTGGGTTGTTAAATATAATTCACTCACAATTGTGAGTTCTGCTATAAAAAAAGATATACATAGATAGAGTCTCAAAAAAAGGGTTTTCTCGAGGTAGTTTTATATGCAGGACATCACTTTTAAGTTTTACCTCTTGCCCTGGAAAAGCACCCTTGCCATAAAAGGCTCTGACATTACATAATACAAAAGCCGGCAATGGCAATGCCATGGCAGGGCCCCAGTGTAACGAAAGTGGAGCACGTGCAACGTTACAAAAAAGATTTTGGCATTCAATGTTCATAATTCTGTTTTCCTCATCAAGATAAATTTGCTGCGAAAAGGTCAAGCGCCAATTAAATGATTCAAATTACTTTTCTAAACACTTTCCAAATCAGTATAATTTGCTGCCAAAAGAGAAAATCCCATTGTCGGAGTTCTTACCGTGGAGTGCCGCTGCTACACTGCCGTTGGCAATGTAGTCGTAGATCAGCAGCTTCTCGTCGTCGGCCCAATAATACGCACGCAGACGAACCACATTCGGATGCCGCACCTTCGCAATCGCCTGCACTTCGCTCTCGAACTCCTTAAACCGCTGTACACCTCCTTCACCGAGCCTCCGCACTGCCATCGGCACCCCGCTCCCCAGCACCACTTTGTACACAATTCCCAGGCCCCCCTTTCCTAAGACATACGCAGATGCACGTAAGAGCTCGTCGAGCTCATACGAAAAGCCCTTGTCTAATGCCACAAGCTCCCCTTGCTCTGCTGTCTTTGTATCTGAGCTACCCTCCGACTCCTCGCTTGCACCTCCGCTCGTCGTCGCCCCACCACCAAGCACACAACATCCCTCTGAAGAGCCCTTCTTCCGACAGCATTTGTCGTCGCAGATTGATGTCTTCCAGTAGAAATACACCAAAATTATGCCAACAAGAGAAATTCCGACAGCGTCCCCAACCGCAATTGCAATGATGGCACCTGTGCTGAGGCTCGCTCGACGTGTTAAATTTGCTCGTGGCATCTCTGCGCCGAAAGGCCCAACAACCGGCGGCGCGCCATCCCTTGGCATGCTTGGTAACGGAGGCACATACGGTGCTACTGGACATGGCCGGCTTAGTGGTAATCCGCATAATGCCGGATTACCGATGAAGGGGCCGGGCCCTTGATCTGCTAAAGAGCCCTCTTGGGGTATTCGACCACTCAAATTGTTGTGGCTGAAATCCAAGCTCACTGTATATGGTAATTTTCCCAAGCTCTCTGGTATCGATCCTGAGAGCCGGTTGTAGGACAAATTCAATGTGCTTTGCAGCGATGACAAATTCCCGAAATTCCTCGGAATTGGACCGGAGAGGTTGTTGTCAGACAAATCAAGCTCCTGTAATGCTGTTAAGTAGTCACCAATTCCGTCCGGAATGTAGCCAGAGAGGAAATTGTTTGCCAAACCCAAGATTTGAAGTTGCCGGCATTCCGCAATGCTGTCTGGGATCATGCCAAACAACTGATTGTGAGAGAGGTCAAGGTTCTGCAAGTAGGGCAAGAGGCTAATTTGTGACGGAATTTCCCCAGAAATTAGATTGCCTTGTACAAAAATGCTACGTAGGGCAGTGGCATTGAAGAGCTGCTGGGGGAGGGTTCCAGTAAGGCTGTTATGGTGGAGACTGAGACGGCGAAGCTGGTCAAGGGTGCCCATTTCTGGGGGGATTCTGCCGGATATATTTGCCATCACAACGCTTATGCTCACCACGCGTGGAGTGGTGAATCCTGGCAATGTGTTGCACACAATGCCATGCCAATGGCATGGTGTGTCGTCCTTCGGATTCCAAGTTGCAAGAGTGCCCAAGGGGTCCCCTGAAACAGAATTCTTGAAGGCAATGAGGGCATGACCATCGGTGGTGAGAGCGAAAGATGTCGGCAAGGCGGTAAGGATGAAAGTGGTCAAGAAGGCCCAAGCCATTGAAACATGTGGTCTACATTGCCATGTGCTCTTGCAGGTGATGCAATTATGTGAGAATAAGAATTGAGGAGAATAACTATAGTGAGCTTCAGATGAGAAAATTCTATTGGGGTGGCATGTGGGGAGGCATGGAGGGGGGCTCATTGAGAGGCTAAGGGCATCAATGAAGGAGCTTCGCCGCCGCTGCCAGGTGCAAAAGGCGAGTTATGTTGCAATGCGGAGCATTGGGAGGCTCCATAGTTGATGAGATATAGCTAGCCAACAGGCACAAGCACAATCTGTGAATGTGTGTGTGTGTGTGTGAGAGAGAGAGAGAGAGAGAGAGAGAGAGAGTTTGTACTGTGTATGCGCACATAAGCCAAAGGCGCTTGAAAAGAAGGGCGATCCTGCAAAAGCTGAGGAGAGCACTTGGCTAAGTGGACCGGAGAACTGAGAGTAACTCCTTCCGGCACAGGACGGCAGCACGCCTCCGACAGTCTGCATAGCCAAGCAAGCTCGCAAAATCCAAGGTGCACTTCAAGCGCTGATAATGATCTCCAGTGCTCCACCGCCCTCCACTAGGTACCCGGCAGCCACCGCGGCTCTCTCTCTCTCTTTTCATTGTTCAATGTTACTCCAGGTGATTTTGTAACGCCGCGAGCTCAAACCCCATCCTCTTCCCCCCCCTCTCTCTCTCTCTCTCTCTCTCTCTCTCTCTCACACACACACACACACACACACACTCAACAGTTTTGTCAGAGTCTCAAGCATTGGGAGTCATTG
Source organism: Adiantum capillus-veneris (assembly GCF_014529385.1). Taxonomy (NCBI): domain Eukaryota; kingdom Viridiplantae; phylum Streptophyta; class Polypodiopsida; order Polypodiales; family Pteridaceae; genus Adiantum; species Adiantum capillus-veneris. Next base: position 122,086,430 of record NC_140956.1, read on the forward strand.
ACGGACTCAACATAGAGCATGAGACATGTTTCCTTTGGTTCCATTTGACCTTAAAGCACTATGAGGATGCTTTGTCACTAGGTATGTTTTTTTAGTGTCGTATAAGGATAAAAATTGTATCATTATAGGAATGTCGTTAAAGCGACGTCCGTAATGACACAAAAAGCATCGCACAAACGATACAAAATGAGGTCGTTTAAACGATGTTCATCATTGCTTAAACGACATAAATAATAACCATTTTTTAACATCGTTTAAACGACGTACTATTCAATATGTCTCTTAAACAACGTTATTTTTTATATATAAGTATATATTTGTCGAGCTCTTGGGAACCCGGCCATTACTTGCTTAATTACTAAGGCTCTCTCTCTCTCTCTCTCTCTCTCTCTCTCTCTCACACACACACACACACACAGTGAGAAGACTCTCTCTCTCTCTCTCTCTCTCTCTCTCTCTCTCTCTCCAACAAGGTTTGAAGCGGAAAGTACACACGAGAGAGCGTTCTACATACACTACAACAAAAAGACAACCAGTGAATTTATGCGAACACAAAATCGAAAGTATGAATGATACGGTATTATCCATTCTTCCTTGAAACTATGCGATTAAACAGAAACAATTGAAACAAACTGAATAAGAATGAAAAACCTTGACAGTATAAGCAAAAACAAATGAAGAAACTTAATAGTAGTGTACAAATAGAGTAGAACTGACTAGAGCAGACTAAATATATAGATCATTAATGTATATATATATGCAATGTCAATACCCAAACATGATCATCTATCTAAATGCGACTATGGCTATGTATCAGTATCAGACTCGTTCGAATGATCCTCCTGTCTCTCAGCATGTGAAGACGATGCAGCACGTGTTTGCTACTCGTCTGTCCTCCTACCCTCCTTGTCCTCTCTCACAACAAGCTCGAGATCTCTCTCGTCGCGTGAACCTTCTACATTCATAAAAGTTAAATTAAATCGAATGACAATTAAAAACTAATTTGAAAATCATTTTAACTTAAAAAGATAGCTCAAAGTTACTTACAAAAGGACCTGCTGGTGGAAGGATGTGATGCAAGAGTCTGTATCCCTAGTATATTGCCATCTTGAACTCTGCTGGAGTCGGAGGTCGACCATAATCTTTGGCATTCTTCGCTCTGTGCAAAACAGATCCAAAGTTTAGGATTGTTCTTAAATTCACATCATTCTAAAAACTATGCTATGAAAATCTATAAATATATACTTACGAAAGTGGCTATGAAGCCAGTCTTGCCCATGAGACCCAAGTGGACGTGCTCGGGAGGTCACTATACATAAATTGTATATATAGTGTGCGTTCAAGGACTATCTTTTAAACTCTTTATCTGTGAATATTTGACAACTAAAATAAACCTTTTTTCTATTCAATCTATAAACTTTTTTTCAATTTCATTTTACGATACCCTTTTGTATGTGAAATGTGAAAAAAATGAAATCTAATAACCCCTTCTGTTGCACTCACGTGATAGTCACATAATTATTAAGTGACCCCCTCCCCCCCCAAGGGGACGTTTGGTCGCTCATCACCCTAGCTTGTGCTGCCTCCTACATTGCATTCATTGAAAATAAAATGATATTAAAGCTACATTATAAGTGAATACATATAAGTAATTTAATTAAAATTTTAAATTATAAATTAACATGCTTTTTGTTGTGGGAATGCTACCCATAATCGCAACTCCCATCGAAAGTAGGTCAACGACTCGTCATGGAATCTCGAAGGTTTTGTATTTTCAGAGACCATAGCATACTGCCTATTTTGTGTTCACAACAAGAGGAAACAATGTACGGCTTTGATTATCATTGTATAAGACACAATTGTCTTGCTTGTATCCAAGATCTAAGTTGCACCGTACGTTATACGATGTACGTATAATACGCTTTAAACAGGCATATTATACGACACCCATTGTTATTCGGTCGTATTATACGGTGCCACATCAGCAAAAACACCGTATCGTATAATTTCTCAGAAATTCGATCGAAATATTATTACGATCGAAATATTAGTTCGATCGAAATAATACTTTGATCGAAATAAATTTATTTATATACGCTGAAACAGACTGTTTTGCTCATTCCATTGAACTCTCTTCTCTCATCTCATCTATAGGTGAGCCTTACAAAAGGAAGAAAAATTAAAAAATGTTAGTTTAAATATACATATTTTTTCTAGTGAAATTTTAGAGCTTGTATATATTTATTTTTATAGGCTTTGGAGTTTTGAGCTACCTGCTCTGTGTGAAGCATATCTTACATTGAGAGGTAAGTTAAGTAAGATAGTTAATGATTACTTGCCTTGTGTAGAGGAAACTCACACTTGGAGGTGATTCAAAGTAGTTAAAGTTAGCGGTTACTTGCTTTGTGTTAACCTATGTTCACACTTAGAAGTAACTTTAGTTAAATAGTAAAATTAAGAGTTACTTGTTGTGTGTTGAACTATGTTCACACCTGGAAGTAACTTACGTTAGATTTATCTAATGATTGACTGTTATGTGTAAAACTCACACTACAGACAATTTAGGTAGATTAAATAATAATCTCTCTCTTTGTGTAGAGGTATCCTCACACCTAGAAGAGATTTCTAGAGTAGTGAATTTTGATTGCTTGCCACGTGTAGAGTTACACTCACACTTGGAAGCAATTTAGATAGGTCTTTTAAAGATATTTTGCTTTGTGTAGAGTTTACTCACACTTGGAAGTTATTGAGATAGATTAAATGATTTATTTATAATGATTTATGTGTAAAGTGAAAGCTCATAGTTAAAAATTTATTTTTGGTATTTATAATTTAAAGAAGTTGAAAACGTTGATGAATAGAGTAATGTAAATGGTATTAAAGTTTGATTTTAGATGTGCGTTTAGTAACTAGTTCTGTTTGAGTTTTTAGATCCGAAGAAGATGGTGAAAGGATACGAGTGGAACTACGTAGATGAATTGGTCACTGGGAAGAATACATCAAAGCTGAGGTGTAAGACCTGTGGCCATAATTTTAGTGGAAATGCTCATAGGATAAAAGAACATGTTTTCAAAATCCCTAGAAACGTGTTAGCTTGCAAATACCCCCCAAAAGCTATTGCTGAAAAATTTCCCAAGTGGGCGCTCAAGGCAAAGAGAATTCTTGAGGGCAAAAAAAAGGGAGGTCCCAAAATGATGGCTCCATCTATGGCTAGGGACATCGAGATGACGCTTGAGAATGATCAAAATCCTCACTCGATCCCTACTACAGGTCAAGGAACAAGTCAAGGAGGGTGCGATTCATCTTTTGCTGGGAATTGTAGCTCTAATCCTATCGGAAGCTCAACTGATAACATAAGCCGAAGTGAAGCATGTACTGAAGGAGAATTTGCACCAAGTGATCCTACTTTGCAACAGGCATTTGGGAAACAATGGCTGCTCGAACTCCATCTTAAGTGGACTCAAGCATTTGTTGCATGTGGAATTCCTTTTAATGTCATTCGAAATCCAATCTTCAAAGATGCTTTAATGAGCACGGCGAAGAAGGGTTTTGTGGTTCCTGATTATAATAAGATGCATACATAATATTTAGATAAAGTAAAAACAACATCAGAGAATATTTTACAGCGTACAACTCTTGATTTTGTGCCGGCGTATGGATGCACAATTGCTCTAGATGGTTGGACAAATTGCGAGAAAAAACCATTGATTAATGTGATGTTGATTTGTCCAAGAGGTGCCATCTTTCTTGAAGCGATTGATACATCCCTAGAAGAAAAAACTAGTGGATATCTTGCTGGTGTTTATGAGCGCTCGATTAAAAGAGCAGGGGGACCTAAATATGTGACAGCCATTGTCACAGATAATGCATCTAACTACAAAGCAGCTGGAAAATCAATTGAAGCAAAGTATCCAGAGATTACATGGGTTCCATGTGCTACTCACACTTTGAATTTGCTCTTAAAGGACTTTGGAAAAGTTCCTTCTATTAAGCAAACTCTTCTAGATGCAAACCACTTGGTGAAGTTTATAAGAGAGCATTCATTTTCTTACGCTTTGTTTAGAACAAAGTCGCCAACAAAGACTTTACAGATTTTTTGTGTGACCCGCTTTGCGACAGTATATTACCTTCTCTCCACACTGCAGCAGGTAAAAGTAGCCCTTGTTGAAACAGTGGCAGATAGAAGATGGGACATTTGGCTTGATAAATATCCCAAGTATGAACCTGCTGCTTCCAAATGCTATCAGCTTGTAAACTCTCCTATTTTTTGGAGAAATGTAGACAAAATAGTTAGTGTCACAGAACCTTTCACTCATCTGATACGATTAGTGACAAAGAAGCCTCTATCTTTGGACGGGTTTATTGGTACATGCATGAAGCCACTCGCAAGTTAAAAGATAGTACATCTTATGCAAGAAAAGAGAAAGCCATGATGATGACATTTGTCAAAAGACGATGGGAGCAGTTGCATACTCCTTTATATGGAGCAGGTTTTGTCTTGGATCCCAAGTTCCAAATGCATGAGCAATCTTCAAACAATGAAGTGATCAGTGATTTCAAGAAAGTGTGTGCTCAACTATTAGGCAATGTAGATGGACAGGTGGCATACACACAGAAGACGACATACACTAGTAGAGAGGGAACGTTTGGGGATCCTTGGCATATAGATGCTACCAAGACGATGAGCGCACCAGTTTGGTGGAAAGAGTACGGTGGAGAAAAAGTGGAACTTCAACATGTGGCTGTGAGAGTATTGTCTGTTGCCGCCTCAAGTGGTAGCTGTGAAAAAAATTGGTCTTCATTCGCTTTCGTGCATACTAAAAAACGAAATCGATTAAGTCCTAAACGAGCTGCGGACTTGGTGTATGTCTTTTGTAACATGTGACTTATGCATAAGCCTGCAAAGTATGTGTAACCTCTCTTGCGAGGAGGGTCTTCTTGATTAGCTTCCTGTGCATGAATCTTCTCGGCTGGGCGCCCTTTCCCAACACCTCCTGTAGTGGGATGATCATTCCAATCAACTTTGAGCCGCAATACATAGTAGCAATAACATTGTTGCACAAAGTAAATTGCCTCTTGATTATTATTTGGTGGCGATCTGTACACTTGGATAAATCTTGCAAGGATAATTCGTGCGAGGACAATGTGTTGCAGATCTGAAACCTTCAAGGGAGCAGTAGCCTTAGCATTTCCACTGACTCAAAATAATGTGTTGCGTACGAAGTGATTCGGACATAACTGTCTGCATTGCTTGTAATTCAGTGGCTCCCCTTGAAGCTCTGATTCGTCTTGTTGGGTTGCAGCCAAAGCACTGAGATCGCCTTGAGCCACCCAAATCTCTTCCTCTTTGTAAATTTGTTGTAAATTTGTTGAGCCAATGCATGATTAAGCAAAGGATCATTAGGCTGCTGTGCGTTCTGGTCGGGAGCAATATCTTCCATAACTGAAATGCAAAATAATAAACTTTAGCGAGACAAGTTATAGCACTTGAAAAAGAGAGATGGTTTAAAAAATTGAGCGATCTAACTTGAAATACTTTAAAACTTCAACTTGAAGAACTTTAAAAACATTGCGCACGTGACACCACACATTGCACACGTGACACCATTAATGCCAAAAAAGTTGATTACTGGTTTAATCATCAATAGGTCTCAAGCCAGATTCGGTTACAATATGATAGCCAACATTATGGCTTCCATTCAAACAAAGGCTTAAATCCCATATCTTAGGTCTATCTGATGGTTTGGGAGATTTTCCACTAGCAAAATGTTTATTTACATTGCACAAAAATTTACGCTTGAGAACTTCGGCGGGCTCTGGAATACATGCAAGCAAGCGTCTAAGAATATAGGAGAGACTATATATATCAGATGCCTTGGTGAATGGAGGAGGATTGGTGATGATATTTTCAGGGGCAGTCCATGGATAATCTCGCTCAAATTGAGCTCTACATTGAGGGGTGAGATTTGGCAGCTTGGAAAATGTTGCCAAAGTGTTTGATGGTGTACTTTGTCCCCAGTCCGCAATGCCAGCATACACTCCTCGCTCGCCAAAATGGAGTAGAATATTTCTAGTGTGTATATCATTGTGAATAATATGCACGAATTTAATCGTACGTAGAAGAGAATTGCATATTGGCAAAATGTTGTCTGTAAACTGCTGTACAGTTTTGGATGTGTGTTTGAACTCTTTGATTGCAGGCTTGCTTCCATCATGATGACATGCCTGAACTTACTGCTCAAGATGACCTCCATTCCAAATCTTGAAGATCAACATAGGTCTTTTGCTATACCGAACAAAAGCACGGGGCAATATCATGCCACAATGCTGAACAGTTGTAGCAGTTGCCTTCTCTAGCACGATCTGCAATGTCGGCTTGCTTCCTATTTGGTCTTTGTATATCTTCGCCGCATAGACGGGATCTTTGAAGAGAGGATGAGCCACTGATACTTGTTTCACATTTGCAAAACGTCCTTCACCTAATTGGGGTGCTTGCAAGTGAAAGATGGAATGCTCCCCAAGTAAGTGTAGGACAGGAGGACACATCATATCATCCAGGTTTACAACGGACAACTGAGCACCTGATGAAGGAGGTACATCCTCTTCTGTCCTAGGACGTTTTGAAGAGCCTTCGATCTTATCTTTGCTCTTCAATTTTGAATGTAGCTGTGCTACAAGCTGCATTCGCTCTTTGATTTCAGGTTTGGTTTTGATTTCTGGATGAACCATACTTTCAAAACTTCTAGTGATCTGTCCTAATAATTGCTTTACTGTGTTATGCATCACTCCATTAGTGCGCAGAGCTGGGTCAAAGGAAACTAGGAATGCACTGCACAACTTCAGCCAATAATTTTCCAAGTTCAATCACAAAATCATCGAACTTTGCCTGCAGTGGATCAAATGCCCGTCGCAAATGATCTTCTGAAGCTCCATAGAGAGACAAAATAAGAGCATCACTAATAATTTTGCGATGCTGACGCGTTAACTTTGTCTCTACCATGACTGAAGCCTGAAAATACATGAAGGAAATATAAGTAAGGTAAATCCAGAATAGATAAAAAATTGATATATATGATTGTTAATAAATCTAAACAAAAACATATCATGGCCAATAATAACCTCCAGTAATGAAAGATCTAAACATTTCATGCATCATAATAACAATAGTAATGAAAGACGCGATGGTTAAAGCATTCAGGATTGAAGAATGTATAATATATATCTTCTCCTTGCAGTGCGACACATGGTCAGCAGCAACCAAAGACGAAGAATTCATTAAATCCAATCTCCTTGCAGTGCGACGCGATGGTCAGCAACAACCAAGAACGATGGATTTAAAAATCCTAAACCTCTCCCTGCAGTGCGACACGATGGTCAGCAGCAACCACAGACGAGGAATCTATTGAATCCAATCTCCTTGGAGTGCGACACGATGGTCGGCAACAACCAAGGACGATGGATTTAAAAACTCGAAACCTCTCCCTGCAGTGTGACACGGTGGTCAGCAACAACCAGAGACGAGGAAGTTATTGAATCCAATCTCCTTGTAGTATGACGCGATGGTCGGCAACAACCAAGAACGATGGATATCAAAATCCTAAACCTCTCCCTGCAGTGCGACACGATGGTCAGCATCAACCATAGACGAGGAATCTATTGAATCCAATTTCCTTGAGTGCGACACGATGGTTAGCAACAACCAAGGACAATGGATATAAAAATCCTAAACCTCTCCTTGCATTGCGACACGATGGTCAGCAGCAACCAAAGACGAGGAATCTATTGAATCCAATTTCCTTGGAGTGCGACACGATGGTCAGCAGCAACCAAGGACAATGGATTTGACAACCCTAAACCTCTCCCTGCAATGCGACACGGTGATCAGCAACAACCAAAGACGAGGAATCTATTTTTTTTAAATCCAATCTTCCAATAGTGCAATGCAATGGTCAGCATTAACTAGGAAGAAAATATGCATAATAGCTAACTCCTCCCTGTAGTGCGACTCGGTGGTCAGCAACAACCAAGGATGGAAGGTCACGTAGGTGAGCAAACAGTCAAGGACGAAGCGTCTAACCCCCTTGCAGTGTGTCACGAGGATCAACACAGCCAAGGACGGGTGTCTAAACCTGCAAACTAACACTGAGGTGTGAGCAAAGCTCCACAGCAACAGCGCTAGCAAAAAACAAAATACAAATAACACTGAGGTGCGAGCAAAGCTCCACAACAACAGTGTTAACAAATTAACTTTTTAAAAAAACATAAAAAACACTTAAAGAAAATCTACGTGCTCTGTGGCTCGCTGTGGATGTGCTGGGCTCGCTGTCTACTGCTCTCTAAAGCTCCACCAAATGTCTCTATCTCTAGCGGTCACTATCGCAGCAGTTCGTTCAAACTGCCGCGATGCCTCTTTTTTTATAAGTATAAATATATTTCGATCGAAGTATATTTCGATCGAAATATACTTCGATCGACCTCCTTTTTATTCGGATATGCGTGTATAATACGGATATACAACGTATAAATCCGTATTATACGTACAATTTATAATATACGGGCGTATAAATGCAACTTAGTCCAAGATCCTCCAAGAATCTGTGAAGCCACGAATTTCTTTAAACGTCATTGCTGCATACTCTGCTACTGTCATAGAAAGTGGGGCCACTTTCTGTAGCTTTGAAGCCCAACTAACTGTTGTGCCTTCAACTGTGAAGACATAGCAAGAAGTGCTCCTTTGAGTATCTTTGTCACCTGCCATATCTGCATCAGCATACCTTGCAAGAAAATATCATTGCCTCCAAAATACAAAGCATTTGTTATTGTTCCCTTTAGATACCTAAGTATCCACTTCACAGCTTGCCAATGCTCTTTACCTGGATTATCCATGAACCTACTCACAACTCCATTGCATGTGCAATATCTGGCCTTGTCCATACCATAGCATATATTAGAGAACCTACCGCTAAAACATATGGAACTTTAGACATATGGACTATCTCCTCTTGTGTATTTGGACACATATCCTTGGTTAATTTAAAGTGACTAGCAAAAGGTATAGAAATAAATTTTGCATCTTGCATCGCAAACCTTTCTAGTACCTTCTTGATGTAGTCCTCCTGAGATAGCTTTATTGTTTTCTTCGTCTTGTCTTTCATTAGGAAAATTTTAGAGTCTCAAATGGCCCTTATAAGGACTTTGACTTTCTCCCTCTTGTCCAAAACAGGCGCACGGTATAATTTTTACAAATCAAATCAAAACTTGTCGGATCTTTTGGATTTAGAATGTAGTCGTCGAGATCTATATTTATATATAGCATGCCATCAAATTCCTTATATTCTAGAAGATTTTATTTTTTGATGTGACAACTCTATTTTATAAATGGAATCTCTTCCCACATTTTAGCTTCAGTGGGGAGGCCATAACTTCTACAAATCAACTCCAAATTTGTCGGACTTTGGGGATCTAGAACCTACTTTCTAAGATCTTTCCAATGATATGTTGGTCGATAGGGTTTTGACGAAGAATTTATGTACTTCACAGGGGTACCCTCTTTGGACAAGAGAGGCAAAGTCAAGCCTCCTTATAGGACCCCTTTGAGGGTCCAAATTTTCCCTAATGTGATATCTATATATCTAGTATCCACTTTGCAACATCTAAATCTTTCATTGAAAAAGATTTAGATAGCTCCTCTTTAAGGTCTTTGATATCGTGCATGTTAGCACTTGCAATCAACATGTCATCAATATACCACATTAGGATGATGAACTTCCCATCTCCCAAATTCTTCCTATAGACACAGTGATCTTAGTTGCATCTTCTGAATTCGTGATCTAGCATCCATCGATCGAACTTCAAGTACCACTATCTTGATGCTTGCTTTAGACCATACAAGGCTCTTTAATCTACAAACCATTTTCTCCTTACCCTTTACTTCATACCCCTTTGGTTGAAGCATGTAAATTTACTCCTCCAAGTCACCATGAGGGAATGTTGTATTTACATCCATTTGCTGAAGATTTAAGTCATAAGTAGCCACAAGGCTTAAGACAAGTCTAATTGAGTTCATTTTTACAAGAGGAGAAAATATTTCATTAAAGTTCAATACCTTTCTTTTGAGAAAACCCTCTTACTACAAGCTTGGACTTGTATCTTTTCTTCCCACCTTCTTCTTTCTTCAGCTTGTATACCCATTTGTTCTACAGTGCCCGCTTACCTTTAGGCAACTCAATCAACTCCCATGTTTGGTTGCGACGTAATGAGTCTATCTCCACTTGCATGCTCTTCATCCATTCTTCTTTGGATTCGTGCTGCATAGCTTCTTCGTATGATTATGGCTCTCTAGAATCTGAGACTAAGAGATGGTGGAAGGAAGGAACGGACCTTTTTGGAGTCCTACTCACTCTCGTGGATCTTTGGGACATAAGTTGAGGCTCCTTGTTTGGTTAACACTATTGCACATTGTCACCGCTTTCACTCCTTGAGTCTTTATCGTCCTCAAGCTCCATGTACTCATCACATGTATCTTTTTTTTTTTTCTTTCCATGTCATAATAACTAATATCTAATTCTCCTAAATGATTTTCTCATGTTAAACTGATCATTTAATATGGGGAAGTGCCAGGGGCGAAAAAGCTAGAATATTGGTTAAGATGGCAGACCGGCCACAGTAGGGATCCAAAAGAGGGGAAATAGGGATCCAAAGGGGCGGCCATATGCAAAAGAGCAAGGTGTAACAGTGGGCTTAATAGACCCTAAGGTTCAGCCCATTATGACTTCCAAAATGCTAAGGTTCCAAACTTCAAAGGTTGTGTCCAAAGGTCAAAAGCCTAGGAAAATTCGATGCTTTGTGTGTGCTCAAAAAGTGTTCATGCATCCCTACATAGGAGGGAGCAAGCCCTAGAAGTAGGAGATGAGATAGAAACACACACACACACACACACACACACACACACACACACACACACACACACACACACACACACACACACACACACAAGCTCCTTTACACAAAGGGAAAGAGGGACACATGTCAGCTCCCTAGCCCAGATGCCCACAAGGTGTACTCAAATCCTATTGGATGGCCATGGAGGTGGACCAATGAGAATTAGGCTAGTGTAAATCTAGTTTAATTAATTTAAAAACACTTAATAAAAGAACCAATAAGAATTAAGCTCTCTAGAAGACTATTGGACAGTCTCCCAAGGGGTCCAATGAGCATTCAGCAGCCCAATGGCTTGCTCGATTCCTATTGGCCAGGAGACAAAGGGGTCCAATGAGAGTTTAGTTGCATTGATTAACTACCTAAATCTCTCACAAAAGGGGAAAGGGGGACACATGTCAGAAGGCTATCACTTATGCTGCTTAAATTTCATAGGCTAAGCCTGGCATGGGCCAATAGGGTGTGAGCATGAGCAAATAGCAAGAGGGGTTGACCAAGAGAGAGAGGGGGCTGATTTTTCAAAGGCATTATTGCATACACACTCACACTAGTCTATGTGTGGAGTAAGAAGACTCTCTCTCTCTCTCCTTCTCAAGCTTTAATGAAAAGCATATCACCTACTCCAAGCTTGTGAGAAGGGAAGCCTACACCGACAACTCTTGGCTTTGTGATGCAAATCCAACCAAGAGCCAAGCTTCAATGCATGCTCATCTCCTCTACCATGCTAATTACTAAGCTAAGCTATGCTAATAAGAGTGATTACGTGAGGAGATGTACATCCTTCTCGTAAGACTACTCCTTCTGTCATGCCAAGGGCATACCCACGGGAGGTTACAGACCTGGGTTAGTAAGTGGCCGACTGCCAGTGTGGAACAGGGGATTCAATAGCCAGGGGCTATATAAGGGAGGTTGGGTGGTGAATCTAAGCCAGACAGTTCCCTGGGCATTTCACTGGTATCAGAGCCAAGGGAGAGGGGATCCAAGGAGGAGGGGAAGAAGCATGGTCTCGATTCTCTCTCTCTCTCTCTCTCTCTCTCTCTCTCTCTCTCTCTCTCTCTCTCTCTCTCTCTCTCTCTCTCTCTCTCTCTCACACACACACACACACACACACACACACACACACACGATTTTCCTTCTCATGGATCGTTGTTCTTGCTTGGGATTGATTATCAAGGTTCCATGGAAGCAAAGGGGTATGGTATCTCATCTTGCATGAAGGCATGCAAAGCCATGCAAAAGGCGGGAAGGTCGTGGTCGAGAAGCGTGGGCAATAATAATAAGGGAGAAGGGGGCGTTCCCATGGATGACAGCCCCCGCTCCAACCCTCCACATTGTGCAAGGCACCTTGTGAATCCCTGATTCACAAGGTGCCTTGCACGAAGTGGAGGGTCGGAGCGGGGGTTGTCGTCCATGGGCACGCTCCCTTCCCCCTTATTCTTGTTAAAAAAATAAACTTGGGCGCTCAATGGGAACAACAATTCTTTTCTGCACAGCGACGACAAGGCCGACGAGGGTGAAGCAGGGCACTTGCCACAGGCCCCAAGCTGCCGCGTTCAAGGGTCGAAAGCTGCTCGTCTCTACAGGGCGCTCTCAACAAGCCCAAGCACGACCCATATCGCAATGTAAGACCCAGGAGATGCGTAATAGAGATTCTCCACCCAACCCCCCATTATATAGCCCTTGGCATTGAATCTCCCTGTCCGCCTTTAGCAGCTAGCCCTTGGCCCGAGTCCTACTTGCCTGGGTTTGCCCTTGGCATGAAATTACTCCCCCCTTGGAGAAGCATTTTTGTCCTCGAAAAAAAAAGTGATAATATCTTCGTAAGAACACTGATGTTTTCTGTATTGGTGTCCCATACGCGGGCCAATTGTCCTGATGACGGATACTTGGTGCAGTGAGGAGGTTTAATGAAACCAAGAGCAACATCTTGATTTTCAACATTGTTGTCCTTTTGCAACCACTTGTATCTAGATGGTAACTCAATTTATAACTCGCGTAAGTAGTTTAAAGGAGTAACCACAACCAAAAGGTCTCTAAAGACATAACCAGTTTTTAGACTTTCTGAAGATACTGGACAAATGCAAGAAAACCTTGGCACAACTTTCCATGAAGTTGTGAGCCAGATTTATAACTCACGTGAGTATCTTGAAAAGCTCATAGCTACTGAGGGACAGGATAGGGAGTGTCCTCATGTCAGACTTCTGAACATGTTGGAACACACAAAGCTACATGTTCACCCCTAATAAAGGTTACATGCCAACATGCTTTGTCAGCACACCTACTAAGTCCCTGACGTATGAAACTATTGAATCGGTATCCAAACCCACCACAACAGGTGTTCAAAGTTGAAACCTAAGCAAATTCTATAATAGGGAGAGAATCGCCCATTCATAAAGCTTTGTGCTAACGTATGCACTTAGCTGATCCTTTAGCAAAGAATATGGATAAGCTGTCTATCCAACACGGAGTGAAAGGCCCCTTGTGGGACTGCCTTGAGAATGAACCTCCCAACCTACCATTAAATAGCCCCTTGGGCCTCATTCCCTATCCACACTTGCAGTCAGTCTCTTGGCCCTGATCCTTGACCACCGGGCATTGCCTTTGGCATGACATTACTCCCCCCTTGGAGAAGCGTTTTCGTCCTCGAAAATAGATGTAATAGTATCTTCGTAAGAACACTGATGTTTTCCTGATTGGCTCCCATACGCGGGCCAATTGTCCATAGGACCGATACTTGGTGCAGTGAGGACGTTTAATGAAACCAAGAGCAACATCTTGATTTTCAACATTGTTGTCCTTTTGCAACCACTTGTATCTAACCAGTTTGCAGGCTTTCTGAAGCTACTAAAAAAAAGCAAGAAAACCTTGGTGCAACTTTTCATGAAGTTGTGAGCCAAATTTCCAACTCGCGTTGTCAGGAGTTTTTTGAAATAAGGGATTGCGCATATGTACATATACATGCATGGTGCATCAAATAAAGGATTGCCCATTTTCCTTAGCCAGGTGGTTATGTGGGGCCCACATGTGTACAGGTAGGACAGCATGTACATAGTGCATCGATTTTCATTATCACCAGTACCAGTATGTTTTTCCTACAACAATGAGGAGTTTATAGCGCGTAAAACTTCTCGAGGAAGCTATCCGCGGGCCGACGACGTGAGGTCAGCAGGTGCGTCAGATGGCATCTAGTGGCGTCAGGAGGGCGAACGAGGTCAATATTTGCACGCGGATGAGGACGGACACAACGTGGGTGTTTTTTTGTGAGAGTTATGCAGAAAGGTCATCATTAGGACCACTTTTTGGGACCACTTCACGTGGTTGCGGGATGCATTATTTGAAAGAAATGAGTGCCAGGTGTGCGCATGGATGCAGCAGGGTGACAACTATGCACTGCGAGGTCAGTTTTTGGCCTATTCGGGGTCCGTTTGAGGTCATCTAAAAGGTCAAGGGTGCCCAAGTAATAAAGCTAAGTGTGGGAACTGAAAAAACAGAGAGAAGACCAGAAAAAACGTGGAGAAGAGAGGAGGAATAGCCGCAGGTGTGTTTTTTGGGTTTTTGGAGCCTGTTTTGGCCGTAAATTGCTCATCCGAGGTCGGATTTGAGCACTTTGACATTGTAGACTGGGGTTTTGGGCTGTTCCGGACGCGATGGCGCTGTCCATTTTGCCAAATTCCTCACTCTTTTTCTGTTGTTTTTGTTGTGTAAGTTTCTCCTATGATCGAAACTTCTGCTCTAGTTTGTGATTGTATCTGGCTTATTTTACCCATATTGTGTGAGCTGTTTGCCCCATTGGTGTTGGCCCAAGCTCATTTGTATCTAAACATCAGAAATTCTCCTCTTTTGAGCTGAGTTTTTTGGGTGTGTGTGTGTGTGTGTGTGTGTGTCTGTGTGGAGTGGGCAAGTGGATAATCTCTCTCCTCTCACTCCATAGGTGTGTTCACTGTCTCGGCCAGGTGTGTTGTGTAAGCCGAGTGGTGCCCCATAGTGTGTGTGTGTGTGTATCTTCCCAAGAGTGTGTGTCGGGTCGTTATAGAGGCGATGTGTGTGTTTTCATCCCGCTCACATTCTTTTGGCGCCCCCACGGAGGATCTTCTTCGAGTACCTTCTGCTTCGAGCTTCAAGATTCGAGCTTCGGGATTACAGGTTGCAGATAACAGGTTACAGGTTACAGGGAGAGGTACAGCTACAGGTGATTCACACAGGTACAGGTAGCTGGAGTACAGTGATATACTAGCAGTGATGTCACTTGCAGTTGTTGTGGGAATGCATCACTTGGCGCCTATTTGAGCGCATTGTCTGCTGGATTGTACGTTACTTGTGGAAACTGCCATTGTACGCATTTGTGGAGCCATACTTGGTTGTATTTGGTAGTCCCAGCCATTTCTGAGACTTGGTCTGGAAGATAGTCATTTCTGAGACTTGACTATACGCGATTTGCATTAGCCTTCGTTTGAGGGTCGATAGCGTGAGGTTTTTATTGAGCTGGGGGATTCTCAAATGTAGAGATCCTTTCGGTGATACAGGTAGCTGGAGCACCCTTTTTGTGACCTCGCCATAGGCTATGTACTAGTGAGTCGTACTTGATGCTCGGGTTCTATTGTTGACAGTTTATGCATACATAGACAGTCTATATTTTGGGTTCCTACTGTTCTACTTCTGGGGAAACTCTGTCGAAATTTTCCCAAGTTATGATGGCTAGTTTTTTGGTATTTTGAGCCATTTATGCTGTTATGCTGCTGAAATTTTGGCAAAATCAGAGGTTGAGTCAGGTGTGCCTTCTTGGGAGCTTCATGATTGGCTTTAATGGATGATCAAAATGGCCCTCAGTTCACTCCTTTTCATTTAACTCAAAGAATTCAGATTAATGTTCATGTGTCCAGGAAGATCTTTTTCCAGCAGCGCATAGTCTTTATGTTTGGACCAAGAAGATTGAGAGAGATCCTGGAATGTCCTTTGCCTGTTGTCATTCCGATGATCAACTATGAAAACTCATTTGATGTGCATGTGTTTGTCCTTATCTAAAGTTGAGCTCCATTGAAGTTCTGGGGATTGGGTAGTCAAAAGTTTTGGGTTCTTGCACGTGTGTTCGAAGGGGTTCTCAAAGCATCATAATTTGGGTAGCCATGGCTTTCTCTTATCCCGAGTTTCATGGAAGAAGTGATGAAGATGTGGAAGAATTTTTGGAAAAGATGGAGGTTGCCTGCATTAGCAACCAGATTCATGACCCTGCGCAGATGTTACGCCTTCTCCAAATTTGTTTGAAGAGTGATGCACGAGTTTGGTCTAAAGCATTTGAAGAGGAGTTGCGTGTGGCTGATCCACCTGTAAGATTGAGTTGGGACAATCTACGACATGGGTTGGAAGTGGAGTTTGTGAAGATAGAAGATCCTGACAAGGTGTGGCAAGAAGTACAGGCTTTGGTGCAGAAGGAAGGTGAGCCAGTAGATGCGTACATACGTAAGTTTTCATTGGCATGGGAGCGAATGTGCAAGGCTTTAGCACCACAGGTACCCCCGCCTGACATGATGAAGAAGGACAGGTTCTTAGCTGGTCTTTGGGAGAATATACGTTGGAGAGTGGAGCTAAAGAAGCCTAGGACATATGAAGATGCAGTAGAGGTAGCAAGGAACAAAGAGTGGAAGCTGAGGAAAATGAGCCAGTTAGGGGTGGAGTCTTTGCCAATGAGGTCTGAATTTCAGCCTATAGAGTCTTTACAAGGTCGCATGTCAAGGGTTCATCATGAAACAGTGGTTCCTGTTACTACTCAGGTTATGCCAGCAGTGGTCACTACAGCAGTGCAAGATGATGGGCTAAGGCAAGACATGAGGCAAATGGTAGATTTGATGAAGAATCTCAGCCTAAACATGCTAGGTCAAGTTGGAAATAATCGAGGTCGAGGGAGGTTTGCAAATCAGCAAGGAGGTGAAGAAAGGCCTAGGAATGGTGTTGGACAAAGCAATGGTAGGTTTTGGAGGCAGACGCCCACATATTATAATTGTGGAGATTTGGGTCACATCAGCCCGCAATGTGATAAGCCACCAAGGATGGGGGGAGACATGTATCCATTGCCAAGACAGGTGCTAACTAGGTCAAATGATTATGGCATCGAAATTAAGGGAGACGAAGGATCCAGTAGACTGACCCAGGAGGAAAAGGGAAAGACAAAAGTGCTAAGTGTAGTCACCTTGGAGAAGGCATCAAAGCTAGAGGATACATTAGTGATGCCTATTGGGAAGAGGACCACAGAGGAAAAGGAAGGAAGAAGTGCCCCAGGTCCTAGTAAGAAGAAAGGAAAGATCCATGAAGGCGAGGATGTCAAGGCCAAGAGGAAAAGGAGAGCTCATCGAAAGTTTCATGTTTCAGATTTTCCACTAGGGGATGGGCAATTAAGCTATGACTTGAAGGAGGATCTGACGAGCAGGAAGGCAGATGTAACTTTTGTGCAGCTTATAGAGATGGTGCCTAAGCTAAAGCGACAATGGAAGAGGATGGTTAACCCAATGGAGAAAGAGCCAGAGAGAGGTTCAGTAAAGGTGTTGGCAATGGATGAGCTACCAGACATTTGTCCAATAGTAGATGTGTGGCATAAAAGGAAAAACTTGGGACAAGGTTATGTGGATGGCGGAGCCCAAATATGCGTCATAACACACTCATGCGTTGAGAAGATGGGTCTTACAGTGTCTGGAGTGTCAGGCTTCCGGATTAGATTGGCAAACCATCAAAAGGTAAAATGTTTGGGTGTTGTAAAGAGCTTAGAAGTGGAAGCATATGATGCAAAGGCAGTGGTTGATTTTCATGTGATGCCAGCAGGGTTGGGAGCATATCCTATTATACTAGGCAGACCATGGTTACGTGCAGTGGGAGCTGTTCAAGATTGGCGACATGGTACAATTAGCCTCTATGGAAAGATAGGTACCAAGAAGCTTTATAATATGGACACAAGGAAACAATTAGAGGAGCTTTATGAAGATGAGGATGAGTCTAGTGATGAAGACTCTTCCACAGTGACTGATGAGGACAGTGATAGCACTACCAGCAGTGATGAGGATGCTGATGTTGCATTTCTTTTGATGGACAAAGAAATCAAGGATTCTGGTTTAGTTGCATTTGCGAATGAGGTTGAAGATGAAAGTGAAGGGCCTTATGAAGTGATTGAAGGGCTGATGCAAACCAAGGTCGAATTGTCAAAGAAGCAAGAATTGATGACACAAATGATCAGTGAAGACCTCTCAGCTATGGAGAAGGAGATATATTTGCACATGCAGGTCTATGCCAAAGTAATTGATGGTTTTCTTGATGCAAAGTTGATATATGGCATCTCTACAGGTTTTCCTTCGGAACCAGGTGCAAGCTTGATTAAGCTCTTGATGCAGGGAATGCAAAGTGTTTTTGTGTGGGATCCTGGTGGAATGAGCATCTACTAGTGTTGCTACTGCTGAGCATGAATGCTCTAGCAGGCTAGGGGATGGGCAAATTATGTCAGGAGTTTTTTGGAATAAGGGATTGCGCATATGTACATATACATGCATGGTGCATCAAATAAAGGATTGCCCATTTTCCTTAGCCAGGTGGTTATGTGGGGCCCACATGTGTACAGGTAGGACAGCATGTACATAGTGCATCGATTATCACTATCACCAGTACCAATATGTTTTTTCTACAATAATGAGGATTTTATAGCGCGTAAAACTTCTCGAGGAAGCTATCCGCGGGCCGACGACGTGAGGTCAGCAGGTGCGTCAGATGGCATCTAGTGGCGTCAGGAGGGCGAACGAGGTCAATATTTGCACACGGATGAGGATGGACACAACGTGGGTGTTTTTTTGTGAGAGTTATGCAGAAAGTTCATCATTAGGACCACTTTTTGGGGCCACTTCACGTGATTGCGGGATGCATTATTTGAAAGAAATGAGTGCCAGGTGTGCGCATGGATGCAGCAGGGTGACAACTATGCACTGCGAGGTCAGTTTTTGGCCTATTCGGGGTCCGTTTGAGGTCATCTAAAAGGCCAAGGGTGCCCAAGTAATAAAGCTAAGTGTGGGAACTGAAAAAACAGAGAGAAGACCAGAAAAAACGTGGAGAAGAGAGGAGGAACAGCCGCAGGTGTGTTTTTTGGGTTTTTGGAGCCTGTTTTGGCCGTAAATTGCTCATCCGAGGTCGGATTTGAGCACTTTGACATTGTAGACTAGGGTTTTGGGCCGTTCCGGACGCGATGGCGCTGTCCATTTTGCCAAATTCCTCACTCTTTTTCTGTTGTTTTTGTTGTGTAAGTTTCTCCTATGATCGAAACTTCTGCTCTAGTTTGTGATTGTATCTGGCTTATTTTACCCATATTGTGTGAGCTGTTTGCCCCATTGGTGTTGGCCCAAGCTCATTTGTATCTAAACATCAGAAATTCTCCTCTTTTGAGCTGAGTTTTTTGGGTGTGTGTGTGTGTGTGTGTGTCTGTGTGGAGTGGGCAAGTGGATAATCTCTCTCCTCTCACTCCATAGGTGTGTTCCCTGTCTCGACCAGGTGTGTTGTGTAAGCCGAGTGGTGCTCCATAGTGTGTGTGTGTATCTTCCCAAGAGTGTGTGTCGGGTCGTTATAGAGGCACTGTGTGTGTTTTCATCCCGCTCACAGCGTGAGTATCTTAAAAATCTCATAGATACTAAGGAGTGTTAAAAAAATAAACTTGGGCGCTCAACGGGAACAACAATTCGCTTCTGCAGAGCGACGACAAGGCCGACGAGGGTGAAGCAGGGCACTTGCCACAGGCCCCAAACTGCCGCGTTCAAGGGTCGAAAGCTGCTCGTCTCTACAGGGCGCTCTCAACAAGCCCAAGCACGACCCATATCGCAATGTAAGACCCAGGAGATGCGTAATAGAGATTCTCCACCCAACCCCCCATTATATAGCCCTTGGCATAGAATCTCCCTGTCCGCCTTTAGCAGCTGGCCCTTGGCCCGAGTCCTACTTGCCCACTATGCTAGCAAAACTATGCAAATCAATGGAGATTGATAACTTGTACAACAGACTTGATGGGACAAGAATCACTCATTATGTTCAAACAAATTTGCCAAACAACTTCAAAAACAAATGCATACCTCATTACTGACTTGTGCCGACTCACCTTGTTAGCCGCATGGCCATGATTATTATTTTCAGAAATTCCATGCAAGGCCAATCTTGGCATGGCCATACTCGGCTTCACAAGACAAGAACTGCTCATCGAGACTCCTCTAGAAACCGTTGTTCAACTTGTAATTTGTTACCCATGTAAATTGTAGAATTTTCACCCAACCGGCCTTGCTGAGGGTAGTCGCGAGAACGATCTCTTGCATATCGTCAGGTACCACCAAACCTCCACAATGTTGCACTCACGATCGTTGCTCAAGTCAACAAGGCCGAGCTTAGATCCTTGTTTTTGTGAACCACACCATTCCAAAGGCTTCAGCATCTCTTGTATCTGCGACTCAAAACCTGGAAATCCGGTTTGCTGAGGCTACGAAACCCCAAGGGCTTCGCATTGATGTGCGTATTCAAGTTGGCAAATTAGCAATGTGGACATGCCAAAATTTTCGGGTGTGTGCCGGAGTGGGCACACACCCTTGCTTGCCTTCAAGACCCAAAATAATCCATTGGGCGGCCGTTCAATATGAAATCCTCTAAGAGGATATGGCGACATGGCGTGCAGAAGCCGCATAGGCCAAGAGAAGACGAGGTCCTGGTCGCTACTGTGGTTGGATGATGGCGTTGTTGTGTCGATATAGCTTTGGAATGTCAAGGAGCAGCTGTCAAGCCCGGCCTCGGCCGATTTCGAGCAAGTCGAGGTTCCAACCTCCCTCCTCGCAAGAAGCGTTGCCCATGCAGCAGCCGCAATGGCTTCCCCTGTGTAGAGTGTCTTCACGCCTCATGCAACATGCAAAGCCAGTGGTTGCCCTCTTTCCCCCAAAGATAGAACCATGCTCTGATACCAGTGCAAGGCCCCTTGTGGGACTGCCTTGAGAATGAACCTCCCATTAAATAGCCCCTTGGGCCTCATTCCCTATCCACACTTGCAGTCGGTCCCTTGGGCCTGGTCTTGGACCACCGGGCATTGCCCTTGGCATGAAAATTCATGTAATAAACGGATGCGACCAGCACGTAGGGAATTCATCGCGACACATCATTAGAAAGTAGGAGCTAGTGTCAGTCCCAGAGACTCATATTTGCGTGCCCAGACGGCAGCCCCCTCTCCAACCCTCCACATCGTGCAAGGCACCATGTCAAGTAGGGAATTCACAGCCCCCATTCCAACCCTCCACATCGTGCAAGGCACCTTGTGAGGTAGGGAATTCACATGCAAATCCATGTAGGCTATGAGCAGCTATCAATTGGAACTCAGATGGATGTAGGCTATGAGCAACAGATGATTGGTCCTCGAAAACCGCAAATAATAGCACGAAGGAAGACCTCCTATAGTAAGTCCATGCAAGACCACCAAGCCCACATGCACCGGTCATGCAAGGCAAGGCATTCTGACATAGATTTCTTGGTTTTTGTTCTTCATTCGATCAGTACGATGGCAAGGCCATTCGACAATAGTATGTGATAAAGTATGCAACCATTTGCCAACAGTATTTGATAAGGTATGAAATTAATTTCTTATTAAGCATGTGCTTGTTCTCTATAACATGCACTAGGTGTGTGTACCGCCATCACAATTTCTTACATGCTTATGCACTTTACGTGTTAGCAACACCTAAAACTTGGTGTGCAGACAACGGTCAAGCAAGGCTTGACTTTGCATTGATTGGCAAAATTGGGGTTTTACATGCCAAAATGCACTGTTATTTTCTAGTTTGCACAACATTTAAGGCAAGCAAGGCTTGCATTGAATTACAGAAAGGTCATAAGTTGATTGGACCATAGATTTTGTTGGTCCATATCTCTTTTGATATGTCCTCTTTGAGCTATCCTACGGAGACTTCCATTTAGGTATCTCCCAAAGTGGCTTTCTAAGTTGGTGATATGCTATCAACATCGGAGTTGCTGACACTTTGTGAGTATTCAATTAATGCTAGTATGCATCACGCCAACTTGACAAAGCAGAGGCTTCAACGTGGCCAATTTTCTCTGAATGCTTGGCAAGGCCGACTTTCTTTTGCTGTAATATCTGTCGTGAGATAGATTATCTTTAGCTATGAAAAATGGTAGCATACAGAGTGGGTCTACTGAGATGTTCATGCAAATAAAAGACTTCCCACGTGGGGTATATGCTATGCGCATACATACTTGAGGGAAAAAAAAACACAAATAAAAAAATTACACGTGGGCATGTATTTCATACATACAATATCTCATTGAAGGAGTACATATGGCTATGAGCCAGCTTCGAGCGAACTACCAAAAACCTTGCCATAAGTGGGCGACAAGGTTAGTAAATTTCAAGTTATGTTTGTTCTTGTCTATGTTTTACTTTTTATTTTGGCAAAAGTCTCTCTGCTATGCAAAGCGAAGTGATTGGGCAGACTCCATACAAAGCAATTGTACAAACCACAGTGCTTTGCCTGTCTTCATGTGAAGCACGGCTTCTCTTATGTGCCATAGTATTATTGATTTCTATGATAATGGCACACATCTTTGGCACTATGTGGATATCAGTTCATAGTTTTCGCAAGGGCGCACTGTGATGTATCCATGCCAGTGTAATCGTGCAAGGCATGTATACCAGCGGCTCACATGGTTGAGACTATCTTTGTAGCCAAGGTCTTATCGTTCCATTTTTTGATCTTCATGTATGGCATACTAGTAAGATGGACGTACACCACCCATCATTGCATACGCTTTCGATATAGAACTAGCTCCTCTATCAAGGACAAGCTCAGTTGTTGTTGTTTTTATGTTGTTGCTGTTTTCAGACAGTCACGATCACATACACGGTAAGTGGGTCAAGATGTGACTTCTGGTACCTCTCTCTACGAGGGCATGGTACAATTACACTGATGTACGCTTATAGGATAAGCTACGACACAGACATGGTCTGCGCTGGAGCATTTGACAAGGGTATACAACACATTAGAATAAGGGGATTTACTCACCATCTATTGGCACCTATTTTGGAATGGCTAAGAGCCATTTGTTTGTAGTCTATGAGTGATTGATTTCAAGATCGAACACTTCTATCCAGTCAAGTACCCATCGATTACAATGGACAAGCAAGAGTCTTGCCATTAGTGATTTTTTGGGCATTATTTTAGCACTACACACTTTGAGTGCGAAAATTCAGTTGAGTTCTTGAACGTCCTAAATGTTGTTAAATATGACGTAGCTAAATAGATATTTGAGTAGATTACTTAATGGAGAGAGATAGATTTCACACACAAGAGATTATGGAGTAGAGAGAGAGAGAGAGAGAGAGAGAGAGTACACACGATATACGTGGTTCACCCAATGTGGGCTACGTCCACGGGAAAGCAGCCACTCAATGGCTTTAGCACTTCAAAAGAAGAAGTAGTTTACAAAGGGATTAAACCCTTAATAGAGCTCCCGCCTTGCTTCACTCTCACCTCCTCACATTCACCTAGTTGCATCAACTTCACACTATATAATGTGTGTAGAAATGGCCTCCTTTTATAGGCCAAAAGTGTTGCCCTCTCTCATGAGAGGCAGCCATGTGCAGCCGCCCTTGTGTGAATAAGTCCAAATCGGACCCTCCAATCCGCCCATGTGTGGCCGCCCTTGTGTAGACAAATCCGCTTTTGAATTTGGCCACCGGCCACCGGCCAACCGGCCAACCGATCGGTCATTTTTCGACCACTTTCCGGCCGCCGTTCGGCCATAATATTCCGGCGAGGGAAAAAAAAAGTCTCGGGGGCTTCTGCCCCCAAGGCCCCTAAAGTTGCCCCTGATTCTTGGCCGTGAAAATTTTGGTTTCTGGTGAGTGATTTTCCTTCACGCACGATGGCTTCTCCTCATAATGGGGGCCTTACAAATGTGCGCTTTTACCACAGAAAATTACAAGGGGTAAATCAGGCTCCATACTTATCACTAAACTCATAAGTGCTTATCTCTACCAAAGTGTATAGATGAAGCCAATATTTCAGACAGCACGGTTGTTTACAAAAACCCAAGATTATGGAGTTTTGGGTCTGGAAAAGATCTAGTTGTGAATCCAATTCTACCTTCAGTGGATCTCCTGTTTTATCTCTAGCACTACGGGTGTCTATATGAGTCCAGTTTGGGATAAGACCCACCTCGTGATTATTAAATCACTTATTAAGTGTGCTGGTCAATTTTTGGAATCTTCACACTTGCTTTTTCAAGGAAAGAAGTCCATAAGCTGCCAAGGGCTCGTGGATAATTTCAACTTCCAAGTTGAATTAAGATACTATCGGCTGCTAGTTGAGCAGTTTTCTTGCAACGTTTAACCCAGGGGTTTGAAAATGTTGATTTTACCCAAGGGGTCTAGTTTGCAAAGGCAACACCCAAGGTTATATGTGCAATACTACTTGCATTTCACTAATTTTCAATTGGTGTTCCTAGGCCTTTGCCAATGGTAAATTTAGGCAGGTGCTTTTCACTCCGCTTTAGGTACACTTCTGTTTTGGTTTTGTTTCTTTTGGTTTGATTTTTTTATGTAGGATGCATGAACTATGTTTGCTCTTCAAAGAAAAGACAAGGTCATGTACAAGCCAAGACATTTTGGCTATGTTGTCCACAATAAGTTTCTGCATTATGTAGTTATAGCCCACTTGTGGGGTTTATTTGGCACATGTTGTCACATGGGATACAACATGCTCTAGGAACTCAAGGAGTTCGGTTTAGCCAGTGTGGAGCAAGGCTAATGAGGGTTCCTCTCACTCCTATCGTAGAGTGTTTGCAGTTACCTCCATGAACAGTTACATCTCGTACTTGAAGGATGTTCTTTTTTCAGACATCCTTGCATGTGACAGATTCCACATGTGGAGAATATGAGTTTGTGGGATTGACACTCGTGCCCACTATTTTAATTTTATGTCATGACAAAGTCCCTAGGTGCTGGTCAAATTTGTCTATACCATTTTTATGCCATTGTTGAAAACATTAGTGTATCATCACTCTTGTTTTCGAGGATAAAAACGCTTCTCCAAGGGGGGAGTAATGTCATGCCAAGGGCATACCCAGGGGAGGTCACGGACCTGGGCCAGTCAGTGGCCGACTGCCAGTGTGGAACAGGGGATTCAATAGCCAGGGGCTATATAAGGGAGGTTGGCCGGTGAATCCAAGCCAGGCAGTTCCTTGGGCATTTCACCTTCTTCCTCTCAATCTACTGTCATACCCCGCTAGCTCTCACCATCTTCGAAGGTGTGTGAGGTCTTGGGTCTGAGACCGTGAGGGAATTGATGTGGTGTTTAATAAGTGTTTTTCTTAGTGCTTGAAGTTTCCATCTTCATTGCACTAGCTAGTATTGAGGAAACACAAAGAATTGTATTGTAAAATGTCTCTCTTGATGGGAGAAACCATAATACAAAGCCTTTTGGAGGGGGGACCGGCTACATGTAAATCAGGTCCTCAATTGTTGTCAATAGCTTAATTTCTCTCTCTTTTGAAGTATTGTTCATGCTATCTAACTAGGTGTTATACTTTTTGTTGCTCTCTCCACCCAAGCACTCTTGTTATTCTCATTAGGAATCTATTCTAATGAAATGCTCACTATGTTCATGTTATTTTCCGCTACACACAAGTTACTAGGCCATTAAATGTTACATTGGTATCAGAGCCCAAGGTTTCTCTTTACTTGCTCAAGAAGGGAGGTCCTCAAGCTAGCTATAAATGGTTGGTACTATTAATTGCATTTGAGTAAGTAGAATAGGGATTTTTTAGCCTTGCAGTGCGCCTGCCTTCGTGCAGATAACGTGGCATCACCGTCGAGAGCTATGGTCTTAAGAGTGGAGTCCTATAGGGCTTGCCTACGACTTAACCACTATTGAGGTATTAGAAGCTTGACAGGAGCTGGTGATGTTTTGGTGTTGAACGACCCTCGCTTCTATTCCTTGCAATTAATGGTATTTGAGCCATGGGTACAATAGCTTGAGTGTTTTTTCTAAACGGGGAAATAGGAGTAGAAACTAGGGCTTGAAGTGCCAAAGTACACCTAAAACGTTTGCACCGAAAAGTTGTTAGAATGGCTGACAATAGTAAAGAGAGTGAAATTAATGTTGATAACTTTGATTTTGCTAATGAGCAAGCTACTAATGATGCCCCTATGATTGTTAACTATCTTGTTTCTAGGCTTCAACAAGCCATGGGCAGTCCATCCCTCCAAAGTGAAGTGCAACGGCAACTTCGTGCTCATGGGATTCTCCAAGCTTCCCACCATGACGAGAGAGCACCTAGGAAGCCTCCTTGTGAGACTTCCAAAAGAGGCCTCTCTCCGATTCGGGAAGAAGAAGAGGATCCATACGAAGGGCTCAGAAATTTGCTTCTTGATGACACATCTCCACCGAAGGAATGAGAAAGAAGTGAGTCTCCTGCCACCTCAGCGGAGATGGCTCCATGAAGACGGCGGGCTAAACGTTCTCCATCACCTCCAAAATGGAGAAGACCATCACACACTTCTCCACACCATAATTCAAAGAGGGATGACAAAAATCAAGAGAAGAAAAAGGAGAGAAAGACGACACCCTCTTCTCCATCTTCTTCATCCTCTTTCTCTTATGAAAGTGATGGTGCAGAAAATGAAGATCAAGGCAAGAAAAAGGCGATAAAGAGGTCACCCTCTTCTCCATCTTCGTCAAATTCTTCATCTTCTGAAGAAAGTGATGGTGCAACTTTTGGAACCATCAAAACGAAGAGGCCATAGGAAATCCTATGTCGCGTGGAAGAGGTCGTCCAAGCTCAATAAGTTCAAAGAGGGAGGGAAGAGAATCTCTTTCCTTACCTACGATGGCACCTTTGGTGCTACGGACAAAGTCTTGGCCTTTATCCAACAGTTCGATGCGGTGTTTGGAGATGAGGGCTTCACGTAGTCCTCTAAGCTACACCATGTAGCTATTGAACTTTCAAAAGTCCGCCAGACAATGTGGTCTAGTCTACAGGCCAATGGTGAAGCTCCATGAACATGGAAAGCTTTAAGAGCTTCCATTATGAAGCAGGTTTTGGCCACCAATGCCAAAGACAAAGTACTCACTGAATGGTCAAGCTTGAAGCTCTCTCCCTATGAATCCATTAACAAATATGTAGACAAGTTTTGGGACCTACAACTCAAAGCTGTTGTCTTCAATAAGTTGGATTTTGAAGAGAAAAAGCAACAATTTTGTGTGGGCTTAATTGAAGAAATGGCGGAGTATGTCAACTCCCAAAGGCCACGCACCATATCGGTGGTTATACACCATACTATGGTGGCTTCTCGAATCAATTTCCAAACAGGGGCTAAAAGAAATTCTAAGCCCACGAAAAACAAGGGTTCCAATGACCCTAAGGGGAAGGACAATGTCCAAAAGTCTCCTAAGGGCAATTCCAACAAAGCTAAGGAGAAGGGAGTTTACAAAGGTAAAAACAAACTCTCTCCTGAAGAGCTTGAGCATTATCGCAAGGATAATTGTTGTTTCAAGTGCCCCCAAAAGAACACCCGCCATGAGCCTCCTAGAGCTACCTTGGTTAAAATCCAAGAGGAGGAAACTCACCACAAAGGATCTCCTCTATGCCATGCTTTTGGAAAGGTAAGAGAACATGATGCTTTTATTCTCTTTGACCCTGGTTCTACTCACAATTTCATATCCACAGAGTTGGCCATCAAGCTAGGCATTCAATCCTACGACATGGGAGATGTCCTACCCACAGATGGTGCTTTCAAGGGGAAAGAAGCTAGTAACTCCCTTAGTTGAGAAATCGAGGGTCCATGTCCAAAGCTATGTGGACAAAGAGGCCTTCTTTATCTCTCCTCTCAAGCATGACCATGTAATCCTAGGGGCACCATGGTTTGATCGCATGGCTACCAATGTTAAATTCCTTGAAAGGAAAATCTACTTTAGGTTCAGGGAAAAAGATATGTACATAGATGCTAAGCAAATGGGTAACACCATATCCATTGTACATACGCAAGCTTTCAATAAGTCAATAAAGAGCTCTATTTCTATGTACATGATTTTTGTTAAAGATTCTCAAAATGAACCTAATGTTTTACCAAAATAAAATATACACACTCACAAGGAATTAGAGTTAATCAATTTTCTCAAGGGGTTTCAAGATGTCTTTATTGACGACATCCCTAGTGAACTACCTCCTAAACAAGGCAATGATGACCATGCAATTGAACTCCTTCCAAGAAGTTCACCGCCTAATCCTTATAGAGTTTCTCAAGCTCAACAAGAGGAGATTATGCGGCAAGTGCATGAGTTAGTTGAGAAGGGCATGGTTAGGCCTAGCTCATCTCCATTTTGCTCACCTATGCTATTAGTGCAATAGAAAGACGGCACATATCATATGTGTGTCGACTATAGAGCACTAAATAGGATCACTATCAAGAATAGGTTTCCTATCCACGGGTAGAGGACCTATTTGATAAGCTACAAGGATTGACCTACTTCAGTAGGATTGACCTAAAAAGTGGCTATCATCAAATAAGGATAGTTGATCAAGACATTGTAAAGACCGCATTTTGCACTACGTTTGGTCTTTACAAATACATTATCATGCCTTTTGGCTCGACCAATGCACCAGCCACATTCAACCACTTGATGGAGAAGTTATCCAGGCACCACCGAACCTTTACTGGAGTGTTCTTTGATGATATCATCATCTACTCTAATTCATTAGATGAAAACAAGCAACACCTCCAGGTAATATTTCAAGTTCTAAGAGAGAATAAACTTTATGTTAATCGAAAGAAAAATGAATTTTTCTTACAAGAGATTCAGTATTTAGGTCACATTATCTCTCAAGATGGCATCCAAATGGATCCATCAAAATTAGAGGTAATAAAAGGATGGCCAAAACCAAGGAATCTTCATGAACTAAGAAGCTTTATAGGTATGTGTGCATACTATAGACGCTTCATAGAAAAGTTCTCACAAATTGCAGGACCATTACCTGACCATGTATACCTACCTAACATTAGGTATACATGGTCTGCCAAGGAGAACAATGCTCTCAAAAAGCTTAAAGAAAAGCTTATCTCTCAACATGTGCTTACACTACCGGATCTCTCAAAGCCATTTGAGGTCCAATGTGATGCTTGTGGTGATTGCCTTGGAGCTATTTTGCTTCAAGAAGGGCATGCCATAGCCTATGAAAGTCGAAGGCTTGACCCTGTTGAGCAAGCTCTAGGCATATATGAAAAGGAACTCCTCGCACAGTTCTACATGCCTTAGACTCATGGAAGCACTATTTATTGGGGACTCCTTTCATTCTGTGAACGGATCACCAAAGTCTTAAGTGCATCATGACGTAGATCAAGCTCTCCAACAAACAAATGAGGTGGGAAAATTTCCTTTTGCAATTTCATTTTCATATTGCTCACATTGCTGGCAAGCATAATCAAGTAGCCGATGCACTCTCAAGAGGGCCGAGAGTGAATGCGGTTTCCATAGCAACTCACAATGATCTATCTTCAATGATAGATGAGTATGCTATTGATCCCAATTTTAGAGATGTGATGTCAGCCCTTGCACTAGGGAAGAAAGAGGAACCATTTACTTTACAAGACGGTTATCTTCTCTATGGAAATAGACTATGCGTTCCTAACTCACTCCATTAGAAAGTAATGTATGAATCTCATGCTCCTCCTTATGCGAGGCATAGAGGGATTCAGTCTACCCTAAAAGGGATTGAAACATATTTCTATTGGCCTACCATGAAAGAAACATACAAGAGTATGTTTCTAAATGTGTGGTATGCCAAAAGACAAAATTTGATAGAGGGAAGCAACCTGGATTGCTTCAACCTTTGCCAATCCCTAATTCACCATGGGAGAGCATATCCATGTATTTTATCTTTGGATTGCCTAAGTCTATCCATGGGAATACAGGAATATGGATGATAGTAGATAGGTTTAGTAAACAAGCTCATTTTACACCTGTCAAAAAGACTATCAAAGCCCATCAAATGGCAACCCTCTTCATATCACAAATCTTCAAGTACCATTGCTTGCCAATGTCCATAGTGTCGGATAGAGATCCTAGAATGACCAGTAACTTCTGGAAGGGTCTCTTTGAGAATTAGGGACAAGGCTAAACTTCTCTTTGTCCTATCACCCGCTCACCCGCAAACGGATTGCCAAAACGAAATAGCTAACCTAATAGTTCTTGATCTACTAAAAGCCTATGTAGGAGAAGTAGATCAAAGATCCCAATGGGAGAAGTACTTAGCCTTAGTGAAGTATACCTACAATAACACTATCCATACTTCCATGGGAAAAGCACCTTTTGAGATAATTGAGGGAAGATAAAAAAGTCCCCTGCTACTTAAGGTACACGAGAAGATGAGTATAGCCGAGATCTACAATAATCTTTCCAAAAGATTAAGGATGCTATCTCTATCTCACATCAGAGGGAAAGTTGCAGGAGCTTTTGTCAGGCCAAATGGCATAACTCTAAAAGTATAACAACCCCAAGGAGTGATGAAGGTTGTTTTTAACTGATCTTCCAATGCGATACCTATTTGAAAGTAACCTGAGTAGCCATCACACACAGTGTACTTCTCATGAGCAACTACCTCATTTAGTATCTCATCCTGAAATGGGAGGGGAAAGTGATCTCTTTTTGTTGCCTCATTGAGTGGACGGTAATCCACACACACCCTCCACTTGCCGTTTTTCTTAGGAGTGACAACAACGGGAGAGACCCACTCTGAATTCTCCACTGGATAAATGAAACCTGCCGCTATAAGCTTTCTTAGCTCCTTGAGTAAAGTCTGCTCCTTGATGACTCCTAGCCTTTGTAGCTTCTGAGCCTTAGGTGTGACCTCTGGCTTCAACTCGATTAAGGCACACAACAGGCAAGAATCCTACGAGACACCAAAAGTACTATGCTAAGTTAGCAAAAAGGTACTATGGTCCCTTCCAGATTCTTAGGCCAATCAATGAGATGGCCTATCAACTCAAGTTTCCTAACCATTGGCTCGTACAAAATGCTTTTCATGTGAGCCTACTAAAGCCTTACAAAGGAGAGCCACCTCAAGAACTAAGTATTGAAGACCCACCGGAGATCGAGGACCAAGAAGAGGTGCTGCAGCCCGAGTCCATTCTCCAACATGAAGAAAAGGTACTAAGAGGCGGTAAGACTATTCGACGATATCTTATTAATTTTAAGAATGATCCTTTTGAAGATGCTAGATGGATGCAAGGCATACAATTAAAGGATAACCTAAACCTTGTCAATGCTTACAATGCTTCCCTAGAGTAAGCAAATGTACAAATGTTTAAAATGAACAAAGTTTTTGTCTTATAAGACTCTCTTTTTCTTCATTGTGCACAAATGTGAAGTAGTATGCATGCTTAGATCAAGTTTGCGGAGATGACGTCTCCCAAACACCAAGTAGATCTTGTCACTCTACTATGGAAGATTGATAGGACTAATGTGCAGACATGCTTGCGGCAGCTTAGGATCTCAAGCACCAAATGGACTAGTCATCCATTTTGGAATGATGTTGTAGGTTAACATAGGGATCCTCTACCCGCTAGAAAAAGGACTAACGAATATGATTGATCTTCTCTACCCCATAGTCGAGGATGGCTCTGATTTCAAGAGAGAGGTAATGTCATAATAACTAATATCTAATTCTCCTAAATAATTTTCTCATGTTAAACTAATCATTTAATATGGGGAAGTGCTAGGGGAGAAAAATCTAGAATATTGGTTAAGCTGGTAGACCAGCCACAGTAGGGATCCAAAAGAGGGAAAATAGGGATCCAAGGGGGGGGCCATGTACAAAAGAGCAAGGTGCAACAATGGGCTTAAAAGACCCTAAGGTTCAACCCATTAAGACTTCCAAAATGCTAAGGTTCCAAAATTCAAAGGTTGTGTCCAAAGGTCAAAAGCCTAGGAAAATTGGATGCTTTGTGTGTGCTCAAAATGTCTTTATGCATCCCTACATAGGAGGGGGAGAGCCCTAGAAGTAGGAGATGACAGAGAAACACACACACACACACACACACACTCACAAGCTCATCTACACAAAGGGAAAGAGGGACACATGTCAGCTCCCTAGCCCAGATGCCCACAAGGTGTACTCAAATCCTATTGGATGGCCATGGAGGTGGACCAATGAGAATTAGGCTAGAGTAAATCTAGTTTAATTAATTTAAAAACACTTAATAAAAGAACCAATAAGAATCAAGCTCTCTAGAAGACTATTGGACAGTCTCCCAAGGGGTCCAATGAGCATTCAACAGCCCAATGGCTTGCCTGATTCCTATTGGCCAGGAGACAAAGGGGTCCAATGAGAGTTTAGTTGCATTAATTAATTACCTAAATCTCTCACAAAATGGGAAAGGGGGACACATGTTAGAAGGCTATCGCTTATGCTGCTTAAATTTTATTGGCTAAGCCTGGCATGGGCCAATATGGTGTGAGCATGAGCAAATAGCAACAGGGGTTGACCAAGAGAGAGAAGGGGATCATTTTTCAGAGGAATTATTGCATACACACTCACACTAGTCTATGTGTGGAGTAAGAAGACTCTCTCTCTCTCTCTCTCTCTCTCTCTCTCTCTCTCTCTCTCTCTCTCTCTCTCTCTCTCTCTCTCTCTCTCTCTCTCTCTCTCTCTCTCTCTCTCTCTCTCTCCTTCTCAAGCTTTAATGAAAAGCTTATCACCTACTCCAAGCTTGTGAGAAGGGAGGCCTACACCAACAACTCTTGGCTTTGTGATGCAAATCCAACCAAGAGCCAAGCTTCAATGCATGCTCATCTCCTCTACCATGCTAATTACTAAGCTAAGCTATGCTAGCATGAGTGGTTATGTGAGGATATGTACATCTTTCTCGTAAGACTACTCCTTCTTCCACAAAACTTCATCAGATTGTAACTATTTTAAAAGAAAAGGATTCGCTTCCTTCTTTGCGCGGTATTGTTAATTCGTTGCAGGAAGAAGAAAAATGACTACCACGTGTTAGTTCTACCATACCTACTGCATATGTAGCATGAGGTTACACCTCGACTGCAACTTCAACCAGACCTACTACCAGCACTAGACCTTGTGCAATCTATGGCCGCAACAATCATCAAACCAAGGATTGTTTCAATAAAAATCATTGCATCCACTGTGGAAAGACCAATCATCCTTCAGATAAGTGTTTTAAGAATAGCAAACGACAAATAAACATGGTTGATGGTAATGATGATTGTGAAGCACCAATGCTTCTCGTAGAAAGTGATGTACTGTATGCTACCTTTTTTATGTTAGTCATTTGTCAATAATTGTACGGGTTATAGACACTACCACGTAAGACCGCCCTTTGTTTGGTTTTGAGTTCTGGTTGTTTCACGTTGATAGTTGTTTGAGGGAAGCGCACACAAACATCTATGTTATTGTCAAGAGTGGAGACTTCTACTCAACTCTACCATGGTTTGTATCAAGTCCATAGTCAGTAATTTGGGCTTGGGAGGGGGGGAGGGGGGGGGGTTTGTTGGGTTCAAGCCCTTATCGGCATGTTTGAGTCGTGTGAGAACAAGTCCTAAGGCATGCAAATAAACTCTACTTCATTTAGAAGTTTTCATGGAAAGTCCAACTCTATATATGTAGCAAGTCTTTTAATCAATTGATATAGTGTGTCTTTGTTTTGCATATCGACTCTCTCTCCCTCTCTCTCGTTCATCCCCTATGCATGCTCTCAGTAGGTCGCCATGGATTTTTGGCTCCATCCTCTCTAGCCGTTGGCTCCAACACTTGATCCTATCCATATATTAATAAATGTAGGCCACTCTTTGTGGAAACATCTTATTGGTTTGAAATCCACAAAAGCAGCTCAAAACGACTTAAAATATCAAAATTACAAACACAACTTGTGGCCCCATGTTGATGAAGAGATGGGTCAAAAAGAATATACACCTGCACCATGGGTACTTACCTCCAAAGAGATTGACACCATTATTCAAACAATACGATCTATTTCCACACCCACGGGATATGGTGTCTCTTTGAAAAATATATTCACTATGGATGATACGAGTCTTTCAAACTTGAAGACATATGATTGGCATACTTTCATCAAGGTAACCCAGTATTTTTTTAATCGTAACAACTCTTTCCCCCAACCAAGAGATATTAATTTGACTATAAATTGATAGATGTAGCATGTTCTCCCCCTTGTTATTGATGGTTGCTTAACAAATGGTATCTGAGATGTTATCTATTGTTTAGGCAAGCTAGAAAGGTATGTGTATAGCTCACGAATGTTTGTTTATGTACTTTTAATAAACATTTCACACATTATTCTTCTATTTGTTAATAGATTAATAACGTCTAAAGGAGATTGATACAAGGTCAATACCGCAAAAGAAAAGGGAATTCATTGAGCTCTTTTGTTTGGTAGAGAAAGAGTTCACGACATCCTTTTTTAATATCCAATTCCAAGTACTCATTCATCTTGTGGATGACATAGAGATTGCAGGTGTTGTTAGCATTGATTGGATGTTTTGGGTTGAAAGATTTATAAGAGTTTTAAAGGGGCTTGTTTACCAAAGAGCACGACCAGAGGGTTCAATGGTCGAGGGATGTGTGCTTAGAGAGTGCATGTATTACAATTCAAAGTACCTTGAGTGTGTCGACATAGCTTCTCCTCGAAGATGGACAATGAAAGAGTCTTCTACATTGTCAGATGAGGTGTTATGTAGCAAGGGTATTCCTCGCAAGCTCACAACTGCAGAATGCTTGAACATATCCACGTTTGTTATTTACAACTCACTGAAGTGCATGTGTGTCCATCTATGGAGAAGAGAGGAGAAGAGGATACCTTGTGTTTGCAAGGGATAAAAACTCACTCTCTACATGTGAGACGCCTTATTCTATTATGTACATAATGAATAAGTATAGTAGGTGAGCACCTAGCCTAACCGACCACATGGGGCTTTACCCCAACAACCTCCCATGTAAAGGCCAGTGTGGTTGTGAGAGAGAAAAGAAAACCGTACAAAACCTGTACAAGGCCATCAGAAGTATGACCTCAGCCAACACCCACTGGCTCACTAAATTTGTGTGCATCCAGCTCTAATCATAGAGAAAGTATAGAGCGATCGATACCATACTCCTCACCAAAGCTGCACACATCCTGTGGGCATCTCACCCTATGCTGCAAAGTGCCCCTATACTCATGGCCAACATCAGTCACTACATGACTAATTGCTCCCACTGCAAATGCACCTAGTGCAAATGCAATCTCGGGTCTCAAGATCAATATCTCGTACATGAGACTCCCAAATGCTGATGCAATCCTAGAAATATCTGCCAATCTGACCATCTCAGTCAAATATGGCTCAGAACTGCACTCATGGAAATCACCCTGACACCCAAACTCCGATCCTTGGAATCCATTCTTGTGTTCATCGCATGTCACATGCGCACCAAGTGCATCTGTCTATGTTGAACCCTGTGTGGTAAGAGCAATGCCTAGCTCTAACTCACACACATCAGCCTCTGGCCTAAGCATATCCATGAATGACTGAATCACAGTTCAATCCTCAGCACTCAAGCCATCCATATCTGTCATCATATCCACAAATGACATGCTCTGTTGCACAACTGGCTCAACATGCTCACAAATTGGAGCATCATGCAACCTGTCCGCCACGAGGGAGACATGCCTCATCTCTCTACATAGTTGCGTACTCACAAAGACTGTGCCATCTCGTACATAACGTACTTGCATCGCATGAATCGTGCCAACACTAGTGCCTCTTGCTATGACTAGTTGTCCACGATGCAATCTGAAACTGTGCTCATCCAACACTACCTGGCATCCATTGTCTCGTAACTGACTCACAGAGATCAAGCTCTGCATCAAGCCTGGCACATGGCGTACATCTTGCAACACGTACGGTGCACCACTCAGCAATTAGTCTGACATCTCCAGCACCAACTATGTCATGCACTGAACCATCAGCTAGACACACACATCCAAGCATACCACTAGCATATGTGCTAAACCACTCACGACTCGGCGTGACATGAAATCTAGCACTCACATCTAGTATCCAATGTGAAGGTAATGTGTCGTCAAAAACCGGCATAAGAAAGTCAAGAGTAAACATGGAAGCAAAGTCAACATCTCTGTGATTGAGTGCTCCTCAAGCTTCGTGCAAGGCAGTCCTCGACAGCAGCACCAAAAATGTGCGCTTTGCCATGCGTGGCGAAGGCTGGGAACTTGCTTTGTGCACTGTGCGAGCCTTGAAAGGCTGCAATCACACAACTAGATAGTCCTAGCAAGCTCAAATAAACAATGGTGTGTCACTCACCGCTCAATGCTTCTGTCGTCCTGAAGGATCCTGTGCTGCGAAGAAGAAGGAGCTGCTGCCGATACCATGCTCAACTGCCTCACCGCCACCAATGCGATCGCAATGCTCTCTGTCTCTCTCTCTCTCTCTCTCTCTCTCTCTCTCTCTCTCTCTCTCTCAAGCATACACACACACACATACATACGTGAGCACATGAAAGAGAGGGAGATAGAGATAGAGCAAGAGCACTTCTTAGCTTACACCTCCAAGAATGAGGATTTTTAAGTCAAATGGACCTTTTATAAGAATTTAACCCATTCACACATGGGTGCCCATAGTGGTCAGTCGTTGCAAAACTATTGTAAAAATAAGAAAAGTGGTGCACCTCTCACCGACGATCACCTACACACCTTTTATAAAAGTTTAACCATTCACAGATGGGCGCCCACAGTGACCAGTCGTTGCAAAACTACTGTAAAAATAAGATAAGTGGTGCACCTCTCATCGGCGATCAACTACACACCTGTTGGATCGATAAGCCTGGTCCATGAATTAGTCAAAAGAATAATAAGGCATCCATTGAAGGTGATAGGGTGTCTGTGAGGGTTAAGACAAGGCCGCTAGGGAAAATTTATTTCTACAAGGAGGGAGAGTAATGGTCTTGGAAAAATGCATCGCAGGACGGTGCAAGACCTATGGGACCAACCTTAAAATGACAGCATGGAATTGTAATGGATCAATGAAGCTAGATGTAGACGCTTATGTAAAGAGGATCGGGGGAGACATCTAGGGGCTCTCATATATATAGGATGCAGTAGCAAAGGCATACCCACACACTGAACCTGGGTTGCGACGATATTCTAGGAGCATACCCCAAAATAGATAGTTCTATTATTGCTTTGTGGGTTTCCACAAAGTCTTTGATATAGTTTCTAGAGCTAGATTGATGTGAAGACTGCAGGAGATGGGGGTATTCAAAGAGTTGATTTTGAGGATCATGGAACTATACAAAAGTTAGTGGTGGGGATTGTATGCACTCTAGATGGGATTTTTGATTTGGTTCACGCCACTATTGGGGTGAAATAGGGTTGGCCGCTATCTCCACTGTTTGGCATGTATGTGAATGAGGTTGCTAACTACATTGAGAGGTTCGGTGATAGAGTAGCACAGCTGGTAGGGACAAGGATCCCATTGGTGAAATAGGGTTTGACGCTATCTCCTACACTATTTGGCATGTATGTGGATGAGGTTGCTAACTACATTGAGAGGTTCGATGATAGAGTAGCATAGTTGGTAAGAACAAGGATCCCATTATTGTTATATGCTAATGATATTGTGTTGATCCCACTATTGTTTTATGTTGATGATATTGTGTTGATGCTTTGTACACATTTGCTCACGATAGTGGATTGTCTATTAACCTGGGGAAAACCAAGGTTATGGTGTTTAACACCACACCACCGTGGGTCAGAAGGTCAGCACCACCCACTTTTACATATGGCCAGGGGATAGATGGTGGAGTATATAGGTGCATACACCTATCTTGGGGTAGTCTTCAATGGACCAGTGTTGTCATTGAGGAGAGCAACAAAAACTAGATTGACAAGAGCTTATGCAGCCTTAGGATGATTGGAGAAGATTTTTTCGCAGGTTCAATTCCAGGAACCTTGAACAAAGCTATGGCTTTTTGACACTCTAGTGGCTTCAGCTATGCTTTATGGGGCCGAGATCTGTGTTGGGTCAACCCAACTTGGGCAACCATTTATGTATGAATGCCTCTGTAAAGCCTTTATAAGGCTCACTAAAACATAATTGAAATCCCTCTTCCATTTGTGTGCAATCATGATCGTTATCTTCTCTTCTCCTTTTATTCTCTCTCTCTCTCTCTCTCTCTCTCTCTCTCTCTCTCTCTCTCTCTCTCTCTCTCTCTCTCTCTCTCTCTCTCTCTCTCTCTCTCTCTCTCTCTCTCTCTCTGATACCACCTTTTGAGCTAGTGAAGCAGATGGCTTCTCTCACAGATATTGTTGGGGTCAAACCAACTTGGGCAGTTGTATATGTATGAGTGTCTTTGTAAAGCCTTTATAAGGTGCACTAAAACATAATTTAAATCCCTCTTCCATTCGTGTGCAATTGTGAGCCTTATCCTTCTTCTCCTTATCCTCTCTCTCTCATATGCTTGCTCTCCTTGCCATGTCTACGAGAGAAGCCATTCACTTTGCGAGCTCAAGAGAAGGTATCACATCTATATGGTAGCAATTTTTGGAGCAGGAAATAGCCAAGTTCGTTGTTCATAAATCTTGGAAATAAAGAGCAAGTGGAGATGAGCATCGAAGCAAAAGAAAACACGTAGTGCTAGGCATATCAAAGCTTGGAGGAATCTCACAGAGAGAGAGAGAGAGAGAGAGAGAGAGAGAGAGAGAGAGAGAGAGAGAGAGAGAGAGAGAGAGAGAGAGAGAAGAGAGGATAAGGCTCAAAATTGCACAAATGGAAGAGGGATTTCAATTATGTTTTTGTGAACCTTATAAAGGCTTTACAAAGACATTCATGCATATACGGCTGCCCAAGTTGGGCTGACCCCAACAATCATCCCCTTCAGCCAAAATTGGCATAATCTTCGTGAGGACGCCCCCTAGAAGTAGACTCACTCTCTCATGACACCAAAGTTTTTGAAGATCCATGCCCTGAGGAGATGATCAATCCACAAAAGGGAGTATGCCCAAAACTTTGCAGAAAGTTCAAACTTCTCACGAGAAAACTCCTTTGTGAAAAGATCTTCAAGGTTGTCCTGTGTTGACACATAAGCCAAGCTGTCATGTCCTGTTGAGAGTCTCTCCCTGACATAGTGTTAATGCACCTCCATGTGCTTTTGCTTTGTGCAAGCATGAAAAATTGGGTTCCTTGCAACTATCAATGAGCTCTGACTGTCAGTGTAGATAGTGTTGGCAATGTCCTGTCCAACACCCAGATCAGCCATAAGACATCCGAGCCATACACACTCAACTGTAGCTATGAAGACTTCCTTGTACTCAGCCTCACAACTACAAGTGGCCACAGTAGGTTTCTTCTTGATCAACCATGATATTCATGAACTGCCAAGCATGAAACAAAAACCACTTATGGACACTCGTGTGTCAAAACAACCATCCCAATCTGAGTCCAAAAAAGCATGTATGTCTGGCGACAGTGATCCTTCCTTGGGATAAAACAAGCCAAGATGTAAAGTGCCACTCAAGTAGCGGAAAATCCTTTTGACAACCTGCCAATGAGTAGACCTTGGGCTATGCATAAATATGTTGACCTGTGAGATTGCAGACTCAATATCGGGTCTTGTGTTGCATACATAAATGAGGCATCCAGCAGTAGTTTGGCAAAGAGTGACATCAACAGGATCACCAGCATCATAAAAGACTCAATTTCAAACCTGTTTCCATGGGAGTGGCAATAGGTTTGCAATCCTTAAGTCCAAAACTTACATAGCAATGTCTTTATGTAACTTTTCTAACACAAGGCAATACCACCATCACATTGCTTAAAGTGTATACCCGAGTAACGATGCAACAACCCCAAATCTTT
Organism: Adiantum capillus-veneris; assembly: GCF_014529385.1. Lineage (NCBI taxonomy): Eukaryota > Viridiplantae > Streptophyta > Polypodiopsida > Polypodiales > Pteridaceae > Adiantum > Adiantum capillus-veneris. The sequence continues at coordinate 122,126,311 of NC_140956.1, forward strand.
CATCTTGAAAGTATCATTCAAATCAGCCTTATTCAGCAATATGTCTCTCATTTGGTCCAATGATCAGCAAATCATCCATGTAGAGAACCACAATGAGAAGTACATCACCCTCATGCTTTACAAACAATGTGCTTTCTGTTGGACTGTTACAAAAGCCTTGTTTGACCAAATGAGTGTCATCCTTCTCATACCAAGCACGAGGAGATTGCTTCAACCCATACAAAGCTTTATTACATTTACACACTTTATCCTCTTGTCCTTTCTTGACAAACCCACGAGGCTGTATTCTCATACCAAGCACGAGGAGATTGCTTCAACCCATACAAAGCTTTGTTACATTTACACACTTTATCCTCTTGTCCTTTCTTGACAAACCCACGAGGCTGTATTACATAAACTTCCTCAAATATGTCACCATCCAAGAAAGCAATAACAATGTCTAATTGATGTACATCCCAACCAAAATGAGCTTCCAATGCACATAGAAAATGCACAGTAGTCATACGACAAGTGGGAGCAAAAGTCTCTTCATAATCTATGCCTTTTTGTTGTGCATAACCTTTTGCAACAAGTCGAGCCTTATAGTGATCAATCTCACCATCTGGTTTGCATTTCAACTCGTAAACCTACTTCATACCAATGGCCTTTTTGCAAGGAGGCAAATCACATAAAGTCCATGTGTCATTTTCTATAAGTGCATCATATTTTGATTGCATGGTAGCCATCCAATTTTTTGAATTCGGTGCTTCATCAATAGCCAGAGGTTCCTCAACATCATGTAAGCTAGACACAACCAAAGCATAACAATTTGATGCATAAGATGCATGGTGAGGGCCTGGACAAGAACAACTAGACAAAGGTGCATTCAATTTACTGTCATGCAATGTATGCACCAGCCATTTTGACATACCTCTAGCTTGCTCATTTTCAGCCCTTTCCTCATCAAGTACATCATGTACATCTACATAAATAATAGGCTGATCTGTAACATTTTAAAAAACCCCCCATAGGATGTACATTTGCCTCATTGGAATTTACATTCAAACTTCCACCACTAAAAAGAGGCAACAAAGTGTCATAAATGTCATGTGCACTTACATTATTGTCTCTAGTACATGACAACAAGGGCTGAACAAAATCTCCCACAAACACAACATCTCGTGAAACTAGAATACGCTTTGTTTGTGGATGATACAACCTATAACCTTTGCTTTCAGCACTATAACCAACAAAAATACTTTCGACAGCCTTATCATCCAATTTTTTGCGTTGTGTTTGTGGCAGCAAAGCATATGCCAAATAGCCAAAATCACGTATGTGCTCAATAGAAGGCTTTCTATCATGCCATGCTTCATATGGAGTAATAGACTGCAAAGCTTTTGTAGGACACCTGTTACATACATAAGTGGCACACATGATGGCCTCAAGCCAAAAAGAATGCGGCAAAGTTTGACTTTTGACCATACATCGTGCCATTTCCATAAGTGACTTGTTTTACCTCTCAGCAACACCATTTTGCTGAGGTGTATAAGGCTCACACAATTAGGGTTGCAGGAAAACACAGTCAGCTTGGAGAAGACAAAGGAAGCTCAAGGCACACAATAGAGAGTGTTTTATTTAGTGTGCTATGGAGAGATAGATAGCCCTAGAGTGATGGGCGTATATACAATGCACGAGGGACAAAACCTCCTAAAGAGGGAAAAAATGCCCCAGCGGTCCTAGTGTGTTCACACACATCACTACCACATGTATATGGTAACAAATTCCCCCTGGAGTGATGCGGTGAACAAGAGGTGGCACATGAGTAAAGGGAAGTTCCATGCCCTGAGGACATGATCAGTCCACAAAGGGGAGTAAGCCCAAAGCTTTCGGGAAAGCTTGGAGCTTCTCACAAGACAATGCCAAAAGTTGTCCTGTGTTGGCACATAAGCCTATCTAATCTCTCCTGATAAGAGCCTCTCCCTGACATAGTGGTAATGCACCTCAATGTGGTTTGTGCGAGCATGAAAAATTGGGTTCCTCACAACTTCCAATACGCTCTGTCTGTGAGTGTAGATAGTGTTGGCAGTGAGGACTACCCTATACTCAGCCTCACAACTAGAAGTGGCCACAGTAAGTTGCTTCTTGCTCAACCATGATATACCTGAACTGTCAAGCATGAAACAAAAACCACTTGTGGACACTCACATGTTAAAACAACCAGGCCAATCTGAGTCCGAAAAAGCATGTAAGTATGGCGGTAATGATCCCCCTTGGGATAAATCAAGCCAAGATGTAAAGTGCCACTAAGGTAGCGGAAAATCCTCTTGACAACCTGCCAATGCTTAGACCCTTATGGATAAATCTGCTAACCTGTGAGACTACAAACTGAATATCCGGCCTCCTGTTGCTTACATAAATGAGATATCCAACAGCAGTTTGGTAAAGAGTGACATCAGCAGGATCACCAGCATCATGTAGACTTAACTTCAAACCTGTTTCTATGGGAGTGGCAATAGGTTTGCAATCCTCAAGTCCAAACTTACATAACAATGACTCTATGTAACTTTTCTAACACAAAGAAATACCGCCATCACACTGTTTAAACTGTACGCCCAAGTAATGATGCAACTGCCCCAAATCTTTCATCTTGAAAGTAGCATTCAAATCAGCCTTAAATTCAGCAATACGTGCCTCATTCGGACCATTGATCAGCAAATCATCCACATAAAGAACAACAATGAGAAGTACATTGCCCTCACTCTTGACATTCAATGTGCTTTCTGTTGGTCTATTACGAAAGCCTCGTTTGACCAAATGAGTGTGAGATTTCTCATACCAAGCACGAGGATATTGCTTTAACCCATACAAAGCCTTCGTACATATGCACACTTTTTCCTCTTGTCCTTTCTTGACAAAACCACGAGGCTGCGTCTCATAAACTTCCTCAAATATGTCACAATTCAAGAAGGCAGTAAAAATGTCTGATTGATGTACATCCCAACCAAAATAAGCTGCCAATGCACATAGAAAATGCACAGTAGCCATACAACAAGTGGGAGAAAAAGTCTCTTCATAATCTATGCCTTTTTGCTGTGCATAACCCTTTGCAACAAGTCGAGCCTTATGGCGATTAATCTCACCATCCGACTAGGTTTCAACTTGTAAACCCACTTCGTACTTATGGATTTTTTGCTAGGAGGCAAATCACATAAAGTCCATGTGTCATTTTCTATAAGTGCATCATATTGCATGGCAGCCATCCAATTTTCTGAATTTTGTGCTTCATCAAAAGACAGAGGTTCCTCAACATCATGTAAGCTAGACATAGCCAAAGCATAACAATCTGATGCATAAGTTGCATGGCGAGATCCTGAACGAGTACAACTAGACAAAGGTGCATCCAATTTAGTGTCATGCAATGTATGCACCAGCCATTTTGGCATACCTCTAGCCTGCTCATTTTCATCCCTTTCCTCATCAAGTACATCATGTACATCTGCATCTGTAATAGGCTGATCTGTAACATTTTTGGAAACCCCCATAGGCTATACATTTGCCGCATTGGAATTTACATTCGAACTACCACCACTCAAAACAGGCAACAAAGTGTCGTAAATGTCCTGTGACCTTACATTACTGTCTCTAGTACATGACACAAGGGCTGGACAGAATCGTCCACAAACACTACATCCTGTGAAACCAAAATACGCTTTGTTTGCAAATGATACAACCTGCAACCTTTGCTTTCAGCACTATAAGCAACAAAAATACATTTGACAGCCTTATCGTCCAATTTCCCATGCTGTGTTTGTGGCACCAAAGCATATGCCAAACAGCCAAAAACATGCATGTGTTCAATAAAAGGCTTTCTATTATGCCATGCTTTATATGGAGTAATAGATTGCAAAGCTTTTGTAGGACACTTGTTAAGTACATAAGTCACACATGATGGCCTCAACACAAAAACAATGCGGCAAAGCTTGACTTTTGACCATACAACATGCCATTTTCGTAAGTGACCCGTTTTTCTACTCAGCAACACCATTTTGCTGAAGCGTATAAGGCACTGTACATTGGTGTTTTATCCCACGACTATCCAGAAATTCATTAAATTCATGAGACATATACTCCCCCCCTCAATCGGAACGGAGGGTGCCCACTTCAAAACATTTTCAACCATAGCCAAAAATTGTTTGAAGCACATAAAGACTTCCGACTTCGCTTTAAGTGGAAATACCCATGCATGCCTGGAGTAATCATCAATGTATACGTGGTTCACCCAATGTGGGCTACAATAAAGCATCCACTCAATGGCTTTAGTACTTCAAACAAGAAGTAAGTTACAAAGGGATTATACCCTTTTGGAGCTCCCACCTTGCTTCACTCTCACCACCTCACATAAACTTCACAATGCACCACTATGCTTCACAATCCATTTTTGTGTGTAGAAGAGACCTTCTTTTATAGGCCAAAAGGGTTGTCCCCTCTCATGAGAGGCAACCGTGTGTAGCTGTACTTGTGTTGACAAGTCCAAATTGGATCCTCCAATCCACCCATGGGTGGCGGCCCTTGAGAAGACAAGTTCCCCTTTGAAATTGGCGACCGGCCATTGACTATCGGCCACCAGCCAACCGGCCATTGACTACCGGCCGGCCAACCGGCCAACCGATGGACTATTTACAAAGGAGGTCAACAAGGAGAAGTTGAGATTTTTCACATCTTCAATCGACATTCAAGGATAAGAAGCTAGGATGGAAATCAGTCACCGGTTTGGTGTGGAGATCAGTCTCCAAGTGGGAGATTGTGAACTATGGAGCCTGATTTATCTTTTGTAATTTTTGTATAGAAAACACACATTTGTAAGCCCCCCGTTATGAGGAGAATCCATCGTGCATGAGGAAAAAACACTCGCCACCCGGAAACCAAAATTTTTACGGGCCAATCTAAATCTTTTATCGGAATATTCCTTTTTCCTAGAATATTATGGCCGGCGGAGGGCGGCCGAAAAGTGGTCCAAAAATGGTCGATCTGTTGGTCAATGGCCGATGCAAAAGTCAATGGCCAGTGGCGGAATTCAATGGCCGGTGGCCAATTTCAAAGGCGGACTTGTCTTCTCAAGGGCCGCCACACATGGGTAGATTGGAGGGTCCAATTTGGACTTGTCAACACAAGGGCGGCTACGCACGACTACCTCTCATGAGAGAGGGCAGCCCTTTTGGCCTATAGAAGGAGGTCTCTTATACACACAAAAATGGATTGTGAAGCATTTTGGTGCATTGTGAAGTTGATGAGAGGTGGTGAGAGTGAAGCAAGGCGGGAGCTTCAAAAGGATATAATCTCTTTGTAACTTACTTCTTGTTTGAAGTATTAAAGCCATTGAGTGGATGCTTTCCTGTGGACATAGCCCACATTGGGTGAACTACATATATCATGTGTGATATCTCTCTCTCTCTCTCTCTCTCTCTCTCTCTCTCTCCACTCTATAATCTCTCGTGTGTGAAATTATCTCTCTCCATTAAGTAAACTACTCAATTATCTACTTAGCTACGTCCTATTTCCTAACAGTTGTAAGGCACTATGATCACTGTTTACTAGTCATTTTGGAAGACAATCTCTAAAAAATGGGGAAACATACCTTAGTGTTTTCATTTATCCAAAGAGGATATGCAAATTATAAGAGTAATCTTGTGCTAAAGGATATGCAAAGCACATATGTTAGCACCAAGGAATCCAATTAGAAAGCATGTATCACTCTAGTTGGAGTTTGCTAACCATAAGGTAAAGCATGTTAGCGACTAGGTTTAGTCTCTTCATGTTTAAGTCAGGTTCTCAACTTTGAACACTAGTTATGGTGGGGTTGTTGACTCATGTGATAAGATATCAAGTCAAGGATTTATACTTTGCTGATGAGTTACGTCAGCCAGCTACTTTCATGGAAAGTGAAAAGAGGTATTCTTTAACTCGTTTAGCATACTCAAATGAGTTCTAAATGAAGTCTAGACGTTATGTTGGATATGTACCGGCTACACAAGATGGTTGAAAAGGGACAACAATGTGGAAAATTAAGATGTTATTTTTTATTTCATTGAACCTCCTACTAAACCGTGTTCTGATCAAATGAACAGTTGGATCCATGAAGGATGCCAATGTGGAAAACATTAGTGTTTTTATGAAGATACAACCACTTTTTTATGAGGAAAAAAATGCTTCTCCAAGGGGGGATTAAGGTCAGGCCTAGGGTAAGACTAGGTAGGCCAAGGGCCAAGATGGACACAGTATAGGGGGGGGGCCTATTATCAGCAAGGCAAGGCCTATATAGAGCATGGTTGGGTGGAAAGTGGCATTCTTGAGTCCCCTCAGTCTCACAATATAGGTCATATATTCATACATCATAATGGAAATTATTAAAATATGGATAGTGTACAATGAAAGTCTTGGTAAAATTCTTATGGCTCACTCATTATGTGGATATTTGGATTATGCTAGGGCTTGGTTTTTGACTTAGAACACTGACAATAAAATGAGGTTTTTGTGACCCTTTTGGGTGCTAGACTATAGGCTGAATTGTGTTTTGTTCTACTGACATTTCTTATTGCTGGCATTGGTAGCTTCTAAATGTGTGCATTACTTGGGGTGTAGTGTTTTTACTGAAAAGCTATGGAGAGCTTCTTTAATACCAATACTTGTACTGGTGTGCTTGCCATGACCTAAATATGTGCTAGCCTTCTACTTGCTTACTACATTCAGATGGCTTTGGCCTTGGTATGATTTCTTAAGACCTACTAGCATGGGTCACCCTCTCTGGAGGTTACTGGTGGTTATTGAATTCTGAGCAGCAGTCTTGGCTTGATATTTGCTGATATGTATGGTTTATAAGCTAGAGTATACTGGATTTTTTCTTAAATTAGGTATGGCATTCATTAACCCAATGGTTGAGATGATATACTCCTTTTACTAAAGATTAGTATGGTTATTCCCATTGGTCTCTTCCTTGAAGAGAATCACCCGATTTTATGATGAAATTGTAGCAAGATATAACTGATAAATTCTATCGGCTTGCTGAACTTAAGAATGGTGAATTGATGGTGTTGTTGACTTGAATTTGTTTTTGGCTACTATGGTTAGCTGGAGCTGCAATAATTTTTCCTTTTTTTGGGATTAGGGATATCATGTTTGACAAGCTTGTATGTCATGGAAGTTATTTTGGAGTACTTCAGGCCGAATGTTACCCTACACTTTGAAGTTTTGTATTTCAAGTTGTGGATAGCTTAAGGATGATTAAGACATGTTTGCACTTTTCTAATGAAGTAAAAGCGTATTGTAAAGGAAGGCTTTCAAAATCACGTGTGTACTACTTAGAGTATGCAGATTTGGCTTGGACACTACAACTTTGAAAGAAGTGGGAATTACTTAAGTTCTGCTCATACTTTTAATTACTTTTTAGGACAATAGATAGTCTAATCATTTTTAAGTTTGACATAATAAAAATTGATAGATTCTTTGAAGCCACACATATGTAGCCAAGTCTGACAGATCTATTGACTTGTCTATATGTATGCAAGTGAGAATTCTATCTTGACTTAAAAAGGTTTAGCATGCTGCACTCCGACTCTGAAGATCCTTGATGATTCAAACAGGATGACCTCAGTAGCTCTACTACTTTTGTATGAAATCATTAGAATGATACCTCATTCTTATTATGTTGTACATAAATGAATCAAAGACTGAGCCATTTTTGTACAAATCTTTGTTCAGTTATCTAAAGCTAGTTGTCTTTTGAATGTGATGTTCTTTTGTGTATATGTATCTAGTTTAATACAACACACACACACACACACACACACACACACACACACACACAGTATATGGAACACAGGACACGTGTCGTGAAGTAAATGCCTATTGTCTTGAGTGTGGCATCCCTCACTTGATCCCCAATTGCCCAAAAAACCCAAACCAAATCAGGAAAATCATGACAAATGTATTAGGGATTGTTCAGCTACCTAATAGCTCAGAAAATGAAAATGTCGTACTAGTTCAAGTGGTTACGAGAGCACAAGCCCAAAAGAAAGCTGATGAGAATCCAGAGACAAAGAACATGGAAAGTGACATGAGTCCAAAGATAGATGATGGACCAAAGACAGATGCACCTAGTCAGAAAACCAAGAGCAAACGAAATAGTTGGAAAGCTAGAAAGACTAGGATGAAAGCACGCAGGGAACGAGAGCAAAAATCCCTAGCTGAGAAGCTTACCGAAGCTGGGGAGAAGATAAAACAACATGAGGAAAAGGAGGCACATTCTCTTACAGAGATGGTTAAACCTCTAGAAGAACCATCCAGGGATGAGAAACCGAGAAGTGCTAGTTCAAGAGGATCTGTGTTGGTAGAGAAGGTTAATGAAACATTAGATGCCCTCTTGAAAGCCTATGATGTGAGGCTAAAAAACAACCAAACCCAAGAACACAGGTGGATGACATATCCCTATGCGGAACTAGAAAAGAAAAAAATTGAAATGTGCCAGAAAATGATTCAAACAGCCCAAGCTTTACTAGAACCACCAGTTGCAAAACCTGAGGATGTGATCCGTGTCATGCCTACACAAGTAATCCCACCAAACCAAGAACTAAAAGAGCCATTTCTAGTCATGAGCACAGACCAAACCTCAAAGACCCAGCATTAGAACCAAGGATAGTACTGAATACCACGGATAACTCTTCCGAGGGATTTCACCAAGCTATACCTGAGGATTTTAAAGAGATAGACGGTCTTGACGAATTGTGGAAACAAGTCAGAGACGCCAATGAAGTCGATGACCCAAGAAGACGAGTAGAAAAGACTGGTGATGAACGAGGAGTGTTTCTACCACCAATAGAGGAATTTGAGACTGGATCTCAAATGAATCTAGACGTGCGATCGTATTGAAGGGGATCGGGGAGCACCACAGACGGAGAGTGAGAGAGAGAGAGAAGGAGACAGACACGATGTGGGTGGGGAGACTCAAAGAGTGAGCAGCCCCCTATACACTTATGCTATGTATAAGGTATACAAGTCAGTGGGCGCCCAGACTCTGGGCGGCCGGGCAAGGCACAGACGCCTATACCCCAACAACCTCCCACTTAAAGGCGACTGTGCCTTTAAGCAAGGGAACCTAGTCTAAAGACTAAAAAAGGTGAGAGAAAACCGCTCTCAACCGATGCCCACTGGCTGGCTGTGATCGTGTGCATCCGGCTGTCCTGCTCCCGTGTAAGTCCATACACCACCAGACGTACCACACACGTACTGCAAGTATGTACGCAATACCTGCAAACCTCCCCTATGCTCTATGCCGAGATCAGTCATCGAACGGCTGACAACCCCAACTGCAAATGCTCCCACTGCAGCTGCGATATCTGGTCTCAAGATCAACATCTCATACATGAGACCACCAAATGCCGATGCAATGCTAGCGGGCCCTGCTAGCTCTACGGAGCATGCATCAACATATATATCCCTGGCAATAGGCATCTCTGACTGACAAGGCGTGTCAGCCACATGCATCTCCTGACTGTCCGCAAAAGACGCATCAACCTGTCGTGCAACCTCAGAGCAAACCAGCTGCTCTAGGTGTCTGCTGGAAGACATATCCTGCACAACTATATCCCCATGCTCACTGTCGAGCATAGAAAGGAATGATTGCATAATCGCTGACATCTCAGCCTCCTCTGCAATCATCCACTGCAAACATGACCACTCAATCCGCTGTGACTCACTAGAGCTCTCATGCCCTAACTCTGTATGCATAGACTCTTGCACAACGTCCTCCTGTCGTGACTCACTAGAGCAAGACCGCTCTACCTGTCTATCCTGCATAGAAGTATCTCGCACAACTGACTCTCTGCTTTGCTCAGTCACTAGCAAAGCATGCATGTCTGACTCTGTCACCTCTCTGTGTGACTGCTCAAGTCGTGCCCCAACTGTGTGCACAACGAGCTCACTACTCTGCACTCCATGCAAAGTACCCTGCAACCCATGAGCAAAAGAGACTCGCCTGCTCTCTCGCTCTCTACCTGGCTGCATGATCACAGAGACAACACCGTCTCTCTCGTGATCCACATGCAATGGGTAACCTGTACCACTCCTGGCACCTCTCGCAATCACTAGCGAACCCAAATGCAACGCAAAAGATCGCTCAAGCAGCAATACCCGACATCCACTATCCCGTAACTGTCTGACTGAGATCAAATCTCGTCTCAGATCTGGCACATAACGCACATGACGCAGGGTAAATCTCATACCACTGGGCAAGGACAAACATACGTCTCCTGTACCCTCAATGTCATACATAGCACCATCAGCCATGTGCACACAACCAAGTCTCCCACTAGAAAACGTGCTAAACCACTCACGATGCGACGTGACATGGAAAGTAGCATCTGAATCTAGTAACCAATGTGAAGACAGTGTGCAATCCGATATGCAATCCGTAGACATAAGATCGTTTGAAGACAAGCTAGATGTAAATGTGACATCGCCGTCACAAGCATACTCAGTAACCACCGTACTGATCTCACTAGCATCTGTCATGCCCAAATCTGCATCACGCATCTGTCGCCTCCGTTGTCTCAAACGCCTGAAACATCGACGCCTAATGTGCCCTCTATGTCCACAATGCCAACATGTCAAGTCTCTATACCGTCGAGACTTGCGTGTGGGACCAATCTCTCCCATGGACATAGAAGTGAGACTAGACTCCCCTGTAGACATGGATGTCGCGTACATATCATGTAAACTCTGCCATAAAGCATGAGTTGTAGTCTCCCTCGAGACCTGCCAGTAAACAGACTCAACCAGATGCAAACAAATCGTAGACATGGCTAACTCATCAAGATCCTGCCAATCATCATCACGCATAGAATTGGGCTTCGCCGATAAACCACGCAAGGGTTTATCCTGCCCCAAATCCGCCAATGCAACAAGCATATGTTCCTTCCAAGCAACAAAATCTGCACCATCAAACTGTGTCAGACCATAACGTTGGAAGTCAAATGAAAAATCAGCCATAATGCTCGCAAAAGAGCAACCAACAATGAGTAGCAAATGTCAACCAAATCAGCCCTAAACTGGCTCGAATTGCATCAACAAAAGTCTGCAAATATGGCTGCAAATCAGCCCCAAAACAGCCCCAAAATTCAGCTCTTAAACAGCTGCATAAACAAGTCACAAATGTGTCCCAAATCAGCCTACAACTGAGCCATACATGGACACCTGCAAAGAGGAAACAATGGCTGAAAATTCAGCGCCCAAATAAGCCCTCAAACCTGCCTGTAAACTTGTAAACCTGTAGCTGAAACCTGCTGAAAAACCTCAAGCCATTAGTGCTCGAATCCGGCTACCTAGCTCGTAGCCACACAAGCATACATCACAATACTCACTCCTGTGAGTGTGCCAAGATAACTGTACGCCTGTCAAACCCGTGAGCTAATCACCAAGCCCACAATGTGCGGTATCGATGCATACACACACACAAATCTCCCACCTGCAGAGAACACCGCACACAAATGCTGAGTGCAACCCGCAATCTCTACCTAGATCGCATAAATGATGCGCATAAAACTCTGGGAAAATTTTGCCAGAGTTTCGTCAGTAAAACAGCCACAAAACCAGTAACCAAACTGACTGCACGCTCAAAACCATGAGCAACCAAAGCGCATCAAACCGCACTCCAAATGCATGCACCAATCTCCACACTTTGCATACATCATTGCAAACACCTGCAAATCTAGTACACAAATATCTGCTCTACCTGTGACTGCCAAAAACATGCTCGAGGCATACATTGCCGAGCTCAAAATGCAATCACATTAGTCTCCCTGAGCATCAAACCACATAAGGCATACATCGTATCCTCCCACCTGTGAGGAAACTTGCAGCAAATATCACTCTCACATCTGAGAGCAAACCATGTGTGGAATCCTCGACACACAATAAACAACTGCTGCTGCTGCAGAAAATTCAGCGTTCAAAATTTTAAAATTCTGATATGACGAGCGCGTCCGAAGCATGCCAAAACCCCAAGGTAGACTCCTGGATCACATGTATCCGAGTCCGAGTGTGCAAAATATGCCAAAAACACTGTTTTCGGCCCAAAAACGCAGCAAAAACTTGCTGCTGCTGCAGAAATTTCAGAGGTCAAAATCAGCTCAAATGGACATCACCATTGCGTCCGGAGCGTGCCAAAACCCCAGGTTACACCTTAACCTTGCATAAATCGCATTCCGTATGCAAAAGTTATGCAAAAAACACTGTTTTTGGGGCCCGAAAAATGACCTGCGGAAATGAAAATCTGCATTCTTCCTGCAAGTATGGCTGCAAATAACCATACACACTTGCAATACACTCTTCCCTCAACCTTGGGAATTCTCCTCAAGCTTCCATGAGCACAGATCTGGTGTTTGCTCACCGATCTCAAGCTTCCACCGAAAGCGAGCTCACCATAGCCGAAAGCTCACTTCTCTGTAGCACTCCATCTGTCGTGAAGCCAAAGCTCTGATACCAATTGAAGGGGATCGGGGAGCACCACAGACGGAGAGTGAGAGAGAGAGAGAAGGAGACAGACACGATGTGGGTGGGGAGACTCAAAGAGTGAGCAGCCCCCTATACACTTATGCTATGTATAAGGTATACAAGTCAGTGGGCGCCCAGACTCTGGGCGGCCGGGCAAGGCACAGACGCCTATACCCCAACACGTATTGGGGCGAGAAAGGATCTGTACAATCTATGGATAGTCAACCCCATTCTCTAAGAACACTACCGTGCTACATGGGAGAGTACGAGACCAAGTCAGATGTGGTTGCAGTCCCATCACAGAGACTGTCTCCCAACAAGGCCATCGATTCAAAGGGGCTAGTAGATATTCTATCTACCCCAGTCACCTGTACAATAATGTTAGCCGAGCTGCTCAGAATAAGACCAAACATGTGGGCTAATGTGGGTAAATGTCTAGAGAAATTTGGTGTAAAAACCCCAATGACTCAAATTGAGGAAGGCATCAAAGAGCTTGAAATGCGTCAACTAAATACTAGGCCAGTGCCATTAAACAAGGTAGGCGAGTATTACGAGGGAGAAGAGGAAACACCACCCTTCCTATGGAATTCAATGGTGTAAAAACCATGGCAATCCTTGACAGTGGAGCTGGTGTGGCCATTGCAACCAAAGAGGTTTGGAAAAAATGGGGAAAACCTGCCTTGATATCCACATGAATGACCCTGCAGCTTGCAGACGAACACAAGGAAAAGCCCCTAGGACTGCTAGAAAAAGTACTTGTTACTTCTTGTGGCATTGAATATGAACACACTTTTGCTGTTGTTGACTTTGGCAAGAAAAACAACTATGACATCATTCTGGGAAGACCATTCATGTGACAATTGAAAATGGTCCAAGATTGGGGTTATGACCATATATACCTAAGACATATGGAACCATAACAAAGATAAACTTGAGTGACCATAGCTATAGGGATGTGACGAGAACACCGGTTGAGGAGTTTGATTCCGCCACAGTAGCAGGATCAGAACTTCCAACTTGGTTAGGTAAGCCTAAAGAACTGTGGATGTGTGGAGCTTTACAATGTGATAGCTTGAAACGTGAGGAATGTATCCTAGAGCATGTTATAGAGGATATGGAATATATCCCAGAACCCTTTCCTGAAGAAGAGTTAGAGCCTTTTGGATGGGAACACATCTTGGCTACTCTAGACGTGTGCGCTGTGGAAGATGCTCCCACAACAAAGTTTTGTGATGAAAATTGCTATGATGTCGTTCCTTATTTTGCAGTGAGTGTAATCTACAAAAACAAAGAGAACCAGACATCAACAAGCTCTCGAAATAAGGAGCAAACAAAGAAATGTGGAGAATCAAAAGATGAAGAAGACGACGAGTTCTATGACTCTGTAGAACACTTCGAGCTTCAAGAAGATCGACGACCCGGGAATCAATGTCATCGCTACACGAATAACGTGCATCAAAAGTGGATTCCAAAGTCCTCGGTGAAAACACAGCCACCACAAGTATCCTCATACATGGCTCCTAATAAGGATGCAAAGACTCGGCTAGGAGGAATACGACCAGAGCAACGAGCTAACAATGCTCTAATCAATGGGCTAGAAAAGTCCTCCAAGAAACTACCACCCACGAGCAAACAGACAGTAACTTTCCACTACCAGCCAAAAAATCAAGGGAAAGTACAAGAAGTCAATCTTGCTGAGGATAGTAGCGATAGTGATGAATCTTACGACATCCCCTATCATCAACTCAGGCCATCACTATCACCAACCCCTTCAACAACAACCATGACAGGTCAAAATAACGGGACAACAAGTCAAAGCCAAAAAGCTCAACAAATCTGGATACCAAAAAGCCAGATCGGCCAAAAACAGATATGGATCAAGAAGACAAAGATCTCTAATGACAAATCACAAGATCCAACACCAAAACAAAAACAAGGAAAGCGTGCACGAATGGGTAAGAATATCACAAAGTCGCAAGCTTTCACAACTTAGGTTTGGGCTCCAAAGAAGTTGATTCAAGCACAAAAAATTCAAGAATTCATTTGGATTCCCAAACAACCACAGTATCAACTTTCAAACCCTAAATCCCGTCCCCAACCAAGCGTACAAGGGCTGAAGCAAAGACCACTGTCGACTGACACAACAAAAAGGTCGATCCCAAAGAAGTCTCTTCAAACACAAACAAAGCACGGGCAAGTATGGGTTCCCAAACGAGCGTCGGCAACAAAACAACCAATAATCACAAAGAAATGGGTCCCGAAGAAGAACAACAAAACTGCTGTTAGTGCATCGCCGCTTGAATTCTTACAATTCTTCCTACGACTATAGTACAGTTAGAAGAGAGCAAGTCGCTTCAATCAAGCAACGATACCGGAGCTTCAAAGACCATTACATTGCTTAGAATAGGAACCCTCGCCAACAAATGCCAATAAGAAAATTGCTTATACCCACATCTTGCACAACATAAATCTTTTCCATGCATTGACTGTGTATGCATAATAGGGCTACATTACAAGGCCTGCATAGGCACAACTTTTAATTGCCCAAGCACAACACATACCCTTTGCGACACCCTGTCGTAACGGATGACTCCAAATAGGAAGGGGGGAGGCATTCTGAATGCGGACCTAACATTATGACTATTAGAGGGCAATGTTTTGTGAGATGCATTGAATTTTTGCGTTTTATTGTGATAATTTTTTGACAAAATTTAGAGTATATGCCCTCATAGTAGTGTTACAGAGGAGTATGGGGACAAAATCCATATATGAGACCTTAGGGATATGTGTATAGTGTACATAGCATTTAGATTTCTATTTGAATGATTTTTCTTTTGTTAAGTTTTTTAAATATTTTCTTTGTTTATTATTAAGAAAAAAAATAAAAAAATCCATAATCCACATGAAGAAAAGACCGACGAGAGGCCTGAGCACTACAAAGAGAAGGGAAACGATGAAACTTCACGAAGTATGTCTCAACAGCCACTACAACAGCCGAAGAACTTGTCACAAAGCCGTGTCAACATGCAACCGACAAGTCATACAATTCAGAGTCGAGTAGCTAAGCCACAAAATGAGTGAGGTGTTAGTCCAAAAGCTTCAAGTAATATTCTTTGTGGTCTAAGCGTCTTAGCTATTCTAGGTACTACTCAAGCTGGAAGAGTTGAGCATATTTACGTTGTGTCGCTCATGCTGGTATAGGTGAGCAAAAGAGTCGAAGTCTAAGTACTTAAGTCTGGTGAAGTGAAGGAGAAGGTCCAAAAGACACTCACGTACTGAGCACAGTGAGATACGAGTGGAGAAACTTCAACATCGACAACCCTTCTTGGAAAGGTGGAAGCTATTAAGACAACTTTTGATGTCACATGTGCTACATTTATTCCTCGAAACACCCATCATCTCCTTCTTTCACATTGCATGCTTTTGGTGACAAATTTCTCATATGCATATAGAGTGTCCCATAATTGGCACTTGCATTAGGCACTCTTTCCGTGTTTCACCCAAGCACTCACCTTTCATGAACATGTACTTCACGTTCAACTGCTCAACTCCAATAAGAGCGTATACCAAAGGCATTTTTTTCCCACCGGGTTTTTTCCCTTTGGTCATCCAGGTTTTAGACCCTAATCTAAAGACACCTATCACCATCCTCTTGTACATATTCCTTCTACATCAACAATAAGGAAATGCTACTCAAATCAATTGACAAATGAATTGGATCACCAATTGCAGATCATAGCATACTTCTCCTCAATGGCGAGTCGAAGAATGGCCTACAATGACAAAGCTACAGACAACACTAACAGCATGATTGCACAGGAACAAAGAAGTCCCCAATGAAGAAAAGCAGACATAAAAGTAATCAGAGGATCTCAAAATATGAATGGTTATGATGATAGACGTCCGCTCTAATGGATCATAGTTCTTGTTGTGATTCGACAAAGATACAAGCAGTGCAACAGATGAAGCTAAAACAACAGCAAAGTGTTGACCGCTGGGTCAACAACACAACATAACTCAAGAACAAAGAAGTCCTCAATGACAAAGAGCAGACATAAGGGTAATCAGAGGATCTCAAAAGCTTGTCCTTGATATGCGCATCGAATGCTCGGGAGGGTTTTGAACCTCAAATTAGAATAATTAAGCCCTGGATTCGGCCTGACAGACAGACTTTGCATTGGAGTGCAACTTGGCCTAAAGAAGTTACAGGTTTAGCCATACAATTTCTACAAAATCCTTACAAAGTTGTCATTGGCTCACAAGATCAGAAAGCCAGTCACTCAATTCTACCGATTGTAGAAGTTGTTTATGAGAATCACAAATACTCCGAATTCACAGATTTACTGGAGCAAATGATGGATGGAGCTTTGTCTATCCATGATGATAAGAGTCAAGTTAAACGACATTGGGTTCTTTTTGAATCTAGATCTGGCAGTAGACCTATAATGACAGAAACAGATGCTGCAGCTCGGAGCGTGGATGTGAAAGACATAAAGTTCGTCATCAATTATGATTTTCCTGAATCATGTGAAGACTATATACATCGGATTGGACGAACAAGACAAGCTACTGCAAAGGCTATGGTCTATACTTTCTTTCCAACAACAAAATGACAGCAAAGACCACATCTCCATCGACAATCAGGTCATGTCGAGGACGACATGAACGCGGAAGGGGGGAATGTTGACCGTTGGGTCAACAACACAACATAACTCAAGTTTCGTACCAAAGTCTTATATTTTGCGAGTTATGAAATGCTGCGGATTATGGCTATAAACGTCATTTGTAATGAGTAGTTATTCGAGTTTCAGAAGCCGGGGTGCAATGGCACTTCCAGATTGTAAATACAAAGCCATTTGACCCTTTCAACCCCATTTTTGGTTAAACCTAAGGTAGCCTTAGTATATAAGGTACCTAGGTCATTTTGTAAAAAGGAGGACTTTAATCATAATCAAAACTTAGCAATGCCGTCTACTATGTGTGAGAGAGAAAGAGAGTGAGTGTGAGCTTCATCCTCTCGCTACGCCCGGCTCGCTCAACACATTGGAGATCCGACTGCACCATTGCTGTAGGCTCGAGAAGGGCTACGCGACGACGCCAAGCATTCCACGCGAGACGAAGTGCACACGTTGACGCATCTACGAGCTATTTGTGGCCGTAAGTGTATCAAACGATGTCTGTTTTCTGCGTGTTAGTAGTCTATAGAATCGTGGCGACATAAGCTACGCATAGATACTCATAAATTTCAGTTTCGGGCACTTTCAAAATTCGGCTCTGTCATCCTACGCGTTTTCCGCAGATGGGTTTAGAGTGAGGGTTTTGAGTGTAGAAGCCCAGGGACAGGTGTATCCTAGTGAGGGGATGGTGTTCCTTAAGTTTCGTACGAATCTGGCATGATTAGGTGAGTTACCTTCCGTATGTGTGTATGTGGCTAGGTGGTGTAGTTGAGGGTAGTGAGGTTCTTGATTGTGGTTTAGTTGGCCTTCCAGAGTGTTGTATGTGTAGGATGGTCTCAGCCTGACAAGCTCAAGATATTTCCTCCGTGTGCCTATCGTGTCATCTGTGTCCTCGATTGACATTATATTGATCTAGGTATTGTTTGCATGCACTTCATGGGTGTGTGAGTCGCTCCCGTCCAACATGGGCATTGGGTAACCTTCCATGACATTGTAGTTAGAGGAAGAGTCACTAGATGCAATATGTGGGTCCTGAGTTGTACTACCTTGGGTTCCTGATGAGGGCCTAGAACCTAATGTGGAGGAATAATGGGTGCCTGCGTAACCGGAGACACTCTCTATATGATTGTCCTCTAGCACACAATCAAAGTGTAGGTGCATGTGACCTCAACACTCTAGAAGTGTTAATGAGTGCCCATGAAGGCTGCTCACCTAGTTTTTTGGGTGTTTGCAACCCAAATTTACTCTCATTTTTTTGTTTTTATGGTCTTTTTTCTAGCCAAGCCATGGAATATGGCGTGTAATAGATCAAAATGAGTGTATTGGTTAGAGGGACGTGTCATGCTTTACAGCCCCCGATTCAGTTACTTAAAGCCCTCATAATCCTAAAATAGTCTTTTCCTAGTCAAGAAGAAGGGTAAGTCCAAAGGGTAAGTGTGAAGGGAATGGTGGAGGACTTGAAGGTCTTGTCCCACCTGCCCTCCCTTCACTTGAGGTGCTAGTCTTTATATATATAGTAGTGTCTATACTATATCATAGGATTGAGGCCTGGGCCTAGGCTTGGGCTTGGGCTTGGGGGAAGATCTCGATCCCTTCCTTTTAAAATAAATTTTTTCCTTTTGTTTTTGAATTTGGTCTAGATTTTTTGAGCCTTTTTTTTAAACACACGGAGAGAACATTTATGTGGATAATGTTTAGTTGCGTGGGTGCCGCGCTTACATGCACATAACCTATCTCACACCGCACACAGCTGCACCTGGTATCTTTGTCTACTCTACCTATAACTAACATTACTAATTAACACTAATTAGCACTGCACACACACTTTCTAATTCAACAAACTGCACACTGTCTACTCCTTGTCTACTACACATTACAGAACATCAACACTAACTAATAGACCTGCTAACACTTGCACATTATAGAACTTAGTAGATCTAACAAAAACCTGCACATTGCAACACTAACAGATTCTAATAAAACCTGCTAAACTTGCACATTACAGCCACTAACAAATCTAACACAAACTCAGAAAACACCAAAACAGATGAAAGAATGGCTTCAAGAGGTAGCATTGAGTACTCCTCAAGCTTAGTACAAGGCAGTCCTCGGCAATGGCGCCAAAAATGTGCGCTTTATTGCACGTGCCAAAAACTGAGAACTTGCCAAACACTGTGTGAGAGCCACGAATGGCTGCAAGCACACAACTATACTATCCTAGCAAGCCCAAAGGGCAATGGTGTGTCACTCACCGCTCAATGATTTCCATCATGAAGGATCCTATGCCACAAAGAAGAAGGAGCCACCACCGCAATGCCCTCTGTGTGTGTGTGTGTGTGTGTCTCAAAAATGCGCGCGCGTGCACACACACACACACACCCATGAGCACACGGAGGAGAAGAAGATAGAGGTAGAGCAAGAGCACGTCTTAACATGCACCTCAAAGAATGAGGCTTTTAGGTCAAAATGGACCTCTTATAAGATTTTGACCCATTCACACATGGACGCCCACAGTGGCAAGTCATAGCAAAATAACTGTAAAAATAAGATAAGTGGTGTGCCTCTCATCAACGATCCCCTACACACCTATAGGACCGACAAGCCCAGTCCATGACTCAAATAAGTAATAAGGCATCCGTCAAAGGTGATAGGGTGTCCGTAAGTGCTTAACACCATTTTTGCCAATATATTGTCATATATTGATCTTCCTTTGATAAACCCATGTTGATGAGGGGAGATGACTCTGTCTAAGAGGGGGGCAATTCTAAGTGCAACTACCTTGGCAATGATTTTGTATGCCACAAACATCACAATTATGGAATGCTAGTGCTTAAGATGTGAGAAGCAAACCTATTTTGGGATAGGCTTGATCAGCCCTCTTTTAACACAAGGATCCAACGACCCCTTGACAAAATTGTGGTTAGCCATATGCGCGACCTGGACCTTGAGGTCATCCCAGAATTCTCTAAATAATTCAGTGGTCAAACCATCCCAATCAAGGGACTTCTCCTTGCCCAGATCTTGCAACGCAAGCAAGCAATCATCTTCATAAAAGGTCATCTCAAGATGATTGGCTTCCGGCTGGGGTATTTCCTTATTGACACTCTTGAGCAAGGTCGCTCTGGCTGCGTCCACTTCTTGAGAGCGGGTCTCAGGTTGGCCAGTGATTTGGCTTAGATGATCAAGCATCATCGTAGCCATTTCATCTTGGTCTTGCGTAGCATGCCGATTCTCATATGTGAGCGAGTGCACGGAGCCCCGATTTTTCTTGATTTTCAAGGCCCTAAAGAAGTTTGCTTGATTAGCGGCCTCTGGCTGAAGAAAGATCTCCCTAGATATCAATCTTACCTTCTTGATCTCCTCGAGTTGCTGCTCAGCCAGGTCTTTCACCATATGCAAGCTTCCACACTGCATAGCTCGCAAACTCTACAAACCTCTGCAATAAAAGCAACTCAGTCTTCTCAAAATATCTGCTTTGGGTTGACTGTAGCAAGCAACATTAGGCCTCCAAGGAGAGGCACGCAAAGAGACAGCAATTGAGTGGGACACTGTTGGAATTAGGATTGCAAAGAAACGCACACAGCTTGAAGAAGACGAAGGAAGCTCAAGGCACACAATAGAGAGTGTATTACTTAGTGTGCAATGGAATGATTGATAGCCCTAGAGTGATGGGCGTATATACAATGCTCGGGGGAAAAACCCTCCTAAAGAGGGAAAGAATGCCCCGGTGGTCCTAGTGTGTTTACACACATCACAATTACATGTATATGGTAACAAATCCCCCCTGGAGTGATGCGGTGAATGAGAGCTGGCACATGAGTAAAGGGAAGTGCCATGCCATGAGGACATGATCAGTCCACAAAGGGGAGTAAGCCCAAAGCTTTGCTGAAAGCTTCAAGCTTCTCACGAGACAATGCCTTTGTGAAAAGATCTGCAAGGTTGTCCTATGTTGGCACATAAGCCAAGCTGATCTCTCCTGCTGAGAGCCTCTCCCTGACATAGTGGTAATGCACCTCAATGCGCTTTGTGCGAGCATGAAAAACTAGGTTCCTCGCAACTGCCAATGTGCTCCGACTGTCAGTGTAGATAGTGTTGGCAGTGTCCTGTCCAACACCTAAATCAGCCATAAGGCGTTTGAGCCATACACAGTCAACCGTAGCTGTGAAAACTGCCTTGTACTCAGCCTCACAACTCGAAGTGGCCACAATAGGTTTATTCTTGCTCAACCATGATATACATGAAATGCCAAGCATGAAACAAAAACCACTTGTGGACGCTCGTGTGTCAAAACAACCAGCCCAATTTGAGTCCGAAAAAGCATGTAAGTCTGGCGGAAATGATCCCCCCTTGGGATGAAACAAGCCAAGATGTAAAGTGCCACTAAGGTAGCGAAAAATCCTCCTGACAGCCTGCCAATGCTTAGACCTTGGGCTATGCATAAATCTGTTGACCTGTGAGACTGCAAACTGAATATCTGGCCTCGTGTTGCATACATAAATGAGGTAGCCAACAACAGTTTGGTAAAGAGCTACATCAACAAGATCGCCAGCATCATGTAGACTCAACTTCAAACCTATTTCCATGGGAGTGGCAATAGGTTTGCAATCCTCAAGTCCAAACTTACATCGCAATGTCTCTATGTAACTTTTCTGACACAAGGAAATACCACCGTCACACCGCTTAAACTATATACCCAAGTAATGATGCAACAGCCCCAAATCTTTCATCTTGAAAGAAGCATTCAAATCAGCCTTAAATTCAGCAATATGTCTCTCATTTGGTCCAGTGATCAGCAAATCATCGACATAAAGAACCACAATGAGAAGTACATCACCCTCACGCTTTACATACAATGTGCTTTCTGTTGTACTGTTACGAAAGCCTCGTTTAACCAAATGAGTGTGAGATTTCTCATACCAAGCACGAGGAGATTGCTTCAACCCATACAAAGCCTTCTTACATTTGCACACTTTGTCCTCTTGTCCTTTCTTGAAAAAACCGTGAGGTTGCGTTACATAAACTTCCTCAAATATGTCACCATTCAAGAAAGCAGTAACAATGTCTGATTGATGTACATCCCAACCAAAATGAGCTGCCAATGCACATAGAAAATGCACAGTAGTCATACGACAAGTGGGAGCAAAAGTCTCTTCATAATCTATGCCTTTTTGTTGTGCATAACCCTTTGCAAAAAGTCGAGCCTTATGGTGATCGATCTCACCATCCGGCTTGCGTTTCAACTTGTAAACCCACTTCGTACCAATGGCCTTTTTTCCAGGAGGCAAATCACATAAAGTCCATGTGTCATTTTCTATAAGTGCATCATATTCTGATTGCATGACAGCCATCCAATTTTATGAATTTTGTGCTTCATCAAAAGATAGAGGCTCCTCAACATCATGTAAGCTAGATACAGCCAAAGCATAACAATCTGATGCATAAGATGCATGGCGAGAGCCTGAATGAGTACGACTAGACAAGGGTGCATCCAATTTACTGTCACGCAAAGTGTGCACCAGCCATTTTGGCATACCTCTAGCCTGCTCATTTTCAGCCCTTTCCTCATCAAGTACATCATGTACATCTGCAGTAATAGGCTGATCTGTAACATTTTTCAAAAACCCCCATAGGCTCTACCTTTGTCTCATTGGAAATTACATTCGTATTTCCACCACTGAAAAGAGGCAACAAAGTGTCATAAATGTCCTGTGAGCTTACATTACTGTCTCTAGTACATGACAGCAAGGGCTGAACAGAATCTTCCACAAACACTATATCCCGTGAAACCAAAATACGCTTTGTTTGCGGATGATATAACCTGTAACCTTTGCTTTCAGCACTATAACCAACAAAAATACATTTGACAGCCTTATCATCCAATTTTTTGCGCTGTGTTTGTGGCACCAATGCATATGAAAAATAGCCAAAAACACGCATGTGCTCAATAGAAGGCTTTCTATCATGCCATCATTCATATGGAGTAATAAACTGCAAAGCTTTCGTAGGACACCTATTTAGTACATAAGTGGCACACATGATGGCCTCAAGCAAAAACGAATGCGGCAAAGCTTGACTTTTGACCATACATCGTGCCTTTTTTGTCAGTGACCTGTTTTTCCTCTCAGCAACACCATTTTGCTGAGGTGTATAAGGCATTGTACATTGGTGTTTTATCCCACGACTAGCCAGAAATGCGTTAAATTCATGAGACATATACTCCCCCCCTCGATCGGAACGGAGGGTGCCCATAGTACATTTTGAGACATTTTCAACCATAGCCAGAAATTGTTTGAAGCACATAAAAACTTTGGACTTCGCTTTAAGAAAAAATACCCATGCAGGGATGGAGTAATCATCAATGAAAGGCACGAAGTAGAGGTAATTGCCCAAGGATAGAGTTTGCATGGGCCCACAAACATCACTATGCACAAGCTGCAACGTGCATGTGGCCCTAACTGAACCATCCTTTGGAAACTTAGAACGCTGCATCTTACCCAAAATATAGCCTTCACAAACATGTTTGACAGGTGCTTCAAGAGGTGGCAAAGAAGCAACCATATCAGATTTTTGCAAACGCAGCAAACTGGCAAAATTCACATGACCAGAACGTGCATGCCAAAGTTTTGCATCTGAAATAGCCCTTGAATCTGCAACAACATTTGCAATATTTTGTCCACACTTGTCATACAAAGTGAGCTTATACAACCCATGGCACAAAAGGCTAGATGCAACAATTTCATCACCAAAATTGAGATCATGAACTGTACATCTGTCATCCACAAATTTGACTACAAGTCCAAGTCTAGCAAGTGCGGATACAGACAAAAGATTCTTCTTGATCCCAGGTACATAAAGTGCATCAACAAGTGTGAAAGAACTGCCATTAGCAACAGTAAGCACAATCTTTTCAACTCCCTGAATCGGATAAGAGGCATTGTTGGCACAAGTGACTGAATTCCCATGAGGGACAGACTTAAGAGAGGTAAACAATTCACGATGTGAGGTAATGTGCTTTGTAGCACCACTGTCAAAATACCACACATGTGAATATACAACAACTGACAAGCATGCATCATGGATAGCAGGATTGTAAGTGCACTTTGCACTAAAAGCCCATTCTGCATCAACATCAGCAACACAGTCTCCTTTCACAGAAGACGCAACAATGGCTGCATTTGTAGTGGAACCAGCATTTGCAGTGGAATCACCCTCTGTCTTCTTAGCCTCTTTGGCATTCAATTTAGGACACTGCTTGATCAAGTGATCATTAGGTTTACAATAATGGCAACGCGTCTTCTTTTTGCCCTTATCAACAGAATTGCCAAACAAAGTGCTGCTAGCAGAAGCATTAGGAACAGAAGTTTTGCCACTCGCAGCAGAACCATAAAAAGTGGCTGCATTGCTGTTACCACCCTTTCTTTGAGAAGCAATAAAAGCCTGTTCAACTACACACTATCTAGTCCTCTTTTTTGTGGAAAGTGACTCTTGCAACAACAATGTGGATAATGCATCAAACTTGACAACTTCAGGATTTCCTTGGGTCATCGGTCTTCAAGTACTAGCAAAAGTCCGGTAGGAATTCCGTAAGTCATCAAGAACAGTCTGCACAAAGGAACTGTCTGAAATGACTTTACCTATAGAAATAAGTTGCTTATTGATATCCTTGACACTAACAAGGAAAGTTTCCATATCATCTTCCTCATGCATTATCTTTGACTCCAGCTCTTTACGCAGCAAAGCAATTTTAGCCTCGTTGCGGCTTGCATAAAGACCAGCCAATATATCCCAAGCCTGTTTTGCAAATTTTGCTGAACGGATGTGAGGAACAATGGTGCGCTTCATAGACAACGCAATCAATGCATGAGCCTGCACATCCTTTACATCCCAACGAGCTTTTTCTGCCGTAGGCAAAACAACTCTAATAGCAGCAATCCTTGCAGCAAGACCTGGAACATCCTCAACATCTCCTACATCCTCAGAACCAGGACGTACATCAATGCCCTGCACAATATTCCAGATGCCCTTTGACACAAGAACGTGTTGCATCATATAAGCCCACATAGGGTAATTGTCCCCATCCAACCTATCCTTAGCAACAAACATCTTGAACACATCTGTGTTGTTGTTGTCAGCCATGGTAAATGCTGCACCTGATGTGAAAACTGCCCGAAAATAGAAGAAACGGAGCGAGAACAACACGTGCTATAAAGCACAAACTGTAGAAGACTATAAGGCACATGTTATGCAAAAAATGGCATTGACAGAAATTTTGCACAAAATGATGAAATAGCCTGTGCAGTACTGCCTGTAGTGGAAACGGAGGCCGAAATGAGCCCGAATCAAAAATCTGAGCAGAGTGAGCTGTACGAGCGTATCCGAATTATTTGTCGACCTACGAACGCTTGCCAAAGCTCACTGAAATCAAAGAAAGTGAGCAGGCGTGTGCTGGAGCAGCTGGCAACTAAGCCCGGGAGGACGCAACCTGCTCTGATACCAATTGTTGGAATTAGGGTTGCAGAGAAACACACACAGCTTGGAGAAGATGAAGGAATCTCAAGGCACACAATAGAGAGTGTATTACTTAGTGTGCAATGGAATGATAGATAGCCCTAGAGTGATGGGCGTATATACAATGCTCGAGGGAAAAAACCTCCTAAAGAGGGAAAAATGCCCCGGCGGTCCTAGTGTGTTCACATACATCACTACCACATGTATATGGTAACAGACAAGTGGTCAGAGCTCTTGGATTCACCCCTCTCCTCTTATGATGTAGTTGACAAGGCCTTCACACAACAGCAAGAGGAATTGCTGAAGGCAACACCTACAAGAAATATGAGAAGGAGAAGCATTGTCAAGCACACTGACAAGGAGTCAGTGACCACCTCCCTTTTTTTAACAATAATAAAGGGTTCTTCGCCACCCTCGACCTTTGAGTCTTGACCCTGCTGGTAAAACTTTTGCACAGAGTTTTCAAGGACACCATTTTCCCTCTACTCCAAAAAGCATCTAGAGTCCAATGCTTTAATTTGACATTCCCATGGGCCGCCATCAGCATCAAGGCTTTTCAAGGGGCTGCTCCCATCGAGTTTCAACAAGGCCAAAGAATCAAGGCTTCAAGGCCCACTCAAAGGCCAATCATTGCACCCTAAAAAAAGGAGAAACATTCAAGATTTCCAAAGGCTATCAAAGCTTCAAAAGAGCATTCAAATTTTTGAGCTCCAAGAAAATAGTCGAACTACTCAAAGCTTCGCACTTCAAGGCAAAGCAAAGATTGAAAATTGTGAAGAGGGGCTTCACTCCGGTGAAGAGGAGCTTCAAAAAATCAAAGGAATTTTCTCTTTGTCTCTCTCTCTTTCTCATTTAAACTTTGCAACCAAGCACAAGTTTTGTAATGTATGTCACTACATCCATCATTAAGGAGGATAATATCTCCTAGTCCAAACCTCAAGGGGGGATTGTAAAGTGTGATCTTTGTCCTAGAGTACGAAGAGTATGAGTCAAGGAGGGAAAAGGTGAAGTTATCCCACATGTATTTGTGCAAGGATGTGGAGATACTTAAAGGTCATTTCATGAATGAATAAATCAAGTTTATTTTGCATTACATCTCTCTTTGTTTATGGTGAGCTTGTGATGGATTAGCAAAAACTCAAGATCATGTGTATGAGTCCAAGTTAATTGATCTTAGAACCTAATTTGCTGGAGTGATAATCTAGCCAACACACACTCACTTATGTGCATGATGTTTATCTTTCATCCACCCTAGCTAACACGATCCCATTCCCATCACTTATCCACCACGGAGAGGATGCCATTGAATCCATCCACTTAGAACACCAACTTCTTCACCCATGTTTGTTTTTTTTACTGCAAGCATCCAAATGATGTTCTTGGATGGCCCAAAAATTAACTTCCTTATCATTTCTAACTTTTTCCCAAAAAATGCCATGCTTCTTCTTGGTCTTCAACCCTTTCACGTTCCATGATTGGATAGCTAGAACTTCCATCATTGGGAGAGAGCGAACAATTCCTGAACATTTTTCCATGCCCCATCTCTACATCCTTGCATCTAGGAGAATCCGAAGTCTCTCCAGCAATCGGGGGTTCCTTCCCCTAAAGCACCTCAAAGGGATTGTGGAGTAGGAGGATACAAGTCCCTCCCATTAGCTGCTGGGGGGGGGGGAGTCTCCCTTTCAAGGCTCCATAATCCTTCAATGATACGACTTCTCTTGCCACTGCCTTCACCATTTTGATCCTCTTAATTCCTGAGACTTGCACATCCAACTAACCAACAAGTGGAGGTTAAAATTAGATTAATACTAATCAAAAGAATTACAAATCAACCCTATTCCAAGATCCAAAGTATCTACAATAATCACAAAACCCATATATCACACAAGATACAATGTAGATCCAACAAGCCACTAGGATTTATACGGAGCCCTTACACGTACAAAAACATGGTTGACAAGGGATCCACCTGCCATAATCGATCAAATAGATGTAGGTAAACTCTACCTCTACTGCCATGGAAGAGCTCCCATCTTCCCTTCCTTTGAAGTAGAATTCCAATACAAACCGTAGAGTAGGTGGGGCCCAATGTCCCCATCACCAGCCCTTGCGGTCCATAGAATCACAAGCACCAACCTCCAAGAACCAAAGTGGGTGAATGCAAGGAATCAAGCTATTAGCCAAGCGCCTTCACATCATAAGGCAGGAGGCCCAAGGGTTCCAGAAGAGGGGTGAGCATTATCACCACCACACCGATCCTCCTTCAGTCCAATAGCCCAAGCACAATAGGAATCGGAATGTGACTAAGCCGCCCTTGTTTCCCTTCTCAAGGCTTGGAGGGGTGGCCTCCACTAGCTCCAAAATGAGGGGGGATAGCTCGAGAAGTCTGCAAGAAAGAAGGATGGATCCGCTCGGTGTCTCAAAATAGAGACCACCAACCTCCACAATCTCTACACCCTTGACCTCCAACAAGCATCGCTAGCTCCCCGCCCTATCACAACACCATCCTCACATGCTCCCAACATCATGGCCTTGTAGGCTACAGAGAGGACAATGAGGCTGCTCCAACAAGCCCTATAGATTTCTTCCTTAGGAATTGACTCCCATCTTGGTGCTTTTCCAATTGGGGGCTTTACAGAGAGTTTGCCTCTTGTACTAGGAAGGAGAATTTATAAGGATTATTTTGTTTGTGGTTGCAATCACAAAGCAATATCAAGCCTAGGTTGTTACGACAAAGGCCATGATCATGGACAATGCCAAACTATGCTCGCAAGGTGGCCAGTGGAAAGGGCTAGAGCTGCACCACAAGAGGCTTGCCCGTCGATGGTCTAACTTCAAGCTTGGGGTCTTAACTGGTGAGTTGGCTCAAAAGTTTAGTAGAGCAGAAGAGGCCTTGGAATGGGGAGAGAAGACTAGATGCTTTCACAGCTTGATGTCTCACTGCCCCCCTTGGCTTTCTAAGGCAAGAAGCGTCTTGTTGAACCCTACTTGGAGGGAGGTAGCCAAAAAGATGAACAACATGTTAAGAATGGAGCCTAATTTACCCCTTTGTAATTTTTTGTAGAAAAATGCACATTTGTAAGGCCCCCCTTATGAGGAGAAGCCATCGTGCGTGAAGAAAAATCGCTTGTCGGAAGCCCAAATTTTCACGGCTAGTCTCAACCTTTGCTCGAGACTAGCTTTGCCAAAATATTCCTTGTCTTCGAAATATTATGGCCGGACGGCGGCTGAAAAGTGCTAAAAAAATGGCCGGTCAATTCTCTGGTGACCGATAGTCAATGGACAGTGGCAGGTGAAAGTCCTAGCTAGAGGTACTGGTCCAAATAGATGCCCGTAATGTAGATCAACAAGTGAGAATCTTCCCCACCTTTTCAAGGATGGCCCGAGGATCTGTGACTTGGCAGGAAAGACATGCAAGTGGGTTCAAAAGACATGGAAGATTGGGTTTTGCGAGAACCATCTCTACCTAGGTGGGAAGGTGATTTGAAAACAACCGTTTCTAATCAGTACACAAATTTTCAGGTAGATACAATTTATAGTAGCAACCCCAAACTCGCTTGCACCACTACTACTCTTGATGTCAACTCGTATGGAGTATGATAGCTTGAAGCATGTGGACCCACTCTCCAAAGCTACTCTTTTTTCCAATTATTACCACCATTTCCCTACTACATCTATTCCTAGATCTCCATACTTGTTTAAAGTAGCAAAATTTGACAACTTGAGTGCAAATAGGAAAAGCTTGGTTCTTCATATACACACCTCTCATGATTAGGTCATTCTTGAAAAAAAAATCCTCCAAGTCTTTAATATCCAGTTGATGTAGACCTTCCCTTCCCATCCGTTTATAATCTCTAATATTCCCTGGCTAGGGTTGATTTGAATTTGAATTCAAAGCTTGACTTATAACAAGTAAAAGTATTGTGTGTGTGTGTCTAAGAATGATTAATCTAACAATAGTTTGATTTCACAAACTATTGAGCCATACAATGGGACTAGACACCAGTCAAGGTATAAATAACCAAATCTTATGTATACATTGGATAACGGGTAGATAAAGTTAAGACTACAATTGAATTGATATTGACATATAGTGTATTACATGTTATTATCAAAGAATACTATACAAGGGTTATCTATAAGGGAATAGTGGATGATCTTCTGTTATTGATGCAATTGTCATTGTAATCCCAAGGAAAGAATCTCTTACCTGTCACCATCCAAGAAACACAAGCCTATCAAAACTGGCATTACTTGGGAAGACAGGTGTCAATGAGTCCCTCCCCTTGTTATTGGTGTAAAAAATTACAACAAAAACTAACAACATAACCTAGATCAATTATGAAGTTTATAAAATGAGTCATTTATTTGTGACAATGTTTACATCATTTATTTCTAGAAAAATTTGGATAGCATCTCCTTTGTAATTAGAATCACTTTTCAAAAGTCCAATCAAATGCCATCTCATCCGAGACCCTCACGTGAGGATTAAGGCCCTTTTTCTAACGCATTGGGGTGTTTTAAAGGTACAACAATAACACTAATTTGAAAAGTTATGCTTCTATTCAACAAAAAGTATTTTAGGTTTCTTTTACCACCAACAATGGTGTCATTCAGTTAAGAGTTAGAAAAAAACCAGCATTCCATTAACTACGTACTGTCAACCACAAAAAGTATGAATTCACGCAATGCTTTTAAACCTCATTCAGTAAAATGAATTTCAGAGTTTTCTTTAAGGTTCAGGGTCTCGATCCGTGTATACAAAAGTAACTTTATGATGTAGGTCACATTCTTAGTCAGCTTGAAGTCATCAGGCCGAACATCATAGTGCGGATAGAATTTCCATGCCATCTCTGTTGAGACCCTCACAAGAGGTTTAAGGCTTCAAGTACCCAATCCAAAGCTACATGATTCTAAAGTAAAACCATGTAAACATGTTACTTTCTAGTCAGAAACCATCAAGCTAAACCTTAAGTCAAAATGCTCAATCTAACACTTAAGCATAGCAATTCCAATCTGTCAATAAGTTTTTCAAATTTTCACTAAGGATCAATGTTTATGTAGTGTATACAAGATTCAAGAAACCATTATGCTCAAACTCGATTTTTTGTAAGTGTGCAACATGCCAATTTTTACAAATTTGCCAACAGATGTAAACACCACCAAAATCTGTTTCCAGTGTATGACTACAATTCTAGTAGTTCAAAATAATCAGTTGAATCTACACATATTAGGAGCCGAGGGCCCAAAAAATTCCCATATATATGCCTGTAAAAAAGTCTAAACATCTATTTACTGTTATACAAACCCTCATCTAAGGTTTCGAGGCATGATGTTTATATGCATACCAAGTTTTCATAACATTCAGTTATTAATACATGATGCTCAAAGGTTTACAACATACAATTTGTAAGGAGCCTGATCATCTCAAGAAAATAACACATCCTTAATAAACAATTATTAAAAAGCTAGAATTCACTGAGTACGCGCCAATGCACCTACCTGAGAGAGAGTGATAGTATACACAAATTGTATCGTATGTGTCTATAAGAGGATTGTGGATACTCAATTAGGGTGAATCATCATGTGCCAATGCATGGCAAAGAAAATGGAAATACAAAAAAGGAAACCATTATGCAGGTGTGTGTATGTAGGTGTTTGCGATAGAAGGAGACGGTAGTCTGATCTACATACCGCGCATAACCTTTGCAGGTGTATTGCAAGTATGAAGGGTAAGGAACATCAAGATGTATATGCAAGCAAAGGATTCCCAAAGGACGTCCAATATACAAGCATAGCATAGATATATAAATCGATCACGCTGTCAGCTTGCAAAGTGAAAAACCGTTCGTGAGTGGAGAAGGGCCAAATAGGGATAATAGTATCTATATCAAGTAAGCAAGTGTGGGTGTGGGTGTGGTATATATCAGATGTATAGATTAGTACAACCAACAAGTACAAGTGGTCAACATTAACAAAGAGCATCTGGGCTAGCAACCTACCAAGCCACAATTTTTAAGTAGTCAATTATTTACTGAGAGTGGACGATGTCACATATGATGTCCGAGCATAGCTGTAAATAGCAAAGATGGTTTCAAACCTAGCCAAGGTTATAGAACAATTTTGATAGAGTGAGATAATAAATAGACCGTCACGTTTAAGTGTGTGTGTGTGTGTGTGTGTGTGTGTGTGTGTGTGTGTGTGTGTGTGTGTGTGTGTGTGTGTGTGTGTGTGTGTGTGTGTGTGTGTGTGTGTGTGTGTGTGTGTGTGTGTGTGTGTCCCACCCCCACCCCTGAGGAGAAGACCCACATGGTGGGAGGTAGGGCCCACCACGTGTAACCCTACCCCTAACCAAATATGAACAATTTAGCGGCAAAGATAATGAAACAATCAGTATGAAGTATCCAAAGAGGTATTTATCATATGGAAAGAGGTTACCATTTTGGTAAAAGTGGTGCCAATAGAGCTAAATTATATGGTTAAAGTGGTGCCAATAGGGCTAAATTATATACATTTCACATTCCTACAACAGCCCTATGACTACGTATACTTTGTCAAAGTCGAAGAGAATCTGTCAGCTTAAGGTAATAGAACTTTATGTGCTTGACCAGATTAGGAGCCATGGCTCCAACCCATCCCTTTGGATTAGGTGGGTCAAGTCAAGAAAATTATAGCAGGTCTAGGCCCATTGTATGGTGCTAACCCGACCAAAGGATAGCTAGAAACAAGGGTATGTGTGTTTAACAATGATTAATCCAACAATAATTTGATTTCACAAACTATTGAACCATAAAATGGGACTAGAGACCAGTCAAGGTGTAAATAACCAAATCTTATGTATACATTAGAGAATATGGAATAATACATAACATAATTTTTGAACTTGTTTTCCTTTTTTGGCGTCGTTAACCTCCTGTGAGGATCTCAACAGAGATGGCTTTTGACTGGAAATTGAAATTCTATTCGCTATAAGGTTCGACTTGATGACTTCAAGCTGACTAAGAACCTGACCTACATCATAAAGTTACTTTTGTATACACGGATCGAGACCCTGAACCTTAAAGAAAACTTTGAAATTTATTTTACTGAATGAGGTTTAATAGCATTGCATGAACTCATACTTTTTGTGGTTGACAGTACTTAGCAAATGGAATGCTAGTTTGTTTCTAACTCTTAACTGAATGACACCATTGTTGGTGGTAAAAGAAAAATAAAATACCTTTTGTTGAATAGAAGCATAACTTTTCAAATTAGTGTTAGTGTTGTACTTTGAAAACACCCCAATGTGTTAAAAAAAGGGCCTTAATCCTCACATGAGGGTCTCGGATGAGATGGCATTTGACTGGACTAATTACAAAGGAGATGCTGTCTGATTTTTTTTGGAAATAAATGATGTAAACATCGTCTCAAATAAATGACTCATTTTTCAAACTTCATAATTGATCTAGGTTATGTTGTTAGTTTTTGTTGTAATTTTTGACACCAATAACAAGGGGAGGGAGTCGTTGACAATGCATTGAAAGATTTTCGAGGTCATTTGGAGGGCCTTCTAAGGAATTCTATTTCTCTCTCTAAAAAATCTTCTTAAAATGCCTTTGCACTTATTGAGTATGTCCAAAGGGACAACTTGATACTTTCAAAAGTAAACTTAACTTTCTAGCGTTTTTTTAAAACGGTCACCTTTTCATTAAATGTGATTGTCTTTCCATGAGGTCGGCGCCACTCATTCAATACGGCTTTCTACATCATTTGAATTTTAAAAAAATACAAAATTGTCACAATGTCAAAATTTGAAGATTTAGACACCGCCAATGTGTTTGAAATGCCCAAATACCTAAACATCGACTATCTACTGGCCCTGTTCCGACAACCGAAGAGGGAGAAAATGCCAAAAACCCTCTAAAAGGGGGTTGTAGCAGAACGACGCGCGTGGGACACTCTAAATTTTTGTGAAATGGCCTCTGCGCACCGTTTTTCTACTTCTCCCTTTTATGGGTTTTTATATATATAAAGAACTATATATACTTTAAACTATATATATATATATTCTCTCTCTCTCTTGCGTTCTCTCTCTCTAAGTACTCTCTCTCTCTCTCTCTATATATATATATATACATATATATATATATATATATATATATATATATAAATCCATAAAAGGGAGAAGTAGCAGAATGGTGCGCAGAATCCATTTCACAAGAATTTAGAGTGCCCCTTGCTACAACCCCCTTAGAGGATTTTTGGCATCTTCTCCCTCTTTGGGTGTCAGAACAAGGCAAGTAGACAGTCGATTTTTAGGTAGTTGGGCATTTTGGACAAATTGGCGGTGTCCAAATCTTCAAGTTCTAACATTATCTGACAATTTTGTATTTTTTATATTCGAATGATGTAGAAAGCCATATTGAATGAGCAATGCCGACCTCGTGAAAAAGACAATCACATTTAATGAAAGGTGACCGTTTTCAAGGGTCGTTGGCTCATTGAATGAGTAAGTGATACTTTTTTCATATTTTGTTAATATGAGCCAATTTTTCTACGTAATGTTGGCCCTTCTCTCATTGGAGGAGCTCTTTTTTCTCTCTCTACTAAAAGGCCCTCCAAAAGATCTACAAAATTTTCTAATGAGAGCATAATTAAAGCCATTTCCAATTTTCTTCCACCTACAAACTATAAAGGAGTTCAAAGGTTCATGGGCCATGTTGGTTATTACTGACGGTTTATTTTAAACTTTTCCAAGATAGCTCTCCCATTGTACAAGCTTCTTATTGAGTTCCACTGGACCACGGAGTGTGACCATGCTGATGAGTTATTAAAAAAGGCCTTGACAAGTGCTCCCATTCTACGAGTGCCCGATTGGAATGTATGCATATTGATGCATCAAACTTTGCTATTGGGTGTGTTCTAGCTCAACCAGAAGAACATAAATTGGACTACCCCAGTAGCTTTGCAAGTCGTCAATTAAATGATCCTGAGAGGAACTACACCATTACGGAGCGCGAAGTTTTAGCTACTATGATTTACATAGTGAATGAATTTTGCTACTACCTTCTTTCCAATAAATTTGTTTTCTATGTTGATCATCAAGCGTTGTTGTATCTAGTGAATAAACCTTGTTCCATGGGAAGAATCATAGGAGGGTTGTTAATTCTTCTTGAGTTTGATTTTACCGTTGTGGTGAGACCCGGTAAAAGACATGTAATGGCAGATCTTTTGTCTCGCATACCCAATGGTGAAGTCCCTAATACTGGAATCGAGGATGAATTGCTCGATACTTTCGTATTCCTAGTCAAAAACATGCATGAATGGAGTGAGAAGATTGTGAAATTTTTAGTTAATGGTTTTTCACCCAAAGAGCTTCGTAAGGATATAGCTTGAAAACTGCTGAAGGAATGTAAACCTTATTCTCTAATTGCAGGTACTCTCTACAAGCTAGGAAAGGATGATATTCTTAGACCTTGTGCTTGTGAGGATGAATATTAATACATACTGCAAGAAGCCCACAAGGGTATAGCCGGAGGACATTTTTTAGGGGAACTAACTGCTAGAAAAGTATTGCAATCAGGCTATTGGTGGCTTTGCATCACTTTTTGCAAAAGGGTGTGATGAATGCCAACATTACAAGATCACACAACGAAAGGATAACATGCCCTTACATCCAATTAAATTGACTCAACCATTTGAAAAATGGGGTTTTGACTTTGTAGGCCCAATTAGTCCGGCAGCTCGTAACACTCAATCTTGATATATGATTGTTTCCACTGACTATGTGACAAAGTGGGTGGAAACCAAGGTGACACGCAAAGCTGATGCAAGGTCAACCGCCAAGTTTCTCTTTGAGAATATTATTACACGATTTGGTTGTCCCTTTGAAATTGTGAGTGACAATGGTACCCACTTTATAAATGGAGTGATAAAAGAACTCATGACAAACTTCATGATAGCCCATAATAAGTCTAATCCTTATTATCCACAAGCAAATGGCCACGTGAAGAGCACTAATAAGACTTTAATTTCTATCTTGACCAAAAGAGAGGAAGCTCATCGCACATATTGGGATTTGAAGCTGACATCAACTCTATGGGGTTATCATACTTCTTACAAAGTGGCTATTAATTGTACACCATTCAAAATGGTATATGGCCAAGAAGCAATTATGCCATGGGAGTTTGTAATTCCTAGTCTATGGGTAGCTTCACAAGAAGGTTTGGATGGTAACCCTTTAGTTGAGCGTTTATATATCATTGAGAGCTTAGATGAAGAAAGAAAATTGGCTATGGAGAAATACAAGAGAAAGAAATGGTTTGACAGTCATTTAAAAAACAATGATGTCAAGGTTGAAGATGAAGTCCTTGTGTATGGAGTGCGTAACGAGAAGAAAAAGTTTGAAATATTTGGGAATAGGACCATACAGAGTATGCGAAATCACCCCACAAGGTACCATTCGCGTGGAAACTCTTGATGGAGTTGAAACCATTGGATTCCTCAATGGGAGTAAATTTAAAAGATACTATGATCTTTTAAGCCAAGAGGAGCTACATGCCATCCATAAACAAAAGGCTGCCAAGGCACAAGCAAAATTGAAAAAGATACAATCTCGCCAATGAGAGGCCAACCTTGGAGTTACACACGCATTTCAAGTGGAAACAGAGGATGATTGGTTGGACTCTGATGCACCTCTACGATTCCCTATTGAGTTAAATAGCACCTATGGAAAAGTGCTATATAATGCCTTCAACATAGGTGCTACATATAATCTTCTATCATATGGAGTGTGGTGTCAGTTAGGAAAACCATGTCTAGCTAAGAGTACTATCCAAGTCAAGGGTATCAACAAGAAAAAAACTATGGTTTTTGGGACCTGACACACTTCTATCAGTTATGAAAACGGGGTTGTAGCTCAAGAATTTTTGGTCGTGCCTGCTGGAACTATGGAAGGCAATATAAACCTAGGACGCACATGGATGATAGCAACCAAATACACTATTGATTGAGGGACTGGGAGTGTCAGAACACAAAAACCAACTCTTAGCCCTGCCACTCAAGCAATAGTCCTTGAGATATCACCTCTTGAGGAGATACAACCCAAAAAATTGCATGTTCAGGAGGTTGAACCATCTATACCTATAGCCCAACCCTCTAGAGATTCAACTTCTGTACTTGAAACAAAGAATGAGACACACAAGACTCATCGTAATATAGCAAAGAAAACATACAAATGGGTCCCTAAAGCTCCTTTAACGACCATTTCTGACGCTAGAAATCAAATACCTCGTAAGAGACACCACACTCGCTCCAAGAAATGTAAGAAAACGTTGCGTTGGATTCCTAAACAACTATTGGAAGCCCAAGGCTAGTATGAAGGGAATGATCAAATCTGGGTGCCTAAACATAGATTGTGTTCTTACATGTCACCTATAGACCCATGTGAGTCAAATCCTGTAACGATAAAGCCGATTGAAGATCGTGGAAAGGGAAAGATCATAGAACACTATACTCCTGATCCGGAGCTAGTTTGGGTACCCAAGCGAGAACGACTTGATTTGCTCGGCTCAAACATAGAAAAAACAAATGAATCTTCTTGCTCTTCATGTAGTTCTTCAACAGAAACACAAGCTTCTTCACAACTTCCACCTACCACTGAAATTGTACAGAAAAACAAGGAAAGAATAGCACCTCCCATTGTAAATATCCATACAAACAAGAAAGAATTTGCACCTCTTGTTGTAAGGTCACCACCTACAACAACGTCGTAAGTAAATTCATGAGAGAGTACCTTACCACTCTTGCAACTAGATGAAATGCCTAGGGTGGTGAAAAACAATTAGTCAAATCTTCACCCATTACTTGGAACAATTGGTTTCAAAAGGTGTTGACATTGTTCCAAAAGGTATGATCTACCCAAGGAAGGGGGGAGTGTTTTGCTGACATCCATCATTTACTTGCTCCCCTCTTAACCTTCCTCCGTGACCTTTCAATCTCCCAATCTTAGGAAATGTATATATATAGCCCTATACTTAAGAAAACAAAATTAAAAAAGTAAAAGAGTAAGAGTCCCCAAACAAAAAGCTGGAAACCTATAAATTCTAGTACATGACCCAAAAATCATAATAACACATTATGCACAAGAATACGACCTTTTGACACGACCCTTATAATTTTTGCACACTAACCAAAATCTATCTGTGTACAGATGTGGCTAGTATGCTAGAGTCATC
Source organism: Adiantum capillus-veneris (assembly GCF_014529385.1). Lineage (NCBI taxonomy): Eukaryota > Viridiplantae > Streptophyta > Polypodiopsida > Polypodiales > Pteridaceae > Adiantum > Adiantum capillus-veneris. Next base: position 122,164,235 of record NC_140956.1, read on the forward strand.
CACTCCTACCTCCCGGGTAGGTCTATAAGTTCTTGAAACTTATAGAAATATATATACATAAGGGAATTATTTTTTCAAATTTGAAAAAATATACAGATTTTAAAAGAAAAGGGTACATTATATTCTTAACAAATTCACAGATAAGGGGTTTTACAAATATGTATTGAACGCACGTGATATGGTAGTTTTACACATAGTGAAACTCCCGCGTCCTACCTTGGGTGAGAGGTACCCTCTTTACTTTTCACAAGTGTTTTACGTAGTCTACCCGGTGCTTGTCTGTGAATGGGATTTGGTAGATACGCTAGCGTGAGAGAAGATTTGTGAGGAATTAGAATGCCTGATACGTCTCTTGACCACGACTGATCCCTACTTATTAGTAGAGAACGTCTCTCCGATTGCACAAGCTTACCCTTTTGACCAAGATGACTATACAAGCCTAGTGACATTCTTAGTGAACATATGTGCATCTAATGATGAGGAAGATTTACATGATTACACGATGACACGTGTGGTCTCACGGATGATGACTTTATTTTTCTTGACGCTGACAAGGATAGGGGTTTAGACTTAGGGCTACCTGCCCATCTATTCAATATCTTGTTCCCTTGACCCTCTAGGGGGGTGCAAATAATTAGGTTAAAATTCTTGATGTTGTTTTGATTGTGTTCAATAAAGGTTGGTGCTTTTTCCCACTAATGTGCCTGCTAGAGGTATTCTTTGTGTTTTCTAGTGTGTACATGAATGCATTGTGATAATTGCAATTTTTAACTTCATGGAATTTTTGTCTCGTTCACTCTTTGAATCAAGCGCGATCATCAACACGAACATGTGTTTCTTGTTCATTAGCATTGCCTCTTGTCTTTTTTAGCATCCATGTTTGTCTGCTTTAACTGTGATTGGTAGCACAATATTGAGCGCATTTGCTTAGTATTTAACATTAATTCAATATAATTTTTATGTCATAGTCCCTTGTCTAGGTTTATAAATCAAGTAGTCTGACTAATCTAGTTTGACCAAGATAGACATTAGAGATCCTCTCTCAATACCATGGGAAATGCCTTCCTTATTGTCAATGGTTACTTAGGTTCTTAATCCAATTTAGGCAGCATTGTGTGTAAGGTACTAGTGCTTTCTAGTGGACTTAATCCCTCTTGACCTTTAGTTTAACTATTATAAAGGGATTTTAGTATTGTAATGAGCCTGAGGAGGGTAACAGTGTCAATATAACCCTCCAAAGTTACAAAATTGAAAGGCAATGAAAAAAAAACAAAAGTGCCAACAATGTAAAATTGTAATTTGGTACTTCACTCACATTTATTGCCTATGATACTAGATCCCTAGAGGTTCCTAGTGTGGGCTCGTTTTGTTGAAGAGCAAAAAGCCCAAGGCATACAAAATAAGGACACACATCAAAAATTAAATCAATGTGAAAAAAATTTGGGGGGTCAAACAAAGGGAATAATTCAGGCGACGATTCATAAGCAATTCCTTCTATTGTAGCTTAACTAAAAGGTCTTCTAGGTATAGCCTCTAGTCAGCCCTTGGACATGAAACACTTTGCTCTCTCAATTAAACAGCTTAATTGACCAGAGAGAATTGAGAAGCTTGTCCATGGTATTAATAGTTAACCTCTAGTGTCTCTCGACCATTAAATTAGAGACCCTAGACTTGTTTATTTTTTTACCTTTACAAGTGTTTATGCATTTGATCATATACAATTTAATGTTTAATGCTAAAAATTGTTTAATATTTTGTTACCAATCAATCTGTGTGCCTATTCACTGCATATGCTTTTTAATTTTAAATGTTCTATGAGAATGTAATTACTGTGCCATTTTTGGTTGATTTTGTAGTGTTTGAAGAAAGCTAAAGACAACCAACTCAAATGCTCTTCCACCTCGACGAATGGGCTTCATCTCACTAGCTTTTGAGGACAGAATCTACATCAGGAAGGGGGGCATGCTAACCACTTACAGACACCCTATCACCTTTGACGGACGCCTTATTACTTATTTGAGTCATGGAATGGGCTTGTCGGTCCTATAGGTATATAGGTGACCGCTGATGAGAGATGCACTACTTATCTTATTTTTACAGCTATTTTGCTTTGATCGGCCACTGTGGGCGCTCATGTGTGAATGGGTCAAAATCTTATAAAAGGTCCATTTTGACCTAAAATCCTCATTCTTTGAGGTGCATGCTAAGAAGTGCTCTTGATCTATCTCTATCTTCTTCTCCTTCGTGTGCTCATGGGTGTGGGTGTGTGAGTGTGTTCCAGTAACAATATAACATATACACCAAAGAATCCTTTCAAATTACAAAAGACACTAGAAACTATGTCAATGAAAAGGTGGTATAATTCGCATTCATAGTACAAAACAATCTTTATACACAAGTACAAGAGCCTGAAGATATATAAGTCCGCCATCTTCAAGCCAAGGAACTTTGAAAACCATAGTTGAGAAGTAATCCTCACCTGTATCCATGGAAACAACACAACATAAAGTTAGCATTGGCACCGTATGCAGGTGATGCATGGGTATCCCACATGTTATAGATGTCATCCAATTAGATTGATTTCAAAGACAAATAATAAGAAAGGTAAAGCTAACCATAACATATATTTAGAGATGGTTTCGTTTACAAGGGGTTGCAGGGAAACCATGTGGAGCCCCTTTTGCTTTGCAAGCTCTCATGAGATAAGGCCGGAGACAAGTTTTATGAGGCAATTTAGCCTTGAAGTGGGCCACATATACCTGTTTATTAACTTTATAGAGTTTGACATTAACTGCCGCTATTTTTTTGGGTCAGTGACAATGCTCATACATGCAATCAATCTATACTTTGGAGTCACCTGTAACATAAAGAGATGTTAGTAAGTAAGTCCTACACCTTCCTAGATGGAGTCAAATGCCACATGTAAGGTAGTAAGTATGAGTGCTTAATCCCCTTAATCATAACACATATAGGTGGGATATTCAAGAATCCCTCAGTTGTTCCAAAAGCCAAGGGAATGTGCCGCCAATGCCCATAAAATTGATGGAATAAACAACCATATACGACCTCATGTGTAGCCCTAAGTTAACCATTTACAACCATATCTACCCTATTTCACAACCCTTCATAACCATATTCGGCCACAATCAATCTTATCCCTATTCTCACAACCAACCGTTCATAACCATATTCGGCCAATTGAGCAACTTTGCCATAGATTTGTACACACAACACTCAAACGGCACAGACCATATCTGAGCAAGAAAGGTAAGCTCAATCACTACAAGAGGTTATGTGCACTTGTGACGGCTATAGCAACGAAAATACAAAGGGTTTTTCACCCCCTGATGTCGCTACAAGCGTCGCAACGGGAACATCGCTATAAGCGTCTCTATTGGCATCATTATATGCATCTCTGTATAACGATGCTCATAGAGACGCTCAAGTGATGTATACAGTTCCTAATTTAGCAACACATATAGTGACGCTGCAAAACCTTATAGAAAGACGCCTATAGCGACGCCCGAGAATAAAAAAATTTTGGGTGGCAGGGCAATGAATACCCTACTGCATATGCAACAAATAATATAGTGACGCGCATAGCGATGCCGTGGATTTTTACATTTGAACGTTGCACTGCTAGCGTCGCTAATATGAATAACCTCTTGTAGTGAATAACAAACCCCAGAGGCACATCATCAATAGAATAACCGCAGCAGCAGCCCCAATAGAATATACCAGGCCGCTTGTCTTACACTCCACAAGTAGGCCAATCCTACCATATAGGGTCATTCACCAAGTAGTAAAAAAAACTTCTATCATTACTCTTCAACTAAAAAAGAAATTCAAGGCAACCATTATCCAGTATTGAAGCCTTTCAATGTTTTTTTCATATACATATCTATGAGAGGTCCGTAGGTACCTATTGACAGAGATCCCTAAACTCGAGAGGGAATTACAAAACTAGTGCCGCAGACACCAAAAGGGTGCTCATATACATGCTTATGATAAGTCATTCATAAATTGAAAGTGTTTCCTAAACTCGAAAGGCGAGTAAAAAAACCAGTGCCGTAGATACCAAAGGTTCAGTGAAAGTTGCCATCCATATTCATATTCCGACTTAGTATAGCCAAGACATGCATGAGGACTATTAATATATCAACAAGTGAATCAAAACACATCCAAATAGTTCGGACATTAGTCCCATATAAACGCCTTAAGTCACTTGAGATTGAGTCGGAGCAGCCAACTCTACAATAGCCTGCTTATCTTTTGCTTTTGACATAGATCCAACCCTTAACGATACACACCTTTGCGGGCAAAACCCTCACAATCCCAATGTACAGACAACCACTCACATGTACACACACACACCACAGAAGTACATAGTACCAATGCTAAGTGAGCATGGAAGCTCACCTTTTATAGGGTTCGGTGCTAGTAGACACATTCCTTCACAGTAATATGACAGGCCCGACTTCATGAGGAAGAAGATTCATCAACACCGCCTCGTAGAGAGAGAGAGAGAGAGAGAGAGAGAGAGAGAGAGAGAGCATTGTAGCGCAGATTTGCCTAGGGGAAGCCACTGTAACATCAAGCAGATGAGAACAAAGTTTATCCAAAACCCCATTACCCCATTTAACTTCTAAGGGGTTAGGTACCATTAAGAATTCACCTACTAATATCCTTTTAGAAATTCACCTAGTGCATTCAAGCCTTTTATTCACCAGAAGTTTCCAAGGCCAACAATTCCCAGCTAATTATACTTAGGAAATAACAACAAGCCACTCCTATATACTAGAAAGAGTTATACTTCGTATAAATAGCCACATGTGTGTGTGTTGTGCCTGAAAAAAAGAAGAAGAAAAGATGGGAGTCAAATCCTATGAGTCTTAGACCCGAAGTTGAAGGATTCAAAGGCCATCCATCCCATGCCTTTTACTCCCCAAGAAATTGCACGACGAAGATTCATCGATGATCATGGGGCATTATGATGATCGACTCCCCTCTCGTCCTTAGTTTGCACCATGATGATCGACTCCCCTCTCGTCCTTAGTTTTTGGGTTTTTCTTGGGGGGGGGAGGGGGGGGGGGGTTTCTTTATTCTTAGGACAATGAGGTAGTGCCAAACTAGGCCAAATAACTTTTTGACAAATGGACATGTAAACGCCATGATGTGGCAAGATGTAGCCACACAATCTCTCTCTCTCTCTCTCTCAGGCTCTCGGCCCTTCCGAGTTCCCTTTCTTATAAGGCAAGCCTACGTCTCTTTTTAAACTATTACTAGCCTATTGTCCCTACCCAAGATGCACCCCATCCTTCAAGCATACGGCTCTCTCACCCCCAATCATTTCTACAAGCACAAAGATCTTGCAAGAGCCAGAAGAATACTCTTGCTCCTCCTTCACCGTGCCATAATTCTAAGTATCCATCATCACTTCAAGGGGTACTTGCAAAGTTTTTTCCACTCCAATTTGCATGAGCTTTTGATGAGTATGTTTAAAAGATCATTTCCAAAAGATGGGTCCTCACTGAATTCGCCTTCACAAACATCCCTTATCTCCCAAATCGATCACATTACACACATCCACACACACAATGGGCGATGGGTGAGGAAGGGGAGGTTCATGAGACGGGGGATGCCCTAGGGATGGGCTCTTGGTTGAGCAGCTTGTCGCCACTTCTGCAAGTGTAGAGATCCGCCTTTTTTTTTTTTGGGAACTGCAATTGGCAAGGCCACCTCTCTCTTCGAGAGGGAATTTGCGAGCTAGTTTTGGTGGAGGCACGTTGGGATGCTTAGGGAGTATTCTCGATTGGGGTGGGAGCTCCATGGTGATGCAAGAATGGTCAATTAGATGAAGGGCTCCATGGTGATGCAAGAATGGTCAATTGGATGAAGGGCTCGGTTTGGTTGGTCCCTCCTAGCTGCCCATGAGCATCAACACTTCCTTGATGTAGGGCCTGCCATACAAAGGAGGAGGGCCCAAGAGGTGCTCACAACTACATGGGTTTTACTTTAGGTTAGTGGTTGTTCCTTGGCTAGGGCTAGCCTCCACACTATATCACAAGGGCGGGGCGCAAGGGGATTTACGACTGAGGTGATTCGGGCTGTTCGATGCACATTTATAAATTAGGGACATCAAAATTCGGGTAGGCTTGTACATTCGGGGTGGGCTACACCCCATGTCTTGAACCCACAACTTCCCCACCGCGAGCCATGTGCACTAACCATTATGCCCGCTTGCATAGGTTGAAATATAGGCGATTTGAGTATGTCATATAGTAAACGTGGGGGCATTTATAAATTCGGATCGACCTCATGTTGCCAAATTTAACCGTCCATGATTGACATGCCCCTTGTTTTTCTCCTCCACCATTGTTCCCCTCCCGCCGTGCCTATGTTAAATAGTGACGAGGCCTTTGCTTTTAAGTCCACATTGGGAGCATTTGTAGTACAGTTGACATGACCGCTCTAAGTCCCTTTCGGCTTAATTTACGCTCCTTTTTGAAACATAAGCTCCACAATGCTACAATCAACCTAAGTCCCTTTCGGCTAAATTTAAGCCCCTTTTTGAAACATGATGTTGCCAAATGCCCACACCGAAATACAATAGAATATATTGTTTTAAATGAATTTGTAAAGTAACTTTTCTTTCTTAGGGTGCATTCATATGAGGCGAAAGTAACCTGAGGGAAAGGGATGTGCAATAGATGGTGATCATATATTGGCATTCCCTCCTCTGTGCACATGGAAGATGAGAACTACCACAACCTTTACATTGCAAAAGTGAGAGATGAAAATTGGATGAGTAGCATTGATTCTATCATTGTGATACTTTTATATGTTGTTTTTTAGTTTGTCGATACTATTTAGAACCTTTGTCACATGCCAACTATGGTGGGCAACACAAAGTGTTGAGGCAGTAGTAGGTGGGGGGTGTGACTGCTACCATTGGATGCCTCCATTTAGCAACAGACTCATGCAAAATAAAGGCTCATAACATGATAAATACCACTAAAATTCTCTCAAAATTAAGATACTTCACATGAAAAGCTAGTGATGAGCAAAAACTTGTGCAAAAACATAATGTATGGCAGACAAGAAACCGTCGTGTGTTTGAAGGAGGTTCTGAGGTGGCAAGCTTTGCAGAAATTACTCAAGAAAGAAAAGTGCTCATATGGACGCTCGGGTGCAAGCAACACTCGGAGGATTGGTCCAGGACAACTTGTGCCTGGTTGTTAGCAGATGGAATGCCTAGGACGGGGAAAAATCTTGGACATCGGTAAATAAAAGATCTCAAAAGGACAACTTTATGGACCCTTTGTAACAAGGAAGAGGTGGCGGGTTGGGGGGGCTGCCCTGATGTAAGTATAGTCATGGCTCAACAAGAGCACGACTAGACCTTGTAATTTTTTGGGATGTTCAGTATAATTCACTCACAATTGTGAGTTTTGCTTTTTTTTTTTTTTTAACTTGTGCATCCTAGCCAAATGCTAGTGCCTTATGGCTATATGGAAACTATTGCTCCGTGTACACATTCTAGAGGTCAAACGACAAAAAAACATTGAGATTGCAAGTCCCATTTTGCAAAATGGGACCTTAGGGGACTCACCATGAGAAAATTATTGTGGAAAGAGAAGGGGATTGTTTGGGAATGTAGATAAGCTTATAAGTTAAGGGTGGGCCCCTAATAATTCCTCCTTCATTAGTAAAATATAAAGGAGGAGGTTGTGATATATACTTCGAGGCGGAAATGAGGGGTGTTTGGGGGTGGTGGAAGAGATTGATAACATGCATATAGACATACAAATGAAGGCTTATTAGATAGTAAACCCGCCAAATATTGCTAGTAAATTACATGTGGTTACCCCATTACATACCCTTAGAAAGAGAATAGAATCCAATATGATTAAGGTATTATTGACTTTGAAAATGTAAGTTGTATGGCATCAAGTTTGGTTTTTAAAAAATCAAATTACATGTGGTTACCCCATTACATACCCTTAGAAAGAGAATAGAATCCAATATGATTAAGGTATTATTGACTTTGAAAATGTAAGTTGTTTGGCATCAAGTTTTGTTTTTAAAAAATCAAAGATGCCAAACTATACGAAACCTTATATAAAAATTAGGTGCATAATAATTTTAGTAATTGCATGTCATATAAGTGTAGAAAGGGGGTCATTTTTACTTCACATTAGTCATAAATAGGGGGTTTTCCAAGACTCTCCACTTGCAGGTGGCATGTCTTTTTCTATAAAAAGCGAATTCCCTAGGAATGGGACTTGAATGATTCTTGTAATTGCTTGATATATCTTCAATGGATGATAGTACAACTTCTAACAATTTTTTTGCTATAATTTTTTTGCCTACTGCATGCATGGTGGGATGCTAAATATGTGAATGATTCTTCATTGATGGTGATTTCTATTAGGCATTCCATTATTGAACACATTCTCTCAATAAAAACGTCAAAGTTGGCATGGGATAAACTAGCTTCTTTATATGCAAGACCTAACCAGAAATTTACTTATCTATCAAGAAGTTAGAATCGAAGGGTATGTAGAGTTAGAATCAAAGGGTATGTAGAAGCAGGATGATATAGATGTCCTTCTTGTAGAAAGTAAAGAGGATGATAGGCTCATAAGAAAGAGACAAATGTAGCCATTATAAATGTTTCTTCCAGTATAGTTTGGGAAATATTGTGTAGGATACAAAATGCTTTTATATCAATATGGACCACTTGTTCATGATGCATGCATTGCAATGTGCATGGACAATGTGTGGTGCATTAAGAAAATTTGGAGGGCCTTGTCTTCTTCTTTTTTTTGCTGCCTTCTCTCTTGAGAAAATAGGTGGAGTAAACAAAAAGGGATCCTTATATGAGAACCGCTTGAAGCTTAGAGTACTTACAAGTTGATTCTTTCCACATCGCCATAATAGTCGAGATGATTGAAAAATGTCTCTTTTCAGTTACAATGAATGTACCTCGTCATCTTGGAGGGAGATTCAAGGACTCCATAGCCTTCTCTTTATTTGCAATGTCTCCACAAAATCGTTCTCCTATTTTTCTTGCACTTAGGAATAATGGCATAGCCCTCCTCGCCAAACGTTCTAAATATCATCTGCACATTGAATGGCATCCTTAATATAAATCATTATGTAAGTGAATCAAAATTTTCACATAAGTGACACTCGCAGAGAAAGAAAGACTCATAGTAGAGGGAGAAATGTTGGGGTATAAAGCCCAATGTGGTCGCCCAGGTAAGTGGGCGGGCCGCCAGGTATGTACACATATTCTTTTTGTAAAAACCTAATAAGAACTCACTATGCTCTACACATTACAGTAGAGCGAGTTCACCATATCGTCGTGCTCTTCTTCTCGCACTCTCTCTCGCGTCGCACTTCCGCTCGTACTCCTTCAACTGGTATCAGAGCTCAGATCGAGGCTCGGGGCAGCACTGCAGGAGGCTACAGTCACCAACTCAGATTGGAGTGAAATTCGACAGCCAAAGACACGGCCCCAAATCTCGTGGGAGAGCTCGAAGGGCTTGGTGTTGTCAGAATTTCATTCTGAGATCATCTCGGCCACCGTTGGGCTTCGACAAAGGTCTGCGCATGCCATTTTTGACTACGTGGTCTTGACGGGTGCAGATCCGACTCTGCAAATTTGGGGTTTTCGGCCTACGACTGCAGGTGCTGAGGATATTGACACTCTCAGAGTGTTGATTTGTGGCTGTCTACACATCGAAGGACGGCTCATAGTTCTTGGAGGCGTGTCACATGCGACACGGGCGCATCTACACACAGACTGTAGGCGACATCCACTAGTTCATCAGGTAGCTTGTGTTTGCTGCTTGATATTCCAGATTTCATCCTGACATTGCAGGTACTTCCACATGGGATGTATTGTCAGAGATGATGTATGTCTGTTGAGGGTTTACTGGCTGTGAGTCACGCAGCAAACAACCGCCGCAACGGTTACAGCATACAGTGGGAAATTTGTGGATGTATGACTTTGTGGGAAGTCTATGTACTGTCAGATTTACTGCAGCCTTTGTTGAGGGTCGAATGAGGTTTTATTGAGCTGGGGGATTCTCGAATGTTGAGATCCTTTCGGTGATACAGGTCTTGGAGCGATCCCTCGAGCACCCTTAGATAGGCAGCTAGGATGTATTGACTGTGAGTTAGACAGTTGGGATTGCATCTTTGCTTTACTGCCGTTGAGACATTGTCACAGTCTATGCTTACAGGACAGTGACAGGACAGTGAGAGATAGTACAGGTGCAGGACAGGTTTACCCGCAGCTTACAGTGTCAGAGAGACAGTGTTTTATGAGCTGTTTTTTGGTCTGTTTTTTGAGTACACTAGAGCCATTTTACAAAGGAGACTCTGCCAAAATTTCTGCAGAATCTGAAGCTTTCTTGGTTCATTTGACAGGTTGATATTGGTTCAGAGGTCAGTTTACAAGGGAAAATCTGTCGAATTTTTCCCAGGAAAGTAAACTACTGTGAAGCGTAGCTATGGCTGGATCACAGGACACTGCTCTTTACAATATCAAGAAGCTGGATGGAACCAATTTCCCATTGTGGAAGAAGCAGATTTGGCACGTGTTGGTACAAAAGAAGCAGATAAAACCTATAAAGCTCAAGGGGATAAAACCAGAAGATATGGACGAAGATAAATGGAGCGAAATGGATGAATTGGCACTTTCTACCATTATGTTGACTTTGGCAGAAAGCGTTTACTTCAATGTAGCAGACGAGATTTCGGCTTATCAAGCATGGTTAAAGCTGAGTGATCTTTATGAGAAGCAGAGTGCAGCTTCACAGGTATACTGGCTTAAGAAGCTTGTTGACTTGAAGATGAAAGAGGGACACCTATGTCCAATCATTTGAATGAATTCAACACAATCTATAGTCAGTTGTCATCTCAAGGTGTCAAGTTTGATGAACCTGTTAGAGCTATGTTCCTGTTGATCACATTGCCGGAAAGTTGGGACACTTTTCGCAAAGCTTTGAGTAATTCTGCACCTCCAGATGGTTTGAACATAGCAGGTGTAGAAGGAAGTCTGTTTACTGAAGAAACCAATAGAAAGACAATGGACAAAGGAAAAGGAACAGCCTTAGTTGTCAGGGGAAGGACCAAAGAAAAGTACAAAGGTGGAAAGAGAAATCAGTCTCGTAGCAAGTCCCGCAGTGCTAAAGGCAAGAGTGACATAGAATGCTACCATTGTGGCAAGAAGGGTCACATGAAAAGAGACTTCAGAGAATGGAAAGCAGAAAAAGGCAAAGAGAAAGCTGAAGACCATGGTGAGAAGAACAAGTCCTCAGTGAAGATTCAAGAAATAAATGTGACAAGCACTGTTGTAGAGGATGACAGTCTAGTGTCAGGAGACATCTACTTCTTGAAGAATACAATGGACTCAGCTCTTCTTACAGCATCTGATTGAAATGCATTGAGTGACTGCATTATAGACTCAGGGGCATCACTTCATGTGTCTCCAAACAAGGAGTGGTTTACCTCTTATGTGACCACTAAAGATCATGTTTGGCTAGGCAATGGGCAGACATGTGAGATCTTAGGTGTTGGAGATGTTCAATTGAAGTTTCAGAATGGCTCTTCTTTCACGCTGAAGAATGTGAGACATGTTCCCGCAATTACAAAGAGCTTGATTAGCACAGGTTTACTTGATGATGCTGCCTACGTCACCATTTTTGGACAGAACATGTGGAAGATATCCAAGGGTTCTATGATAGTAGCACATGGAGTAAAGTCTGGAGGACTTTACATGATTTATGTATCAAATGTCTCTAAAAATGTAATCAACGTAACCGAGCAGCCGAACGTTTCTTTGTGGCATAGCCGGTTAGGACATATGTCCAAGAAGGGAATGGAAATCTTGTCTCGTTCTGGTTATTTGCCTGGCTTTTCATTTAATGATTTTGAATTCTGTGAACATTGTCTGTATGGTAAGCAAACACAACAGCCACATAAGCATAGAAGCAGTAGAAGAGATACACAGTTGGCACTTGTTCATAGTGATTTGTGTGGACCTATGCCTAACCTATCGCTAGGGGGAGCTTCTTACTTTATGACATTTATAGATGATTACTCGAGGAAAGTATGGGTTTACTTTCTCAAGCACAAGGATGAAGCATTTAGTGTTTTCAAAACGTTTGTGACACTTGTGGAGAATCAGAGTGGCAAGAAGCTTAAATGCTTACGCACTGACAATGGTGGAGAGTATGTTTCAAAGGCCTTTTAGGACTTTTGTGAGTCAAAAGGTATAAAACGTGAACTTACTGCTCCTTACAATCCTCCTCAAAATGGTGTTGCTAAGAGGATGAATAGGACCATACAAGAGAAGGTCAGAAGTATGTTGTCTAATGCACAACTGCCAAATGGGTTTTGGGCTGAAGCTGTATCAACAGCTGTTCATCTTGTAAATAGATCTTCTAGCAAGGTTTTGCAGAAGGATTCAGTGCCAGAGATGGTATGGTCAGGCAAAATGCCCTCATACAAGCATCTCAGAGTCTTTGGCTGTGAGGCATATACTCACGTTCCATAGGAATTTAGGAACAAACTTGAGCCAAAGAGTAGAAAGTGCATCTTTCTAGGCTATGGTAATTCTGGTGAGATGGGGTATAGACTTTGGGATCCCGAATCCAGAAAGGTTGTCCGCAGCAATGATGTTCACTTTAATGAATCCAAATATCATTCTAAACCAGAGAGGGTTGAGGAGATTAGAAGAGTCGTCTTCCAAGAAGATGGACCTGCACGTGCAAGACAAAATGTCAGGGCTCAAGAGGAGCAAGGACAGGATAGAGTGGAACCACAGGTTGTGGCTGAGCCTGAGCCACCTATTGTGCGTAGATCTGGACGTGTCACGCGACCTCCTGATAGGTTTGTTCCATCTATGAACTATGTCATGTTGACTGATTGCCATGAGCCTTCATGTTACAAGGAAGCAGTGCAAATGAAGGACTCCGGGAATTGGCAATTGGCCATGTAGTCAGAGATGACAGCTCTGCATAAAAACAAGACATGGAAGCTAGTTAAATTACCACAGGGCAAAAAGGCTCTACCTTGTAAATGGGTTTACAGGTATAAGATCACCGCTCATGATAGTCAGCCAAAGTACAAAGCAAGGCTTGTTGCCAAGGGCTTTAAGCAAGAACAAGGCATTGACTTTGATGAAGTCTTCTCTCCGGTGGTCAAGATGACTACATTGAGATGCTTTCTTGCATTGGTTGCCATATTAGATTTGGTGTTGCACCAAATGGATGTCAAGACAGCGTTCTTGCATGGTGATTTAGATGTGGAAATTTACATGCAGCAGCCAGAAGGGTTTGTTGAGAAAGGCAAGGAATATTGGGTATGCCAGTTGTTAAAGAGTCTTTATGGCTTAAAACAATCACCGAGGGCATGGTACCATAAATTCCACAAGTTTATGCTTTCTCAAGGCTACAAACGTAGTGAGTTCGATCATTGTCCATATACAAAGAAGGCTAAGGATGGTAGTTGGATGATCCTTATTTTGTATGTGGATGACATGTTGATTGCTGGCAAGCACTGGGAAGAAATTTCAGCTTTGAAGTCAAAGATGGCAAACTCGTTTGACATGAAAGACATGGGTGAGGCAAGTCATATACTTGGTATGCACATTGAGAGAGACAGATCAAAGAAGTTGATTTGGTTATCTCAAACAGAGGATATTGACAAGGTTTTGCAACGTTTCAATATGGAGAAGGGAAAGGCATTGAGTGTTCCATTGCCACCATATGTGAAACTTAGCAAACAAGATTGTCCTGTGTCTGAGGAAGAACAGGCTGAAATGGATAAGATTCCATATGCGTCTGCAGTGGGTAGTTTGATGTATGCAATGATTGCTACTCGCCCAGACATTGCATTTGCAGTGGGAGTAGTAAGTCGATACATGTCAAACGCAGGCAAGAAACATTGGGAGGCAGTGAAAGGAATATTGAGATACCTGAAAGCTACAAAGAGTATGCGTATATGCTATGGGAGTCAGGAGCTAAGTGTAAAGGGTTTTACAGACTCAGATTATGCAGGTGACTTAGACAACCGAAGGTCTACGTCAGGGTATGTCTTTACATTGGTTGGTGGAGCAGTATCATGGCGTTCTAGATTACAAGATTGTGTTACTCAGTCTACTACAGAGGCTGAATATGTTGCAGGATCAGAGGCATGCAAAGAATCAATTTGGCTTAATCGACTAGTAACAGATTTGGGAATCAAAGAAGAGATGCCTGTGTTATATTGTGATAGTCAAAGTGCTATACAATTGGCTCGCAATCCAGTTTATCACTCAAAGACAAAGCATGTGGATGTGAAGTATCATTTCATCAGGGAAATGCTCGAGGATAAGCAACTTCAGCTTGTCAAAGTTCACACCACAGAAAATCTTGTTGATCTACTTACAAAAGGACTTCCCTCAGAGAGCTTTGTGCATTTTCGCAAGCAGTTAGGTGTAGGGTAGTACATCACTTCTCTACATCTCTTGTATATTAGCTTGTATAGTAGCTTCTCTCACACTTAAAGTACCACATTGGACTTTAAGTGGGAGGTTGTTGGGGTATAAAGCCCAATGTGGTCGCCCAGGTAAGTGGGCGGGCCGCCAGGTATGTACACATATTCTTTTTGTAAAAACCTAATAAGAACTCACTATGCTCTACACATTACAGTAGAGCGAGTTCACCATATCGTCGTGCTCTTCTTCTCGCACTCTCTCTCGCGTCGCACTTCCGCTCGTACTCCTTCAAGAAAAACATGTAAATATTTGATCACATGCTTTGCTCTATCCTTGAATCCTATGACGAATGCCTCTCCCACATTTGCAAATCCTACTAGTTTGTTGGTGACGGAGAGAATGGATTGCCTGGCTATTGCAAAGCTCTAACTGGCCAAGGTGAAATTCATAAATGCATGGTGCATCGATAAGCAAATGAGTCTTTATAATTTTTTCATTTGTATTATATTGTAATGACTAGAAAACCATATTGCAGCACACTCAAGAATTACAGGTCCTTTGAGATAAGGTACAGACCTTATGAAAGAAAGATACAAGCTTAGGTGCTCCTCTGAGAAAGAAAAAACTAGAGAATCTTCAAACCTTGAAGGCTAGCTCTAGTGGTTTTAAGAAAAGAATCCAATCATTGAGGCAAGGATTTTAAACATTCTAAAGTACTTAGTTTCTTATTCTTGTATTGCTTCCTTTGTATTCTTTTCATTTGTATTATATTGTAATGACTAGAAAATCATATTGCAGCACACTCAAGAATTACAGGTCCTTTGAGAAAAAGGTACAGACGTTACGAAAGAAAGATACAAGCTTAGGTGCTCTTGTGAGAAAGAAAAAACTAGAGAATATTCAAACCTTGAAGGCTAACTCTAGTGGTTTTAAGAAAAGAATCCAATCATTGAGGCAAGGATTTTAAACATTCTAAAGTACTTAGTTTCTTATTCTTGTATTGCTTCCTTTGTAGACATACAATCTATCTAGACAAAAAAACATTGATCCCAAAGCCAAGTAGGAAAGTAGTTGAGGCCCTTGATAAGTAAATGTCTTGCAAATGATAGAATTCATGACATAGATTTTAAGGTATGTCCAATGAGAGTGATGGCACGTATTTGGAGATTGATGGTGTTCTTGGTGGTACTTGGTTGGTGAAAGTAGATAGTATGCCAATGGATGCTCAGTGCGTTGGAGGTATGCCATGTGCAACTTGTGGGTGTGTTAGTGTACGTCATTATGGGAAGAGGTTGCAAGTGGATGCAGGTGATCAAAGCCACATGTTTGACCTAGATGGAAGCTATGCTATGATACAGGGGGCTGGACAACACAGTTAAGCAAAGGCAGTAGGTAGTAGAAGTAAGGTCTTGTACATAGGTAGTGATTGATGATAGGTCATACATTTTGGTCCATTACATTCAGACTATTTTCTATCTAAGGGAAGACTTTGTAGTCGCCACCATATCAAAATTCCAAGAGGAGAGGAATGGATTTGTTTCTAAAGATAGTAGTGAGATAATGAGGCGATGAAAAGCTCCAATAATCCACTAGAGTGCCTCAAACTCTACTTTGAGAAGATAGACAAGTATGAAGTGACTCTTCCCAATGAAGCATCCTTCTAAGCAATCCAAAATAACCTCGGGCCCTCAAGCATCAAGATGTAGAGGATTGGTTTAAGCGTTTGTGTTGTGCGGAGGACCACACCTATACATTTTTGCTCACACTCATGTTTTTGTAAACACTTATTGTAATAAATGTCTTTCCGACATTTCATTTTTTTCATGGAGCCGATTCATTGTAATTAGCAGGACTCAATTGAGTTTCCAGCTTGTAGTTTCACATGCTTATGTAATCAGATTAGAGATGTTTTCACACCTCCAAGGCTGAGGTATAAGAGCCAATTTTTGTAAACCTAAGAGAACAATTCTGAATCATTAATCAAGGTGAGTTTTTGAGCACCGTGACTGTGTCAAAGAGAGAGAGAGAGAGAGAGAGAGAGAGAGAGTCTATCCTCTTGCTACGCGAGCTACGGAGCTGCCATTGGAGAAGCGACATCGCCGTTGTGTTAGCAACGGCAAGAGCTACGCACCGATACCAAGCATGCGCGCATTCGGCTTCTACGCGAGGTGAGCTCCCACGAGCTTCTATGTGAGTTTTCTCCCTACCTGTGTGTCGGAATTGAGCGTGCCATATATCTATAGAACCACAGCGAGTAGAGCTACACATTAGTACCATCGGAGTCGAGATTCGGTCACCTGTATTTTTCGGCCTGTCTTCATACGCGTTTACCGCACGAAGTGGTTACAGGTTGAGATTGTATTGTAGATTCATAGGGTATTGTCCTTACCTAGTGTAGAGACCCCCCCTTGAGTTTCAGGCTGATTCGATGACTCTAGATCATGTTTCGGATAGCATTCGTTCGTAGTACAGATTTCAGTCACTTGCGTATTTGAGAACTTAGATTTGATTTCCTTGGTAGTGATTGGCGCCGCTGCCGAGGACGAGAGCCCTAAGTAGGTGACCTTAGACTAATCCTACGAGGTGATGTGTTTTGTTACTTTGTATATTTTAGTTAGAAAGGTCTAGGAGTGGTGAACTCTGAGGATCTTTGAGAGGTACTAGGAAACTTGTGGTATTCCCGAGTCTTTCGTGTTTGACAGTTTTTTAGTTTAGACTAGATTGATTTTTGTTGGTGTTGAGTGGTTGTTGAGATTGAGGTATTTACTAGTCCGTGTGTGGCAGTGAATCTCTTTATACTCACAATTGCAAAAACCCATTTTATGATTAGAAGTAGCTTAGGTAGGACTTGATTTGATCCTGATCTAGAGCTATTAATCAGTGGTTTATTTGCTTGATGTGTTTGTTTGCATGTTAGATCACTAAACCGTTGATTTGGTAGTGAAACTTGCATAAACAAAGTTCAGAGAAATTTTCTGTGAGACTGAGTGTTGCTGAGTACTTAGGAGAGCTCTTGGAAGAGTTCTGAGTTGAAAAACTGGAATTCTGCAACTTTAGACATCATACGCGTATGATGTCTTAGGGGCTAAATAGAGACCAAAACAGAAAATTTAACATTACCAGAGTGTTCAGAAGGGGGGTTTTACCCTAAGATCAACATAAAACAAGGGCTTTAACACTTCTAGAAACTCAAAATACCAAGTCAAAAGTGTAAAAAACGCAAAGAATAGGAAAATTTGATCCAGAGCTTATTTTTGCATTCAGACTTGATAAAACACTTGAAACTCAAAGATAAACACTTGAGAAAGCTTAAAATTGAAAACTGGCAAAATCTGGGACAAAAGACATCATACGCATATAATGTCTTTTGGCACTTGCTGAAGTGATTTTTCAAATTTGACTTGACAACATTGTTACAAACACTGTGAAAGCTTAAATATTGAATCTTGACCAGAATTGAGCAAAAAGACATCATACGCATATGATGTATCTAACCTAATTCTGGGCATATTTTGAAATTTTGCTAACACAGATCCTTTGTACTAGTTGTCTAGAGCTTGTATTTCAAGTTTCATGTCATTTGGATCACATATGACCTCAAGTAAGTCAAAAATCGGGAAATTGCCAAGAAAAGCCTAATCTGGCCATAACTTGCATAAATAGAGTTCAAATTGAATTTTGTGAGTGGACAAAGTATAAGGGTGCTACTGGGAGTGAGCAAAGCAAAAATATCCAAAATCTGTGAAAAAAGACATCATACGCGTATAATGTCTTTTTGAGCAAATCTGATACAAAAATTTCACTTGAGGTAACAGAAGTCTTCCAACTGACAAAACAAATCATTTGACCAAGTATCATTCAGTTTGGATCACTTTTGATCACAGAAACTTGGGATAAAAAAACTGTCGAGACTGAAAAGTTAGATTCCTCTAGGGGGATTGATGAATTTGAGATCCAGTAGATATCTCTAGAATAATCAACTGAGACAAAGAGAACAAGCGAGTGTTATATCAACCGAGGAGAGTGTAAACCAAAGTGTAGTGCAACCGTTAGAGCCGATCCTTGAAGGAAGTATTTTCGATACTTCTTCAGAGAGACCTTACGAGATTTTCACTAAACACTTGAGATACTTGAACTTAAACGAAAGAGAAAACATGGCAGCAGGACCATCAAACCCTTCAGCCACAATGAAGCTATTGTTCATCAAGTATCAGTATGACAACAAGCAAGGTGCCAAGATCTACAAAGATGGTATGGACCACTATTGTGTAAAGATAGAAGATAGACCGAGTGAGTTATAGGACTTAGTGCCTGTGAGCTATAGCAAAGATAGGTACCTAGATGACGAAGGTATCATGTACTTGGTAGTCCTAAATCCTAACATTGTGGACAAGTGGGGATTGATGGGCACGAAAGCCAAAGTAGATGAGGAACCTGCGGAGAAAGCACCAACAATGAGCTTCCCTAATGCTAGGTTAAGGCGAGAAAATGAAACTTTGAGAGTCAACACAGACAACGTCTACGTGGGGTTATACAAGTATAATAATGGAGAGAAAGATCTCTATTATAGATGCGAGGAACCCTACGTCGGAGAGTTGACAGAGCGGAAAAGACTTTATGTCTTCACCTACATAGAGGGATCAGAAACGAAAATTGTCGCATACGACAAGTATGGAAGACTATACACAACAATCGATAAAAAAAGGATATACATACTTTGGGGGACCACTCCATCAGTATTATGTCACTCCTAGCTCACAAAGACCAACACCTACAAATGTAGTGCCAGACCCTATAGCAACAGGTGGACAGAGGACTCATGTAACTGAATCTTTCAGTCGACCTCATTATTCTATGCCAAGCCCCATGGGAACATTACATTCCAGAGAATCAATGTCTACGAATCGAGGTAGTGCAGTTCCTATCTCTACACATACCGCAGTAAGTCCGACATTTGCAGCAACACCATCACATTTGCCTCCTAGTAGTAGATTCGTGGCAAGGGAGCCAACTAGAGCAGCCCATGAAGTCCATGACGCAAGAGAAATTTATTGTCGGTATACAGGAGCAATGAGATTGGTGGCAGACAATAGACGCATGAGACCATCTCAAGTGGCCAAGTGTATGTCGAAGAAGTATAGTGGCTCAGGAGATCCGTATGCACATGTCTCACTCTTTAAGCAAGTCTTAAGAGCTGAGCAGATAACGGATTTCCACACACAATACGAAGGATTTGGTCTTCCTTTAGAAGGGACGGCATTGACATGGTTTCAATCACTGAATGGTGGAGGTTTCCATGACATTGACCATTTGCTGCGAGAGTTTGCCAAGGAATTTTCCAAAAGAGGGATCAAACACAACACGGTATCCCAAATATATGCTTTCAAACGGAAGGAGCAAGAAAAGGTGAAGGAAGCTGGCTTCGCTTCAAACAATACATAGAGAGATGTCCAGTACAGGAACGACCGCAAGATGATAGACTATCTCTCCTCTTTATAGAAGGGCTGAGAAATGACACTCTCATGAAAGACTTGCACCTGAAAGCTTGTACAAGTTTTGAGCAAGTGACCAGAGAAGCATTGTACTTAGTTTATAACTGTGCGGTTTATGGAGAGGTGACAACGGATACGGATGTCGCATCCAGTAGCTCATCATCCGTAGCTAGCATGACCACCACTAAGAAGAATGTCCAAACAAAAACAGTACCAAACATGGAACAAATGATAGAGGATGCTATAAGGAGATTAGCACCATACCCTAAACCAATGCCAAAACTAACAAAATGGTGTGCGATTGAACAAAAATGGACTAATCACTCAACAGAGGAATGCTATTACAACAAGGGTTATGTGAAGGAGCGTCAGTATGCGCCTCCAGCTCAAATAGCACCACCTCAGGTACATCCAGTACCTCAATACCCAACGGGAAATGTACTAGGACCTATGGGGATAGAAAGACCACAGCCGATATTGGGGCAACAACCACTTTTACCAGGAGCGAGACCAGTGGGCATTAAATATGCACCCACCCTAGAGAATGAGGAAGAACAAGATTTAGTGCCTGTTCAGACTTATTACGAAGATTCCGGTGCACTCATGGCTCCTACTGTGTATTACCCACCTGAAGAACCAAAACAACCAGAACCTTGGAGCATGATAGGAAATGTTGGACCACCAACAGCCGCACACGCCTTAGATGAAGAGAGGTATAGCTTGGACAAAAGAATACTTATGTTCATAGCTCATGGAGGGTTGTCAGGCCAAAGACCAGCTTATCCAAAAAGGGCAAATCAAGGGGCACAAAGACCTGCATTGGGACCCTATTATAAGTGTGGAGGTGAACATTTGATGAATGTTTGTCCACACACAAAGATCATTATAATAAATGCATATTGCACAGAGTGTGGTGTCACTCAATTCATTGAGGATTGTTCAAAGAATCCCAACAAAGTGCAAAAGACGACATTGAACATGCTATTCCTACTAGCAGTGGGTCTAAAAATGAAACTCTGATACCAACGCAAGTTGTTACTAGAGCTCAAGCGAAGAAAACCACTAGAGAACCAAAGAATGAAAAGTCAGAGACTGAATTGGCTAGTCAAGGACGATGAAGCCATAGAAACACATGGAAAGCTAGGAAATCACGCATGAAACTGAAAAAAAAACAGCAAGACGTGATTCTAGCTGAGGAATTAAAACAAAGAAAAGATAGATTAGAGAAACTTGAGAGTCAAAACGGAATACGGGAAATGGACTCTGAAAAGTCGAAACTAAAGAACGTCAAAGAGACAACGAGCGTGAGCTCAGGGGGATCAGTGTTAGTCGATAAAGTACACGAACCATTGGATGCACTGATGAGAGCTTATGAAGCGAGATTAAAGAGCAACCAAACACAAGAACAATGGTGGTTGACTTATCCAAACGCGGAATTGGAAAAGCAGAGACTCGAAATGTGTCAGAGAATGACCGAGACTGCACAAGCCTTGTTAGAACCACCTAAAGAACCAATGAATTGTGGAGCGGAAAACCCAATTCATCAAGAGACTATCCTCTCACGGGTAGTTCAAAAGCCTAACAGTGCACAAAAGCTTGAAAAAATGCGCGGAGATGAACGTATAGTGATGAACACAATAGATCAAGAAATAGAGAGTTTTCATCCTGTGATACAGAGGTCTTACGGAAGAGATGAGGATTACAATGAGTTTTGCAAACGAGTGAGAGAGGCAAACTTTGCAAACGAGTTGACTTGTCAAGCTAATCAGACTAATGGGGAAAAGGACATCAGGAATCCCCCCATAGAGGAATTTAAGGCAGGATCTCAAGTGGACTTAGATCTGCATTCTTACTGGGGAGATGGAGGCTCCGTTAGAACAATAGAGAGTAAACCTCATTCGCTGAATACCTTACCTTCATACTTAGGAGAATACGAAGCAAAATCTATGATTAGAGTGCTTCCCTCATGAGGAAACTCTTCAGAAAATGTTATGGACTCGCAAGGATTGATAGAGATTTTGTCAACACCAGTGACATGCACTATCACCCTAGCTGAGTTTTTGAGACTACGACCAAACATGTGGGCAATTGTAGGAAAATTCTTGGAGAAATTTGGGATAAAACACCCAACTGCAAAACTGCAGGAGGGCATACGAGAGCTGAGTAAGCCACAAAAAAACGCTAAGCCTGTACCTTTGAACAAGGTCGGAGAGTATTGCGAAGGCGAAGAGGGGAATACAACCTTACCAGTTGAATTCCAGGGAGTTAACACGATGGAAATACTTGACAGCGGGGCTGGAGTAGCCATTGCTACAAAAGAAATCTGCAAAAAATTGGGAAAACCGGCGATAAGAAAAACGAGGTTGAAACTCCAACTAGCGGACGGCCATATGGAGAGACCTTTGGGACTCTTAGAGAAAGTCGTAGTGACTTCTTGCGGAATTGAGTAGGAGCATACTTTTGCTATTTTTGACTTTGGCAAGGAGAATAACTATGATATTATACTTGGAAGACCGTTCATGAGACAGTTGAAAATGGTCCAGGATTGGGGTTACTTGAGACATATGGAAACCACTACTCATGTGAACCTAAAAGACCATAGCTACAAGGATGTGAACCGAACACCAGTTGAAGAGTTTGATTCAGCTACTTTGGCAGGATCAGAGTTTCCAGCTTGGTTAGGCAAACCCAAAGAGTTATGGATGTGTAGAGCTTCGAACTGTGGAAGTCTGAAGCGCGAAGAATGTGTTTTAGAAAGGGAAATTGAAGACAAAACTTATATAGGTGAACCCTTTCCAGAGGATGCACTTGAACCATTAGAATAGACATAGATTCTAGCAACCCTAGATATTAGTGCAATTCAAGATGGTCCCACAACGAAGTTCTGTGATAAAGATGGATATGATGTGGTTCCATACTTCATGATGAGAGCTGTACAGAGAGAAGCACGAGATTACGCTTTAATAGGAAATCAACTCTATAAGAGAGGAAAGGACAACCAGCTTAGGATATGCGCATCATAGTCAGAGTATGTGATAATCCTAGAGCAAGCTCATGGAGGAGTATGTGGAGGCCATTTCTCAGGTGATAAGGCAACAAAAATTTTCTTAGCTGCAGGAATATGGTGGCCGACATTACACATGGACGCTGAGGAATACGTAAAACGATGTGATGACTATCAGCGGACAAAAGTACCATTGAAAAGAGATGATATGCCGCTTAGACCAATGATGGGAGCAAGAGCCTTTGCAAAATGGGGGATTGATTATGTTGGACCTATCTCACCTCCTGCATACAGGACTCATGCACAATACATCATTGTGGCGACGGACTATCTAACAAAGTGGGTTGAGGCAAAAGCAACTCAAAAGCAGATGCCAGGACCACGGCACAATTTCTGTATGAATATGTCTTTGTACGATATGGATTACCAATAGAAATTGTCAGTGATCGAGGCACACACTTCATAAATGAAGTGATAGAGATCCTTGTAGACGAATTCATGGTAATACATTGCAAATCAGCTCCATATCATCCACAAGCCAACGAACAAGCTAAAGCGATGAACAAAACCATATGCACGGTCCTTACAAAGATTGTATCCACGTCGAGAACTGATTGGGACCAGAAATTGCATTCGACATTATGGGCGTATAGGGTAGCATATAAAACATCCATAGGAACGGCCCCATACAACATGGTTTTTGGTTTGAATGCTATTTTACCAATAGAATTTTTAATTCTAACACTGAGAGTAGCTAAGGAATTAGAGTGGACAAGACATGAGCTTTCAGATAGAATAGACGACCTTAAAAAGCTAGATGAGCTTTGCTTAAAAGCCGTGGCTTCAATCTATGCTCAAAAAAGGCGACAAAAAGAGTTCTTTGATAAGCATGTGCGAACAAAAGAGTTTAAGATTGGGGACTTTGTCCTAGTATACACTCTAAAAAAGTATGCAAAAAAACTTAAAAAGCGAGGGATGGGACCTCTTGTGATTAAAGACCTATCACCAAGTGGGGCCGTCAAGCTTGCTACATTAGACGGAGAAGAAATGCCAAACTGGATTAGTGGATGCAGATTGAAGAAGTATCATTTGCCACTAACCCAGGACATGCTTCTCAAATACATCAAGATAAGCTGCGACTTCAGAAAAAGAAAAAGATTGTTGAGGAAGCGCAAGCGGAAGCAAAAGAAAGAATGGAGAAAAGAAGACTATTGTGTTAGAGACAGCGCAATGAAGGAGCCTTACGAATAAACGCAGTCAGTGTATCAGAAATGGGTGAAGACAAAGTAGAGCCCATCATCGAGGTCAAAGTGGGGACAAACCAGATTAAAGCCAGAGCACTATTGGATTCAAGAGCACAAGCTAACCTGCTTTCAGTCAGTTTGTACAAGCAATTGAAACATGACACTAAGCTGCAAACTACCAAACAAGAGTTGAAGAGTTATTCAGAACACTCAATTAAAGCAATCGGATGCACAGTACTACACGTACAGATAAATCAATATGTGTATCCACATATGTTTTATGTGGTTGAAGACAAAGCTACGCAACATCCGTTGTTGCTAGGACAACCATGGCAAAAGCAGTACAATGCGATGATTAATTGGAGCTCTAATTCAGTTAACATCAAATATGAGGAGGAAAGTCAATCCATTCCGTTCTCCAAAGCAAACGTACAGGTGCAAGCCGAAGAATCCAATGACAAGGGTAAACGCCCTAAAGAGATTAAGAAGGAGCAATGGCAACCAAAAGCCACTTCTACACAACCGAAATGCTCCTCAAAGAAGAAATCTCAGACATGGGTAAAGAAGACAGAAAATACAAGCACAGCTCAACCGTGGATAAAGACAGACTCAAAGGTGGAAAACAAAGTCTTCAACACCAGACAACAGAGTGATTTCAAACAGTCAAATTCAGTGAAACAGATCTGGATTCCAAAGAAGTTGATGACAACACA